>NW_023605083.1:126746993-127398143 GCF_014898055.3 Talpa occidentalis | reverse complement strand
GAGGCAGGGAAAGCCCGCCGAGCACACGGGATGATTGATTTGCACTGTCACGCGGCTCTGCTGGATGTCATAACTTGGTGACAAATCAAGGATTACAGTGGCCCAGAGTAACTCTCTCCCTTTGTTGTTCGGCAGACATCAAAGCAACCCAGCATATTAGTGTTTTTAATAAGTAGTTAAGTCAGGAGTAGCTTACAGTTTAGAATTATTCAGTACAACTGAAGGTGTTGGTGGGGAGGGCAAGAGGAAGAAAAAACCAACCCTAATGTATTAGTTGGATAAAAAATAAAATAAACAAAAGAAGAGAAAATGAAATAAAATGGAGCCGGTGCAGCAGGAGCAAGCTCTTTGTAGGGGTGGTTGGGGATTTTGCATTATTTGTCTAAGTCACACAGAGGCCTGCTGGGTAGAGGCACATGGGCTGGAAATTAGGTTTTCTAGGGGAAAAAAAATGACTTTAAAAGCTCTACTTTGGGGGAGGGGACTCCTAAGCAAATGGCTTCATTTGAATCAGCACCAAAGGAGGCTGGGAGGTCACACGATGTGTTTGAGGACAAATATGCTCAAATATAGAATTAGTATCATGAATGATTGGACACTCATGTTGAATATTCATGTATCCCCCAAGACTGTTGCGGTCAATGCTGGTTTTTCTCAGGATATTTACCTTCAGCTGTAGAGCAGAGACCTAGAAATCAGAGCAAGGTGGAAGCTGCTGTAAGTCATCCCTGCTGCTGTGATGCTGGTGGTTTCTATAGGGACAGGATCCAGGCCCTGGGAGGTCTTGTTGGGGCCAGGGTCTCGGGGAGATGGGGTGGCCATCACACTCTGTGGGGTGCTTTCTCCCTCACTTGCTGGGTTGTGAAAACCCAATAGCACAAGGCATCACGATTTCCCAAGTATTATGCAAACCAGTGAGAAAACAAGAGACTTCAATCAAGCCACCTTCCCTGTGGACACTTAAGTTGACTTGGGTGAAGGAAAGCTATCATGGAATCACTCACATGGGGACCCCAAAATCATGACAGATTTGAATCTCAGAAACCTGTCACTCATGTTCACTTGGGTTGTCACTGCATGTAAAATACACTTGAGCTTGACCATAGGCTGGGCTCTCCTGTGTGTCTGTATGAATCCACATATTCCTATTCGCATCCTGAGAAGCAATAACAAGAAGTGTTAAAATCACAGTCTTGGGCTAGGTTCTTATTATTCTCAATCAAAATGATGGAGTTGGTGAGCTGACGGTGCTACAGGCAAGAGGGTGAGGGTGCAGGGGGTAGGCCCGGCATATGGGCAAATATTGATCTGTTTATTAAGATCACAAGATTACTTTTTAAAAGTGGATCATTTCCTTTATAAGGATTACAGAAGACATTTTTGAACCCACCTCCACCTGGGCTCCTTTCTCCAAATATACTTCAGATGAAACATCCTGTGGGAAAGAGCTCTGTCTTACCAAATAACCAGAGTCTGTTCATAACCCTCTGAAGCGGCCACCCTCCCTCTCGGCCTGCATCCTGGAGACGCCCAGTGTGGGTCCCAGAAGACAGGGACCGAGACTTCACTGCCACAGTGATCACAGCGGTGAAAGTGAAAAACTGCCGGATGGTCCATCAGCAGCCCGAGAGACAATCACATTGTGGCATTTTCATGTTACAAAACGCGATGGGCTAGAGGAAATGACAACTCTACAACTATGGACGTGAACGAATCTGAAAAACATAAAAAAATAATGAAGAAGGAAATGCAAGTCATAACAGAAAATGTGCGCGATTTTGTCAATGTCAAGTGCAAAAACGGGCACCAATTAGCAATCATTGATTAGGGATGGTCCATAAGCATCCCTGACCTGTAACTCTAAAGAAAAGGGAGGGAGAGGGTGGGAGGGAAGGCGGGAAAGGGAGGGGTGGGGGGTGTCCTCCTTCAGGGTGGGGGGTGTCCTCCTAGCTCAGTGAGACTCAGTGTGTTGGGGGTGTGGGGCAAGGGGTGCGCAGCTCAGCTAGGATCTTGGAATTCCTTTATGACCACGATCAAATGACATTGAGAGACACGGTGAGTAGGTGCCAAGAGTTTACTGACCAGAGTGTCCTCATCACCGGCATCCTTCATGGAGCCCATGTGCTTGGGACTGTGTCCTCCAGCCTTCCCTTCTACCAGAACGAGGCCGTAGCTTTCTCCCATGTGGGGAATCGGGAGCCACACCATTTCTCCTCTGCAGAAAGGAAGGCAGGCTCGGATGGGGCACACCAGGGAACAGCAACCAGAAGAGGGTCTAGGGCTGCCAGAAGTTTAAGTTGCCCTCCTGAGCCTCCAGGTCCCCAGCTTGCACTGCGTCCCTGGTGGAGTCGGCAAGGGCACAGCACTCCCTGGGATGGGGGAGGGACTCATGGATAGTGGGGGTTGGAGGTGGGGGTGGACGGGCCTGGATCCTGATCCAGGGAGGGGGGCCCAAATAGCGTCTGGTCAGAGCACACCCCTCACGGCTGCCATGGGAGTGTCCATGAGTGACTGCAAATGAGGGATGGAACAGGCTGGCCACAGGGCGATTGAGTGACCACTCATAGTATTCACCTTAAAAATGGCCTCCTCAGAGAGAGTTGGGGAGTGGCCACCTAGTCACCTCTTCATTCTTAAGGCTTCTCTCTCGATCACTTCACAGCACATTCATAGATTAGGATTCGTTTGTGTGTTTGTATCGCCAGCCTCTCCACCCTTGTCCTCCCCGACTGCCCGCTCCTGGGAGGTCAGCTGAGGCCCCTGAGGTAAACAGAACAGCAGCCTTCGAAGGCTCCCTGTTAGGGTCTTATTCAGCTCGGCCACACTTTCCCCTCACGCAGAACTGTGAGGTGACCTACCTCGAAGGACACCCAAGATATCGGTAACCACAGTGGCCTTTGGGAAGGAGGATTAAGAAATGGAGGCCAGGGATACAAAGACAAGCTTTTCACTGTATATTTTTGGTACTGTTGGACGACTTCACCCAGCACGTGTATTTCCTATATTAAAGTTTATTTAACGGAGACCTCAAGACCTCCCTTGCCCGTGTGTCTCCCCGAAGGGCATGTCAACCGCCCTGGTTTCAAGTCCTCGGGCCGGACTTGGAATGTTTCCAGGGCTCGCTCCAAGTCGCCCCTTGTGTAACTGGCATTTGGACAAACTATGTGGCGGTTTTCTTGCATTTCCTTTTCATCCCCTTCTCCGTGTTTTACCCTGGAGGGATCAAGAGAATTTCCAGAAGGGTCTTGGGAATGGCTGCCGGTCTGCACACTACCAACAGTGAGGGTTGGACTCGTTTGCTGGAAGGTCGGGGCTGACCTGGCAGCAAGACATGGAGCTTTCTCCTCTGGCTGCTGATGCCCGCTGACCCCGGCGGCCCCGCACCAGAAGGTGTCCGCATCCCGCCCCCCCCCCACTGGGAAGCGCTTTCTTCCCACAGAAGAAACCAGGTAGAGGGGACCGTCCACCCTCCAAGCCAGCTGGCCGAGTTCCTCTCGCAGCTAAATCAGGAAGCTCATAAAAAGACTTTATCTCTGGGTAACCCATGCCTCCCCGGCTTCCACCCGCCTGGCGCCTGGGACAGGACAACAAAGTGGTGTCAAGAACAATGACCGTCTGTGACACGGAGCGCGCCCTGCACAGCCCTGGGAACCCCGGGGTCTCGGTCCCGCCCTCCCTTGGCCCGGCGCCCAGGTGGCCGCTGTCCTTGCTGCCCGGCCTGGCGGCTCTGGGGCCATTCGCGCTCGGGCTGCGGCCTAACCCACAGCCCTTCTGAAGTGTTCCGCCTCTTCTAGAAGAGCCTGACGGGCAGCCTCACTCTCTCCTTTCATTTCTTAGGCTACTCCTCATGCCACAATTCTAGAGTAACTGTCCCTTCGTTTCTAACCTCCCCCTCCCTGGACTGGACGCAAGACAATGCTAATCTCGCTACATCCTGCTTTCCCTCCATCCTTCTTCCCAGAGCTCCCCGTGCCCCCAAGGCGGACACTCCGGTCACCGAGACAGCTGTCCTGGGGCTCAGGAGGTGACCGCATGTCCGTCTGCGCTGCTTGGGCCTCACAGCCACCTCTAAAGGCCATGTGTTTGGGACTGTATCCGCCAGCCTTCCCTTTTACCAGACGAGGCCGTAGCTTTCTCCCATGTGGGGCATCAGGAGCCACGCCACACTCGGCGAAGCAGCACCAAAATCCTGTGAACACACGAACACACACACATAAGAACAAGACAGACAACAAAAGCAGATGGACACTGGAGAGGAGCCGTGGCTCTCTGTGGGTGGTAAGACAAGCCTAAACCTTATGTCATCTCTTGTTCTTCAATCTGGAATGTGCTAGAATGTACATGTAGTCATTTTGTACTAAAAAGAAAATATGGATGAGGATTTTTAAAGACATCACAGTCCTCAGGTGAGATGTAGCTCGAGTCTCCTTGGCAAGGATGGTGTGAGCTGGCGCTGTGCACAGTCCCAAGGGAATTCCTTCCCCCACAAGGCAGGTGCCCTCACTACCCCAGAGCCCTCCACACCCACTTGGCTCTTCCAATGCTTCCTTAAAGGGCATCCCGTTTCTTGTCGTTCCCACGGGGCCAAGGTCCTATGGGAAAAGCCAGATCCTGTTACCCTCCACTCAGTTAAGTGGTGAGAAAATAGACACAATGTGCACATTGCACATTGAATTCTGAACAAGTGTTTCTGAGTCTCTTTCTGGCTCACTTGTGCCCCGTCCCCATCAGGTATTAAATGTCCACAGACTAAATATAAATCTCTTTTGAGACATTCAGGTGTGCAGAGGGTTTTACCTCCAGTGCCCTCTGATCTTCACGTCTTTGCCATATTAAATCTTTAGTTACTTTAAACACAGAGCTACCAGATGACTCCTCGGTCTATACCTAAGAGCATCGAAAACACACGTCTGCATAAAAGTCTGTGCATGAATGTTTATAGCATCATTGTTCATAAGATCCCAAAGATGGAAACAACCCAAAACATCAACTAACAAGTGCATAAATGCAGTGTGTATGTGGAATATTATTTAGTCATAAAAAGGAGTGAAGTTCTGAGAGTGGCCACCGCATGGCTGGACCTTGAAAACATGGTGCCAGATGCAAGAAAAGGCTCAGAAAAGGCTCAGAAATAGGGAAATCCAGGGAGATAGAGAGTAGATTTAAGGTCGCCAGAGGTGGGGCCTAGGGAGAAGGGAATGATAGCTCCAAGTATGAGGTTTCCTTTTGTGGTGAAGAAAATATTCCTAAATTAACCATGGAAATGCTTGCACAACTCTGACTATACTACTGCACACTTTAAAGGGGTGAATTGTATAGTATATATGAATTGTATCTCAGTAAAGTTATTTTTAAAAAGCTTTCGTTTGTTATTCATAATAAATAAAAATGTAACATACACACACACACACACACACACACACACACACACACACCCTCATACATTCTCACAACAGCTCTGAACTGGGATGAGGGATTAACTCCAGGCTGAACCCAGCCAGGAGCCAGCCCTGCCAGCCAGCCACGTGGAAAGCAAACATCCGGTTCAGGAGTCCAGAGTCCTGAGAGGTGGGAGCTGGCGCAGGAGGGTTCTGCTGATCTCCAGCAACTGCTAGGTCAGGTGCAAGGAGAACTGGGTGTGTCTGGGGTGGGGGCAGAAAATGTGGGAGCAAGCGTGGGAAACCAGAGTGGGATTCTCTTCCCTGGGGAACACCACTCAGCTCCCTCCAGGGATCCTATCCATCTTACCCATCTGGACAGCTGCCTGCTCTGGGGTCCAGATTCCCTTCTCCCTGGTGTGTTGGCACAGGAGAAGGTGGACCTTCTGATCACCTGCATAGTTTTGTGAGCAATGGCTTGCTTTAAGGATTTTGAGCCCTCCTCTTTGGAATATTTTAAGTCCTTGAACTAAATTTTAGGCCAGGGGCAGGAACTTCTTTGTCCCAGGCAAGAAGCTTATCTTAAGATTCCCTATTTTTGGGCCCCTCCAGTGGCACAGTAGGTTGAGCGCAGCGCTGTGAAGCTGTCCGCAGCCTCTGCAGCACGGGTTCAATTCCCGGCTAGCCAGGGAGATTCCCACATGGTGCAGCAGATCTCTCCTGTTTTGCCCACTACTGCCCTCAGCGGTGTATTTCGGTCCTTCTGCCTGTTCTTTTCCCTGTTCTGTCTCTGGTGAATTCTCTCACACTCCTGTGCCTCTGGCCTGTACCCCAGTTCTTGTCTAAATAAATAAACCTTTTTTCAGAAAAGAAAAGATTCCCTATTTTCCATGAGAGAAAAGGAAGATCTGAGTCTGTCACCCCACCCCATCTGCATGGAGGTACCTGCAATTGAGCCAAAAGAGCAAGGGTTAGAAGGAAGGTGAAAAGCCCTTGCTATATTCTTTATGCATATTAACCCACTCGAGCCTCTTAGCCATCCCACGAGGCTCAGTTTGCTTATCTGTGCAGTGGAACTAGACCCCAACACCACAAGTTATCTGAAAGAGTTAAGTGAGGTGACATGTACGTTTTCAAAACTCTGAATGCATCAGAACTATCCAGTCTTATCCTCATGATCATTCTTTTGTAAGCTGTATAGATACTGGAAGCACACTCTAATTTCACCCTGGCTGGAAGGTATTATCCCCATTTTTAAGACGAGGAAACTGTACAGTAAATTAATACACCATGGTACTTGAGACCCCTCACCTGGTGCCCCTGCCATGTCTAGGGGTCCCAAATAGTTGCATCTGAACTACTTAAACACTTGTCAAAATCAAAGAGGCACAAAACCTGCAGAATCAAATTCCCCAGGGAGCGGCACGACCCTGTGCCTGCTGGAGTCTCCTCAAGGTGCACGCCAGACTGGATTGCTTCTGCGCTAAGTCAAGAAGAATTTGGAGAGAGAACACCTAAAGGAAAAAGAAAGAAAGCACCAGGAAAACTAGAGGATAAAGAAATGAGAAAAGTGTGTCTACATAGTGCAATAATAGCTAATTTCTGTGGGAGGCGCTGTGGTAAGAGCTTTACACGCTTCACTTTAGAGTCTCAGAGCCCCCCTATGAGGGAGGTACTGTTATTATTTCCATTTCATAGATGAGAGAATTGAGGTTCAGGGAATTTAAATTATTCACCCAGAGTAAGATCTTTATTTAATTTACTAAATTAATTCATTAATGATAATTAAATAATTAGTAATTATTTTCATAGCCAGTAAAGAGAGCCAGGAGAGAATCTTAACCACCTTGGAACACCAGCAGAGAAGGAAATAGGCCAAAAAGAAGAAAGGGCGTGAGAAGAGGGCGGAGAGCTGGCCTGGAGCAGGCCACCCTGCCTCTCTCTCTCTGGCCTGCTGTGCTGGCATCACAGAAACCCTGTGGGGACTCGGGCACCTGTGGGAAATCTCAGTGTGTGGGTGGTAAAACCAGCCCAAATGCTTCCCTGCCCCTTGATGGTGCCCCTCCTGTTGGGTGTAGCGGGTTGAATGGTGGCCCCAAAATGATATGCCTACGTCGTAATGCCTGGAACATATGACCGTGATCTTGGAAAAAGAACCTTTACCAATGTTACTAAGGATCTTAGAGATGATCAGCCTGATTACCAGGGGAGGGCCTACACTCAATGCCAAGTGTCCTTCTATGAGGAGACACAGGTGAAGAAAGAGAAGGCCGCAGATAGACAGGGCTGGAGACTGGAGACTGCAGCCCAAGCCAAGGGCTGCCGTAGCCAGCAGATGCTGGAAGCCGCCAAGAATCTCTCCTAGAGTTTCTGGAAGGGGTACGGCCCTGCCAACACCTTGAGTTTGGACTTCTGGTCTTCAGAACAGCGAAGGAATCCATTTCTTTCCTCCGAAGCCAGTTTGCAGCACATTGTTAGTCATCCTAGGAAACCCTACAGGGGCCGTTCACAGCCGGCTTAATGGGCCTCGCTGCTTAGATCTGCCCAGAAACCCTGTTTCCTTTACCCAGGTCACCTGTCCTCTCCTTTAGAAACCTGCTCTCCGAGCCTCCTGCCACGTGCTGGAGGAGGATGCATCCCAGCCCCAGACGCACTGAACTGTCTTCCCAAACTGGCCGATCAGAGAGCCCCATCTCTTCCACAGCAGTGATTAGTCCACACTGACTCAGGTCCCAAGCCTGGCCAGTCAGAGTCCTTCCTGAGGACTCTGTTATACTTCTCTTTCTTCTGATACTGACATGTGGGTCCACGAAGAATCCAGGAGTATAGAGAAAGCCCATGCGTGGTGGGGAGGCATGAGGTCAGTGTGCGAGAGGAAGTGGTTGCCAGTGGCCAAGTGTCAGAACGAGGGCGTTTCTAGAGGGCTTACGGTTCTGCGTCCAGTTGACACTGGGCAGCTCCGGTATCCTTCTAGCTTATGATGTGAAACTCAATGTTTCTATTCAAGTTGGCCTAAGTTGGGATCTGACCCTCGCATCCAACAGAGCTGTGATTGACACAAGAGACTTGGAGCAACAGGAATCCCCCCGCCCCCTCCTGGCAGTGCAGGGACATCTGGGGCTAATTGCACTGCCCTGCTAGTAGCTCTTCCACATGGGGGAAGTTTTGAGAATGAGATCAAGGGTTAGCAATGCTATGTGCTGAAGGAAAAAAAAGAGAAAGGAAGCTGCTTGAGAAAATGGGTCCTGTTATCTTCACAGCATCTGGGGGAATGTCCGAAAGGCTCCACGGAGACCATTTCCAAGCTGGACAATGTTCATTCCTGTTTGGTGGAACTTGAGGAAGAGAGAAAAAAAAAAGATTCAGGACAGGAAGTCAAGTCAGGGCCCCATCCCCTTTATACCCACAGGAGCCACCTGCCCGTGCAAACATGACCCACATTCCATGATGACATCTGACATTTCTGCCAGGCATTTCTTTCCCTTCAGTTCTTGAGTTCTTTTTGGGTTCCTCAGGCCACATGTTGCTAATTTTCCATCTTTGCAAAACTCCCCGTTGCATTTAAAGTCAGAAGGCATCCTATTCATCACTTGTGATTTTGAGGGGGAGGAAATCACAGAGGTCAACAGGCTTTTTAATATAGACAGCAAGTGAGCACAGCCACACAAGAGTGTGTGAACGTGTGGGTGTGTGCACATGGCTGGTTATTTCCTGCCTCAATCCACTTTTCAGCTCCACTGTTCAAGGTCGCAGGAGAGACTTGGGCGGTACCTCTTAGAAAGGTCGTTCACATCTCCTTTAAGGAAGAAGCTTCTTCCCACAAGTTGCCACGTGTGCTTCTCTGATCTGCCACACAGAGGTCAGCCAAGCTAATTACTGGTCAACAAGTGTCCTCTTTGAACTGGTCACGCACCAGAAGTCCTCCTAGGCTCTTGTTTACTAGATGACTGTTTTCACATGTTGCTGTTGTGTTTACACGTGGCAAAGGGCCCTCATCCCTCACTTGAGGCAGAGCCGAAAAGAGCTTGCTCAATTAAAGCACAACAAAGGAAGCCAGGAAGGCTGGGCCACAGGTTCTTCCAACAAGGCTCACCAGCAAGAGGGCTCGTAAAGAGATGAAATGTGGATGCTGTTATTCATCTAAAGGAAAAACGGATTTTGAGCAAGAGAGAGCGTGGGGAAGGCGAGGGAGCCGCTACCACCTTCCAGCTATATAAACGCCAAGTTTCCAACCTGCCGTGGCCTCCTGCTGAGCTGCTGGTGGCGTGGTGGGTCAGCTTGGAAATACACCTGCTTCTGCTCAGGAACGGCAGCTTAGTCTGGGTGCCAGGAAAACAGGAAGATGGCAGAAGGTCTTCGCTGGACTCAACAGGGCTTTGCTTATTATTATCATTTACTGTCTATCACTGATCTCTCAGAAATAGAGCCATGGAGAAAAAAATAGTGGCTATCCAAGAACTGATGTTCGTCCTCCAGCTGTTAACAAATTCATCTGGAATGTGACTTTAATCTCTGAACCAGAAATAGGAACAAGGTGTCCGATAGCTAAGAGTATATATAAAAACTATTGGGTAGGGTGTTCATTTTGCCCCAGAAATGACAGGATGGTTGTAGCGCCAGCAAGCCACAGGGCAGCTTCTCTTTGGTTCTAGGCAGATGGGTAAAGCCCTCAGTGGCTTTCTCAGGCTTTTTTAAAAAAGATTTTTATTTATTTATGCATACAAGAGCTGGGGCACAGGCCAGAGGTGTGGAGGGGGGTGAGAGGATTCACCAGAGACAGAGTGGGGAGCAGAACAGGCAGATTGACCAAAGTACACTGCTGAGGGGAGCAGCGGACGAGACAGGAGAGGTCTGCTGCGCCATGTGGGTAGCTTCCTGGCCAGCTGGGGATCGAACTTGTGCTGCAGAGGCTGTGGATTTGCTTCATAGTGTGGTGCTCAACCCCTAGGCCACCAGGGAGGCCCTTTTCAGGCTTTTAATGATCTTCTACACCATCTGTAGTGAGGCAACCAGGTGCAGGGCAGGCAGGGAGGGGCCCTGCGAATCTTTACTCTCTCTGGGCTCTCTGGCATTATCTCGTGGTCTCTCCACCACTCTCTGCCACACCCCATCCTCTGTGATACCAGCCATATATGCTCAGACTCTTGGCTAAGGTAGGCCCACTCATGCATGCCCATACCATACCCCGGGTGTCCACCATCAGGTGTACCCCAAGCCCACGCTCCCCAGCGTCTCCTGCATTCAAAGCCACAGGTGATCACCACAGAGGCCAACACCGCAGAAACCTGAGCAACCTTCATTTACCCTACAATGGTTGTTCTCAACTGGGGGCAATTTTGCCCCTTAGGAAATCTGGCAGTGGGGACATTGGTTTAGTGGGGAGTAGGAGGAAGTGCAGCGCTGGCAGCCACTGGGTGGAGGTCAGGGATACTGCTCAGCACCCCACAATGCAAGCCCAGCCTCCAACAGCTAAGAATCATTCAGGCTGTGTCAATAGTGTTGCTGTTGAAAACCCTGAATTTGGTCCTGTAATTGATAGGTCGTAGTCACCCCAGGGTACTTTAATCTATAGGCAGTGAGTGTGTGTCCCTTCCCCACCCGAAAGTCAGACCACATTCCTCACTAGAGAACATCAATGCTTTCTTTCTTAATGGCGCTACTTCCTCCTACAAACTCTCCTTTTGGAAGTGATTACAGCAGAGCCATTTCAATCATGGTCCATCTCCTCATCGGATTGCAGCAGAGGTCGGCAGCGGACCCTATGCCTGCCACTAAGGCTTTTCCCCCAATAATTTACAGCTAAGCGTGAGACAGTCTATTTATCAGGAGAGGAGAGAATATAGCACAAAATGAATGAATGAGTGAATGAATGAATAAATGAATTAATAAAGACTTAATGGATTAAAAGAAGTGTATTCCTCGCTCAGGTGCTCATTCTGAGCAATGCATGCCTGTGTGGGTTCACAGGTGGGTGAGGCAGGAGAGTTCTCTGATCCATAGAATCACGCAGGCCCCAGGCGGACGGGGGCTTCAGGGTTCACCATGCCGGGAAGGATCCACTGAAGTGCTCACATTGACTTTCAAGTGCCCTGCCCAGGAAATGACACCCGCTACCTTCGTCTCACAGCCCAGTGGGTAGAAGTAGTCATGTGCCCCCACCTGCCTGCTAGTGGGAGGGATGCACAGTCTTCCAGAGAGCCCAGGGGAGAACCAGACACTGATCTGTGTTGTGCTGAGCCTCAAGCCTGGCAGCTTTGAGAAGCTGGGCTGCAAGGCCATGTAGCATCAGGGCTGAAGTGGGCACTAGAAGGAGCCAGAGCTGCAGTTACGGGAGAGAAGATCTCAGGAGCGAATAGAGGCAGCAGGTCAGAAAAGGGAGGGGGGTGCAGATGCACAGGAGCTTAGCGCAGTTGGCTCCTGGAGGCTTAGACTGTGGGTGTCTAGGTCCTAGCAGCTTCCTGTTCCCTGGCACCCCCGCTGTGCTGTCTTCCTGGGAGCTCCAGGTCAGCACATCCAAGCATTCCTGCTCCTTGCTACCAAAAGGGCTTTGAGTCCTGCTTGCTGGATGTGCTTGAATCTGTAATTCCCTGCTAAGGCTGTAGAAGGAAGCGGCACCCTCAAATGGAGACCCACTGTTATCTCACAAGTTGTTAAGGTGATAGACTGGATGGAGGGCAAAGCTCAGATACCTGAGATAAAGGGAGACCAGGTTCAACAAAACCTAAGAGTCAAAATGAGGAGAGCACATGAGAACGTGGGGGGACTAGGGGAACAGGGTGGGCAGGGAGCTGGGGAGACGGGCCTGGTGCACAAGGACCAATTCTGTCCTATGAGCTGTGTGAACTTGGGTCAGTCATTTCTTTCTGACCCTCAGTTTCCACATCTGTAAAATGGCCTCTGCATAAAGGAAAAGTAAAGGACACTAAGTTCCTAGAATTTCTATTGACACTCGTTGTATTTTCTACATGTATTGGATACTCCCCGTGCGGCTGGTCCTTCCCTGGGTGCCCTATATCCATGCTCTGATTTCATTCTCACTCTGCACTGGAGAGATGAAGAAACTGCTCCTAGACAGGTTAACTCCCCAGTCTCTCTTTTTCTCCTGTGTTGATTTACTCCAGGGCCAAAATGAGATCACTGGTCTGAAATAGGGTTGCCAGTTTTAGCAAATAAAAATACAGGACATCCCATTAAAATTGAATTTTAGATAAACAACAAATACTTGGTGTGTGTCCCAAATATTGTTTGGTTGACAACCTAAGTTTGAAATGATGTTATCAACTATGTTTCAAGCCTGATACACGTGTGCAGTTTTACCCAGCTGTGTGTCTTATTAGGAGAGCTTTTTCTGTATTAGGGTAATTAACCTTCTGGCATGTGTCCTAAATATTTTTCCTTTTTTGTGTTTTAATTTTTACTTTGTTTACAGTATCTGTTGTACAGAAGTTTTTCACTTTTATTTTTTCACGTCTCCATCTTTATTTCTTTATTTCTTTTCCCCCTAACAGTTATAGTATTTGTGCCACACCTATAAGTTTCTATCCAAAGACTATTCAAGTATCCATCCATGTTTTCTTCTAGTATTTTTATGGTTGATATTTACAATTTAAGCATCTGGGATTAATTTGGGGGTGGGTGGGATGATGGAATTTGCCCCCTCAATGGCTAGCCAGCTGTCCTGACAGCATTCAATAAATGATCTTTTCCCCAACCAGTGAAAATGGCTTTCATTATAGACTAACTTCTGAGATTTGCATGGTTATATTTCTGAAGCTTCGAATCTGTTTCACTAATCAGTCTATCTTTTCTCTTCCTAGTATGATACCATTTAAATCATTGCAAATTTATTACATACTTTATTTAATCATCTGGGAGGACTAATTATCCTTTGTTTCCCTTCTTTTTCAGGATTTCCAGGTGATTCTCAACTTTCTATTCTTTTTCTAATGAGTTTTAGTATTTTGTTAAGTACTCAAAACTCTTGTAGAATTTTTAATTAATGTTGGGTTTAGTTTCAGAATAATTTAGGCAGAAAGGCCCTCTTAACAATGTTGTAGCTGCTTATCCAAAGACCAAGGGTGTCTCGCCATTCAATTCTCCTCTTTATGTTTTCTGGTGGAGAGGAAGCACCTTCCTAAGTTCTGTGAAACTCTTATTAAATGCATTCCTAGAATTTCCATGGACACTCATTATATTTTCTATTTGATTATTGCTTATAAATGTATGAGGTGTTTATTATATTGGGAAAAGACAGGAGTGGGTGACGAAGAGAGAGAAAGACAAATGTGATCAATGTTGATTCCTCTGAGTCTGTTTTCCTAAGAGATTTAGGAGAAGGTTCCGCTCATTGTAGTGATGTGTGATAAATGTTATGTTCAGGGACACGGGGCTTCAAGATTTGAGAAACACAAGAACCAGACACAATCCTCCCCAGGATTCTCACTGACATTTTTCTAGATCCTGTGAAGCCTGGAGAGGAAGCCCCACAGCGGGGTCTTCAAGAGTGTCTGCCACCTCCAGTGAGACCAGGCATTCCATCGGCTGTCAGGGCAAGCCCTGCCCCTACCCCCCTCGCATCTGCTTCTGGGGTGACTTTGCTATTTGGAATTTTTTTCCTCCATCTTTCTTCTGTAGGTCTCTTTCATGATTATCTGCACCTCTGAAGGACGTTTGGCATCTCCTTGACACACACGTTTGCTTAAAGATTTACATTTTCGATTTCCTTGCTCATATTCTGACTGTGTACATAAAAGAGAATTGTAAATGTTTAGAAAAATCAAAGTTGTTCTTAGACACCTGCAGTTCCACCAAGTTAGTATTCTCCAACTCATGCCAAGAAGCAGCTGAAGCAATGAGGTGGAATAACCTGGCTGTTTTCTTGCTGAAGTTTTCCAAAGTTTGCTTCCTCTCTCTCTTGGAGTAACTTCAAGTTCTCAGGATAGTTTGGAAGCTTGTCCGGCACGGTTTGCTTGGGCTGAGGTAGTGTGGGAATCTCACTCTGGGCTTCCTCATGGAGACAAGTGTTAGGGAAGGAAGAGCAAGGCCAGCAAACACTCTGAGGCTAGGATGGGCACTGGTCCCGTCGGCCACTGGGCAGTTAACTAGATATCCCATCCCCTACCCCCATAGCTAGGTCCTCTGGAGAGACCCTACCACTAGCCCCCCATCTTTCTCTACCTGTTCCTTTTCTTTCCTTTAGAGTCTGTGGGATGCCCTCAGCTCTGCCTAGGGCATTCAGGGCTGAGCAGGCTGCCAGCTCATGAAGAATACCAAACATTAGGTGTTAATGAAGTCACACCCCAAAAAGCATGTACTTCATGGTCAATCTCCCTTACCCCCTTTTTTACAATGGGGAAAAGCAAATGCAAGGAACCTCAGGGTTATTCTAAAATGAGGCTTGGAAGTTGAATGCACTTGATGATCACAAGTAGGCCCAAATTCATGCTCTTGGCCTACTAGAAGGAATCTTGCTCAGTGATAGATGCAGTCTAGGACTTCTAGGCTGGGGGATGCTGTTCCAGGGGCCACTGGGGACCAAAAGTCATGGGTTCATCTCAGCTGAATGCACAGTCCTCTTTGAGTTCTGTAGCCATTGACTTTCAAACCATCCCTAGTCTTCATTGAACAGTGCTTCAAGAGACAATTAGCAAGCATCTAGGATTGTTTTGACTGTGTAAGGAACTGTTTGGGCAGTTTGGTATATAACAAGATCTCACCAGAGCAGTAAGTTTGGAAACAGGAAAGTTCATGAGAGTGGCACTACTGGTCAGAGAGTGGCACTACTAGCTCTCAAGTTCACATCATTTATCTGAAGAAACCCCCACACGGTTCCCATTAACACACCTACCACTTGCCATTGGAAATGGAAAATTCCATCCCATAAAGCAGGTTCCTTGTTTCAAATATCCCACCAGGATCCTTTGAAAGAAGGCTGAGCTATAATGATTCCAATTTTTCCAAGTCTTCCACCTTTCAATCACAATGGGACACATTATGATTTCCTCAGAACTATATAACACGTTTCTGCTTTTCACCTTCTATTTCAAGGAAGGGCCCCATTTGGCTATCAGAATCCTCTGGGCAGGGACAAAAGGAAAGACCTTCTCCTCCAATCATCCCCCACACTCCTATTGAATCCTACAAAGAATTACCTTCTCAAGAACTGAATCTAAACCCTGATGCCAAACACTCTAAGAAACTACTGGCATTGTCAACTGTGGTCTTCATTGGACAGTGCTTCAAGGGACAATTAGCAAGCATCTAGGATTGTTTTGACTGTGTAAAGAACTGTCTGGGCAGTTTGGTATAGAACAAGATCTCACCAGGGCAGTAAGTTCAGAACCAGGAAAGTTCATGAGAAGGGATGGTTCTGGATAAGGACTCAACTCACATCCATGGGACTCGACTCTCATTCACAGTGCTCTTTCTTTTTGATCCACTTACACACCATTCATGAATTCCAATGGAGTGCAACATTCTTACCCTTCAACCCTGCCTATAAAAATGAGAACATCTGGGAATTCCAAGGCAGGGTGGTAGGGGAAACAATTTCATGGGCCCTCTCCCTCTCCCAACCTCGTAACCTTTTATTGCTTCACAGTTCATTGTCTCACTCTTTCCTCTACCTCCCACCACCATCCTTTTGCTTGCACAGGTCCTGTGGGAAACTTCATCTGTGAAGGGTTTCATATTCTTTTGGAACATCCACTGAACAATGGGAGGCTCAACCAAATGCCCGGCTGGGACTATCAACCTTCCCCTCCCTTAACCTTCCTTCCTTCTGGCTCAATATAGAGCAATTTCCAGGCTCACTGCAGCTAAGGCTTAGGGTCTTTCCTTGATTTCTGCTTCTCATCCGTTGTGCATTCCCCAGAACAATCTGGCGATGGGAGTCAGGTAGCAACAATGCATCAAGTCACCAAGACCAAAAGATAATTGAAAAATCCCAGGAAGTCCATCCCTTTGGCCCAGAGTTCACATATGGTCACCACATTAGAGACATTGTCCAAAAGACCAGCTCGGGACACAGGGTGGGGATTATTTCTCGTCATTATCGCAGCGTAACTTCCCCCAGACAGGGCCCTGCGATCTTCTGGTTCATTGCAGGTTTGGCCATGTCACTGGTTTTAACCTAACCTGATGTCCTTTCTAGAATGGTCTACACTGTAGGAGATAAAGTAGCTGTCTTCCTGAGTGATTGCTTCCAGACCCAATGAAGAGAAACCCATGTGTTTGAAATGCCTGCCATTTTTCTCCATTTCATCATAAAGTAGCCAACTTAATTTTGCACAATACTGTTTGATAACAACCATGTGTGTATCTTCTGTATTTATATACTCAGGAAAGGACCTTACTTGGTCAGTGTGAGATAATTTCACAAGAAAAATGGAACCAGATGTGACTCCTTTTTATTTGGCGCTTCAAACTCAAGCAATCTAATTCCCAGGGTTGGTTTTTACTTGGGTTTTCAGTTACTTTGCAGAAGAGGATCGTTTTACACTACACTGCCCAGAAAAGCAGGAGTAGACAAAGATTTTAGGGGGTTGGTTCTCAGCTTAGCACTTCGCAGCATTTCCAGATTCAGTGAGATAAAACTTTCCTCTTTTGCAATAAAATATGTCTGCCGAGTAGTAGGCTTATCCACATCAATTAAACCATTCTTTTCAACTACTCAAAATATACCAGCACCTGAGGCCTAAACACTCAAGGTCAAATAGTGCTAAGATGACTCATTCAAATCTCCAGAGCAAGAATTTGGGCAGGACTGACAGTAGAGAAGGGCAGTTTCCTCTCCTTTTTTTCAAAATCTTATTTCTTTTTGCATTTTATTTCCATTCCAACTTGTACCAATAAGCCTGCCATGTACAGTGGTGCAGTTTGTGCACTGTGCAAAAGTGCTTAGCCAAGGGAGAGAGTGGGAAATGAACTCCAGCCCATGCAATGCTTGTTAAGCCATGTACTCCAGGTGGGGTATATCTACCTGGAGGAAGAGACAGGTCTGCTCAATGGGCATCTGTTCTGGGGTGTTGGAAGCAGAGGCCTAGAAAGGGCAAGAATAGCCACTCAGACACATGTCACAAACACTAACATTTCATTGACCAAAGCACTTGACGTAGCCAAGCCCCAAATGGCAGGTCAGGAAGTATGCCCCAGTCTAAGACGAAGGGTGGCGTGTGTGACAAGCATCGGCACCACCACTCCATTTCTGCCCTCAGCAAATGGACAGGGCTAGTCAAGTCACATTTGGGGTCCTCTCCCCTGCTTAACTGGTGCCCCTCTAATATCAGTATTTAACTCACCTTCCCTAGCCAGATAATTTACCTTTTGACCCAAACAGGGGGATAACAGGGGAGACTGAACTTCAGAGCCCAAGATACAGGGATAGAGTAGTTCTCTACACAGCCCAGCCAGGGAACCGGTGATTACAACTCCAAGACAGGTGCTTGCTTGGGGAAATGGGTGCACACAGCAACAGAGAGGGTCAGGCTGGACTTTTACATGTGTGATGTGGGAGAAATGAGTGAAGTAGAAAGGGCAGACGTGATGGTAACATAGCAGCACCCCAATTGGAAGTTTAACATGGGCAGGAGCACCCCTGCTGAGCCTCAAGGGCCTTTCATTTTCATTCATCAAAAACAAAGCATCCCTTTAGGCCACACCATCTCATCACCCCCATCAAAGGTTAACCCAGAAAATTATAGAGTGAGGTCCTGCCCTCCGGGAGTTCATGATCTGAAACACACAGGCAGTAAAATATAAAAAACAACCAAGACAGTGTGAAGCAGACAGCTGGAAAGGGAATTTCAATCATGGATAAGGCAAAGCAGGGATCAATTCAGGTAGACTCCCTGGAGGAATGGGCATTCCGGAACTCCTTATAGGAGGGAAAGCTGTCTTCCCACAATGATGGTGTGACTAATAGGGGTCACAGAAGTAGAAGTGGGTGTGGGGAGACAGGACAGTAAATGCAGGATAAACTGAGGAGAGGGGAGTGAGGATGTGGGATGGGCTTCTCAGAAAGGCCTTTGAGCAATCTGTTTCCAGCAGCTCAATGGATAAGCAAGAGCTCTGCATGAGTCTGGCAAGCAGACTTTAGAAGGGCCTGAAGGAGCTCTTTAGTAAAGTCTATTAGCCTGAAAACACACACAAAAAAAAAAACAAAGCAAAAAACTTACCATGGTTGTTGGAAAAAGACAAAGGTGATAGGAGGACTTGTAACCAGTAATGGGAATTAAGAAGAGGACGTGCCATGTCTGTATACTTCTCCTCCCACACAAAACCAAACCTAACCTGCCTGGATCCCCAGTGACATGGAACAAGCCCGTATCAGACCAGGCTCTGTGACATCTACACGTATCACTGTAAACCTTTGAAGGAAAATGATTATTTTCTTCTTTCACACATAAGAAAACTGAGTCTCCATGGAGACAACTTACTTGTCCAGTCATTTGGTTAAAGAATGGTAGTGCTGGACACTGAGCCCAGGTTGTCTGAACTTAGAACCTACATCCTCACGGACAGTGGTGGAAGACTATGGGTACCTTGGCAGTGGGTGTGGTGAGGTAACAGCCACCTGAGGAGACAGAGTCTTCTACCCCTGAGTCCTACACAGTGTTGTAAGCCAATGTTACCTCAGTAAAAAGGAAAAAAAAGAAAATTACCACAAAAACAAAATAGAGCCCACATCCTCAGCCACCACACGCCATTATTCCTAAGAGCCGTCACTTGAGGAGATAAGGTCTCCTACCCCTGAGTCCTACACAGTGTTGTAAGCCAATGTTACCTCAGTAAAAAGGAAAAAAAAGAAAATTACCACAAAAACAAAATAGAGCCCACATCCTCAGCCACCACACGCCATTATTCCTAAGAGTCACTACTAGCTCTGAAGACACCACAAATCTCGAGTTCCTTTAGTCAGGTCCAACCTACAATCCTGGGGTTCATTTCCCCACCAGGCTATGAGGGTTTCAGTCACCCAGGAAATGGCTGTGACTTCCCTTCCCACGTTGTATCAGGCAGCCACCAAGACCCTTGGGAACATTCTTTTATCGACCAGGTCCCACTTTTCCCTCTGTGCTGCCAAGTCTCGGTGTGTTTTCCTTTGGAGAGAAGTAAAGTGTTAGCGACAGCTGAGGGGAGGCTGAGAGAAAACTGTTCTTCCCTTTCAAGCCAGGTTAACCGAGTGTGGTTTGTAGGCAGGTCAGTCATTGATTTTCTTCTCTTCTCAGGAGAGCACTGCCATGGTTACATGGATGAAAGCCGAGGAATAAAGACAGAGCTGAATGGTCCAGGTTGAAAGAAAACTTTTGAAACAGGTTAGAAGACTCCAGTCGGGGGTGGGTTTGTAGTGTGAGGTGCCTGCTACCTGAGCCAGATGCCCAGTGTTGTTTAGATGTGGCTGACAGGCAGAGGGTGAGGGGTATAATTACCATTCCTTCCAGAAACCGAAAGGAAAACCACTGGCTTTCGTCTTTCTTTTTGTTTCTTGTCGCCTCTACCCACAGGCTCTGCCCCTGCGACTTTGAGCTTGGACTTCCTGAAAACATTTAGGGTTTCTGCTTCTATCATGTCACGCTCAATGCAGCCCACACTCAAATTTTATTGATGCGAAGCCTCCAGGTTTGCAAAGAACTGGCTCAGAATCTCCCCAGAGGGCCTCACAAGGACTGATGCAAGAGACCCACGTTATCTCAGTGTGTGGCAAATCTCCACTCTGGACCCCCGGGATCAGTCCTGGAAGATTGTCTCCCAGTGGGGGTCAGAGCAGAGGCTCAGGGGAGGCCTTTATCTTGATGAGAAGAAAGTTGTGGGAAATGGTGGGATGGCGAAATAAATGTCAATTCACATTCAGGAATACTCTGGGTTTTTTTGCTTTTAACATTTTTTTTTTAAGATTTATTTATGTGTACAAGAGCTGGGATACGGGCCAGAGGTGTGGGGGGTGAGAGGATTCACCAGAGACAGAGTGGGGAGCAGAACAGGAGGATTGACTGAAATCCACTGCTGAGGGGAGCAGTGGATGAGTCAGGAGAGGTCTGCTGTGCCATGTGGGTAGCTCCCTGGCCAGGGATCAAACTCGTGCTGCAGTGGCTGCAGACAGCTTCATAGGTTGTGTCTTAACCCTTTGCACCACCAGGGAGGCCCCAGGAATACCCTTTGAATGCTTACATGTTATCAGGAATTCAATCAAGAGAAGCAGCAAATCCATTTTACCCCATTTTTGTGAGAACCCAAGGAAGAGTGTTCGCAAGAGGAAAGAAAACAAATGGGCAAATGGGGCTCTCTTTCCAGAGGAAAGGACCAATGGTTTAGAATAAGATCACAAGAGGAAGAGAATTCTGTGTACAAGCTCTCAGAGGCCAGTACAATTCTCGGAGGCAGACCTGTGAGGTCTGCCACAAAGACCTTGGGGACCTGAGGTGCCTAAGGGATGGCAGAGCAGTGAACCTGAAGGTGTCTAAGTCTTGGAGGACTCTGTGGCTCTCTGTGACCTCTGAAATACTTTCCTGTGGGCTGAAACAGTCAAGATAAAGATCCTACTATGGAGCCTCCACAGGCAGACAGGTGAATTTCCAATAAGGGGGTGGGCTGAGTGGAAGCCCCCCTGCTTCTCTTTCCAGCATGTCTTATGACAAACAGCAGCCACATGCAAGGTGGACACTCAGGACTAAAGATGCTGTCTGCTCCACCTGGGCCAAGGCCACACCTCAATTGTGTCCTTATTAACACTGTTCTCACTTGTGAACCAGCTCAGGTGCTAGTTAACTCACTGCTTTTTTTTCCTTCTAAGTTTCTTACCACATGAAAGGATCCTCACCTCCAGTTCTTTCTCACAAGTTCCGTTGGGATCCCTGTTTGGAAAACCACAATTGAGGGGTGGCCTTGGCCCAGGTGGAGCAGACAGCATATTTAGTCTTGAGTGTCCACCTTTTCAGCCCTTACTTAGCTGGAGAAACTCCCTGGAACTCAGCTCTCAAGACTACCTCACAGGGTAAACCATGCTGGGGAGTGGGGAGCAGGTGGGAAAAAATTCAGACAACATGCACAGACAGCTGGGGAGCTTAGGGATTTATTATAGGAGAGTCTTGAGGGCCATCTGCCTGGTGTGTGGGGAAAGGCATCTGTGCACTGAGATGGTGGGTCCAGGTCTGAAGAACAGGAATAGGCTGCGAGTAGCCTGTTTTCTCAGGAGAAGGACCCTTTCCTCCCAAAGCTGGGTATGCAGCCCACACACTACATTAACCATCCTCCCTTACGGTTGGCTAAACATGAGTCAACGAGCTATAGGAAATGGTGTGCTCATGCCAGGAATCTTCCTGAAGGAAGTGAGTGTGCTCTTTTGGCCCCCCTTCTCTTCTGCCTGCTGGCTGGAATGCAGATGTGATGGCCAGAGCCAAAGCAACACTTTTAGTCCATGAGGTCAAAGGCGTGTTCCATGGTCAGCCTTTAGAGCAACAACATCACACATCATGTAACCTCTAGAACACCCCACTGATGAGAATGAGAAACGAAAAGACAAGTAACATCTCCATAGAATATAAAAATAGTTTTGACCTCACAGGTCTGCCACAAAGACCTTGGGGACCTGAGGTGCCTAAGGGATGGCAGAGCAGTGAACCTGAAGGTGTCTAAGTCTTGGAGGACTCTGTGGAGCTGGTGTCTATATCAGACATAGGCAGTCAGATGCCACACTCTTGAGGTGGAAAAAGATGAAATTGAACTTCTCTGTTGTTGAAGATGCTGCTACTTCAGGTCTTTTATCCCTTGCAAAGTAACCTCTCCTGGGGGTGCTCTGGGGTCTGCCCTGTGACCATGGTCCTATTCCTCTAGGTCTTCCTCTCCCTGGAGGCTTAAAGTAACATGTGCATTCTCCAACAATTTAAGCAATATTTTTGTAAAGGACAAAAACTCAGGAAGGCATTCCTCTCTCTCCTTTGTCAGCTTAAACATCATCTTCCCTTTAGCCTGCACAGTAAGGGGAGGTGTCACTGAGAAGTCTGAGCCACAGGATTCCTCTTGATCTGCATGGCATTGTAAAATCTGTTCCTGCCCATGACAGCACAGAACAGGTCAGAATTAGCACTCCTCACAACACCCCGGAGAGACGTGTGTTATTATCCCCATTCTGCAGATGAAGAAGCTGAAAACATGAAGGAGCTGGCCAATTATTATAATATAGTGTTTTCCATTTTCAAAGCATCCCTGTTCATTAATTAGCTCATCCCCTCAATAAGCCTTGCAGGTAGGTGAGTGCCCTTTGTACTCACGTCCAAGGATCCCTCGTCTTTATGGATCTTGAATTCCATTAATATTCTTCCAACATCCCCTGAAGCTTGTGTTTGTGGAAGAGAGAGGTGTAGCGATGTTCAAAAACAGCTGCTTCAAGTGAGAAAGTCCCTCGGGACCCTCCTCCCCACGCCTCCACGGAAGTCCTCTCTCAGTCTGATGTCAGCCACACTGGGGCAGGATCTTTTCAGCTGTCTCCTCCAGGATGGGTTTACGCAACTTCCATGGAACACGCTGCCACATCCAGTGATGAGAATGGAACATCCAGTTGCATCTGGTTTCCCTCTGGAACCTCCTTTTTGAAGAAGTACTAAGACCATTCAACGGCCCCTCTTCTGCTCACAAGGTGCTCAAACCAGTTCTGGACTATTCTCGAAGGGGAAATGGTGATCAAGCTATTTAACATCTTTCATGGTGGTTGAAAAAAATGATAGGCTCTCAATCCAGTGGTGGAGGCTGCTGCATTGACAGTTACAGTTTGCAACATACCACACAGGGAATGTTCAAGTATTGTCATTCGCACATGCAATTCAATTTTTTTTTTTTAATGCTAGGGACGGTGGGGCGGGAAATGTAAATGGGACAGTCTTTTGGGGGCCGGGCATGGTATTCACAAAAACATTCTATAAGTCTGTAAGTAATGAAAGGCCAAGTTAAAGACATCAAAAGTGGTCACATTGGGCCTCCCTGGTGGTGCAGGCGGTTGAGCGCCGCATTGTGAAGCTGTCTGCAGCCTCTGCAGCGCGGGTTTAATCCCAGCTGGCCGGCGAGGGTCCCACATGGTGTGGCAGACCTCTCCTGTCGTGCCCGCTGCTCCCCTCAGCAGTGTGTTTCAGTAGATCTGTCTGTTCTGCTCCCCGCTCTGTCTCTGGTGAATCCTTACCCTCCTGCGCATCTGGCCTGTACCCCGGTTCTTATATAAATAAATAAATCTTTAAAAAAAATTGGTCACATTACAAGGGAAAATGAATAATGTAGGTGAATATAAGCTTTCAGAATAATGAACATTTTAAAAATGAGTGCTGATTTACCCCCATATCACTCCTCCACATATTATAGAAGAATGAACGAAGATAAGCCTGGTACCTGGCTTAAAATAATACCTAGAATTGACTCATTTCAAGGTGATATTAATGCAAATGGTATCGTTTTTGTTCGCATGTTTTCTGTCTTTCCTTTTTCTCTTCCTAATTACAAAAAAATATTCCTGGGCAAAATAAGAAAACAGCTATGCCCATCAAAATCACTGCCCACAAGCACTCTCATAATTCCAAAACTCTCAGTGGCACATCGTAGTTCATGATTAACTGGACAATTTCATAGCCATTACTTGGAAGCCATACCAACCCATTTAGATGGAATCAAGATAATGAACTCCTGTGTTTCCTACCATCACGACTGACTCCATCATCTACAACATTAACACTCATTGTATGAATTTGCATTTTTTCAAAGCAGCCACTGTTTATGACTGACCAGATTACAAAAACAACCATAGTAGATACCTGAGTTCATGTCTCAATCATGGTAGATACCTGAGTTGATGTCTCTAACAAGCCCATTGATCTGGTCTTCCATGTTGCCAGCATCTCCACCTTGTGTATTTGAAGGCCAGAGGAATTTGTTTGCCTCTTGGAAACATTTTCCAACACTCTAGAGCTCATGGACCAGATCCTCCATGCAGGTGATGCCATATTTACCAAGAGATAGAGTCATCCATTAGGGCAATTGCTTCTTGTTGATCATGCCATAACCACACTTGCAGAGCAGTTCACTTACTGACTTCAGGTTTGGGCAGCCCCGAGCAATATATGGTTCCATAGTCCTCAGCAAGTGAACTGGAGCTGCGCTGAGCTTAACAAAGGTGCCATTGAGGATCTGGTGAAGGCAAAGAAGCTGCCATAACTTTTGGAATGTTGGGCTCATGCCATTGATGCCTCTGATACCAGTGAGACCCGGATGCCAATTTGGGCTCCCCAGTGTAGAGGTTGCCTGTTCTTGCCATCCCAGCCATTCGAAGCTCAGTTCTGGAATCTAGAATCTATGTTTCTTGTGACATTGCTTAACCTTTTCATAAACTTTCAAAGCATCTCTTGGGCAAACTTCAACTTGACAACTTTTTCTCTCTCTTTTTTTTTAATGGTCCCAGCACAACAGGAAGTTACGTCTTCTTCCCTCTGTACCTTCCAGGGTCCTAGCCAGAGCAGGCTCCCATTTTATTATAAGTAGCAAAGCATCCAGTGACACTGGGACAATAATTAGCCATCCTGTTGAGAAACCTGCTGTAGATCAGGGCACCCCAAGTGTGACCCTCAAACTGATGTTGGCCCCTGAACTGTTGTCACCATTCCTGTGGAAGTAAGAAATGAAATTAACAGTGAGCATTTAGAAACATCTATGGTGGTTTTTCAAGACATGTAAGCATGCCATCGGCGGGTCTGTCCCTTTCACCAGTGTGTAGACACATCAGAGCTGTCCAGCTCCCATGAAGAGTCATGCTGGAGATGGCTGCCTACTAAGCTGTGCAGTAGGACCTTGTATTGGTCTGTGAGGGGCTGAAAATGAAAGCAAACAAACAACTATAGAAAGTATGACAAGGCTTGCTGAGTCCATTTTTTTTTTTTGTCGTGGAACTGGTCCTAGTATTTAACTTGCAGCTAGAAAGAGGTGAGTGTAGAGATTTAAAGTCTTAATAAGAGAGTCCCATGGGGTGACCATATCTCTGTCTTCCCTGTGCACCCTCCAGAGTCTCAACCAGAAAAGAAAGAGGCATTTGGGAGAGGGTTGGAGTTGGTTGGAGTAGGATACGCCCTAGATATTGCCAGGTCAGTGACTAGAACACGGGTGGACTCCATCATGTGGATCTCCAAGGTCAACAAATCTTCCAGTTCCCTGGTGCACCCAGATCCCCAACTTCCCACTTGCAGGAATTTTAATGCAAGGCAAAGCCTCTTCCTCCACAGTGGTTAGTCATAATACTTGTTCAGAGAGATTGATTCAGTTCCTTTGTCATCAGATGATTCAAGAACACTTGTTACTGGTTTGTTCATCTAGAACAAGTAAAAGAGGCATCTAATGATGGCATTGATGTGGTGGTGGTGGTGAGCATAGCATAGTTCTGATTCCCATCTTAGTCAATGGATTTCTTTATTTCCTCAAGTTTGTGCCAATATAGTCATTCAGGGGATAAACAACAAAAGGGTGGCCAGATCTTCTAATGACTGGAGGTCTGCTATCCAGGGCCAATATCCAGCCCTCCTGCTCAGCCCCCACTCTTGCCCCACGGTCTTCTAATAGGCAAGTTGGAATCACACACCCAAGAGAAAAAATAATTTAAACCACAGTTCAAGAACAGTATGTCCATAATTAAGAAAAGATTTTTTGATTCTTAAACTGAAAACCCAACACATGTTCAATGCTTGGAAAAATGGACAAAACAAGGCTGAACACTTGAACAGCTTGTTTTTAAAAGAATTCTGATTTCTAAGAAAATGACCCTGCTGTGGGTAGCTTAGATATTTGCTTAATATTGGTCGTCACGTCAGAGTGAGGAGAATGGTTTGAGGAGCAGTTCTTGAGCCAGAGTGCTCCGTTCTGCTCTGACCCTTAACATGTCTCAGTAATGATGAAAGAAGAGTTAAGCGCCTCTTAGTATTGACCCATCATAGAAAGAACCAAAATGTGAGGAAGTTTGGACACGCTTCTGCCTAGAAAATATGACATGGAAGCTGGCAGCTCAGCTTCCTTCAAATTTCCAAATCCCCGAATCATTAATTTTAAGGAGAAGTCTATGGATTGATTCAGGTAAGCTTCATTTAAGAAAATGATTTTCGTAAATGTCCTTTGAACTTGAGCTAAGCTTTGCTGGAGTCCTTCCCTTTAATAACTTATCAGCATGCAGCCCCGGAGTACTTTTACTCTCATCTTCTCTCTCTCTCCCTCTTGTTGCTCTCCCTTTTCTGTTTTTATTTATTCTTTGTTTTCTCTCCTTCCTGCATTTCCTTAAAAAAAATCACCTCCCTTGTCTGTCTCTCTTGGTCTTTACCTACTGCCACCTCTTCCTTCCCTCTTAAATGTCTGCTCTTTATTTAATTGAAAACCATTCTAGGTACGTGGGCAAAACTCTTTTTCCCAAATTGGCTTCCTGCCTTACTTACTCATGAACTCCCAGCTCGGGGAAACAAAGGAAAAGAAAAACCTTACAATTGTTTCTTATTTCCAAGGCAACAAAATGTCTTGATAGAACTTAGTAAAATGGGTAGAAAGGTTCAACTTGCCCCCCACTAGCACCTGCCTTGGGTGGGTTGTTCTGTGCAAGTTTTTAAAAGACCTCAGAAGCATTCAGTCCTCATTATCATAAGCCCAGTGTATTTATGGTGTCAAAGTAGGTTTTGGAAAAGCCAAGAGCAACTGTTACACAAGTTGCCTCATTATCAATAATCTAGCATCATGCCCTTTTATGTGTCACTTCTTTACACAATATACTATCATTGACGACTTTTAGCAAATACATCATGGCAAAGGATTACTCTCATCAGAGACAGCCTTTGAAAAGGATATGCTAATTTCTAGGGAGCAAGAAAACATCAAAACAGTGCCAGCAAATAGCCAAGGGACTTTTATGTCTTAATATCCTTCAGAAGTGCTTTATCTCCTAGTGCAACGTGTATCATAGTATAAACAGGAAATGAAACAGCCACAGCATCAAAGAAGTACCGGCCATGGCTGTAATTTCAGATCAGGTTTAATAAAGGTTATCTACAGTGGGCTAATCAAACAAAAGGGTGCATGCTTTAAAGAGCCATTTGATAATTCCCATTTAAGGTGTCTTATCAAAGAGATCCTAACAATGTCTTGTGGCTGCTGCTGAATCTCTGTATCTCCTTGCCAGCGAGACTCCCTTCCTTGATTGCAAAGCTCTTTTGATGTCCTCATTTTTAGGTGATTCTAATTTGGAGGTGATCAGCGTATCAGCAGTTGGCCTACTTTTACCCAGGCCTTGGCTCCAAATAGGTGTTTTCCAATATGTACCCAGGAATCTGCACAGCAAGGGAGGGGACCCGGGAAGGCACCCAGATGTCTCGGGATCTAGACATCTCCAGGGTGTCTGGAGAGGCGTCAGAGCCGCAGCCAAGCTGGGTTTCCCTGTTGAGAAAGGCACCAGGTCACGGCTTCTCACCGAAGTGTGAACTTGGAAGCCACCACAAGGAACCATCCTTTGGCTACTTCTTATTAATGCAGCCCTTGAGGCTCTGATTTAGATGCCCAACGTGTTCTTGGTATTTTCTGGCCAACAAATGACCAAGAAAAGGAACGCAATCTTCTCTGTCCGCATTGAACAGCAATGCCTTTGACGTTTTAAGCATGGAGATACACAGATGAAAACAGATGGCAGAGTCTCCAAGGTCAGATTCAGGGGGACCCTGTGCCAGGGACCCTTCTGTGGACTTGGTGACACAGCTCTGTACCCCCCAACCCCAACGACACTCCACACCCCTCCCTTGGCAGCGGGGAGGGGCAGGATCCCAACATTTGCAAGGCAGATAGGCCTGTTCAGCTTCTCTTGCCATGGCGTGACACCGGGGGTGCGGGAGGACAGGAGGCCACCTGCCAGCAGCCCAGGCCCCTCCTCCTCACCAGCGAGGACGACTCGGGGCGTGAATGGTCATCTGCCCAGGAATGGCGCCTGGCTCAGCTGCAGCCGGAATGAGTCATGTTGATAATTCCTCCCTTTGAGGTATTTCCAACAAAATTCAATATCCCATGGCCAATTTCTGCATTTAGTCTGTCCATGAGGGAGTGGAGGCGGGGTGCACAGGGGAGTGTTCTGGCTGGGGAAACCCACATTTTGACGGCTTTCCCTCTCCCACAATAGCCCAGACCCCCAGCTCCCAGCCCCTCCTGGGAGGAATTCCTGCTATCCCCCGGGCCTCGGTCCCAGCCCCTCCGCAGACCCCAGGGAGAGGTGGGGAGGAGCCCCTCTGGCACATCGCCCACAAACTATCCATCTCAGGCGTCAGCCAGGATGATCCCCCTCCCCCGCCCCAGCTGTTGCCATGACAGGCCTCTCTGCAGTGGAGACCCTGGCCAGCCAGATGCCGGTGGCCGGGGCGGGGAGGTCAAGGCCATGGCTGGGGCAATGCCATATGCCAAGGCCTGCAGCTGAGGGCTGAGTCAGCCAACAGTTGCCCATTGAGACCCCCTCCAGCTCGCTGTGGCAGCAGCTGGGGGGCGGAGAGTCTTTCGTGCTTTGTTGATGATATTCTTCCTTTTTCATCTCTTCCCTCGTCCTCTGGCCCCCAACAGGGGCCTAACTATGCCCAGCCCAGCACATCACGTGGCCACACGCCGGGCTACGTGACAGCCATGCTGATGGTGCAGAGTGGAGTCTCCGGTCGCCATCAGGGTCCCCCCACCAGCAAACCCTCTGCCCCCCGCGCCGACCCTGACCCAGAATCTAGCCCCCACCAGCAAAAATCAAATTTGACAAATTCCCACCATACCAGCAACCCAGCCCATCCGAATTCCAAACCCTTCCTGTAATCTCTCCACCCTTATATTCTGTGTGCAGGAATCTGATAAAACAAAAACTCAATCACTCCCACAAACAATGTGGGCTGCACCATCCATTCAGGATAACAGATCAAAGGCACCAAGGACAGAGTCATAAACATCAATCTCAACCCCCCAGGACTTTTATCCCTCGATCTGAACCCCACCCACCCCAAGCCAGGACGGACAGATGTGGCGGAGACTCCGGAATGGCTCAGGACTGCCAGCCATGGGAACAGTTGGAGGGAACACAAGCTTGTCAGAGTCCATTTGTAAAGTTTGCTTGTAATGGGAGTTAGCGTTTCCTTGTTTCATCCCTTGTAACTTAACTGTTAGCCAATAGGGTGGTTGCCTAGCTAACGGGCAGGTTTGGGAAGGTCGAAGCCACAGGCAACAGCCTGGCACCATAATTTTTCATTTCACTAATTCATCGAGCATTTCTAAAGAGTTTTCTTTTACACATAAGCATAGAGAGACACCTGCTAGCGTTCAGAGCCCACCTGTCTTACATGAATATAATATTCCCTCCCTCAAAGGATCGTCGTGACAATTGATCGTTTTCTATGCTCTATTTGCCACATCAATTTCTTTGGGTGATCAAAGTGACTCTTGAGAACTTGGAGAGACCAGGATTTTGGTTCAGTTCTGCCATTTATTTGCTGCAAGAGCTTTCATGTTCTCTTCTATAAACCTCATAGGATTGTTGTGAAGGATGAAGTCATTCATCATTATAATGGCAACCTTCCTGAGTACTCAGCATGGACCAGACATGGTACAAGGCATATGAACTTTTCTTATTTAATCCTCTAAACGATGCCATCAGGTAAGGACTGCCATTATTTACATTTTGCAGATGAAGAAACTAAGGTCCAGAGAAGTCCAATAAGTTGCTCAAGGTCACACAGCTGCCAAATGGCATGACTGACATTGAACCCTGACAAATATGCCTGAATGTAAAATTACAAGGTGGAAGAGCCAGTAAAATATTTAGTTATAAAATAAAATCAACCTGAAGCCTCAACGTATCAAAGAAAAGTGTCATTTTAATTAATAAGTAATAACGTATTTCATAAAGTCAGATTAACAACCCTTGGTCATTGCACCATCAGTAAGAGCCATATTTTTTTAAATATTAGTGCATGTGTCATTATTTCAAACATCTTTGTTGTGAAATATTACCTATGTGCACGCACAAAAACAGGATGCCAATAAATAGTTTAATGAATAATTATAAAGTGGACACCCACATAACCACCACCCAGGTCAAGATACTGAACTTGTCAGAATTTTAGACATCCTCTCCCTCCCTGCTTCCCCTTTCCAATTATACTCCCTTCCCTCTCCCTGAGCGCACCACCCATGATGCTGTTTTACTTGCTGAAAAATGTTAAATTGAAGCTGATAGATTAGCCCGTGAGTGAAGAATAGTTCTACATTTTTAAGTGGTTGGGAAAAAACTAGAAGAACAATATTTCCTAACACATGAAAATATATGAAGTTCAAATTTTAGGTTCCAAAAATAAAGCTTTATTAGAAAAATGCCATCCTTCTATATATTTTCTGAGTGATCTTGTGCTACCAGGAAGAGGTAAGCAACTGCAACAGTTGTAATCCCACAAAAGTGAAAACACTTATTATCTGGCCCTAGACAGAAGTCTGGCAACCCTGTGCTAGATGACAATTCATGCTTAACACAGCTCAAATGCTGGTTTACTGCTCCAATGCTCAAATTATTTTTATATTTTCACTTTAGTTAGATGGTCACATGAACCTTTTGATTCATGCTGATAAGAGGTTGACCGGGTCCAATTTTTGCACACCTCACCTTGCAATTTCAGAATCCTCTTTAATTAAACTGATGTAAAGACTCCAAAGAGAAGTAGCTTGAAATTTGATTTTCAAATTGAAGCAATCTCTAGCCTGGGCTGACATTCTTTATCATAGATGTAGCAGTGAGAGAAGGGTCCTTAACTTTGTAGTTGTTGTTTTTTTTTTTAAGATTTATTTATTTATGCACACAAGAGCTGGGGGTACAGGCCAGAGGTGTAGGGGGTGAGAGGACTCATCAGAGACAGAGCGGGGAACAGAACAGGCAGACTGACTGAAATACACCACTGAGGGGAGCCGTGGGGAGACAGGAGAGGTCTGCTGCACCATGTGGGTTGCTCCCTGGCCGGCTGGGGATCGAACTCATGCTGCAGAGGCTGCGGATTGCTTTGTAGTGCTGTACTTAACCCCTTGTGCCACCAGGGAGGCCCAGGTCCTTAACTTTGAATGGGTATCAAAAATGAAATCTATGGTCTAACTGTATCACAGTGGCATGTGACTAAGTTTCCTTGTTATTGTACAACTGAAAATGAGGCCTCCCAAAAACATGCTTCGAGCAGATGTGCCTGAGCTCTGCTTCCATGTGCTGGAGCCGTGCACAGTTCTATGTGCGCAAACATGCCAAGCCTGCATTTACAAAAATCCATGTTCACCTTTTCTCATCAAAGACACATTGACAAATTCGAATGTATGCCCAGAGACAAGAAGTTAAGATGTTGGTGTCTTCTGAGATGTTACTATTTGGAAGGTAATGCTCATGAGATCTGTTGGTTTTGATTCCAGTTTTTAAGAGCCTAATTTTTTTAATTGAAATTGAATGAAAGGGTTGGGGAACTTCCAACCACTCACACATACTCCAGGAAAGCGCTCCTACAATTAGGGAAAGATTTGCCACCTGTTGGTAGGCAGTTATCCTCAGAGCCCACAAAGGTGGGAGTAGGTCTGGGTATCAGGATTGGATGGGGACATTATAGTCATAACCCACAGCACACAGTCAAGTCCAACAAAGCCTTGGCTGATGAGGCACGCAAGGCTGAGAAGCACTAACCTGGGGTTGGGTTGAGCCTGGGTTGTACTTCAGTGTCGTTAAGGATGAACTGGCAATGGTCTTAGCATCCTCCTGGCATCTTCTTGAGCATCTCCTAACACTTTTTTCCCATCTCCCCCCACACATGACTCTAGTCTCTTATAGGCACATCTTTCCTGACCTTCCTCCTACCTCTCCCACTGCCTGGCCCACCCACATTTCTCCTGCAGACAGATTCTGGGGGCCCCTACTTGTACTGGGTAGGATCAAACTAATATTGACTGGAGAAACTGAGTCCTCGTACTGTCCTACTTCAACGCTTACATTTTCATGGACTCTTCAAGAGGTGCTAAAATCTGATTCAATTTGTACTAAATACAATCACTATTTTTGCCATATACAAGACTGGAGAATTTGACTCACACATTTATTTTTATTATTATGTTCTCATTATTAATGCTCTTGCTGTATATATTTTCAAAAAGAAGCTTTATTTCTGTACCTTATATGGAAAATCAGCAGGACCGCCATGCACGAGAAAGAGAAAAGCAAAGAGAGCAAAGTTAAGTTACACTCTCTGGGTCCTGTTTGAGCTGAGGGTCCTGAGCCCCAGTTCTGTTCTCTGGGCTCCTTGAAGTGGGGATAAGCAGCTGAGAGAGGTGTTAATGCACTGTCAGCCCAGGCTGAGCCGGGTTTCCTTGCCTGGAATCAGGATTGAAAACCAGACACATGACGGGGAGGGGGTGGGGGGTGTTTGGGGTGGGGGCGATTAGGGTCAAATTAAGGGGGGGTGGGAATTGTATAGGGAATATAACCAAGATGAAAATGCACACATTGTGCAAAAATGAAAAATGATGTAAAAATATATAAAATAAAATAAAATAAAATAAAAAAGAGAGTTGCCTGGGGGAGTCACTGCCTCCTGCATTCCCCTATAATAGACAGCTCACTCCTTCCTGGAAGCCCCACCCCTGTCCCACACAGTGGGGGACAATGTGGACTTGAGCTCAGGGACCCAGACTGGGGGTGAGGGGTGGGGCGCTGCTGCTGCTGCCACTTACTAGCTCTGTGACCCTGGCAAGTTCTTACCCTTGCAATGCTCCCCGAGTCTAGAAGGAACAATAACAGCCCTTTGAGATGATGTAAAGATTCGGCGAGATGTTACATGCACAGTTCTCAAGACAGCGCTATCCAGATGAAGTACTCACCAGATGCATTCATTTCTTCCCCGAGTATCTACCTGCCACCTACAATGGCCCGGACACTGCCCTCGCCATTGAGAACCCATTGTCAACAAGCAGACTGAACTCCTCGAGCTTTGGGGTTGTGCCAGCGCCCCCGTGGAACGCCCTGAGATTATGCTTGGTCTTCAGGAGGACTTCACAGGCATCAGGCAGAGAGACTCGGGGCTTGAGGCAGGCCTAGGAGCTCACAATACCTGCGTCTGCCATGGGGGACCAGCATCATGCCCTCTTCCCAATGTCCCTGTCTTTGCGCTCACAGGGACAACCTCTGTGCCTCAGCCGGAGCTTTATGGGAAAGAGCCCTGTTCTCAAGACAGAGATCAAAGACTCCAGGTAACCAAGGCAACCTGGGAGAGGGCCTCTGGGATGCTGGCCTTCCCTTAAGTCATGTCAGGCTGGTGCTGAGCTGTGTGTGGTAGATGTTTTCTAAGGGGGACCCGAATGCTTAGAAGAGCAGGTTTCTGAGGCCTGCAGAAGATCTCATTTTCCCTCTTGTGAGGAGAACAGGACTTACCAACACTAATGAAACTGAAGCACCAGGGTCTCTCACTCACGTGTGCCCCTCTTGAGAGCTGGCAGGTGCTAGGAGTTCTAGAACGTGCTAGAGGAGAGAAGCTGTTGTTATCAGGAAGCAGCTTTCTCTAAGCATTTGTAATTAAAATATTTTGAGTTTGTATTCCTTCTCTTAAAGAGGAACGCCAGAATCCTGTAAACTTTAGGGCCCATAAGCCTGGGTTTGACTCAAACTGGGGGGTCCCTATAGAGAGGTGATGTGGCCCCCAGAGGAAGCTGGTGCAGGGAAAAGGCAAGATTGTGACGCAATCAGGTTCTACTTGAGCTCTTGCCACGGGCAATCTGGGTGAGCACAGGCGAGTCCTTCACCTCCCTGGAGCATTGGCATCTTTTAAAGGGAATGAGTTGGCTGGTGTCTCACCCTCGCCTAGGTGTTGTGCTTCTCTGCCCTGGCAGATTCTGGGGCCAGGGAGATCGGAGGCAGAAGGTCTATGGGCTGCACGCTCCTCCCACCCCTGTAACTTGTTCTCACCAATGTGCCACCCTCACCCTGGGCAGCTCGGTGAGGTTTCAGCACATCAATTTCCACAACATCTGCTCCAACCAGCAAATGAAAATCTTGCTGTTGACAACAGCCTGTATTTCATTTATCAGAGGATAAACACACCCTTGTAATGGAGTCTATAAATGAAGGTTGCTGATGACATTGTGATGCCCTGTGGAACTTTCAAGCTACAACACATCTTAGCTGAACAAACCCAAGGTCATTTTATCGAGGGCACTTAGGAGGATTCCATATGAAAAAGGCATTGCTGGTCCTGAAGTTTGCATGGGTTAGTGGGTTAGTTCATTAACCTGGAATTTAATGCCAAAAAACCCCTAAAAAAACCCTTTATTCATTTAGATAGATGAAAAAAATCAAATAATAGAAAACCCAAATAATGCCAGCCTCAACACCAAGAAATTTATTGGTTCTACTATTGAAAAATTCAAAGATAGTGTGGGTTTCAGGAATGGTTTGATCCAGACATTCAAAGGATTCCACTGCTTTTCTCTCTGAAATGTTTTCTCCGCCTTTCCTAATGGGTAACTTAGTTTGACTGTCCTGAAAAGTAGACTCTTTGACCAGGATTCTAGTGTAAATGGTTTATTTGGGGGGCAGTTTCAGGATACCCAAGTAGAAGATAGTGAAGTGAGACAGAAAAGGGCAGGCAGTTATGACTTTACCACTGGGTGTGCTATCAAGCAAATGACAACTAAGGGCAACTGGAGCTCTGTCCTGCTGGAAAACTCAGAGGAGAGTGTAGACCATGCAACATCAAGACCTCCTGCCCCAGGGCAAGGAGTAGAGTATGAACCTACCTATTCCTACCAGCAGTTACACTGAACTTGACTTTGTGTCCTCCTATCCATTCATATGTTGAATTCCTGACTCCAAAGTGATGGTATCAGGAGCTGGCCTTTGGGGTCCTTGTGAGTGGGGTTAGTGCTCTTACCAAAGGAACTCTAGAGAGCTCTTCAGCCTGCTTTCATTCTGTGAGGACTGGGCAAGAGGTCAGCGGTCTGCTTTCTGGGGAATAACACTCTCTAGAGGCTGGCTTTGCTGCCTCCCTGATCTCAGACTTCCAGCCTCCAGAACCATAAAGAAGAACTTTATGTTATTTATAAGCCACCCAGTCTATGGTCATTTGTTATAGCAGCCCAAACTGACTGAGACAGGCAGGCATGGGGTAGGTTTCTCTCAGTGAAAAAAATATTCCAAGAGTATGGAGTCTTTCCCCCAAATTGAAAGTAGAACTACTGTATGATTCAGCAATTTCACTCCCAGATATCCATCCAAAGAACATAAAAGTAATTTGAAAAAACATATGCACTCCTGTGCTCCTGGTAGCATCATTCATAAGATATGGAAACAACCAGAGTGCCCATCAACAGATGACTGGATAAAGAAGATGTGGTGCATGTGCACAGTGGAATACTACTCAGCTATCAAAAAGATGGAATCTTGCCACTTGCCACAACATGAATGGACCTTGAAGGGATTAGGCTAAGCAAAACAAATCTTAAAGAGAAAGACAAACAAAACAAAACAACAACAAACCCTTAGGTTCTAACAACAGAATGGTGACTCCCAGAGGGAGCAAGAGGGAGGTCGGAGCACCATGGAGGGGGGTTGATGGGAAAGTGGTGCATGGCAACTAGACCTCTGCTGCCTGTGGTGTGGTTTATACATTTGTTGAGGTGTGAATATGTGGTCTCTACTCCTGCAGTGCATACAATGTTGCACCCCTAAATCACTCCCAAAGAAAAAAAATCCAAAGCAGTCAAAGGCTTATTCCACATCTGAGAAGGGCAAACCACTGTCTCAGCATCTCAAGCTAAATCTGTGAGTCTCTCCAGTGCGCTGATAGAGCTCACATACCCGGCCCTGAACCAGTTGTGGGAGCAGGGATGTGCTGCTGGCTCAGCCCAGGGTCCTGCTGTCTCCCCTGCACTGGGTGGATTTCAGAAACCAAGATGCTGGGGAGGAAGGTGAGGGGAGTGGAAGATGCAGATGACATCATGGACCAGACTAATTAGCAGACACTAGGTTATGAAATTCACAGGCATGAAGATCTCTTACAGGAGTCACACAGCAAAACACTCAGGTGTCAGGCACATGCCGAGTGGAAGCTGGCCTCTGGGAGGCTGCTGGGTGCTGGCTGGAGGAACCAGACCCTGCTCTCAGCCCTGGGCAATGGCTGCCATGAGAAACTGTGGGCCAAGGGGTGCCAGATTTTTAACAATTTCAAGAGCAGCCAGAAATCTGGAGTTTTAACATGAAAACTCTGTCTGAAATGTTGGAAACAAATTCAAAATGTTTTGGATACTACATGGGCCAAATCACATACATCTGTGGGCCAGACAAGACCTGAGAATGCCAGTTTGCAATGCCTGGTGTGGATCTACCCTATCATCTCACAGAGGAAGGGCTGGTCAGCGACTTTCCCAATGTCATGCAGAGCTGGGAGGGGAACTCTCACCTGCCACTGTCATCTGGCGTAGTTGCCGACAGACCCAGCACAGGAAAAAGCCAGGATGGCAAATCTGGCCAGCCATTGGCTTTCGTAAATAAAGTTTTATTGGGACCCAACTGTGTGCATTTGTTGACATATCATCTATGCTGTTTTCCTGCTACAAAGGCAGGACAGAGACCAGATGGTCCACAGAGCTGAAAAGATTTACTATCTGATCCTGAATAGGAAGAGTTTGCCAATCCCTGCTCTAGACGCCTGACATCTGCAGATGTCATATTTCTTGTTTCAGCTATTCACGAGGTAGCCCTGAGAAGTATTGTTTAGTAACACATCTGAATCCCACTTGCAAGTGCAGCAGGTCTGGGGTGCAAGCCCCAGGCGAGGGGGCGGCAAGTGAGCCCAGCAGCTGAAGCTGCACCCATCTTTCGAGTTATTCCCAGGAGTCAGTGAAAAAGTGAAACCCACAGCAACAGCACCCCCGCCACCTTCTCTTTGTAGAAATGACCATGACGGGGGGCAGAATTTTAAGTGGAATTTAGAGCCTATGCACGTGAAGCATTTCATAATCACAAAGATATTTTAGGCAGAATGTTTGGTGAGGGTAGAGGCACACACGGCTCTCTGGGGATAGGAGGGCTGGGTATCCCAGCGCCAGTGTGATTTGAGAAGCTCTCTCGGAGATTGTTCCAGGAAGCCTATGCAATTAACGCAACAGCCTTGACTTGGATACAAAGGTTACTAACTCACATGAAACTCAGTCAGGATGCCTCGCTCTTGCAGGAAATGTGACCTCAGGCTTACGAAGGCCTCTGTTCTCCTGGCTTAACATGTCCCTCTCTCTGCCTATGGCATCTCATTTCAGATGTTCCAGGGCTGATCAGTGAGGCTGGCAGGAGGATTTGTGTATGTCCAGCTCGGCCCCCTGGGTTGGATCCCAGGAGTGGCGGCACCAGTCACTGGACCCCTTCCCTGCCCGGGGGACGGCTCTCCACTTTGGCAGGCAGCCCCACCGGTCTCGTCCTCCCTCCTCCTTGTCCTTCCTACCCCTTCCCCTCTTTTTTCACTCTTTTTCTCCCCCACTCCCTTTCAGAACTTGGAAAAGGGAAGAGATATTTCATTTGAAGCAACTGGTGGAAAGGTACCAGCACAGCTAGTTTTCTAAGGGGAATTTTCAGTTAAAACTAAAGTCACATATTTGGGGATTTTTAGGTGACCCATTCAAGTGCCAAGCAATTCCTCTTCCCACTTGAGCCCTAGATTTGTTCTAGGAGCCATCAGCTATGAAAGCACAATAGGAAACACAGCCCACAAGATGTTTGTTATGTTCCCAAAAGAATATAAGCAGTATTCATATTTGCAAGACGTTACTGGACAAAATAGCACAAGATTGTTGTATTACAGAGAACAGGCTAATCTAGTGAATCTGGTGGTGCAGGGGGTTGAGCGCAGGGCTGTGAGGCTGTCTGTAGCCTTTGTGAAATGAGTTTGATCCCTGGCCATGTGGCAGCAACCCACATGGCGCAGCAGACCTCTTCTGTCTCACCCGCTGCTCCCCTCAACAGTGTATTTCAGTACATCTACCTGTCCTGCTCCCCACTCTCTCTGGTGAATATTCTCACCCCCATGACTCTGGCTGTACCCACTTAAAAAAATAAGTAGATTATGTATCAGACTTTGTTGCATATGATTTGAACACTGATGTAGCCACTCTTCTCCTTTTGTCAAACATTTTTGCAAATAAAGCTCGTTAGGAGCAGAGGAAAGGATTCTAAGTTTCCACCAACCAAGAAGTAGAGACCATATTGCCTGAAAGAACAGGCATGAAGGCAAACAAGTAGAAAATAAAAGATACCTTAAAAAAGCCCACATGTTCCTTGGACGCTGCCTCTGTTAGCAAAGGTTATTCTTCACTTGGAATCAACTCATTCAAGCTCTAAGAATCTACTAGAATGCAGGGCAACTCTGGTGTAGTGCATTCACCTTTCATGCTAAAATTATCTGGAGCCATGCAGTTGGAAGGCCTATCTGGAAGGTCTATCTGGAAGGTGCGTGCACGCACACACACATGTACATGTATTTTATTACAAAATAAAAAAAGCATACTGAGTGACAGCTCAATAAATTGATAGCATTTTAATTTTAATTTTCTTCATTTGAATTACCTGCATTTCCACATTATACAGTGACCACATCTCACTGATACAATGGGAGTTGGGGGCAGAGAGGTTCTTCTAAAAAAAATTAGCAAGAACTAAAACACAAAGCTTTATGTTCCAGATTGACTGGTGATACCCTATTTCAATGATTGTGTGAAACGCTGTTATTTTAGGGATTCATAAAAAGGACACCACTTCCAATGAAACTGTGATGCTTATCAGCTGTAAGAAGCACACAGATTTCAGGGATGTCCAAATGGGGGAGGGCACCTTAGAAAAGGTAACCATGTGCAGCATCATGTGTACTAAGAAAGAAGATAAGTGGTCTCAGGGTTGGGGAGGAGAAATCGGAGCCAGAGGAAGTGGTGGCTGGCTGCTGGAAGAGCTGGGGTCCTAGTCTTGACCTCTAATCCCTGGTGGCCAAGGGTGCGATGAGTCTCCCACTCACTGCATGGTTCCCTCTTGAGGGGATACCACGGACTGGGCAGGGAACTGTGACGTTTAATTGGCTAATGTCTGGAGAACACTTTGAAGATGAAAAGTACCAGGTGGGTATCATCACCATCCACTTCTTAAGATGATACATGGAATAATAATAAAGTTCTTCCCCACTGGGCCTTTCATCCGTGGATTTCAAAGCACTTAGCGAGCCTTAATTAACTCTGCCAGCACCTCTATGAAGTAGGCATTAATAGCCTCTTGCCTTAAATGGAGAGAGAGGAGGGTAAGTGACTTGCCCAGGCCCTTAGAGAAGCAGAGACAAGTCATTCTGAAAGCATCCATCATTACACCAACACGCATTTAGTGTTTCTGCTGTGCCAGGCCTGGTGCTAAGGGTGGGGGACACCCCAGTTAGAGCTGGCCAGTACCGGCTCGCAAACACCTGTTGTCAAATTTTCGGGAATTTTGCAAACCAGTTGTGAAACAAAACCATTATTTAAAATGAAATTATATAAGCTTATAATTAAGTAAATTATATTGAAAACAAAGGTAATAAAAATTCAAAACACGGCACTCCTAATTATTTTACTCTATTCTCCTGTTATCTGTGCTCTTGAGGTTATTTACACCTGCAGTGTCTATAAGGGGGGAGAGAGGGGTGGAGACAGTGCTCTGCGCTTCACTCCCCCACTCCCTTTCACTGATGTTCACAGTAGACACTTGAAATCCGCTACAGGAGAGTTTTTACACCACAGGAATGGGCAGATGCTACAGATCAAAGCTTGATATTTTGTTTCCTTGACTATTCAGACTTAGAGATGAGAGATGGACGAAATGTTAACAGTGTGGTTAAAGTCAAACCTGCTGTCATCTCAGAAACTACTACATTGTGAATTGCATAAACATCAAATTGAGGAATTATGTTTCAGTATTCAAAGGTCATTATGCAAGTCAGCAGGGAAGTGACATCATTGATAAGTGAGTAAAATTCCCCCATATATCGTCATTGTTTCCCTTTCATCTTACTTGTTTAAAAAGTGAAAATATCAGTCAACTTTCCTGGCAGATCCACACATTGTTCAATTGCAGCCATTGGTTGGCTATAAGCATTTGACAAAAATCAAAGGAAGCTTTCTGTGAGCACCAATGAGTAAATAGAATTTACTGAAAATAGAATTTATATCTATTAGTACTGGGTTTGCAACATATCCTTTGTATGAGTAAATTTATAATTATAGAGATGCTTCTTTTCCTGGAGAGCCTGTTTGTTTTTAAACACTTATTAGCACGCCACTGGGGGCCATGGATGGGCAAGTCACAGCCCTGTTCTGAGAGAGTTGCCAGATAAACCGGTATTTTGAGAGTAAAAGACAATGACAGAGTCAGATGCAACTTTAGTGCTAAGCTTCCAGGCTTGTTCCTCACCTGGGAGGGGCCCTCACACTGTGTCACATGGTCAAATATTTTCATAAAATTTACAAAGTAAGATGTTGAATAGTCATCGCAAGACTTTCCTCTGCTTGCTTTTCCATTTCCCTTGTTCCTTCACCTTCTTTGGGGGATTGCTGGCAGGCAGGGGCCTGGTGCTGCACTCTTTCTCCAGCCAAGGCCTGTGACCCAAGGGGGACCCCACTGAGTCTGCCCAAACCCAGGAATACAGGACCTGCCAGAGGGAGAGGGTGAGTGGGGATCCACCAGGCTGGGCTCTGAGATGCCGACTTGCCCCACATGAAAAGTGCCCTGACTAGGAAGGGTCCCTGCCCACTCCGCCCAGGTCTTGTGTTCGGGCCTTGCTTTTGTGACCACTGACCCTTAGAAAGGCACACACTGTGGAAATGTGAGGACTGCAGATCTGCAGGGAGAGCAACAGCGTGCAAGGAGAGCACCAGGACTTTATAATGGTCATGATCGAAAAATCTGGCCAACCCCTGTCCACGCTTGGCTCATATCACACAATCCTCACACCGCTGTGATGTCAGCCCCCAGTTTTACAGAGGGAGCCATTGAGGAAGTCCAGTAACTTTCCAGAGTCTCCATATGTATATGAATATATATGTATATGAATACACGTATATGAATACATGTGAGCTACATGTGTGTATACATATGTATATAAGTATACACATATACACATATATGCTATATATGTATGTACATAATATACCTGATTTGTCTATCTGATATCTGATATATGCATACATGTATCCATATATTGATAGAGAATATATATATACATATATACACACATACACACACACACTCTCTCTCTCTCCATAAAAAGTACTTCGTAAAGAGCATTTTCACAGAGTATTTCGCTATAAAGAGTGTTCTAGACAGAGTCCATGGGGCAAGGAGTGAACACAACCCTGCATCTTGGCAAGCTCTGCTGACGCCTGCCTTCACCCAAGACTTCCTTCTAAAGACTTTCTCGAGAACTCTGAGCCTTCAAAGTGAGGAGTGGGATTTAAACTTCTCCATGAGACTAAAGCTCTGCTGCTTCAGAGAAATCCTGGCCCCGACTCAGACTCACGAAAGCAAGCAGCACCTCGGATTACACCAGATGCCCAATCCCTCCTGAGGCTGTGCCCCAACCCTGTCAGGCCATGTGTGTGGGCTCCACACAGTCTAGACGGTGGCAGTTGGTAGAGTTTAGTTAGTTGGGAGGAGCCTGACTCTTGGACATTAGGTGGGATGTCCTTGTGGGAAGACAGACCCTTCAGAGCATAATTGACTTGGCTCAGAATGTTCCAGAAGCAGCTTTCAGCTTAGAAGGCATATTGAGTAAAACATTCCACTCCTAAGAGTTCCCCAGGTAAGAGACAGTGAGAGTCCACCCCAGTGCTAGGAACACGCCCCACCAGGTCACCAACAGGGCCAGAGGTCAAGCAGAGCAGTTCACTGTCTGTGGACTGGACCACACTGCCCAGCCCTGCTTCCCCACCTTGTCACCTCCCTCCCCACCACTGCCATCCCACACGACTACCAGTCTAGAAGCAACCATTTCTACACTATAACTCTGCAGTCTTCCTGACCAAGTTGGTGGGCCAAAAACAGGTGCCTGGTCCAGCTTGACCAATCACAATCCATTCCTAAGGAATGAGAGAGTGGGGTGCCAGCTCGGCTTGCTAGCTGCTGGGATTGTATGGTGTCAGCCTACAGAGCCAGGGTGTCCAGGCAGCCTGTGGTCCACCAACATGGGGACAGAAGGAATCATGGACTCAAGACAGAAAGACTCAGGTATGCGCACAACAATGTTCTAATTCCTGGTTCCAGGCAGGCCTGTGCTCCACCTGCTTGCCTTCTCCACTTGGCACTTGGTGATCAACTTTTCCTTGGATCCCATATAATCCCCTGGTATTTTTCTAATAAAATCTCCCTTTTTGATAAACTAGTTGTGTTTTAGTAACTTGAATTAAAATCCTCCTAACTACATTGATCAATGCTGCATTGATTCTTTCAAAAAACTTTACCAGTTTTGTAAATTGTGGGCATGCAATTCCTGAGCCATCTGAGATGCAGATCAGGGTGACATGTTTATCCTGAAGACAGATAATTGGACAAAACCCAAGTACAAACCCAAAGTAAAAGGATAATGTCACACAGAGTCAGAAAAGTGAACTTTTAAGGCGGCCTAATCCAGCCCTCATTTGACACATTTCCACTTCCCAAAGGGTTTCAACCTGTTTTCAGAGCATTCTTAACATAAAAAGATCTTTCTAGGTTAAACCAAAATCTGCCTTCCTGTAACTTCCAACCACTGGTCTTAATTATATACCCCGGAGCTATACAAAAGAGATCAAAGTCTTCTTCCACATGATAGCACTTGAAATACTTCATGTCAAAATACTATTATTATTATTCCCATTTATTGAGCAATTACTACATGCCAGCACATGCTTATAGCTTTTCATTCTTATCACATGCTGAGAAGGTGATGGCCTCATTTTATAAACGGACAGCCCTGAGACAGTGTGGGCTGGAGCTGTGGGTGATTAAGGGGAGCTGGACCATGGGCCAAGTCTGATTGTCATATGTCACCATCTTTGGTCAAAAAATTTCCAAGAGCCTAAGAATTTGACGCTGGCCTTCTGCTCACTCTGATTTTGCATGTCATGATGAAAGGATGGAACATACTTAATGGTTTGTTGTCTTGATTTGTTATTTTTAATGTTTAATTCTTGAGACAGGTGAATCCACATACTTCTACCTGTACTGCTGTCCTGAGCCCTGGAAATGTTAGACGTGAGCCCAGTAGGAAATTTAGGAGGGACCTTTTTGAGGAACAGCCACTAAGCACTCCGGCCCATCTTAGCCTCACCTTGTGGACTCTTCAGAGTGCTGGTTTCCTGCAGAGGGGGCTTTTTTCACATTTCTGTCCCGCAGTCACTCCTTCTGATCTTTCACTTTCGGACGCTGTCAGTCAGCATGCCTGAACTCCAAGACCAGTTCTCTATTGCTGCGTAACAAACCACCCCAAAACATACTGGCAGAAAAAACCACCCTATTATCTTGGCCGTTTACATGGCAACGGATTGAACAGGGCACATCAAGACAAGCTTGTCTCTGTTCCACGTGTGAACACGTGCCTCCTAACCCAAGATGAAGTGATGAAGTTGCTTCCAAACAGGAACATTTAATTGCAATGAGAGCTCCTCCTCTGGAGAAGCCTGAAGCAGATCCCCTAGCCCTCCCTCCACCCGGGGCTTGCCTGAGAAACAAACTCTTGCTATTTTAAGCCACTGAGATTTGGGGGGGGGGTGCGGCAGATATTTGTTATCACAGCACAAGCAACCTTTCCTAACCCATGTGGGGAAAAAAGAAATAGCCAGGTGTCTTCCCCAGGTGCATTCTAAATAGGCCCAAGTGAGGATGATCAAGGAAAATGAACACCTTGATCAGTCACTGGCCTCTGTGAAACTTGTGATCCTCTTTTACTAAGATTCTTGGGAAATTTTGCAGGCTTAGCCAAGGGCATTCGGGGTATCTGCCCTGTGGTTCCCTACCCCCCACCTCTCGGCTTTAACCCATGGCAGTCACATGGAATCTGCTTCCTCTAGGTGGATCTTGTCTGAAAGGCAACCTAGATACACAGCCTGGAGCCAGCTTTTGGTTTTAAGATTCTTTCCCGTCACTCACCCCAGCTGTGGTCCGCTGGAGAACGTACCCCTCCTTCCACAGGTCGGTGAATCGCCAAGTCATCGTCCACGCAGCACAATCAGTATGCGCCCCACCTGCTGTCTGGGCACCGTCTGGAGGATGCCCGGGCCAACAGCAGCTGGTGTTCATGGCGTTCCTGAGGATGGGCTCTGCTGGCGGGAAGAAGGGGAAGCTTTGTGCTGCTGGTTCCCACCTCGCGGCACCCCTCCACGACCAGGTGGCCCGGTTCAGACCATTGTCTTGCATGATGGGAAGAGAAGGCCCTGGTTTCGGCTGATGCAGCTGAGACACAGCCTGGACTGCAGGGCATGGGGGGGAGGGGGCGGAGCTCGCCCGAGCCCTCCCACCCCAGCATCTGCTTCTCAGGGTTTTTATTGCTGTCTGATTTTAAAAATAAATTCAAGAAAAAAACCAAAGCAAATCAGAAACACACACACATTAAGAGGCTGATGCAATTTATATTTAGAATATGATTTTTTTAAATTATATTTTCACCACCTCTTTTTAAAGTCACCCACTACCTTGAAGTACACACCCTGTATTTGGGGTCTTCTCCCTCAGGTGGAAGGCTGAAACCTACTCTCCTGTAGTTCTTTGCAGCGAGGGCATGTCATGTGACTTGGGCTCAGCCAATTAGAAATATGTGCATGAGACCTGGATTCAAAAGTGACTCTAAGGTCCTGGCATGAGACAGAATCCATTTAGAAAGGACAGCAGTATAAATAGCTGACTTCCAGCGTAGACACTGAGTTGGCGATGAAGTCCCAGGCTCTGCCTAGCGCCTACCCAGCGGCCAGCGTTTCCCTGGAGCAGTGCTGAGGGTCATTTGGGCATGAGTCAGGCTGCTAAGCCTCTGAGCCAGTTCTCTGGACCTCTCCAGTTTTTTTAAGTATCCTTTAGTAAATTCCTTTTTGTTTAAATTCTCCAGAGTGCATGCTGCTGTTTGCAGCTTGAATGCCGGTGAATAAGATGGCTAATGCAGCATCCCCACCATGCAAAATGCGTGTTTCCTCTTATACTGAAAGACTCATAGCAAAGAGAAAGGTGTTTTTCCAAGACTCTCCGGCCCTCAACCATTCTGGTTTGGGGGCCAGGGAAGCATCTGAATTTGGAAGCTTTGGAAACTACTGATGGACTAATTCCTCTATTCAAAAATTCTTAAGTATCTGCTATGTTCCAGGCAGCCTATGATCAGTTCCTACCCTTACTAGTTTCTCAAGATAGTCAAAGAGACTGCCTTTCGCCATGTAATCACCCAAACTAGTGTAGTCTAGCAGTTGTGACACGTGATCCTTAAGGAGAGAACAGCAGAATGAACAGGTGTCTTAATTTGGGAGCTTCCACCATAACAGGGCCAATGGGGGAAGTGACACTTGTGGGGGAATAATGCTGTGTATTCGTCAAACTTTCATTTTCCTCCCAGACATAGGAAGACTGCATTTCCCAGTCTGTGTTGCATCTAAGTGGGCCTGTGTGACTAGACGTTGGCCAATACAATAAAGGCAGAAACACGATTAGGCCTGGCCACCAAAAATCACCCTTGACTCCCACTTCCAAGATGGCAGAGCCAGACGATGGGAAGAGGCTGGCTCCCTGAGTGACAGCCCAAAAGAGTCACAGGAAGCACAAATGGAAACACCTCAGACTTCAATGGTACAGCAAACAGACTTTTATCATGTCAAGTCATTGAGTGTTCAGGGGCTATTTGTTACTGCAGCTTTACCTTTCCTATCTTAACTAACACACAGTTGAGCAGAGCTGAGGGGTGAATGAGGGGTAAGTTACAAATGAGTATAGGGGTTAAATATACAAAGAGGGAGGAGCCTGATGCAAAGGCTTTGGTAATGGAGGGAGAAGGGCAAGAAGGAGGAAATGGAAAAGGCCAAAGAGGATGAGCTGTGTGAGCGGAATCAGGCTCAGGACCAGGCTGGCAGCAGCTAGACGGCTGTATCATGTATCATGTATCCGGTGGAGGAGGGTGTCTGCAAGATCAGGGCTTGCTCATCCTCCCACTGCCCAGATACTCTGGCTACGGTCCTGTCTGTTTGTTTGCAAGCCAGAGACCCTGGAGTTCTTCACTTTTTGCCTTCCTCACTCCCAGATGCTGAGGGCCTTGAGAAGAAGCTGTACTTTTCCATTCTCAGTAAGCTGGCCACATCAAAGCCCGAGAAGCCACAGGCATTCGGGGAGTCGTGGGTCAGATATTTAATTATTCTAATCTAGAAGCTACTCTCCCCACACTGCCAAGAACAGAAAGTTCCTTTGTGAAAAATAGGGGAGTTCATTGGAAGGGGTGAACCTCATCCTTGCTCCACAAAGCTCTCAAACTTACCTCAAGACCTCCAAAGCTTAAGAACACACAGACCCCACTCCCTGCCCACGATCACAGACAAACCGGGGCCCCCGGATGTGGTGCAGAAAGGGGAGAGTGGTGTTAGGTGTGTGCTGTTTTTAAGTAAAACCACCTTTAAAATGAGGAGACATGAGTGGGCATCTATTTCTAAAGAACAACTGTGCTGATGTGACGAAATCAGATCAAGAAATAACTATAAAAATATTGCCTCACCTACAAAGCTTGGGACACTTTTTTCCCCTTTGCTCTTTTTATCTTTGAGAAAGATAATGAAAGAGGAAGCTTGAAACCCCATTTCTATTGATGTTTGAACACACAACTGCAGGATTTAAGCACCGGAGGAGATCAAACAGGACGGGTCCCATTTCGATAAAATGATAGCTGGCCTGGCAGTGGGTGTGGGGCTCATTTAGGAACTTGAAGGCATGGAGTTGTTAATGCACCTTCATTTGAGCCAAAGACAAAAGGGAAAATGCCTGAGATTCCGAGGGATTAATCAAGAGTGTGGTTAATAACGTTATGCAACCGTATACACTTGCAGCTGATGCTTTTCCCTCCTAAACTTTCAAGCTCCCAATATCAGTACCCTCCAAAGGAGCCAGGGATACTACTGACACTATTCTAGTTCCAGAAGAGACTTCTGCTTTGAAGAAACTAGCCTAGGGGAGGCCATTAGATCAGCTCTTGGGGAACAGGGGTGAGAGGAGAGACCTAGAGAAACAGAGTTGAAATGTAATGGCAGCTAGGAAACCATGTCACAGCCTTGACTAGATGGCTGTTCCAGTAGATTTCCATCCCCCCTCCACCCACCAGTCCAGGTGGGGGTGCCTCGCCGACACCTAACTATCCAATGACTAAGCTGTTGGGCAGGTGTGGCAAAGCAGGTGGAAACTTTTGGGGAAAACCCACCTGGGTGGTCCTTGTAAACACAATGGCACCTAGCGCTGATGTTAAGAACTAATTATCCGCATTAAATAGTAGAGGCATGAACATTCCGTGGAGCTATCCTAATCCTTTACTCCGAAGTCCATGCCAGTTTAAAGAACAGGATGTTGAAGAAGCTTAGTTAACCATTTTCAGCCTAGACTCATTATTGCAAATGAAAGTAAACACTCAGATGCAACTTTTGACAAGCAGTTGAAGTGACTTCCACAAATAGCAAATGATGTTAGTGTTATCTGGGTTCGAATGCAAGCAGGAAGTTGAATTAATTTCAAAAAGATCAAAAACTTACTTTAAAATACAACTTAGCCCGGTTTTTTAAAAAATGGAAATAACAATACTATTAATAGCTAGAACTCGTTAGCGACTAATAAGTCAGACACTGTCCTCTATGTTATACACAAAACATGTTTTTTAGGTTTGTAACAACTGGGTGAATAAAATATTTATTATCCCCATTTTATAGACGAGGAAACTGGGACTCAGAATAGTGGAATAATTGTGCATGATCACTGGATCAGTGCCTGATTTTAACCCGGATCTGTCTGACTCTTCTTACTTTAGCCCATACTCCAGTCAGCCACCCTGCCATTTAAGAGGTAATTCAAGGCTCCAAAAAGAGAGATTTGAATGATCAATCAGCTGAGAGAGGGGCAGATTTGGTGGATGATTCTAGAGTCAGTGACCTCATTCAAAATGAACTTCACTTAAAATAAGTAGCCAGGGCCTCCCCTGGTGGCGCAGTGATTGAACGCTGGGCTGCGAGGCTGCCCGCAGCCTCTGCAGCGCCGGTTCATTCCCCCCTGCGCCGGTGAGGGGTCCCACAAAAAAAAAAGTAGCCATTTTGCCCTCACATGTAGGTTGGTGGACATACAGTAGAAGGAATCAATGGTGAAGCAGCATTTTTAACAAAACAGCAGATCACAGTTCCAATTTTAGACAAAGCAAGCTACTTCCCCGAGGTACATTTGTTCTTCACATCTTGGGAAAATGTCAACAGTAAACACACTGCTAAGTAATGCAATCTGTGAATAACAACAGTGCAATGATGACAGAAATAAAAACAGCACAATGACGTAATGAATAACAGTAGTGCAATGACGTCATCACACATTGTGCTCTCAGTAGATGATCAGCAGGAGGCTCTGCATTGTACACACAACATCTCATCTAATCCTCCTAACAACCCCCAGGCTATGCACTTTAGTGCCATCTTCAGATAAGGAGACTAAGAATCAGAGATGAGAAATGACTTGCCAGCTTCATTTAGCTTCTAAGTGGTAGGGTTGGGATCTGAACCCATTGTTCCAAGTCATCTCCTATGTCCACACTGTGTCCCCTACAGCTGCACTTCCCATTGTGACCAGCTTCCACCCCCATCGGTTCCTCCTCCAGGGCCATTCTTGCATCCTACACCAAGAACTGAGAGTTTTTCTTGTCTCCTCAGCATTCAGTCTCACCCCCAGGGAAGGGTCCCTAAATGGATTCTGATTCCCTGATCTCCCCGAGTGTCCCTTCCCCTCCACCCCCCCCATGCCTCTGTTTGGATCTTCTAATAAGAAACTAGAGGAATGTAAAGAAATCACCCACAGAGAGCAGTGGAGATGCTAAAATAGCATTTGTAAATGAAAACCACTTGAAGTGTAGGCAGAAGATTGCCAAGGGTTTAAAATGCCCCATTATGGGCAGGAGGAATTAAAAAAAAAAACAAATAAAACTCTATTTTGAAAGCTTTAAGTCTTAACCCTTCATCCCACCCCACCCCCAACCCCCCCAAACAGACACACCACTGACATAGACTCATGCATCTCTCTGGCTAGGAAAACTCATACATCCATTTTGGAAAATAGTTTGTTCATATATATCAGGAGTCATAAATACGTCTCCTTTGACCCAGTAACCCCACTTTTGGGAATTTACCCAAGGGAAATAATTACAAATAATAATAACAATAAACCCAGGTGGTTGTAAACATATTTGTGACCTCTTTGTAGCAAAAAGAAGCTAGACCCAAAAGCAATGTCAAATGATAGTGGAACAGTGAAGCAAATTTCAGTGTAATTAATTTGGAGGTATTTTAGGCCGTTGCAAAATAATAACTATGGGCGCTGGGTGTAGAACTTTGGAAAACTACACAGGAACCACTGAGGGCAATGTGGAGGCCCTGCACAATTACAACTACATGAAAACATGTCTTTACAGATGAAAAATGGAATGGAAGGGGCATTGGAGAAATGTAACTAATGTATACGATTGATTTGTGGGATTAGGGACCTGGCTTCTTTGATGCTTTAGAGTTGGATGAAAATGTTTTTCAAGCCCCTTTGAAGCAGCCTAATGAAGGGGGTGGCAGTGCTTGTGCTGGGGACTCCAGCCCCAGACCTGAAGAGGGGGGCCTCCTGCTTCCAGGTGTTCTCATATGGAATCAGCCTGCTCCCCAGACTGCGCCCTGGCTGCCCTAGGGACAGCTGGCACTGCCCTCAGAAGTCTCCCCATTCTGGAGACAGAACCAAGTCCTTGACCCCCTTAAAAAGGCAGTTCTGGACTCTGGGCCCCTGAAGTAGCCAAGGCCAGGGGGTGCGTCCAAACCCTCCCCTAAAGGTGGAGTTTTCTGAAGTCTGGACCACAAGTCGAGGCTCCTGTCAAGGTGAGGAGCCTGGAGAAGGCAGGTGGACGACTAGCAAGAAGGTCAAAGCTCCCAGTGATGCTTTCAACCCCCAAGCCCAGTGCCCAGGGCCCACGCTGAGCCGGCCGATGGCGAGCCCCGCCTTACCATGTGCCGGGCGTTCCTCGGCAGAGCCAACTCAGCCATCCTGGTCACACAGCCCCCTTTCCTCGCTCCTGGGCACCTCTCCCTCACTTTCCTCCTCCCCTGATCTCCCTTGTTGGGTTCTCCTGTCAGTGAGCCCCGAGGCACAGATTCACCTCAGCTGGCTGGTTCACTGGTGGTGCCTTGCGAGTTCCTGTAGGATTTGCAATCTTTTTTTTTTTTTTTAAAGATTTGTTTATTTATGCATCCAAGAGCTAGGGTGCAGGCCAGAGATGCTGGGGGTGGGAGGTGAGAGGATTTACCAGAGACAGAGTGGGGAGCAAAGCAGGCGGATCTACTGAAATACACCGCTGAGGGGAGCAGTGGGGAGACAGGAGAGGTCTGCTGCGCCTTGTGGGTAGCTCCCTGGCCCAGATCAAACTCATGCTGCAGTGGCTGCAGATAGCTTCATAGTGCTGAGACTTAATCCCTTGCTACCAGGTTGGCCCCGGGATTCGGAGTCTTGTCCCATCCAGCAATTCCAGATCTAGCTGGTGGAATCCTCGACGGCTCTGCCTGCTCATCTCCACTAGCTCAGGCTTCCTTCCCAGGCTGCTGACTTGGGAGTTTTCAACAGCGTTTGTTCAGGGGGCAGTGGTTTTTGCCAAGGCTGGCACTGGGCTCAAAGGATTTGAAACTGGGTAGCTCAGGTTCTTAGGCTCCCCCTGTTTGGCAGGTGCCCTGTGTCCACAGAGAGGGGTTCAGCCCACTCACAGAGTAAACCCCCGGGGTGGATGGTGAGGCCAGACTTACTTAGCCAGAAGATGCTATTATAAGCAACACTTCCTTAAGAAATGCATGTTTCCTTAAGTCTAGAGGTAAATCAAATCAGGCTAATTGACTAGTAAGATTGACTAGTAAGAATCTGCTTCACGGGAGACAGCTGGTGCGTGCTCCTGCCACTGCTTCGCAGTGGGTCCACCTCATTCCTGAGGGCGCTGAGAAACTGAAAAGTAGTTACACAGCTACGTACCTAATGAAATATTGAATGTTATTAAATTTAATATTAAATACAAAAGCAGTTCATTGACATGCTTATATTTTGCAGTATTTTGTGGCTGGTCTTATTGTTGTGGATTTAGGGCTGTGTCACGACTTGGGTGCTGTAGAGGCAGGAATGGGCCACAGGGCAGGTTTTCTAGGATCCAGCAGACCGGGTAAAGGAGGAGTTAGAGTCCTCAGTGGTTTTTTGCAGGTCTTTTAGTGGGATTTAGAGGGTATGTAGCAGGCAGGGGTGCTGGGGGGCCGGGAACCTGGGAGTCCTCCCAGCCCCCAGCAAATCTTCACTCTATCTGGGCTCTCTGGCCTTCTCTCTGCTTCTCTTCTTCTTTCGGCTTCCGTTCGTTCTTGGCTTCTGCTGGCGTCCCTGTGACGCTGCCCTTGAAAGCCCAGTCTCAGCCCAGGTGAATCCCATCTAACTAGGCCCATACCCTACTCCAGGTGCCCGCCATCAGGCATGCATTCAGGACCGCGAGGATCCATCATCAATCCTGATGGCGGGAGGGCAGAAAAGCCTGACATTTTTCCTTACCCTACAGGTGCTATGGCCATTTGGCGGGGCTGATTCTTGGTTGTGGGGAGCTGGCCTGTATACCATAGGAGGTTTAGCAGCCTCTTTGGCCTCTACCCAGGAGCCCTCATTTGTGATCCCTAAAAATGTCTCCAGACATTGTGAGATGTACCCTGAGGGCAAAATTGCCTGCCCCACCCCATCTTTGAGAACCACTGATTTGGGGGGACATCTTTGTGAACAGAATATTGGGGTGTAGGCCAGAGGTGGGGGGCAGTGAAAGGATTCACCAGAGACAGAGTGGGGAGCAGAACAGGAGGATCTACTAAAATCCACTGCTGAGGGGAGCAGCAGGCAAGACAGGAGAGGTCTGCTGCACCTGGTTGGGGATCAAACTCATGTCACAGGGGCTGCCAATAGCTTGATCGGCAAGCTGAGTGTGCTGAGAGGAGACTTAACCCCTTGTGCCACCAGCAAGGCCCTGTCTCAGCTTTTAAATAGTTCCTGGTGCAGGCAGGGATGCTCATGCACTAGCACAGAAAAGTAAGGAAACTTTTCTTTTAAGGAAAAAAGATTGATCCATGGCTCCTTGAAAAGAACACCCTTAGAACATTTCCAGTTGTGTTTGGTGTTATTAACTTGACAGACTGTCTGGGCTGCAGAGAAGCTTAGGAGATTAATCAGCAATGAAGAAAGCATTTCTGAAATTCTTATGTATGTCAATTGTGTGTAAAGTGATATCTACCCTAATTGTTTTACCTGTGGCTTTTTCAGCTACAGCTATATCGGTGAGAAGGAGGTTTGTGAACAAGTAATGCTGAACTATATGAATTCCTCCCCCAGGGAATTTGGAATATGGATGACAAACTCATGTTTACCACTGCAAGACATGGCCTCCTTTTAAAACAAATATTTATGTAATACTTACCATGTACCAGGCACTGCCCTAAGTGGTTCAAAACTATGAAATCACTTCATGTCAGAACAATTCAATGTTCTGGCAAATACCACTACTGTCCCCCTTTTTGCAGATCAGAACACAGAAGCACAGAGAAGTTAAGTAAGGTGCCCAAGGACACACAGCTGGTAGGGGGCAGAGATACTGTTTCACATTATTTTGGGGAGTTTTTAAAAAATCAAGCAAAAAGTAGAATCAGATTTTTTGTCCTATTTCTGTCACTTTTGATTTGCCTTTATGTAGATTGCTTAGCTTTGCTGGGTTCACTTGCCCCAGGTGTGAATGGATGAATTAGATCAGTATTTCCCAGGATGCGGTGTAACTACTGCTGGAATGAGAGTAATAGTAAGCAATACTTAGATACAATTTTTTTCATATTTACATGTTTATTATTATGTGCATGAGTAAAAAATATAGGTGATAAATTATCTGTGCATATGTATAATAGATATTCACTGTATAGTAGAACCACAGTGTGTATGTGTGTATACATATATGAAATAAATATAAAGTGGGTTGTAGCACTATAGGTTTTTACATATAAACTGCATATATATATAGTTTTTATATGATATATAAAAATAGTTATATTATAGTATATTATATTATAGATATATTTATTATATTATAGATAATATAAAATATATATAGATAATATAAAATAATATATATAGATATAATATATATAGATAATATAAAATAATATTAATGTTGTATGCTATAATATTAATATATACTATTAATATAGTATTAATAGTATAATATATAATATAATATATATTTATCACATTATATTATAGATATAAAGTGGGTGGTAGAACCATAGTTTGGAACCAAGTGCAGGAAATGGAATCACAAAGCTATTACCTGAAAAATGCAAAGGCACTAATTTGAAGAGATATCCCATGCTCATTGCAGCATTATTTACCATAGCCAAGAGCTGGAAATAACCAGAGTACCTGTCAAAAGATGGCTGGATGAAGAAGATGTAGTGAATATACACAGTGGAATACTACTCAGCCATAAAAAAAGATGAAATCCTGGACCTAGCAGGTGTTATGCTAAGTGAAATAAGTCCAATGGAGAAAGAAAAACCCATGATTTCACTCACGTGTCATACATAAAGAAACAAATCAATGAAATAAAACAAAAATAATCTTTTAGATTATGAGACCAAATGAGTGGTTACCAGAAAGGAAGACGGACGGAGGGTTGGTCAGTCTGGTAAAAAGAGTCAGTTGTGGGATTAGGATAGAATTGGAGCTTTAGTGGTGAACTTAGTGGTAGTGTACGTAGAAGCTGATTTATAATAATGCACACCTGAAACTTATATAATGTTATAAAGCAATAAAAATTTTAAAAGCTGACAAGGGAGGTCCTTGACACGTGTGTGTCCCCACCCTACCTGAGTCCATGTGGTTTGGGTGGAGATGACTCCCTTTCCCCACACCCAGGTGGACTCAAGACCCAGCCCTGGCCTCACCGATTGTCCTGGAGGTCTGTAAGTGATCCAGGGGGACCAGCGAGCCCCCCTGGGGCTTTTGCTAGAATGATGGGGACAGCTTGGCACCGCCAGGGGCCTTTTGCTTCCAGCTGGAGGGGATAAAGTCAAGACAGATATATGGGCACCAGAAGATGCAGAGAGGGCCTCAGAGACACCATCTGAGTCCCTGCCCCCTGGGGGGACACCAGATCCCCTATTCCAGGGGCTTTCCAGCACCTGAGATGTACAGCTCCTCTGGACTTTCTGCTGAATCTAGTTTGAAACTGGTTTCTGTCCCTTGCGAAGTTTAGGTTATCACAGGTAGGAAATGCCACCATTTTCTAGTTCCAGGTGGCGACAGCATCATCAAAAAAGCCATAGAAGGGCCTCCCTGGTGGCACAAGGGGTTAAGCACCGCACTAGGAAGCAATCTGCAGTCTCTGCAGCATGAGTTCAATCCCTGGCCAGCCAGGGAGCTACCCACATGGTGCAGCAGACCTCTCCTGCCTCGCTCGCTGCTCCCTTCAGCAGTGTACTTAAGACAGTCAGCCTGTTCTGTTCCCTGCTCTGTCTCTGGTGAATCCTCACACCCTCACCCCCCGCATCTCTGGCCTGTACCCCAGCTCTTGTATGCATAAATAAATAAATCTTAAAAAAAAAGTAAAAAGCCATAGAAGTCTTGGTGAGGAGGAAGGAGAAACTCAGGCATCATGCCCACTCGTGTCTCTGGTGTGTGGCAGACAGCTGAGGAAAGAGAAGAGAGGTAATGGCTGGCATTGGCTTCCCTGAGCCTCAGTTTCTCCATGTGTCTAACAAGAACACTCTCTCTTCAGTAGGGATACCCTGGAGCGATCATCTATGGCAACCTGCCCAATGAAGAGTCCTCACCCAATAAACGATACAATTACTGGTATTTTATATAAATTACAGTATTGAATGGGAGCCTTACCACGATCCCTATTTTGCTCCAGAGAAACTGGAGTTCAGAGAGGTTAGGTGACTTGTCTGCAAGAAAGTGACCGTAAGGAGCAGAGGTGTCACTCAAGCTGGACCTGACACTCCATTCCCATGCCTGCAGTCTTGAAGGGACCTCCAAGGCTTGGAGCATGGTGTACAGGAGGCCAGTCATCAGAAGGAAAGGAGTTTCAAGACCACCAGTGGTGTGAAGAAGTAAGACAAGACAGCAAAGCAAATTCCCCGAGAGCTCTTCTTACATCCTGCCCACCTCGGAAAGTTCCTTGGAAAATCCTGGGGCTAAGGCTCAGAGGAAGATCAGCTTCATGGAACAAAGGTATAGAATAATCCAGCAAAGCACCCAGTCCTGATGCGTCAAGAGGAGCTGACATTAATACACGACCACAGATCCCAGATGTTGTTATGGTTGGATTACACGGACTTGGAAAGTTTGGGCATGAAATGCCTGAACGATAACAATAGAAAACAGATCAAAAGCCCAAAGAAAGAAATCAGGAGAAATGAAAAACAGAAGGAACTGCAGGGAAGATGAAAGCGGAGAATTACAATTTGACACCAAAGCGGAGCCAGTGTTTAAGGTTTTGTTGGCAGTTGACCCATAACCAGATGAGATTTTTGCAGCATTATTGGTGGGATGAAATTACCATCTTTGAGCAGTTTTGTAGACTTCTAGGGCTTTAGGGTCAAAAGAGTTCCCTAACAGTCTGCTAGGCTCACCCCTCCTTTTACATATTCTTGGAGGTCTCAGTGCGTGAATCTGAACAGACCCTATTATAGTCATTTCCTCCATCAAGACCAGAGGGACTGAAGATACAATAGCCCTGGCCACAGTTCTGTAAGAGAATCATTACACCATGCATTGGAATACTCGTAGCCTCTCAGTCCAGATAAAAGAACCCAATTTACAGTGACTTTAGCAAAGGAGGAAATGTATTGACTCAGATAGCTAAAAAGTTATGAGATTTCCTGCTTCAGGAATGGTTTGATCAAGGTATTCAAAAGATGGCACCAGGATTCAGTTTCTATGTTCCACTCCATATTTACTTATTTCTCAAGTTTCATGTGGAGACAGGATGGCAAATTTCAAGCCCATATTTTCTCAGGTTTGAATCCAACAAACCACTCTTCCAAAATGTCCCAACAAAAGATTAATCAAATCCCACTTGTTCTACTCATATATCCCAGTGATCAGAGGAACATGATCTTTTCAGCCAGACCTGCGTCTCATGCCTATACCTAGAATCCATCCCCAGATAGATAAGTGAGAGCAAGAGGTAAGTGTTTCCCCAGAAAGGGGTGGGGGTGTCCCATCATTAAGAGAAGGTAAATGAATACCAGAAATTAAAAACGGTGAGTGTCTCACATTGCCATTTTTCCCCCCTCACAACAAAATAGGAAGTAACAGCATTACTATTTGTTACCTAGAAATCAATGCCATTTATCATCCTTGTGAGAAACACCCACTGACACACTTTGACCCTGCATCCTGGGTACTGGGAGACACTGTTATCACCAAGAAGCCAATACTCTAGCAAGTCCGGGGTAACACTGGCTTGAAGCAAAAATATTAACCTGAAATTTATGATGAAACTTCTTGGTTCTTTACTTGGGAAGAGACCTGTCCTGCTCCCATCCTATCACCCATTTTTAGCCCATAGCTTGACCATTTACAACACACTAGTACTGTTATTTTTGCATTTGAGAGCCCTAATAGCTCTAGGAGCTGTTTTCAGTTGAGATTTTTATGGATAAAGTAGAAAAGTTCAGAGAGGTTGGTGACTAGCATGGGGTCACACAACTAACAGGTAGTAACACCCAAAACTTCAATCCCACCCACAAATCACATGAACTTACCAGAAGTCAAAAGCCTTGTCACTCTTGCTGAATACAAAGGAGACCAGAGGTAAGTGACAGGCTGTCCCCAAGACAGACAAGATGAGGTCACTTGAGGGCTATCTTGCATCCTGCACTGCTTAAGCCACATGTATAAAATGTAAGCCTTCCTACAGCTGATTCCGTCAAGCAACAGTACTTGTTTGCAGGATCCAACTAGGTGCCAGGCTCCAGGCGAAGCGCTGGGATTGCCACCCCACAATGGGCTCCTGCTCCCCTAAAACACACACCCCAGGAAGGAGGAAGAGGATAGCTGGCAAAACTGCATGTAGTTAAGGTGTGCGCAGCCGACACGGGGATCCAAAGGGTGGCCCCTTGTTGCCTGGGAAGGCTTCCAGGAAGAGGAGCCCCGAGAGAGAATATAGGGTCTGTCTGGGACGGAATGTGCAAAGGAGCTCAAAGTGGAGAGTAAGGTGGGGAGTTGGGGGGCAAGGCTGACACTTCTGGGGAGGCTGAAATGAGCACAGAGGAGTCTGGACACCAAACCCTTCAGCCAGCTCCTCAGAGATGCAGTGGGTGGGTAGGACGTGGGCGTATTTGCATGCAGAGAAACTGTTGGGTGCATCCTGGGGAGACTGGTGGCCACAGGAGCTAAAACAGTCCTGGTGGAGATGGAGATACTCAGGTGGGAGAAGCATTTGGGCAGCAGCTGTGGCGGGCTGGGGGAGGTAGTCAGTGCTGCTGAGAGTGGACAGTCAGAGGTGGCACAGGCATCCTGGGGTCAGAATCTGTGCCTGGGGATGCTGGTCGGTGAGACAGGGATGGGGTATGCGGGAGGGGGAGGCTGAGCCGTGTGAAGACTGCAGTGGCGAGGGGAGTGAAGCAGAAGTCCGGTGGGCGGCAGGAATGTGGGGCTTGGAGACCCATCTGGGCTGGAAGGACACTTGGGAATCATCTTAGATCGCCTAGGAAGCGCGTGTGGGCAGTACTCGAGCCCTGGAACTGGATGCATCACTTGAAAAGAGTTTTTCCAAGAAAATCAGACCAGGTGAAAGGTCCAGAAGATGACACGTAAGGGACACAGAGAAATGCAGGAAAGATGAGGGTCCTCAGAGCCCAGGGAAAGAAAAACTCTTATTTTTTTTTTAATTGAGGTAACACTGGTTTACAACACTCTGTATGTTCCACAGGAAGAAGTTCACACCTCCTTGGATGTAGGTCACCACCCCACACCCACCACCAAAGCACACCCAATCATTTACCATTAACCATTGCACAGCCCCCCTTTGTTTTCAGCCCCATCCACCCTCCCCTTTTGGTAGCCTCAATTCTGCAGTCAGATTTCTAGGGTTTGCTTTGGTTTAGTTTTTTTCCAGCTCCTTTGTTTTGTTTCTCTTATGGTCCACATATGAGTGAAACCACCTGGTATTTTTTTCTTTCTCCTTATCATTTTTTCAGTTAGTAAAATCTCTTCCGGTTCCATCCACATTGTCATAAATGGTAGGAGTTCATTTTTTTTATAGCTGTGTAGTATTCCGTTGTGTATATACACCACATCTTCTTAATCCACTCCTGTTATTCCCTGTCTGGTTGTTTCCATAACTTGGCTATTGCACATGGTGCTGCAAAGAACATGGGCGTGCACATAGCCCTTTGAATGAGCATTTTTACATTCTTCCGGTAAATACACAGGCGTGGACTATGTGTGATCATTTCTAATATTATGAGGAACCGCCATATTGTTTTCCATCAGGGCTGGACCAGATTAGAGTCCCATCAACAGTGTACCAGGGTTCCTTTTTCTCCACATCCTCGCCAACACTTGTTTTTATTTTTGGTTTTTGGTTTCAAAAGAGCCATTCTCTCAGCAGTGAGGTGGTGAATCATCGTGGTTTTTCTCTGCTGATAAGTGATGTTGAACACTTTTTCATGTGCCTGTTGGCCCTCTGTAGGACTAAAGAGGAGCTTTTAAGGAGAGGTCAGCAGTCAAAGCCTGCTGGGAGACACCGGGGAAGCAACACTCACTGGATTTCGCAACACAGGCCTTCTTGGCCTCCTTGGCAAGAGGCAGTGAAATGGTAGGACCAGCAGCCAGCAGGCAGCTGATGAAGAGGTGAATGGGAGGTGATGACACAGCTAGGGGACAACTCTTTCAAGAAGCTTGGCAGGGAAGGCTTGGCGAGGGATGGAGAGAAGGTTTGGAGCCTGAGGGTTTCCGCTGTTGTTATTTTAAGCCTGTAAAAAGATAAGTCCTGTTTACATACCTTAGGACGCCCACCAGGTGTGGGGGGAGGGGTTCGGCACACAGTGGGCAAAGTGAGTCCTTCAGCTGAGGCTGGAGGAAGAAGAGGCTGAGGAGTGGAGATTAAGATAAGCATGTCAGCGTGGAGGCAAGGCTTTTCCAGAGGCCAGGCTTCTCACCCGGCTTCTCCCAAAGAGTTGGGTGAAGGAGTGTTTGCCAAAGTGAAAGGCCAGGCTTGGGTGGCCCGGGTGCGGTCAGAAGATTCTGAGCAGCCCTGGAGGTAAACAGAGAGGCCAACAAGCGGTGAGACCAGGGAACTCTGAAGCCGGCAGGCCCAAGTGGCCCAGAGCAACTCAATTTGTAGGTTTTTCAGATCTTCTGACCTAAAGTTCATGACAAGGTCAACAGGGCTGGGCTGACGTATTTTATCGTGAAGAAAGAATTAGATATACTGGTAGAGATAATAAAACGGAGGAGACATTGCTTCATGTACTCAGGGAAGCGGATGTTCCAGCATTTGAGCAGCACCTGTCTGCTGGCTACGTGATGACATGACTCAAAGGACACGGATACGGCAGGACGACGGGGCTTCAGAATTCCCTCCAGACAACGCCTTTTGGACCGCATGTCTCTCTCTGGAAAGTAAAGCCTCCCCAAGTGTTCTCTGATTCAGATTTTTTTTTTTTTAATTCAGATAGGGCAAAGGGGAATGAGTAAAAACATATTAAAGTTTGATGGAATTTTATATTTAGAAACATGAATGTGAAGAACTAAACTTCCAGCATCTTGGCAAGGCCAAATAGTTCAAGGTAATCAGGAAGCACTTCAGGTGTGTGCCTTCAACTGGACGTACCAGCCAAAGCACCTGTGGATGTCCTTCTGGCCCCAAGAGACAATCACTGAGGCGGGGGACAGGGACGGTTAGCCAGCAGTCCATCCTGGCTTTTCCAGTGGTATATTTTGTCAGAGCAGTAGGGTAGGCATGAGGTTGGAGGCCACTGAAAATTTCTGCCTTTCTGAAAGACTGGGGATAGTGTGGAGAGGAATGTTTACAGAGGGCCCACCTCGCCTGACATTGTGCTAGAGTCTCCCCATGGGTATCTCAGGTGACTCAAGCCACAGCCTGAGGTTTACCATGCTTTCATCTCCATGTTGGGGATGAGGAAAGTGAAACATTGTCCAAGGTCGCCCCACCAGCAGGGGCAGAGCCCGGACCCAATATCTGATGTGGCTGCCTCAAGATGGCCGCTTGCAACCACTATGATTTGCAACTTCTCATCTTACAGCAGTCACGACTGCCTACATGTCTGGCCATCCCAGAGTCCCAGCACCTACAGCCATCCTCATTGAAGCCAGTGCTGGTGACAGGAACTTACAATGGAAAGGGCATTTGCTGGGTTTCAAGCATTATCTCTCACAGCCACGGTGCAGCAAGATCTGAGGCAGGGAGTCAGTGAGAGTGTGTGCCCACAGGCACAAGGGAGGCGCCCAGACATAAAGGTAGGAAAAGAGAAACAAGGTTGGCAGGAAGGGAACAAGGGATAAAGATTCTTAGCCACTGAACTTGGGACTGCTGGTTTCTTCTTTCTACACTATCTATCTAGTCCCTTACAGATGCCAGGTTCTTAGCTAGACAATGGAATGGTGGGGGAGAGTATAAGACTATGCCTGGCCTCAAGGAGCTTACAGTCTAGTGAGAAGGGCAAGCAAGGACACATATCCATAATGCATTGTGGAGATGTTTTGGTGTAGGACACTTCATGTGCAAAAGGGTATAAAGGTGGAACAAGCAATTCAGTTCAGTTGTGGGGGGCTGTGTGGATCAAATCCTCACCTCTTGCTGATCATGCCCGAATGCAGTCTCTTCCCCTTAAGTGTGGGCAGAACCTGTGACTTGTTTCTGGCCACCAGACTATGGCAACAGTGATGGGATTTACACAATGATGTGTGTGATTTTATTGTATAATATTGCAAAATATAGAGCCTCTCTTCCTTGCTAGCTTTGGAGAAGCCAGTTGCCTGGTTGTGAGCTGCCATCTGGATGGGACACCTGGCAAAGAGCTGAAGAAACCTGCAGTCAACAGCTAACAAAAAATCGAGATCCTCAGCCCCACAGCCTGCACAAAACTGAAACTCAATACTGCCAGCAAGGGTGAGGGCTGGGACATGGCTCCTTCCCCGGTCAAGCCCCTGATGAGACCACAGCTGTGGCTGACACCCATGGTAGCCTGGGCCACAGAAACTTCAAGACAATAAATGCCTGCTGTTTTCAGCTGCTGCGTTTCTGTGGTATTTGCTCTGCAGCAATAGATAACTGCAATAGACAAAATTCTTATGTTGAATCCTAATCCCCACTTGGACAGTATTGGGAGGTGGGGCCTTTGGGAAGTGATAAGGTCATAAGAGCAGAGTCCCTGTAAGTGGGATTAGTGCCCTTATAAAATAACCCTCAGAGCATTCTCTCATCCTGCTGCCAGGTGAGGACACAGTCATGAATCAGGAAGCCAGCTCTCGCCAGATACCGAATCTGCTGCACTTTGATCTTGGGCTTCCTGGCCTCAAGAACTGCAAGAAATAAGTGTTGTTGAAGCCTCATAGTCTATGGTATCTTAGTCAGCACCAATATACTAAGACAATAATTAATATGGGGTCAAAGGAGGCTTCCTGGAAGGCAGAATCTTAATGCAGCACTTCCAAACTTTAGCTTGTCAGTCAGCTCCACCTTCCACGGAAAGACCATCCTCTTTGGTGATTCCCTGTCCCCAGACTTCCTAAAACAGCTTAGGTTTCATGTGCTGTTCCCATTTATATAAAAACAATTCCTTAAATATACAACTAGTGATAGAAAGACATGTCTGTTCTAATTTATAAACCAGTGTAATACTTTTTGTGGTCAGAAAATAAACAACAACCTGTAAATGGGGGTGGGGGTGGAAATGAACAGCCCTTGTTTCTCGACTTGGGGTTCAGAAAAAATTAATCTCACCTTTCCTTTTTCTGGCATGGTGCAGGCTCCAGATGTGCTGAAGTTGCAGTTTGTTACACTGAGGTAAGAAACTTTGCTGGCTCGAGCAAGTAGTACATGTGGGAACTGCAGACAAGCTCTGCATGACTTCTGAGGAAAGTGAAGCTATTTATGCCAAGTGCCCAAGGTCATGTCTAAATGCAGAGGGGGCAGGCCTCTCTGGCCAACCCAGAAGGAAAGAGGAAATTTAACAAATTAGTTAGTAAGAGCTGCCCAGGGGACTGGATAGTTACCTTGGGCTATGACAGCAAGCAAGACAGAAAAGAAGCTTCTGGGGAAAATAGGGGAAATGAAGACACTGGATTTCAGGGGTGGTTGGGATGAAAACGATTAAGGAAAAATACAACTAGAAGCTAGAAATGAACTATGGGTGTGGGAGGGGAGCGGGAAGAGGTAACAAAGGAAAGAAGATACAGGCATGGGGGTGCTTGCCTCAAGGACAAAGTGATATAGGCAGAGAACAGGCCAGGAGAGGCGAACATAGCAAGATGAGAGAAAGCAAAGGTGGAAAAGGATAGTCCAGGACAGAAGACTCCCAGGAAGACCTACAAGAATCTGCAGAAATTTTGTCCATTTTGGTCATTGCTAATCTCCAGAGACTGGGCTGGGTCTGGCACAGAGAGGACACTCAATAACTATTGTTGAATATTTATTTTTGTTGGACAAAGACTTGAAGAAGCGGAAGAGGCATAAGACTGAGATAGTAAGGGGGGAGGAGCACAGAGGAGCAATTTCACTCCATGCATCCAGGCATCCATCCATCCATCCATCCATCCGTCCGTCCGTCCGTCCATCCATCCAACCATCTGTCCATCCCCTCACAACATTTATTGAGTCTTTGGGCTCAGTATTTGGAATAAAGCCATAAACAGGATAGCCACGCCCCTCACTCTTAGGAAGTTCACATTCTAGTTGGAAAAGATAAATCACATCCAGGCAACCAAATTAAATAAATGTAAAATAATAAATGTTTTGAAAAAAAATGAATCAGGATTAATTACATGTGTGGTGGGGGGTGACATGTGGTTGGTCAGAGGAGCTCTAGCCTAAAAGCAATTGCTTTCGGGTTCTAACAAGGTGGTAAGAAGGAGGCAGTCATGTGAATCCAGCAGAAGAGCATTGCAGGCAGATGGACAGCAGCACGGCCTCTGATATGGACTGAACATCCCTAGTGTGGTGGGGTTTGGTGGTGGGGCCTTTGGGAGGTGACTGGGTCATGAGGCATCTGGGATTAGGATCTGTGCCCTTCTAAGAAGGAACAGCAGGAACAATGATCTCTCTTTCAACCATGTCAAGACACAGCAAGGAAGCGGCTGTCTAGAAGCTGTAAAGAGAGATTTCAGTCATGGGATCTATCAACTCCTTGATCTTGGACTGCCCACTCTCAATCTTCCTTTTTGTTTCCAGTGAAAAATAAATCCTAGTTGTTTAAACTACCCTGTCTATAGTGTTTTCTTATAAAAGTTTGAACTGACTATGATAGTCTCCGAGGTGAGAATTCTTTGGGACACATTGAGAAGCAGAAAGCGGCAGGTGTGGGTACAGCAGGGAGGGGTTCACGGTGGGCTGGAGGGTTGTCAGGAGCCACATGGTGCAGATGACAAAGAGTTTGAGGGGTCGTCAGAGAGTTTTAAGTCAAGAAACTATATTATCTAATTTACCCTTTGGAAGGTCACTCTTGAGTCAGGGCTGCGGAAGAGCCATGGTGGAAGTGAGGAACCACGTGAGGGATCTGGTGAGAGATGACAGAAGTTGCCACCCTTGCAAATGATGGCATTGGGGGCAGAGAAACAGGAACAGGCCAGAACAGATCTCAAAATAGGGGATGACCTGGCTTGCTGAGGGTCGGAACTCAGTAGTATGAAAGGGGAGACCAAGAGCAACTCTTGGTTCTTGGCTGAGAATTGGATGGCTGGTGTGCCATATGTTGAGATGGCTGAGAGTCGATGGGGGCCATGTTGGGAACCGCCCAGAATAACAGTCAGGGCTGATTGAGTTAAGATACCATTGGGCATCTAAATGGAGATGCCTGCCTGCTTCGGTGGGCTGGGAGTCAGGAGCCAGGATGACAGGCTACAAAAAAGAGTGTGTAGAGAGAAAAAGTCACAGGGTAAAAAAAGCTTTTTTAACAGGACAGTTTTTTCTCTCCTTTCAGATTAGTTAAAGTGAAAAGAATGACAAGTGTTTCAATTTCACACTTATGTAAAGATGTGGGAAATTGGTCATTCTCAAATACAGCCAGTAAGTGGCAAATGAGCAATGTACACTTACAGTCTTCAGAGTAAAAACAAGCTCTGCAATGGCAGTTCTAGGGATTCAAGGAGGGAAAGACACACTGGAATATGTCTGCATCCAGTTGGCGCTCACTGCAGCTTTCATGAAGTGTTGAGAAACAGCAGCTCTGGACAATGGAACACCATGTGACCGCCATAAAGGATGGGCAAAATTTCATTGTTGAGTCAGGGAAAATTGTGAAAGTCTTTGAAGTGGGCAAAGAAGTACATGATATCCTTTGGCTGGATTGCTGGACAATATCTAATAAACCCTTTGAGGTAATCTGATTCTACAGGTGTCTCCGCCTCTCGCTGTCTTTGTAGAGACGATTTTACGACTCTCTAAGTTGTAAAACAGTGATAGCATTGCCAATCAGTCTTCTCCTTAGAAATGCAAATGGATTTTGCCCTAATTGTCCACCCTGCAGAAAAGATGATTCCAAATATAACACTTTTTGCTATAAAGATATTAACCCATTTCGCATCGATTAACACGTTCTTTTCAGCCCTTCTGATTGCCTATATATGTGTCTGCGGGTCAGATTCTCCTTTGAACAGGTTACTACATCTTACTGGAGTTCCCTCATTCATTAGTGAGTTGAATACAGCCTTTGATGTGTCTATTTTATATTGGCTTGGCTGTCGGGATTTTACCTTTTTGAAAATTATCCTTTGACAGCTGGCATAAGAAGATATTAATACTGTTACAGATCAAGGACTGGTCAACCGGGTTGGGAGCCAAACCTGTCGCACTGCCTGTTTTCGCAAATAAAGTTTTATTGGAACACAGCCATGCCACTGGCAGGGGTGAGCAGTTGCAACAGAGTCTACATAGCATGCAAAGTGAACTATATTCATATCTGGCCAGGCATAAAGTTCATTATGCCCGGTATAAATGACAACATATTACAAGTGGAATCTGCAAAATATATTATGCATACATGTATATGCATAGACATAGACAAAAGTCTATGACAAAATGGTATCTAGAAAGCACTCTTGATTTCAACATCTGGTTGACATACCCCCGAAATTTTTTTCAGTACTTGAAGGAAGTCTTCAAATGTTTAAAATAACATTATTTATTCAAAAATCATTTACGGTGGACTGGGAATAGGATGACTAATCTGTCCTGGTTTGTCCAAACTTTCTCAGCTTTAAAAAGGAAAGTTCTGGGGGCCTCCCTGGTGGTGCAAGGGGTTAAGTCTCAGCACTGTCAAGCTATTGGGCGGCCACTGCAGCAAGAGTTCAATCCCCAGCCAGGGAGCTAAGCCGCATGGCGCAGCAGACCTCTCGTCTCATCTGTTGCTCCCCACAGCAGTGTATTTTCAGTAGATCCACCTGTTCTGCTCCCCACTCTGTCTCTGTGAATCCTCTCACCCTCCCACACCTCTGTGCTATACCCCAGCTTTTATATGCCTAAATAAAGAAATCTTTTTAAAAATAAATTTAAAATAAATTAAAATAAAAAGGAAACTTCCATACCCAAAGAACTTTCTCAAGCCTAAGCAAACTGGGACAACTGGTCTCCCTACCTGAAATCAGACAATCCTATCTTGACTCCTGGATCTTCCACCTATCCGCCACTAAGGCACCTTCAGAAAAGACTGTTTACCTTCTCTCAGTCTCACTCAGTTCAACTGCAAATATCCATCTCCTCTGCTGTAGGCTTCATTGTAAGGGTGAAGGTAGATTAGCTTATGAACATGGGCTTAGTGAACAGTGGAGTCAACGCACAGGGTTATGATCACTTTGTCCCCAGAGTGACATTATGCATGGACTAGACTTTGCATGGCATTACAACATAAATAGGATTAAAGAGCAACTGCTTAGGAGGTGGTCACATAATTATAAGTAGACCATATAATTTGTTGTCCAAACCAGGACAGGGCTGAGCATGAAAGGACAACTCTTACTAATTACACCAGGTCTGTCCGAGTAAACCAGGACTATGTCAGTGAACTAGGACATACGGTGGACTGGTCATGGGCCAGGAGATGCCTGGGAATTAGGGAGATCACAGAGGGCCTCAGCTCAGAGGGCCCCGTGCGATTCAATGCTCTGTTGTCATCTTGAAATTCTTTTATAGATTTATTTTTTACTTATTTATGCATATAAGAACTGGGGTGTAGGCCAGAGGTGGGAGGGGGTGAGAGGATTCACCAGGGACAGAGTGGGGAACAGAACAGGTGGATCAACTGAAATACACTGCTGAGGGGAGCAGCAGGTGAGACAGGAGAGGTCTGCTGTGTCATGTGGGTTAACTCCTTGGCCGGGGATGAAACTCAGGCCACAGTGGCTGGCGATAGCTTGAGAGCACTGAGAATTTAACCCCTGCGCCACAAGGGAGGCCCGCCATCTTGAAATTCTTAACTTTTGGACAAGGGACCCCACATTTTCATTTTGCTCCGCAAATTATGTAATTAGTCTGGGGAGGATCCTATTGTGAAGCAGGGAGAGATGGTGGGGTCTCTGAATCCCTTTCAGGTGAAGGCAGCTAAGCTTCCAGGTTTGAGAAGAAAGTTTCCATTGGAACTTGCCTGCTTTAGATGCCCAAGACTTAAAAAACTGCACACAATGAGACTGAGGATAGAGCCTGGGGTCCCTGAGCTGCCTCATTACAGCCCATCACCCACCCTAGTGCAGCGAGGAGCCATCAGTGCAAGTCTGGAGGTTTGTGCGGAATCAGCCTCACACCTGCTAGACTCTGGCTTGATTCCTTGCCCACATTTCCGCAGCCTGGCACTGCTTGGGTTAGGGAGCTGCTGCATGAACCCTAGAGGGCATGGCAGTGTCAGTCATCCTGCAAAGTTAAACCTACTGAACTGGCACCCCCCACACCCTGGCTGTGCTAATGGCTGCGAATGCCATTTATGGGGCTTTCTAGGGCAATAACTGTAAAATCCAATTCACCATCTTAACCAACCAGAACAAGGCCTGGTGGCATGGCCAGAGGAGGGCAGTTGCTCGAACAGTGAATAAGAAGTAAATCTGAAACCCTGCAGTGGACCATTAAAAAGGCAGCAAGAAGCCATGGGCAGGACCCTGCTATGGCCTGATTTGGGGGGAAGGGCCTGTGGCAGGCACCTGTTTTCAGGTTGCGCCTCCCTCCTGGGGCTACTGTTCCTGTCAGCGGCTCTGTGTTTTCCTGGAGCAAACAACATTTAGATGGTCTTTGTTGAAGGCCTGTCCTGGGCCTTGCGGCAGCTTCCCAGCCTCCTGCTACGAGATGCCAATGGCACAGGCATCCCCCAACTCCTGCAGTTGAGATGACCCCAAAGTCTCTAGGTTTTGTGAGTGTCCCTTGGAGAGTGAAATTGTCTCCACCTGAGAAACCCTGGCCAGGGCATCAGAAAGTCTACACTAAAGAGTATCAGATGAGTTTCTATTTGTTAAGGAACTTAGAATGGTGCCCTGCAGGGTAAGCACCACATTCAATAAGTATTTATTGAAGAAACAAACTTGCTGTAGCCCAATGCCCTGACTGCCCGCCCCCCAGGATGGTGTGGGTCACGCTCCTGTCACCCACCACGTGCCCTGTGTGCCTGCAGAGCTCTCACCTCTGTATCTTCCTTATGCCTCAATGGGTGGCTGCATTTGCGGATCTGTGTCCAGATGAACTCAGTGAAGGCAAGGCTGATCCACGGGGGCCCGTCCCAGAGCCAGCCAGCGTTAGAGCTAGTTCCTGGGTGCAGGGGGATGGCACCACAGAACCGCCACCCTTGCTGGCACTGCGGGCCGGGGTGGGTGAGCAGATGCCGCTGCTCAGCAAGGCCTGTGTGACTCACAGCGGCTCATTAGGGCTGCTTGGAGGGGGTTTACCTCTCAGTGGCGCCACTGCTTTTCAGGCATGTTCTGCCCTGGGTTTTGAATACACTTCCTTTCTTTCTTCTTCAATTAAGTCCATTTAATACTCATGCTTTCTCTCCAAAATGCCTTCGATCAGTACCTAAAATTTGAAGCTGGTTTGTTTTTTTTTCCACTCAGTGAAGAAATTACCTGGCCCCATCCTTACTGCTCTTTCTTGCTCTCCCATAGCTGCAAAGTGCCTTTTGTGGGGGAATTTTGAAAAATAATTACCACCAAATACTTCAAGCAGAATCCAGATTGGAGCCGATTGCACATTTCATGCTTTCATGACATTCTTGCTCAGGAATGAATCTTTTATGAAAGGTCTATTTTAAGTTGCACCTTCCAAAACCTTATTTTTGTCTCAGAAAGGAAACAGCAGAGGCAGGGGTGGCGTCTCCAGATTCAGATTCACCAGGAGCTTAACTGGGCTCCCCACACAGGGGGTGGGCTCCCAGCAGCGGGGGTGGGGGCTGCTCCTGTCAACTCAAAACAAGCCCCTGGGGACTGCAGCACACTTTTGGGCTCTTCTCTGGAGGTGGAGAATCTCACTTGATCTCAGGCACCAAGTGCTGACCTGTCAGATTTCTCCCCTTTGCCAGGGAACAGCCCTTTGAATTCCCAACACCTCTGGCCCCAGGGCTGATCCTGGCCCTCTCTCAGCCGACTGGAGCTTGTTTTTCCAGGTGTGGGGGAGGGCTTCCTCTGAGCCTATTCCACCCACTCTCTGCAGATTTTTACTAACTTCTGTTAAGAAAAAGTATCCAAAAACTTGGAAATGAGGCCAAAAGATGATTTCATGCCCTTCCGAAGTCATGTTAGAGCATTGCTTAATAAGCCTCCTGTCTAAGCCTGGGCTCCTCAGACACGGATTCTGAGGCGGGCAGATGCAGGGAGCAGGGGTACTGAGGTTGCTGTCAGAGGATGCACCTGTCATGCACAGAGGAAGGAAGAGCAGGGCTAGGCAGAAGCTAGCTGACAGTGTGCTCTGCGGAGGGCTCAGCCCAGGCCCTGGAAAGCACGGTCCCTCGGTGCCCAAATAGAGGCTTACATCCCTGGCTCAAGACCACCCGCATGGGGGAGGGAGGCTGTGACCTTGGGGGAAGCAATTTCCTTCTAACTCAGGCCATTTCCCAGGGAGGGGCAGAGCTGCAAAGTACCTGCAGCATCTGGGGGACAGTGCTGGATCCCAAAGAAGGGATCTGGGCAATACCAGAGGATGACTCAAGATGAAGTCATGATGCCCTATTATTGATCATTAAGACCCAGACTCTAGATGCTAATTTCAAAGAAATGTGAATGAGTGGCCGATGACATTTGTCTGCAGAGATGCAATTCCTGTCTGGTTAGCGAAGCTGCAAAGGTTACAGTTTTATTGCCCCGGAGGCCATTAACCAATTTTGAGTTTAACTTAGTGAAGTCATTGCCCGCAATTTTCCCTTCAGTGACTAGGGATACTTCAGCCTCTTGTGCACCCCGGGGGACCAACCCACCATCCTGCTGGACCCTGGTTTGTGAATGAAATAATCTTTGATCTACCAAGGCCAGGACTATGGGGAGGCAGAAGAAGTGTCTGTCTTTGCCTCACCCGGTCTTGGCCTTAGACCTATGATGACTCTCTTTGGATAAGTTATGTTTTCAATTGTTCGGAGGTTAAACTTTCCTCCTGTGCCGCCCAGACAAACAGTGTTGACTCAGCCAGCACTGGAGAGCGCTGGTAATTTGGTGAGCCCCATACCTCACTCCAGAAGTGGTCAGAGGCAGACAGAGCCTCCTGTGTCCGAGGCAGTGGCTGACGTACAAGGAGGCTGGGAGGCTATACAATGGGGTGGTAGGTGCTCAGTCCTGGGTTCGAATCACATACTCACTGGCAGCCATGCAGTCCTGAGATATGACCGAGCCTCTCTAAACCTCAGCCTCCACATCCCAAAAATGGGACCAGTGACAAAAAGGACCTCTGGGAGCTAATGTGGAAGGTGCTTTACCTAGGGGCTAGCACTGATAAGGTTTCAATACATGCAGGGGTGGTTACTAGCTATGCTTTTTCACACAGTAAAACATTCAACATGAAATTTAGCATGTTAGCCATTTACAAATGCACAGTGCTTCGGCATTCAGCACATTCACAGTGACCTACAGCCATCCCCACTATGCATTTCCAGAATTTTTCATCTGTACCGACTAAACTTTAGTTCCCCATCCCTCTCCCCACAGCCCTGCCACTCCCCATTCTACTTTCTGTGTCTATGAGTTTAACGACTCAAAGGGCGTCATTCAACTGGAATCACATGACATTTGTCCTTTTGTGTCTGACTTATGACATTAGCATAATGTCTTCAAGTTTCTTGCATTGTTGTAGCAGGTGCCAGAATTTCTTTTCCTTCTGGGCTGAATATTGTTGCGTTGTTTAGGGTGTAGATAAACATTTTGTTTATTTATTCACCCCTTGAAGGACATTTGGGTTTTTCCCATCTTGTAGCTATTATGAATAATAACACTGCTATAAACATAGGTGTACAAATGCCTGCTTGAATTTTTGCATTTGACTCTTTTGGGTAAACACCCAGAAGTGGAATTTCTGGATCACAGGGCAATTCTATGTTTAATTTTTTGAGGCACACCCTGTTCTTTCATATGGCTGCTCTGTTTTACATCCCCACAAACAACGCACAAGAGTTCTGATTTCTCCACTACCTCGTCAACATTTGTTATTTTCTGATTTAGTTTTTATTAATAGTCATTCTCGTGCCTGTGAGGTGTGGCATCTCACTGTGGTTTTGATATGCTTTTCCTAAGGATTATGATGTTAATCATAATTTCACATGCTTGTCAGCCATTTGGCTATCTTCTTTGGAGAAATAGCTATCCTGATCCTTTATGGGATTTTTTGTTTTGAATTGGGTTGTTTGTCTATAAGCTATTCTTTTTTTTTTCAAAGATTTATTTATTTATGCATCCAAGAGCTGGGGTGCAGGCCAGAGATGTGGGGTGTGTGTTTGTGTGTGTGTGAGAGCATTCACCAGAGATAGAGTGGGGAGCAAAACAGGCGGATTGACTGAAATACATTGTTGAGGGGAGCAGCCGGCGAGAAAAGAGAGGTCTGCTGCATCATGTGGGTCAGCTCCCTGGCCGGGGATTGAACTCGTGCTGCACTGGCTACAGATAGCTTCAGAGTGCTGAGACTTAACCCCTTCCACCACCAGGGAGGCCCCTGTACAAGCTATTCTTAGGAAAAGGAAAGCTCTTCCCAATGTGTGCACACACACGTGGCACACATACATGTACACACACACACTCCAGGTCATGCAATACAGTTAGGGTGATGGGACAGATTTCTGGAACATGAAATAAGCAAGTGCCACAGCAGTGCACATACTTGGCTGGAAATCAGTCACTTGGACTGGGGGTATAGGCCATACTCACAGGCAGGTACCCCAACAAGCCCCCCAAAACGCTGAGAACTTGGCTTCCTGAGAGCCACATCTCTAAGCCAGCAAGGTGAGGGCGATCCAAATGCACAGACAACTTGACTCACCACCCTCCACCGAGAGAGGACTTGGTCTTTGCACACCAACCTCTATCCTGTGCTCATTGACCTCATCTGGCAGAGAAACTGAGCTGACTGGAGTCTACCCTTCTCACCCCACCCAAGGCCACAACAAAAAAAGGAGCCAGAGACCAGGAATGTCTGAGCTTAAAATAGAGAGGCCCAGCGCCAAGGTCAAGGTTTCCTTTCTGTTGAGTCTAGCACCCTGATTTCTCTTAAGTCTAGTGTAGTTTCTTTGGGTGGTACATCTAGCACGGTGCCTGGAGCAGCAGAAGGGAGTCAACAAAAATTGCTTTGAATTTGACGACAGGGAAGTGATCCTGTCTCTTTATGGGGGAAATCCAGGCACCCCCTTGCTGAGAATCTGACACATTAATAAGAGAATGTTGGTGCAGATGCTTTGCCCTTCTTCATCTCACCCCCCTTCCTGCGGCTGATGGATGTGATGGCTGGAGCTGGTATTTTATTCCATGAGGCAACACTGGGGGTGGAGAGTATGCATGGTAGACCAGCAAGATGGAAGGAGTCTGGGTCCATCAGGGCTTCCTAGATCAGAGCACCCATACCAACACTGGACCACCTGCCTTTGGACTTTTAGGAGGAGAGATAAACTGGCATCTTGTTTATGCTGCTGTTCCTGGGGGTCTCTTTCATTGCAACTGAACCTACTAATTGTAAGTGATGCAATCGTGTCCCTTCCTTGGCTTGGAATAAGTGACCATGATTTTTTTGTTGAATTGAATTATGTCTGTGGAGTCTCTGGGAGTCCTAAGGTGTTGCTGGTCACAAGCTGTCACTGTGAAACTCATCCTCCCCTTCAGGATCGTGTGTTCTGCTGGTGGACTGCAGAGGGGCTGGCACCGTGGCCTGGGGCCCCACACCTCTACGCAGGTAGAAGCATGGTCGTGATAAGAATAAAGCCCTAGTTGCCCTCTGGGTGCAACAGAACATGTTAGCGAAGGCCCCTGGGCAGTTTGTTCCATTTGTAGCACTTTGAAGTTGGTGAGAAGGATGGCGAGAAGGGAAAAAGGAAAAGCAAAGCAGTTTCCTGAGCCTCTGCCAATTCTGTTGTCTCTCCCAAGCTCCCAGGAATAACAGGGCAAATATTCTTAATCGCAGTTCAAATATATATATAAGCTCTGCATTCACCTTGCTCCTGGACAAACTGCAATTCCAGGTCTGCATCCCGGTTGTGCTGAGTGACTGTGCATGCCCCAATCCAGGGTGCAGGTGGGGGCAGAGACAGGAAGGGCTTCAGATTGGGGGACGTCTTACAGATCCATGCTCCCCCCTTACCCGGCAGCTGTGTGACCTTGGGGGACATTCCTCAGCCTCTTGACACTCATTTCCTCCCCTATTAACAGTAAGAACACCCATCTCAACGTTCTCCATGAGGACTAAATTGGAACCAACGTGATAACTTATGTAAGGTGTCTGGTAAAAGAAGGAGCTCAATAAATATAAATAGTAACTTTCTATTCTTTGGTTTTTGTCTAGAAATCCTGCTTAGTGAGGAATGAGAGGACAGAAATGGGGCAATCTAAATTATCTTTCCCTGTCATCCCTGATCCTTCTTGCCTCTTGCCTAGAAACCTGGTAGAATCTATGGAGATAAGTTTGAATCAGTAGACAAGAAGCCAGTCTTGCTTGGTCAGCAGATGACCTTGGGCAAGAAACATAACCCCTCTAGAGACCTAATAAAGCTGCACAAATGAAAGAATTCTATCAATTGTAAAGGACTAGGCAAACCAAAATGGCGGCCCAGTGCTCAGAGACAGTCTGGGCATAGAAACCATAGCTCCACATGTTTTCTTTTTAGAGGACAGCCGGACAAAGAACTCTTCTCCACAAAAGACTGGGGGAGGCAGTTTGGTTAATGGTCCTTCACCCAGAGGTCAAAAGGTGAAAGGTCACAGCGAGGCCTTGTCTACTGGGGGATGCCTGCCGAGAGGCCTGGGGGGCTGGCTGCCCTTGTGAGATCCAGAACAACCGCTCTCTAACCAAAGAAAGAGACACTTTGTTTTGAGAATCCCAGGAAGCTGAAAGAGACGGCGGAGGGTGGGCAAGACAGGCTGCCAGAGCGCAGGCCCTGTGTCCTGACTAACACGCTGGGCACCAAGCAGATCCAGGGGCTCATCCACTGACCTCTGTGATTACTATTAATAGTTAATGTTGGGCCTCCCTGGTGGCGCAGGGGGTTGGGACGCAGCACCTTGGGGCTATTTGCAGCCACTGCAGCACAAGTTTGATCCCCAGCCAGGGAGCTGACCCACATGGCGCAGCAGACCTCTCCTGTCTCACCCGCTGCTCCCCTCAGCAGTGTATTTCAGTGAATCTGCATGTTCTGCTCCCCACTCTGTCTCTGGTGAATCCTCTCAGACCCTGCACCTCTGGCCTGTACCCCAGTTCTCGTATGCATAAATATAATAAATCTTTTTTAAAAAATTTAAAAAATAGTTAATGTCCACAGAACACTGCCAAGGCCCACCCATGCTGAGGAGGCAAGGTCTCACCTGAGCCCCATGGAAGGGTGAGCTACCTTAGCATCCCCAATCAGCTGAGGTGGCGACCAAAGTTCAAGGCATCCCCAGAGTGACCCAGGAAAGGTTGAAGAGACAGAAATGACCTGACCCACAGAGTCCAGGGGGCAGCCAAGACTTGACCAGCAGGAAAAACATACACGGGGCTCATGGGACCGCACTTCCAGTAGGCTCACCTCATTCTCTTGCTCAGCAGGGGAACTGCCAACCGCCAGTCACCTTATCATTTCAGAAACTTGAGAATCAGGGTGTCCCTCCTCTCACCTCTCACCCCCAATCACTGGTGCGGGTGACAGTGACTCAAGGTGGAGTTGCTGGCCCCAAGTTAGTAGTAAGTGAGGGTCTTCACCTTCTGATCCTTATCACTGAGCATCCTGAAGAAACCAGCTCAGGTGTGGTTATAGGGAAGGGGCGAGATGCTGAAAGGGCTGGCCACCCCAAACACACGCAGAGGGAGCCTCTCGGGCTTCTTCAATTGACCCAAGCTCACAAGTTCTAATTTCATCCCCTCAACATCCCTATTTCAAAATGAGAAATCTGAGGATCAGCAAGGGGAGAAACCTACCCAGTGTCACACAGGGAGGCTGTGGGATGCTCCACTTCCAAGTCATTACATCATCTGGTTTCCAAAGCAAGGAAATCATTTATCATGCTGGGAAAAAGAAACTTCCAGAAAGACTTCTCTAAGACTTGGTCTAATCTTACGGACTTGGAATCCAGGTAGCCTGGCTTCGAATCTTATCTCCACACTCGCGTACCGCTGGATCTCAGCTCCCTGCTATGAAGTGGGGGTGATAATGGTACCTAACCCTTGGGATTGTCGTGAAAAGTAAATAAGCAGTGACGTCCTCAGAGCAACGTTTGTACACAGCGACCAGGTGCTGTTCTGTCACGGAAGGATAATAGTATCCTAACACCACTATGGGAGATGATTATTCCTTGAGCATCTGTTCTGTGCCAGGCAGCACGATGGCCAGCTTCATCCGCACCATCACCTCTTCTCACACAAAGGTACAAAGCCCTGGCTCTGATGCCCCACTTGACAAACTGAAACCCAAGGAGGGGTCTGTGGTAGCTGCCCCCAAGATGGCCCCCAAGTCCTCAGCTCCTAGTAGTCACTTCTTGAGAGGCCTCCTCCCACTTGAAGTGGGGCTGAGCCAGGCAACCCACAGGATGTTGTGAAGATGATGAGTCCTGAGGGAAGGCCATGCTGCTCTCTGAGGCCACCAGCCTTGGGGTGTCATGACAGCTCAGCAGGCCCCGGAGGGGGCTGAGGTGCTGAGGAACAGAGGCGTCCTGCCAACGGCCAGCAGAGTCTAACCTGAGGGAGCCACGGAAGGAGCGAGTGCCCCATCCGGCTGACGTGGTGGCGCCAGTCCTGAGAGACCTGAGCCAGATGAGCCACCCCCACATTCCTGACCCACAGACGCTGAGGTAATAATTTTTTTTTAAGTTTCTAAATTTGAAGGTAACATGCTACCCAGCCCTCAGGAACGAACACAGATGACGGAGAACGATTTGCCTGAGGATAAGGTTGAAACCAGGTCTGGCTGACTCCAGAGTCCAGGCCCATAACCACCCCCACATCAGGGCTGAGCACTGATTTCCCAAGTGGACAAGAAGAGGAAGGACCTTGTGGAGAGAGCTCAGGGCCTGGCCCTCCCACCAGCAGGCACATGAAGAGACCATGCAGGATGCTGAGGCCAGGCCAAGGTGGCTGAGGCAGAGGCCTGAGAGCTGCCCCCGGGCTGGCTGACCACCTCCCTTCTTGTTTGCTGAGGACCTGAGGGGAGAAGGGGAGTATTCATCTTTTTTGGAAGCGCCCGACTCTGGCCGGTCACCAGGACAATGCTCAGCTCTCAGAGCTTCCTTCGAGCCTGGGAACTGCCTTGTGAGCCAGCTACCCCCGTCCAGAGGTGCCCACTGGTGTCCCAGGCTGCCAGCCTCCTCCAGGCAGAGCCTCCCCCTCCCCAGGCTGGGCACAGCTGCCCGCACCCCCTCTATTCCTCCTGGTGGGGGTGGGGGATGGCCCTTCCTGTTCCTCAGCTCCTCCATGGGCCTGGAATTCGGCCTCTCTCCTCCCGGTTTCCCCCTGCTCAGTAGGACACTTGATCTCTCCAGGAAGGGCCCAGAAACCCCCCAGAGCCAAGTGCTCCCAGCTCCTTTTCTCCTGCGTTGTTCAGCATTCTGGGCGGCGAGGGGTAGCAAAGCGTCCTGGCTCTCTTTGAAAGTGTCCAGGGAGCTTTTGATCTCCCGCAAAAAAAAAAAAAAAAAAAAAAGGCATTTATTATCAGAGACTGTTTGTTCCAGGTTTTAGTGGCCTCCAGAGACAAAGTGAATTCTCTCTGCAGTAGAGGGAGCTTCAAAATAGAAAACTGGAGGGGGTGGGGGCAGGCGCCACCAGAGAGCAACATCCATCACCCAGGAGGTGGGGGAGCCATCAATCTCCACGGTGGCCGAGGGGGGCCTGGGGTCCCAGCACTGTCTGCTGGGTCCTCTAAGTCCAGTAAGGCGGCCAGGAGGGCAGAGGGCAGCACCAGCTCCGTGCCCCCTCGGCTTTGCTGGCCACAGGGGTCCATCCATGGTGTCCTGTGCTCTGCGCTCAGCCCTGCCCGCTGCTCCCCACTCCCTGAAGACCCTCTCTTAGGGGCCTTGGGAGAGAGGACCACAACCCCTGCCCCAAAGAAATCCAGTCTCTGATGCTGATAATTAAAATCCAACCACCATGCCCAGGGGAAGCCACACTGTGGGAGCCTCACGTTGTGCACAGGGGGAGACTGAGGAGGTTGGAAACACACTCGGGTTCCAGTTCAGAGACACCCACTTCCCGGGATTCTCTGGGATGAGTTCCTGGTGTGCTCCCCTCAGAGTGCTCTCAGAAGATTAAAAGGGTAACATGAGGAGAGTGACCAGCTCAAGGTCCAGCACGGCACAGAGACTCAAAATAAGGACTGTTGGTGGGCGGGGTAAGGATGAAGAAACTGAAGCCAGAGAGGGTGGGTGACAACCCCAAGGTCACAGAGCACTTGGGATGCAGAGCCCAGACTGATTCTGGGGCTCCAGACACCCCGCTCACCTTGTCACATATTTCTCTAGACTAGCTGGCATGTCCAGGCCACACCTGTCACAGGGGGACAGGGACACCAGGGTATCCGCCACAGCAAACAAGGGCAGTGTGGGTAGTGGTTGAACATGTGAATTCTGGAACCAAGTGCCTGGGTTTGAATCCTGGCTGCCCATTTATGAACTCTGTGACCTTGGTCAGCTGTGGGCATTGGGGTACCTTTGCTTTCCCCTCTGTACACTGGAGCTAATAAGGGCCTCCCTCAGAGGCTGGTGGGGAGGAGAAAGCGGGCCAATAAATGTCTCTCAGCCAGCAAAACTAACATTCTGACCTCCCCCAGCTTAGGGTGCCCCAGCCTTGGAGACTGACCAAGCATGGGGCTGGCTTTGGGGGGATCGAAGGAGCTGGCTGCAAAGTGCACCCCATGGGACCCCTCAGAGGGCTCTGTGGGATGATGGGTGCTGCTGTGTGCTGATCGGACAGGGCTGGGGTGGAGCGAGAAGACCCAGTGTACTGGAGGTCAGCTGGCTGTCCCCTGCTGACCATCATGATGATGCTGGCCATCATCTGCCGGGCAAGACCCGGGCAGTGCCTCCTCGGCAGCTGCCTGCGCATCAGGCATGTGGGCCAAGCTCTTGGGTAACCTGGTATTGAGCAATTCTCTAAAGGGGAGCACAGTCCCCAAGGAGCTCATGTCGGCCGTGCCATTACGTCCTCGCGGTTTGATCTCTGTGTCAAAGACATTCATTAATCAGACTCTATTTTTAGACGGTCTGGGCCTAGCCATCAGCCAGACTCTGGACCCTCTCTGAGAGTGGACTTGTCTTTGATTTTTTTTAACCACTTTTTAATTCATTTATTTTTTAAATGAAGCAATTTCTTAACACTTCCTTCGGGAGGGGAAATACACAGTGGTCACTTCTCAGCCTAGCTGCAGTTTGCTTTTTCCTGCTAAATCAAAACAAAATTAATGGTCCTGCTAAGAGTGTGTCCACCCATCTCTGCGTGGGGTCTTCTCATCCTGTTTTGTAGTTGTGTTTTCAGGAGCTGGCTTCCCCTGCCAGGTCAGGAAGGAGGGACAGGGTCTTCCTCTTTCACTGTTGTCATGTCTGTATTAGTATTTCCAGGAGGTAACATGGTGCCCGGGGACCAAGGGTCTTCTGTGAAGGATTGTTGAATGAATGCCTGTTCTTCCCCTCCCGACTCCCTACTCCTTTTAGCAAGGTACATGGAGCACACTGAGGTTGGGGGATAGGCTTCTGCCAGCTCAGGTTGCTCTCCCTCCCTTTTCTTCTGAGCCAAAACTCTTTCCACCTGGGACCCACCTCATGTGGTTCAGCTGAGGTGATCCTGCTGGTGGAGTCAGACTCGTGAGCAGACCCGGGCAGGTCCCGGCTTCTGTGAAGACACTGGTGCAGGCACGACCCTGAAGCTGAGAAGTGCCGTCAGGGTCTCTGCGGGAGAGAGACAGCTGTGCAAGACGGCAGCCCCCAGCCATGTAGCTTAAACTAACTCAATTTAAACTGATTAAATTTCATTTCCTTTGAATTCAAATTTAAACTTAAACTAATTAAAATAAAATAAAATTAAGAATTCAGTTCCTCAATCGCATTAGCCACAGTTCAAGTGGACGCCACGGCTAGTGGCTACTACACTGGCCAGCGCAGACAGCGTGGGTCCTTGGGCAGCAGCAATCTAGATGCTACCACGTTTGAAAGAGGGTCAGTAGAGTCCTTTGTTTCTTTTTTTTGGGAGGGGAGGGGCTAAGTCTGAGTTCAATTTCTGTCACACAGAACCTAAACAGTCTTAATCAATATAGCATAGGCCTAGTGATAATTCATCAAGCACTCGTTGGTGCTGAGGTTCATCCAGATGATATAATTTAGACAGAATCATCCTTTTTCTAAACAAGCCCTCATCCATGAACCACATTATACCAGACCTAGAAGGATCAATTTGTTTAGCCTCACTCCTTTAACCAGGCAGATCCATTATCTCACCTTTCTTCCAGGTTCTGGTGATTCTCTCTCTCTCTCAACACTTAGAACAGTAATATTAAACCTTTTCTCATTGTGCTCCTCCTTATCTAACAATCAAGTTGCTGTCATTCATACAGCAGAGTCCTAATTGCTTGGATACACACTCTGGCAAGGACCTGAGACTCACTTGATCTGCTTCAAATAAGAGAGACTTACTTTAAACTTGGGTCAGTGAGAAAAAGAATTCCCACCAGAACCCTAAAACTGCCCCATGGGGCCTCCCTGGTGGCACAGGGGTTAAAGTCTCAGCGCTATCAAGCTATCGCCAGGGAGCTGACCCATATGGCAAAGCAGATCTCTCCTGTCTTACCTGATGCTCCCCTCAGCAGTGTATTTCAGTCAGTCTGCCTGTTCTGCTCCCCACTCTGTCTCTGGTGAGTCCTCTCACCCCCCCCACCCCCACACCTCTGGCTTTTACTCCACTTCTTGTATACATAAATAAATAAATCTTTAAAAAAAAACAAAACTGCCCCAAACCCAAGCCTCCTAGAGGCTGAATGGAATGAAAATAAAAGGAGGATCAAGACCTAATACAAAGTAAGCAGCCAAGTACTCTGGTGTCTTCTGCAGCACTTAATTATTAATGTGACTTTACCCCATAGGAATTACTTGACTCTCAATCTCTATATTGTCAGTTCAAATTCTAAAGGAAGGGACTCTGAGGGATTTAATTTATTCATCATTACCCCCTTGGGCATCTCCCATAAGCTAGCAGGCAGTCCATGAATTCACTCTTCTTGGGTCAGATGCTTTTGTCTGGTCTAGTCAGCAGAAATAAAAGGGGCCACATAATATCAGAACAACGACAAATCTGATCTCTCAGCAGGGGCTGTGGGTGGGGCAGTCATTATAAATGTTTAATATTTAGAAAAGTATTGGTGATATCAGATTCAGTGTACAGGCTAGATTGGCTTCAAGTTTAGTATTTCTGTTCATTAGCTATGATTTTGGACTTATATAAATTATTTCAACTGTCATCTGTAAAATGGGGGTAATATTGTACCCGCCTCACTGGACTGAGTATCAGAAGCCAGTTTACAGCAAGCACACAATCTATCAGCTGACATTATTCTTGTATTATATTATTAGCCTGTTCAAGATGCCAAAACAATTGTCCACAGAGGAGAGAAAAGCTATATCAAGAAGCAAGAGAGCTTGTTTTCTGTCTTCTTTTTCAGACACTAGGTAATTATTATTCTTCAGTCTACTCATTTGGGAATATAATTATCTAACTGAAGACAGAGTGGGTAGACCAGATAGTCTTGCCCAGATCTACCAAATTCTAGTCAAAGATTCTTGTAATTCAATTCATTTCTTTCTGTTCGATCATCCTAGGATAAAGAACAACCCCTATAAGGCCTGTCCATAACAACTGTCCACTTTTGTTCCAGCCATGTCCTAGGTCACCCTAGGAAGGTCAACAGTGGTAGCCACAGGACTGTGGTCTGCTCATAAATTGTTGGTAGAAGACCCCACGGCAGAAATTCTCAGAGCACTCAACATGCCTTGGTTTTTGCTTCATAACAATGACCCCCCGCCATGGCCGATTGATCCAGGAATAGACCCTAGACCTGATTAGGGCCAATTAGATTCCCTCTCCTGGGAATTACAAATAAGAGAGAGTCTGTCTCCACAGGAACTGGAACTATAACACAAATATGCCTAAGCTAGGGGACTGTCAGGAGCTGCCATGGGGACTAAATAACAAAAAAGGCTAGTCCAAAGAGAGAGAAAAGAATGTAATAACTGTCCAAGAAAAGTGAAGCAAGAGGCCAGAAAGAGAATGAGCCTCCCCATTTACACTCGCAGCCTCTTTCAGAGACATGACAAATGTGGCAGGCTGTGCTGTCCAGAATGGGCACAATAACCGCCACCTCACCTACTCTGCCAGAAACTTGTCACTCCATCCAGAGGTAGAGTCTGTACCCCTTCCCTCAACACAGCGTGAACTTTTGTGATACCCCCCCACGGCAACTACCGGGGTGTCACAGAAGTAGTAGACCTGGTAGTTTCTGATAACAGGTCATAAGAGGTGACACAGTGTTCATATGCTCTACCTCTGGGGACACTCCCCCAAGGAAGCCAGCCACCAGCCTATGAAATGCTGACCCCAAGGAGAGACCCATGTGGAGGGAATCCAAAGTCCTAGTCCAGGGCTCTGGCTGAGCCACGAGCTGATAGCCATATGCCAGCCATAAGCATTGCCTTCCTGAAAGCAGATCCTCCATTTTCTCTTAAAACCAAGCCAGGTGAGATGAAATTTCCCCACCGGCCCTGCCTAAAAGGCAAATTCAGGAGCAATAAATGATTGTTGTTGTTTGAAGCCACTAAGTTTTGGGGTGGTTTCAGAGGCAGCAATAAATCACCAGGACAGTGATGTTCCATCTTTAATTTATCAGAGATACCCCCTCCCTCCTGGGCAAAGCCCCATCCTGGCTGCACCCTGGTCACATGGGATTAGGTGACTTACAACTACAGAAAGAAAACTATTGAAGACCTTTATCCCATTTTGGATAAGAGCAGGGTAAAGGAAAGTGAACCAAGGCTGTCTCCTGATCTGCACCCTCTACATTCATTTACCTGGGAGTCTTTCCACGGGTGTGTGTGTATCTGTGCTGCAGGAACTGCAAGCTTTGTCGGCACTTTGGGGACCAACTCTGGGACTTTGCACACAGAGGACATTCAACCCCAGTTGAATGCCCATCAGCCACACTAGTCACAATACCAACGGACTCTGCAATTGAGAGCAATGAGCCACTGGCCCTCCCCAGCTGGTATTACCTAACGCGGCACATGCTCACATTCCAGCCACCCATCCACTTTGGCAGAAGACAAAACAAAGTCTGGCTGAGTTGGCTGACTTTACCCTCAGAGGGCAGAGTGAACCCCAGCCAGGTCACTCAAGACTCCTCGAGGCCTGAAGGTTGAGCTGGGCCTTCAGCCCAGGTGCTAGGGAGCCATCATCAGGAGAGAGGTGAGAAGGGACGGCGGGAAAAAAGTTGCAGCTCATTAAGTAGCTTCTGTCAGCCAAGAGTTTCCCATTGCATATGGTTACCGCAAATCCCATCATAACAAATCCTCAGTGTCATGTAAATATTTCCACGTCCTGGCAAGAGCCAACATACCGAATTCCAGTGCAATCAATGAATTTCAACAGAACCCTGACACATGGAGCAATGAGACTTGACCCAGAATCGTCTCCAGGGACAAGGACGTGTTGGCAGAAAAGAGGGTGGAAGAAACATGGCGGCCTGGATCTCTTGCGCATGGAGCTGCAGGGTAGGACTCGAATGAAAGCCTGATAGTGTATGCTGCCTTGACATCTGGGGGAACAGGGACCTCTGCTAGTTCCCCTCCCCACCAGGTTCCAGGGGTAAGGTCCTCTAGCCAAAGAGCCCTCCTTAGAGAGGGGACCAGGCTGTTTCCACCTATCCCTGAGTAGTGGTTTCAGTTCCTTGCCAATCCATGGAGTGGTTCAGAAAAGTCAGCTATGTCCTCCCATGCGAACCAGGCCCACCCCCACCCTCTTACTACTACAAAGCCCCTCCCACAGCTCCCTGTTGTTCACTCCCTGCCATGGCAGCCCCATGTGACTCCACACAGCACACAGAGTCCTCCTCCCCCTGGGACTAGATGCTGCTGGGGCTCTCACCTGCCAGGTGTTGTCTATTCCACTGACACCCCCACCCTAGGTTGGGAATCTCCTTTATCAATAAGACGGGTGGGGGGCAAGCTCAATATTGGGCTTTCAAAATAGGAGTTCTGGTGTCTCCTGACTGGGAGCCTTGGTGGTATTGGAGACTTCAGACCTCATGAGCACTGAAGTGGTCTTGGTTTGTGTTGGTGCTGGATGGCAAATGTCTTCTCCTTAGCTCCCTCTTGGACAGTGCCACCTCTGCCCTCCGAAGAGCTCCGGGTCTACTAGCCTCTGCTCCGCCAGGCACCCAGGGAGTCAGGTAGGGGAAGGTAAACGTCACCTCTATTCGACAGGACTCGGAGAAGTAGTTGTCATGAACTTATTGGATGCTGCACCCTCGCCTGAGCGCAAGCACCTCTTCCGGTGCTGGCTTTGTGGTGTCCAGTCCGCTCGAGGGAAGGAAAGACACATGAGCTAAAATATGGCTGCAAGATCCTTATTGTGTTTGGTTTTTGCAGAGTGATCTTTCCATAAGGCCACTACAGCAATCACAAATTGGGCCACTTAAAACAACAGAAAGAGACTTCTGGAAGTCAGAAGTCTGAAGTCAAGGTGGGGTGGGGTTTAGCCCGCTGAAGGCTCTAGGGGAGAATCCTCCCACCTCTTCCAGATCTGGTTCCCCGGTGAGCCTTGCTGCTGTTGGGTTGTGGCTGCGTCACCTAGTCTCCGCCTCTGTTACCCCATGGGCCCTTCTCTCTGGGTGTCTGTGTGTCTGTGGGTCCTCTCCTTTCTTCGAAGGACTCCAGTCATTGGACTGAGAGCCCACCCTCACGCAGGATGACCTCATCTTCACTGGTGACACTGCGAAGACCCAAATAAGGGCACATTCCAAGGTTCTTCTGGGTGGACATGAATTTTAGGAGGAAACTATTCAGCCTACTCCACATTGCTTATCAACGAATCACTGGGCTACCTAGAGCTGACCCAGCTAAGCACGTAAGTGGGGTCTCCTGTACCTTGTTTCCCCAGAACATTCTCACCTTGATACTAAACCCACCATCTGTCTTCTTCATAAACAGCCCCTTCTCCTGCATGTCCTGTGTTGTTGACTGGTGCAAGCGCATGTTCAGAGCTCATGCCAGACCCTTGAAGGTCAATCTCAACAGCTCACGCCCTCTTACTTCTTCCACCCCCAAACCTTAAAGTCATGGACTCTCCTACGTGCTATCCTCACACCTTTACCTCCCCTCTGCTCTCTCATTTCAACTGATGTCTCCATCATCTTTCACCTGGACCCTGACGAAATATCCCTATCCACTCTCTACTAGAATGATCTAAATGCAAAACTGGCCAGAGCATTCTCCAAACTCCTTTGGGAATCAGTTGAGGTGAATGGACTGCCAGTTTCAGAAAAATGTACGTAGGCAGACATCATATAACTTCACACCGAATTTCAAGGCGTTCACATGATTCCTTTACCCATAGGGCAAGGCTTCTCAAACTGTAAATCACCCGGGGATCTTGTTAAAGTGCTGGTTCTGTCTCACTGAGTTGGGGGTGGGCCTGAGAGTCTGCATGTCTGCCAACTTCCAGGTGAGGCGGATGTTGCTGGTCCACGGACCACACTTTGAGTAGCAAGGAGTCATTGCGTAATGATCATCACCATAACTGCCACATTTTCTACAACCTTACTGAATCCTTCCAGCAACCCTATAAAGTCGGCATTACTAGCCTCATTGTATGGGTGAAAACAACTGAGGCTTGGCCAGTGTAAGTGCCAAGGTCGTAGCACTGGTATGGAACAGGGCCAAGGCGTGAACCCCTTGTCCCTCAATTCTTTGCTCCTAGTCCTGCACTAAAATGCCCGGTCTCCCTTGTCATCGCTCTTGCCACTAAGGCAGATGGTGACCAAGCACATTTAATAAAGTTTTAACATTTTGATCACAATTATTTGTTCATGTATGTGTTGCTTTGAATCCCTAGCCCTTAGGCGATCCTACTGGTACACAGTAGGATCTCAACAAACTTTGAGTGACTGGGCTGGGCACCCCTCTCTGAACTCAGCACAAGCTGATTTCACCTTCTGTTAAGTCAGTGGGCGCCCCCTCGAGAGACACTGTGCAAGCTGTGGAGAAGCGGGTGCCGAGCTCCGGGGCAGGACACTCGCCCGGAGGGTGGCCGGCCCTCCCCAGGAGAGATGGGATAGAAGGGGCCATCAGGCCAGGCCTGAGCCTGTGAGAAGGAGGCAGTTGTGTCTCTTCGCCCAGAGCCGGGCCCCCGCTCCTTGCCAACCATTCATGGGGGAGAAATGATTAAAAAGCTGGAGGGACTGACTCATGAGGAAATATGAAAAAATCACAACAGTCCCCGAATATGTTTAGCTTGGCTCCCACACAAAGGGGGGATGTGATAAGAGCTCCAAGTTGGAGGGTGGTGGCAACACGGAGGCGGGAGAACAGCGAGAGGCAGAGGCTGGCTGGGAGGGACCAGCTGGGTAGGCCGGGGAAGGGAGGAAGACAGATGCGGATGGATGGAAGGGCCCAAAATGTGGGGTCTTGCATGTAGGAAAACCAGGTCTTGAGATCAGGGGCCACTTTCCACAGGAAGGACAGAGTTGGGCATCACCACCAGGGATTGTCACACGCCCCCTCCACTCTGGTACCTGTGGCTTTGGCCCAGGAGAGGCGCGTTTCATCCTTTCAGCAAGTGCTCTAGCATCCACGCTGCATCATCCCAGGCTGAAAGGGCCCCTCTGTGAAGAAAAGGAAGTCCCTGCTCTCAGGAAGAAGCAGTCCCTGAGGCCTTTGCCCTGGCTGTTCCTTTGTTCTAGAATGTTCTTTCCCCAGGTAATCCGTGGGGTCAACTCAAGTTTTATTCGCATGATGCCTCCCCCATGAGGCCTGCCTAATTTAAGATGGTGACTTTATTACCAACCACTTTAACACAGTCACCCACAGGAAACCCCTTGCTTACCCCCATGCACACCTCCAACAGCCCTATCTGCTCTGTGTTCCTGGGCACTTAGCACTTTCTAGTATACTGCGATTACTCTTGAATGGCTGCTATTGTCCATTGCCTGTCTCTTCCCCTTGGAATGGCCCGCTGAGCCCTCACTGTCATGCCAGGACAGGACATCTGTGCAGCCCGCCAGGGGACCAACCAACGCGGCCCAGATACTGGTCACCCCGACCCTGGGGAGTTGCCCCGACACTGGGCTGGTCCCCAGCTTCAAGTTCTGTGTGAGCTGCAACACCTCTCCACATTTCTTTCCTCCTGAGTGACTCCCTCCGGCCTCTTTTCCACCAGCCCTCTGTGAGCCAGACTGAGTTCTCCACAATTGTAAAGAAATAATAAATAGCCATCAGCTAAGGAGGATGGAGATGATTGTGGGAACTCCCTGCCACATGACAAGCAACTGACGGCTGATTTATCGTGGGAAAGACGTAAATACCAGGCTCCCCTGAGCGGGAACACATGCTCGAGGCCTGTAGTAGCTGCCAACAGCCCCGGGGGGTGTTCTTCCTCTATCGGGGTGCAGAGGCGCTGAGGCCCTCAAGCGAGTGACGGGTAGTTAAAGGGGGGGTCCCAGTCCCTCAGCCCATTAACCTGGCTACCACTTAAATGAACCCCAATAGCCACGAGGGTTGTGTGAGTTCTTGGGGTAAAACTCAGGAGACCAGTCTCCAGAGCCAATCAGCAGGGGGCGACTTCATTGCAGTTGCTTAAAGGTGTGGAGCCTGGGCCTCCCTGGTGGCGCAGGGGTTAAAGTCTCAGCTCTATCAAGCTATTGGCAGCCACTGCAGCCTGAGTTCGAACCTCGACCAGGGAGCTGACCCACATGGTGCAGCAGACCTCTCCTGTCTCCCCGCTGCTCCCCTCAGCAGTGTATTTCAGTAGATCTGCTGAGAAGTTCTGCTCCCCACTCTGTCTCTGGGGAATCCTCTCACCCCCTCTTGCCTACACCCCAGTTCTTGTATGCATAAATAAAATAAATCTTAAAAAATGAGGTGTGGAGCTTCAGTTTTCTCACATGAAAATGGGTTCATAATAGTATCTTCCTGCTGGATTGTCACGTAGTACCTTCTCTGAGGATCCAGAATGATCACACACACACACACACACACACACAGAGCACAGGTCACCTGGTACCCCCAGCTGTGATCACAGAGCACAGCTTTATGTTAATGGCTGTAAAGCAAAGGAAAAGTGAGGCCTGAACCTTGACCCTTGGGACTAACAGTGGGCTGGGGAGATGAGATGAGGGATGCTCCACCCTTGGGTCAATGCCTCCCCACCTCCTCCTCTGGCTCTTGGATTCAGGGTGCCACCATCTCAGCCCACAGCTCCCATGCCTGCCCCCTCCACCCTGCTTCACCCCTCGCCTGCCTTCCTCTCTCCTCCCACAGGCTTCTCTGGGGCAGAAGCTCATCGTAACACATTTTCCTTCTCTCCAACAAAACCAGCACAGTGCTCTGTACCCGGCAGACGCCCGGCACACCTTTGTTACTATGAAATGAGATTCTGGCAGTCAGTTTATAAATACCACCTAAGCAAAGCCTCTTGCATAGTGGGGTAAACTGAGGCCCCTCTGGCTGGAGTCACAGGCGTTTATCATCAAAGCTAGCCTGGAATAAGAGCCCCCTGATGCCTGGCCTTACCCACTAATCTTTGAGGTCCCCAAGGACGAGTGAGTCCCCATTTGTAGTCGCTGGATCCCCCAGCCCAAGCACGTCGAGCCTGAATCAGGAGGATGGGGGAACATGGAGACTGAGTGAAGGAGAAAGCCCAGTGGGAAGCACTGTTGCTGTGTGAGCAAGAGAGCCAGGAAGGGGGATTCCAGAGAACCCAAGAGGTTCCAAGCAAGAATGAAGCATTTCTAGCTTGTTAAATGCTTAGTTTTAAAGCCCCTGGAGTTTCCTGCAGGCGTGTGGGAGGCTGGGCAGGGAGAGCGGGCGCGTGTGAGGGAGGAGGCGCTTGGGGAAGGCTCCGGGCTGCCACCCCCACTCTGACTTCAAGCTGAGGGCTCTGACTTTATCAGATTCGTTTGTGTGTATTTCTGGGTACAATTTCCTCCGAACAAAGGGATCTGTGACTAAAAGAATGTTTGAAAGCCACTTACTATTTCCAGTACAAGATCAAGGCAAGGAGAAGTCAGGAATGGTTGGGGAGGATGGGGCGCTTCCGGGAGGGATGGTTTGAATTTGGACAGGGAGAGAGAGAGTGGGCCTCACAGGACTCACAGGAACGAGTGAGCACTGGGAGGGGACTGTGGAACAGCAAGGACCTTCTTGGATAAGATCAACAATCGGCAATTGAGAGGGAAATGAGGCAGATGGGGCTCCTGGGGTGCAGGGGTGAGAGAGAATTGAGGAGATGGACCTAATTCCATTCTCCTGACATGGTCCCTCATGTCCCTGTGTGGCATGCCCAGGTTTTAAGGTCTATGGCAGCAATTCCCCAAACCTATTTCTGGAACATTCTAGGCATCTCCCACCATCTTCATGAAGTCTACAACACATGTGCAATCTGAGAAGTTGCCAAGGAAATGCAGTGCTCAGAAGTCCCTTCCCTACCCTGCTGTGTCTGACCTTCTTGCTTTAGGAATCCACTCTCAGGTTTCAAAGACCGTTATTGTCATTAACACACAAACATCCCGCCCAGCAGCCGTACTCTTGGGCATCATGGTAGAGAAATAAAACCTACTTTCACCCGAAACCCTGCATACACATGAATGTTCATAGCAACTTTTCAACAGTCCCAAATGGGAAACAACCCAAATGCCTATAACCAAACAGATGTTACAGGTGTGGTACAGCCACATCACGGAATACTACGCGGTGATAAAAAGCAATCGACCATTGATAAACCCTACAACTTGGATGGAGCTCAAAGGAATTGGGCAGAATTAAAAACCCAATCTCAAAAGGTTACGTGCTCTTCAATTCATTTTCTAGAACACGCTTGATATAACAAAGTTATACCAAAGAACAGATAAGGAGTCGCCAGGAGTTAGGGGTGGAGAAAGGGTGAATGTGGCTGTAGAAGAATCATCAGAAAGTCTTGGGATGGGACAGTTCTGTATCTTCATTATGGCCATTCCAGTCTACACGCGGGATAAAACCACACAGAACTACATACACACTCACGTGCATACATGTGAAACCTGTGACGTATAAATGAACTTTACAGAAGGCATCAATGTCTAATTCCTGCTTTTATAGTGCGGTTATAGGAGATGTTGTCATTGGGGAAAACATCCTCTAGATTCTTCTTTTACTTTCTTTTCTTTTTTGCAATTCCCTCTGCTCCTATAATTATTTCAAAATAAAGCATTATAGACAAAACCCCAAAGTGTCCTTGGGAGCAGGGGGGACACTCGGCCTTCAATTAAGGTCTTGTGAATTGGTCAAGTCTTTGGCAGAGAGCAGAGGAGGGAGGCCCCAGACATTCAGGCAACAAAATGAAAAACAACACAAGCAGGATGCATTGTGAGGGGGTTTTGAAGGCGAGTGGGCCAGGAGGGTGTCGGAGGGGATTGTTAGCTTTTCTTCTCAACTTCATGTTGAGTGAGTCACGTTGTGTTTAGAACAGCCGTGGTGGGAGAATTTTGCCCATGGGAGCTGGTAAGTAGCACAAATCAGGAACTCAGACACTTCAGGATAGAAGAGAGCCATCAGTGGGTATGAAAAAGACTGGAGAAGTTGAAGAAAGTGGGAAAAAGTTTTCTTCTTTCACGTTAGAACAGGGGTAAGGGTGAAGGAGAGATCAAATTTAAAAGAGCCAGTTGTGAAATATTTGCCATCCAGACCATGGAGACGGTCTGACCTGAGTTCTCTGGACATTAGGGACCTTGATCCGCATCTCACAGAGGTCCTAAGGCAGGGAGTCCCGGGACCGGCTCATGTGATAGGCTGCGGATGACACTCCTGATACCCAGAATCTGTGGGTGTCACCCTCTATGGCCAAATGCACTTTGTAGATGTGATGATAAGATGGCAGGATCTTGAGGTGGAGAGATTGCCCTGAATTGTCCAGGTGGTGGGGCTAAGAGAATCATAAACATCTTTATGAGGGAGGTAAGGGTCAGAGCCAGCAAAGAAGTGATGTGATGACAGAAGCAAATTAATGTGTTTTGAAGAGGGAGGAAGGATCCAGAGCCCAAGAATGCAGGAGGCTCTATAAACTGAAACAGGCAAGGATAGGGACTCTCCCTCCCCCAGGGACCCCAGCTTCTGGAAGGAACCAGCTCTGCTGCTACTCAACTTTAGCCCAGTCAACTGATTTCAGACTTTGCCCTCTAACACTGTTTTTTTTAAGCCACTGAATTTCTTGTAATTTGTTACAATTACCATAGGAAATTAGCACAGCTAGGAAAGTGGTTTACCAAACCAGGTCTCCTCAGTCACCTCTACCAGTGAGGGTTTTTCCCTCATGGTCACAAAATAGCTGCTGTAGCGCTGAGTGTCATATCTTCTGAGTATCGCATATCCAAAAGCAGGAAGGGTTGAATCCCTGATGTGTGACATTTGTTAAGAGGAAATAATAAAACCTTTCCAGAATTCCCCATTTTCATGCCTAAAGTTATCGCTGACAAAGGAAATAGAATCATTACGATTAGCTCAATCTGATCAATATTCATCTTTGGGACTGAGAGAAGGTTCGGGAAACAAGCATGTGCCCATATTTGAACAGAATTGGGCCCCAGGAAAAAGATGGGGAGCAACCACACAGCTCAGGGCTCCCTGGGCTAGTAGGAGTCTCAAGTATATGCCAGCCTTAGCCCCCAAAATAACTTCCATTCATCTGCTGCACCCAACGTGGAGTCACTTTGAAGAGATGGAGGCAGAAGGAACGAGCAACATTTACTCCATGTGTGCTACGAGCCAGATATCGGCCGTAACTCTCCACATTGTATCTCCACCATATCCCAGAAGCTCAGAGACTCAGAAAGGCCTAGTAACTTGCCTGCACAGACACAGTCAGAGATGAAGTTGGGACTGGAGGTCAGGTCTTTCCAGCTATGAAGGATGGCCGTCCACGCACCACAGCGACCCACACAGCTGTAAGGCTCATGCAGCTACGCCCCCGGCTCCCCACCACCGCCTCGGCTCACTCACATCTCCTACCCCTTGCCTCCCCCTAGCCCCCACACGTCTCTGCTGGCTTGCTGGAATGAGCTAGGAAGCGCAGAAAGGAGGGAGCTGTGACTCGTGGGCTCTGATCCAAGCAGGTGTTCTGCTGACTCCACACAACTAGTTGCTTATGGGTGTGTCCCGAGGATGACTGGCAGGGCCCAGCACACCCTGCTGATATTTCAAAAGTCACCCTCCAGAGAGACTAGTTACGAACATAACGAGAGGCCTGGAGACAGGTGATGCTTCGAGACAGGTGTGATCTATTCCACCTGTTCATCACGCAAGGCTGGCAAATCGCTCATGTCTGCAGAGCTCCCCACGTGCAAAACAAAGGGTATGGGCACCTTGTCTGCTTCTTGGCGCTGCCTTCCCGAGCTACCACTAGACATTAGATCTTGAGACAGAAACCACAACATCTCCAACCCACCGAAGTCTGTCTGCGCACCCCGGCGTGCCTCCCTGCGTCCCCACAGCCACCCAGCCCGCAGGTGAAGAAAGAGAAGCTCTGGGAAGTGGACATTCCCAAGGCCACCATGAATTAATGACCAGCCAGGATTTGAACATGGGTCTGTCTTCCCAAATACCTAGGCTCTCCCCCACTCGCAAGCAACAGAGACTTCCAAGTTTACGATGAAATCTTTTCATGTTGTAGGGAAAACAGATGTGCATTTTTAAAACCTTTCAAAAGGTCAAGACTACTCAACTTTGGAGACCGTTAATCCAACCTCCCCCTGGCCGCACCGCATCAAACAACTCCCTATGTAAACTGCACCCAGAATTCAGACCTCTCAGGATGGAAGGGGATGGGTCTTGGGGAGGATGGGCACCCCATAACCCCTGCTGGGTCTGTGAAAGACATGAGATAGAAGAAGAAAGAGGAGGAAAAGGCTTTCTTCCCCCTCAAGTTAGAAAGCAGGCAGAGAGAAAGAGAGAGAGAGATCAAAAACCACTAAAGGTCCCTCATGTCAACCTCTCCCTGTTTTAATTAACCAGCAAGTCCACCCACCCACCCCCTCTCCCTCAAAAATGCTTTGCACTCAGCAAGAGCTGCTGTGCAGCAGGCTGCAGTTAAGCCTTCAAACAACCAGCAGCCTCAGGAAATGCCAGCAGCCCACAGGTGCGGGGTGCAGGGCTCGGTTGCTCTCCCGCACCCCTGCACCCAGCAGAACAGCCACAAGAAGGACCTGGAAGTTTCAAGAACATTTCCTGGATCCTTCTCCATGGACTATGACCCAGGGGATCTCAAAGAGCAATGATGCTGAGCAGGAGGTGATTTTTCTGTGGATTCCCAGTGTTCTCCTGCCTACATCTGTATGTATAAAACTCAAATCCAGGGGCCTCCCTGGTGGCGCAGGTGGTTGAGCGCAGCACTGTGAAGCTGTCCACAGCCTCTGCAGTGCCGGTTGGATCCCCACCGCCCTCGGAGCAACCCACATGATGAGCAGACCTCTCCTGTCTTGCCCGCTGCTCCCCTCAGTGGTGTATTTCATCAGTCTGCCTGTTCTGTTCCCCGCTCTGTCTCTGGTGAATCCTCTCACCCTCCCGCGCATCTGGCCTGTACCCTAGTTCTTGTATAAATAAATCTTTAAAAAAAAATCCTCAAATCCAATCTCATAAAACACCACTGTCACATGCAATGCATTTGAATTCCCTCTATTTTGTAAATACTGGTTGCAACCCTCTGTATTGATTTCACGATGGACTTCATTATGAAAACCCAGCCTACTGGATGGAGGCACCCCCAAAAGAGACCCGGGCCTGGTCTCCCGACTCCCCTCATCTGGCCCCTGGGGAGGTCCCTTGCTCCAGCAAACTGCCCGCAAGCCTCCAGCTCTTCCACACCTCTGCCCCTACTTCTTGCTTCCCCCGGATGCCTGTTCTTCTGGCCGCTGGTTTTCCCTCCCAGTGGGACCACCTCTGCGAAGTCCTCTGTTCCCCAGTGATCACAGCGGGCCGGCCGGCCCAGGGGGACAAAGAGGGAGCCCTTCCTGAGCTGTTCCTCCTGCTTGGCCCGTGTCCTCCACTCAGTTTCTCCATCAGCTCTGCTGGGTGGAAGAGAGAGGCAGGGCAAGAGGCAGGATGGGGAGCACTGGGATCTCCTGCAGGGACAGGGCCGGGTCCCAAGGAAGGAAAGCAGCATTCATGGGTTGTCATGTCCATGTCAAGGACCTTCCACACGCAGTACGAAGAAGACAGTGGCTTCAGCCCCAACCCTAAGGCTGCCACCTCTCCCAGCTAGGGAAAAGATTCACCCGGAGATGAGAGAACTAAGAAAACACTTAGAGATGCTGGGTGCACCTTGTGGGGAGAGAAAAGCAAGATCCCTTGGGCCGAATCGAGAAAAGCCAAATGCGGTGGAGATCTAGGAAGTGGGGAAAAGGGAAGGGGACCGGGCGAGGGGAGAGAGGAAGCTGCCGAGGGGTCAGCAGCAGCCCAGGGGACATGGGAGGCCATTCCCAGAGCAGTGAGGTCCGGCCAGGGGTCCCAGCCCTTGGTAACTTCCATTAGCGTTAGCGATCCTTCAGGAAATGGAAAGGGGAGGGTGGATGCGCTGAGGGGGAGGGCAGCAGGCTTGGGGCCACCTTAGCAGGCAACAGGGAAGCTTCAAGCATAGTGGGCTAGCTCCTGGGGGGGAGCGCACTGCAGCAGTGATGAGGGGGTTCTGAGGAACTCTCACAGGGGGTGAAATGGGGTCTCTTCTGCTCTAACAGGCCCACCAAGAATCACCTCAATTTTGTGGTGCCAAGCCGGCTCCAAATGCCTCGGGCTTTTAGCCTCCCCGGCACATGAGGATAAGAGTGGGGCCTGTCTCCTAGAGCTTCATGACGACCAGGCGGTTCGTACGAAGGAAGCACCTAGGACATGGCTTGGTTTAAAGTGGTCCCCTTGCTTTATGTCGCCCTCACATCAGCTCTTCAAAGAGAATGTTATTATTCCAAGGACTCCAATTGGAGCCCCAGGCTCACAGAAACAACTAAGGAATGTTTATCCAGCAACTGGCACGTGAAAAAGGTCAGCGCTGAAGAGGTTGATGTATTTTGTAGAGTTGGTAACAGTCTTCAAGAAACATTTTCTGAGTTCAAATCACAGGGATGCTGAGAGAAGGAAAGCAGCCAAGGCAGGGGGTTAGACTCATTAGGTCAGGGGACCTATTTACCCAGGGCCTCACCTGTAGACTGTTGATCTCCAAATGAGGTTGCCCAGGCAGGCTCACCGTACCGGGGTGGAAAGCAGCGCTCCTTTGTTAAAGAGACACATGAATGATGGGCCACATTTGGAAGTCAACAGTCCTCAGCCTTGGTAACACATTAGAATGCCCTGGGGAGTGCCCCCCCCCACTTTAGTCTGAATCTCTAGGGGCAGCACCCACACCCCAGTCCGTTTAAAGCTCCCCAGAGCTACTGTGATGGAGAGCACCAAAGGCGAGGTTGAAGTTCTGTTTTTTTTCATTCCCCTGCCCCCACCAAAAAAAAAAAGGGAAGTGCCAGAGCCTCTCTCCAGGCAAGGAACAGAAAGCAGGAAAGAAAGAACTGGCTTCTCCCTGTGATCTTGGTCCAAACCTCTTTTTCTCCCGCTGAGGGATTCTCCCAGCAACCTCCAAGCAACCAGCCAAGAGACGTTGCCCTGAATTTTCGGTCCTTAGCTATAGAACAAAGGACTCTTTGAGGTTTAATAGGAGGCTGCTTGGCTCTCCAGCCCCGGGGCTACTAAGATCTAGAGAGTCCCAATGCCCCTTCTAGAACAGCACCATCTTCGAGTGGGAGCTGACACACAGGTGGGCTCCAAAGGCGTGCTGCACACCCTGTTCCCACTCTAGAGAGGGAGCTGGCAAATCAAGACACTGGTAACTAGCTAGCCCCAAGCGCCCTGGCACCGCATTGGCATGTCGGTCAGGCAGGAAACCACGCCCCTGCCCCTTCCTCCACATATGACTGTCCACTGGGCAGCTCTCCATCTGTCAATGCCGAGCTCTCCAGGGCTCCTGCTTCCAAACCTGGTTCCTTGGGGCTGCTTTCAGGTGGACTCTTAGTTTGTTTGCAGGGGACCTGAATCCCCTTACTGGGGACCAGGGAGCTAGGTGGTTGCTTGAAATTGACTTGGGTCCAGGGAATGAGGTGTGGGATAGAGGGGGTATTTGGGGCCACCATTTTTACTTCCTCCAGTCCCAGGGGTGGGAGATGTTGAGTGGCAGTCAAGAAAAGGCTGGCCTCTTGGCCTAGGACACTGCCACCCCTTCTCACTCCTACAGCTTAACTGGCTCGTTCTTAGCTGGGCTCTCTGCATTTGCCGATAGGCATGTTCACTGCTCGTCAGGGTCCTCGCCTCCCGCTCACATCCCAGCCTTTCAGCCAGTGTGATTCTGTCTGAAAACTTCTCACCCCAAGTTCCATGGGCATGTCCTTGTCTCTTGCCCAACGTATCAGCAACCTTGGATAGAGCTGACCACTCCACATAGCAGTGGTTTTAGGGTTAAAATGAAGTTGCACACACACACATTCCACTGCATGATGGTGCTCGGAGCACGTTAGTAGTCTCTCGCTCCCACTTCTGCTATCCTATCACGGGATGACAGTGTTGGGTATACCTGGGAGCCTGGAGCTCCCAGAGCCCAGAGCTTTGCCATGGCGGGAGAGGGCCAGCTGGAAGAAGGTACATGAAATGGACAAATCAGTTTCTAGTCACTGGTCTGGGTCACCAGGTGACCCTCCTGCCTTCTTTGAAATCCACCATCCCTAGGATAGAGACATAGTGAAGATGTCCCTTAGAACATCTTTTCTTAGAAGCAGTACTGCCAGAAGTGGGATGGGTAGCTCTTGAGATGGAAGTGACTTATGATGTCCCAGCTTTCCCCAGTGACTGCTTTAATAAGGAAGCTATCTTTCCTTTGCTCTGTCCTTTGAAGATTTTAGTTTCATTTGCAAGGGACTTTAAAGACTCAGAACCCTGGAGGCATACACCAATGTTGAAAATAGAACACCTAAAAAAAGGCACACAAAGGAAAGAGAAGAAGCGGCTAAATTCATAATTTTTAAAATTTGGTGCTAGAAACAAAAAATTTTAGTAAATAGTTATGAGCTTGGATAGAGAAGCATTTCTAAACATACACATATTAAGAATGTATCTTGGAAAAAGTAAGAGATTTGAATACTTTTTCTTAAAATGTGCAATATTACTCTCACTATGTTAAAAAAAATTCTACAGGTTAAAGAAAAGATATGTGTGACATACAGATTAAGAAAAAGATATTTGAATATATATGACAAAATTAATATCTTTAATATATAAAATGTTCTTACCAATCAATAAGGAAAAAAATCCCAGTTAGAAAAAAAATCAATGAACACAAATACATAATAAACAAATGAAGACATATAAATTTTGAAAGTATATTCTGTAATGTAATAAAATAAATACAAACTAAAATAGCAACAAAATTTCTTTTTTTCCACTGAAATTACTATCAACTATTAAAAATAAATATTCAATGCTGGTAAGAGTATGAAAAACAGGATCTCTAGTTCCAAGCTAGTGAAAATATAACCTAATACATTTCAGGGGGAAGTGTGCCAATATGAACTATGAGAAATAAATGTTGCCCTTAAGCCACCCAGTCTATGGTACATCCTGACTGCTTTCAACCTTCATTCCAATTCTTCACTCTACTCTTGTGACCAAGCAAAGGGTCTAAGAAACTGTCAATGGGTCAGAACCTCTCTCACCAGTTCTGGGTTTTGATGCAGAAAAAAATCCTGATTTATTCTAAACAACAGGTAGAGAGAGAGGGTGGAGGTCCAGTTACGGGGCAATGCGGTAGAGTTGTAGCCACAGGAGCTGTCAGGGTGTGATCTACCACTGCTGAGGGGGACAGGGGCACTCAGGGGTGTGAGGAAAGGTCTCTGTTTGGCAGGGTGGCTGTCTTCCATAGCAGATCAACAAAAAAGAGAGAGCAAGCCCACATGCATGGCTCCCTTTTAAAGACTCACAAAAAGGTCACTTAGCTACGCTCACTCACATTCCAGCAGACCCTCTCTCAGGACATCAGGGATGGAGGAGTTCAGATCGAGGATCTTCGCAGGCATAGTTCCCCTTCTGCTTGGGCTGTCTCCCAACATTAGGGGGCAGTTTGGCCTCTCATCTGCCTAGGGCTGCTCCAGTGCTCTCAAAATTGTATGTTAACTTTCAAGTTCAGATGATATGCAAAATTTAATCTCCATCCATGCATTTCTGATTCTGGGAACTCAAGTTCTCAAAAAGAAATTCATTATTTTTACATTTAATTTAGTAAAACTCAGTGAACAAGTGTTGCCAGGTACTGTACAATGAAAACAAAATGACATAACCCTTCCCATGAAGGGTTCCCAGGAGTAAGCCCTCCTGGCCTCAGTGGTATGTTGGAAAACTCGTTTTCCTAAAAAGAGAGCCCTGATTTACAGCATTTGCCAATCTCCATAGTGCAAATATTCCACCATGGCTGATTTTAAGCTTCTAAGAAGACATTAATGAGTGTGGGACTGGGAAAACATGTACAAAATCAGCTTCTCTGAGCGGGTACAAGCCAGCTACAGCTTACCACTGCATGATTGCCACATAGCTATCAACTATTCCTCCATTACCCACTCTCAAATCTTGGCAACATGTTTATACTAATCTTTCCCATTTATTCTCACATCTAGTAAATCAGTAAGTGTGGTGATTTTAAAACGAGGCCCTAAAAAATCTCTAAAGGTTGATGTGATAAGTAAAAGATGAAAAAAAAGTTAGCAAGATAGTACAAATTTAAACGTTATGCTGATGATTACATGAAATATAAATGGTCCAAAAACTGCAACTAAAGGACAGGGATTATTATCAAACTGGATTTAAAAAGCAAGATTCACTAGGTATTCTTTGCAAGAAAAACTCTTTAAATATAGATATAAGTGGGTTAAAAGTAAAAGGATTGAAAAAGATACAGCTAGTGTAAGAAAGCTGACTATATTAATATTAGGAAAATTTAACTTCAGTACAAGGAATATTTTTAGGGATAGAAAGAGTTAATTATTAATGATTTAAGGGTCAGTTCACCAAGAATACCTATCACTGAAGAATGTGCATGAACCTAAAACAGAGTTTCAAAATACGTAAAGCATAAACTAAGAAAATTTAAAGGAGAAATAGAAAAATCCACCATTACCTACAGTCCTTTTTTTTTTTAATAAGAGAAAAAACAGAGAAGTTTAATAATAACATGTATACCTCATGTATACATGGGAGTGACCCAGCATGAGTGAGTAACTGATCCATATGGCTTTGATGCCATGAGGTTAAATAGCTTAGCTAGAGCTACAGGGGCTAGGAAAGACAGGGGTAGTCACTTAAGGAATTTACTAGGAAAGCAAAGATTCTGCATTCTCCTTTGAAAAGAGATGAGGAAATCATTTTCCTCAGAAAGACCCTTACAGAGAGAAATTTAGATACGAAAATCAAAATCAACTTCTACCTAGCTTTCAGGGCGGCTCCCATGAAATAAACCTCTTGCTAAAGAGATGTTTTGGAGTGGCAGATTTTTGCTCACCTACAGTCCCACTTTTGGAATTTCTCAAGAAGGTCCATTAGTTCCAAGAAATTAATTTTTCAATTACTTCATAAACCAGTTTCTCAGTCCTGAGACTTGATCAGTCCATTTGAACAGTTGTATCCAGTCTCTAAAGGCCTTCTTAATGGTGGTTCTAAGGGTGGATCAACTTCCATGGGAATTGTGTAAGCAACTTCCATGTAAACAAATAAACCTATGTAAACAAACCTATGTATACTGGAAAAAGTTCTCTTTTTTCAAATATAGAAGATATGAACAACACTGTCAACCAAATTGACCAAATTGGCAAAGTTAGAACACTGTACCTAAAAGTAGAAACCAGCTAGAACATCTGATCTCATATCTTTTATTTAACATTTGACAGCAGGTGCTAGTCTGCATTAAATGAATTGTGTGCATAGAAAATCCTTACAAAACTTTTTTTAAAAAGCTAATAGAGGGCTTCCCTGGTGGTGCAGCGGTTGAGCGCTGGGTTGCGAAGCTGCCCGCGGCCTCTGCGGCGCCGGTTCGATCCCCGGCTGCACCCCTGCCACCAGAGGAGGGTCCCACATGGTGCGCAGACCTCTCCTGCCGCCCGCTGCTCCCCTCAGCAGTGTACTTCGGTCCTTCTGCCTGCTCTGTTCCCTGCTCTGGCTCTGGTGAATTCTCTCACCCTCCCGCGCTTCTGACTGTACCCAGTGCTTGTATAAACAAACAAACAAATAAATAAATAAATAAAACATGCCTCTATTAAAAAAAAAAATAAAAAATAAAAAATAAAAAGCTAATAGAAATAAATGAATTCAGCAAGAGCATATGATACAAAGTCAAAATTAAACACCAATTGTATGTCTATAAATCATTAAAGAACAATTGCAAATTATCATTTTAAATATCATTCGTAACAGCATTTAAAAAGCTCAGGAAGCAATCAGGGTCATCGGTGGTTACAAAAAGCTGTGAGGTCTACTCCTAGAAGGGCTAGGATCAAAGACTAATCACAGCAAATGTTAGAGAGGATAAAGTACGGAAAGTCTCATCCATTTCATACATTTGTTAGCGGAAATAGAAAATGGTAAAATCACTTGGAGAACAGTTTGCAGATTCCTATAAAGCTAAAAATAGACTTACATACAGCTCACTGATTTCACTCCTTAAGAGAAGTGAAAACATATGTCCATGCTGACTTGTTCATAATGTCCCCAAATTGAAAACAACCTGAATGTCCATAGAAATGAATGGATAAACAAGTTATGGTACATTCATACAATGAACTAATAGTAATAAAAAGGAACCAACTATTTAAACACACAACCACATGGATAACTTCCCACAACTATGTTGAGCCAAAGAAGTCCACCACAAAGAGTACATACTGTACCCTCCTAAGTGAAATTTGAGATGCTCCACTGTGGATAATTTTGCCCTGCCCTCCTCTCTCCTGGGGCCATTTGGAAATATCTGGAAACATGTTTGGTTTGTCACAAGTTGGCATATGCTACTGACCTCTAGGGAATAAAGGCTGGGCTGCTGCGCGATATCCTCAACACACAGGGCAGTCCCCACTCAAGGTCCAACGAGCTGATTGAGGACCCGGCCGAACTACTGTGTGGTTACAGGAAGCCCATTGGCAGCCGCTTCTGGCTGGAGGTGGGAAAGTGAGGGTTGACCGCAAAGGAGCATTAGAAGTGATGAAAATGTTTCAGATCTTCCCTGTGGTCCAAGAAGCATTTTACTCTATGCCAATCACACCTCGATAAGAATAATTTTTTTTAAGTGGCTCTGAACATTACCTGGAAATATTTTGTATGGGAAATATTCCCATCTCAGGTAACGAAGAGGGAATTTTCTGTCTATTCCTCTGAGCAAATATCTCTGGATATTTTCTTCACCACCTGGGACCTCAGGTACAAATAGGAATTCCCTCACATTCCAGAAACTTGAATCTAAGTTTCCTAATTAGAATTTGAGAAGGATGATAATTTGGGGTTTGGGGGGTGGGCATAGAACAAAGACAGCCCCTCTGGTCCATCAGCTATATGTCAGTATTACAATATTTCACACACACAGGGTCACGCAGACACACAGTGGCACATTCCGTTGGCATGGTGCCTGACACAAAGAAAGTATATAATAAGTGTTAATAACCTCTGCCTCACATTCTTTATGCTTTTATCTCCATATCCATTGATGTTTTAATAAAGCCAAAAGGCTCTTGAACCTTTTAGCAGGGGTGCAGTCTTTGGCGAGGGAAGTATGTGCAGGAAGGTAGGGTCTAGGGGGTCATCTCAGAGAGGCTGTCATTTTGAAGCTCTCCCCAGGGTGTCCCAGGCCTGCTCACGAGAGCTGACCTCAGGTTTCAGTTTGAAATCGACCATGGTGGGAGCATTTACACCATGGAAATTGGCCAGTGCTGCAGATCAGGGCTTGTTCCCTGGAGAGCTGGTTGTAAAGGTTTGCCAGCACACCACCCCCTCTGACTCAGAAAGAAATGAAATGCATACCGACAGAGGATGCACATGAGTGTGAACATGGACGGTTTGGAATTTATGATTTTTCCTTTTAGGTCATAAAGACAGTTGCAGCTGCCCTGAAGAACCATCTTCCCGTAAAACGAGGGCGGGGGGTGGTTGTGGGGGAGGGCTGGATACAGTTCATACAGTGGATTAAAGAATCCTAATTGGTAGCATAGGAGCTTCTGGTTAAGCAAAATAAAACACTTATTTTTAAAACCTGTCCTTTGGAATAAAGCTGAATGGGAAGTTAGTGTTGGGTGAGGTTTCACCCATGTGCTGAAAGCAAGATCCTAATTTAGGGAGTGTCTGGTCACAGACTGGGTATGATGTGCTTTTCGGGGTTCCTGATCCTGCAAGGAGACCCAGAGGACAGAAGTGCCCCAGGGCCCCAATGGGAGCAGAAGTGAGCACCCCACAGGGGGTCTGGCACCTCACTCATGGGGTACTTTTGAGTATGGCAGGTGGATCAGGAAACCACTCAGAGAAGCTGGCTTCCAGGAAACTCATGCTCTGCCCTAAACTCTGGGTGCCAGCCGGGGCCCAGGAGACCAAATTCTATCCCTTCATGGCCTGGGGACAATAAGACCCATAGATACCCCAAGAGTGATAGTCAAGATAGGCTCACCTTGGAGGCTAGCGTCACAGAAAGCCCGTGGCCTGAGAGCCCACCCAGAGGTTATTTGTCCCACTTCTGAGGGATTTCCCCCCTCAGCAAGGAATTGTGTTGGGTCACTAAAACATACTGGCCCATGTCCGGGGCTTGGAAGTCACCCCTGGAAAGCTACAGGCCTTCTCTAAGCCCCTTCTCAGGGAGCTGCTGCCCAAAGGCGCTCTTCCCTCTGTCTGGGAACAGGGAGAGCAGGGAGAAGTGGGGATCCCTCTTCCAGAAGCACTGCCCAGAATCGAGGTGCCTCTCTTGGTTCTGAAAGGCCCTTGGGCTCCCAGGGCCCCCATAAGACCCTCAGGTGGGAGGGGAGGCAGGTGTGGGGTGGGGTCCCTCTGCTCATTCCCCAGCCCCCGCAGCAGAGCTGGCTTTCCTGGGTGGAACTTGGGGGGACCTCTCTCTCTCTCTCTCTCTCTCTCTCTCTCTCTCTCTCTCCCTGTTACCACCTCCCTGTGATAGTGAGATTTAAAAATCTTGATCAGAGAGCGAGAGAGGAAGGAAGGAAGGGGGAAAAAAGGACGAAGCACATAAAGGGGTGGGGAGGATTTGGGGGGAGAATCCTAGGTAGAAATCAATGAAGCCTTTAAATCTTCCACCCTGAAAAAGTCTGCACGTCTCTGTTGTCTTTGGGAACCCGCTGAATGGCTGGGAAACTGTTTTTAATAAACAAGAGTTCAAACGCTGAGGCTCTGTAGCCAACAGTCACGCCTTAAACTCTAAACTTTACATGAAAACTCTCCCGTCCCTTTGAACTCGCCCCCCCTCTCCAGCGAGCATTCCAGTGTTTATGCATTTTTCGAGATTGCTGGCAGGATCGCTGGGGCGCTTTGAATACTTTCCCTCTCTTCAGCAATCTCCTGCCTTCAGAACCCATTAATGCCCCACTCAGCAACATCAAGGTATCGCTTTGAAGTCCCTGCTGGCTACAGGCCTCTCACACTCTTTGGTTACTGTGCAATCAAATAATTAAATGAATTCTCAGGGAAAAAAAAAAATCATTCTTTTCCTTGGTAATTAAACACTCCAGGTCGGACAGGAACGCTGGGCTGACAAGAGAGGGAGGCTCTCGAAAGACTCTGAACCCAGAAGGCTTTGCTCGTGGCCCCCAGGGGAGAAAAATAATAACAGGAGAGAGGGTTGAGTCCTTTCTTCCCTTCTGAGCTCAGCAGCGGTTTCCCTGGGCCTGGGGCTCACTGCTCTCAGGACCTCCTTTCTGAGGGGAGGCGTGGGGGTGGGGGCATCCCCCTACCTGGGCCCCTGGTGGGGGGAGGGTGGCTGGGCTTGGGGAGGGAGCATCTCTTCACCACGGTGCGCCTATGAGAGAGCTTTGTTGCTGGGGGGCAGGGACCTGCTCAGCCAATGCCAATGTGATTCTGTACCCAACAGGACTATAGGGAAGAGGTTGGCAAGGGGGAGACTGGGAAGAGAAGGGGGTGGAGGGGAAGGGGGTAGGGCAATAAAGGAGGCCGGGTAGAGGGCTCCCTAAGCAGCTGGTGCTGGTGTTTTTTGCCTTCTCATCTTCCATGCCTCCACCAGGGTTGCGTCTCCCCCCAGAATGGATGCCCACCATCAGTTGGGGTGCAGACCCAACTGGAAAAACCCTTCCTCTCTACCCCCACTCCTAGTCCCTCCAGCTCCTTCTCTTCCCCTCCCTTCATCACCTGCTCCCTACACTCTCTCACCTCTTCTTTCCTACCCACCCCTGGTCTCCACCAAAGGGGTCCCCCCTCCCAGGATCACTCTTCTCCAGATCAGCCCCTAGGCCTTTGCAAAGTCCCCACTAAGGAGGGGCCTTCTTCTGGGTCTCTGGGAAGCTCCATTTAGGCAGCATCTCGCACTGGACTGTAACCTCTCAGGCAGGTGCTCCTATAGGGCAGAGACCATATCTGTGCGCCTCACCCCCACCATGGTACAGACACCCCAGTGGCTCTCGGTAAGTGCTGGTGATGATGATGATGATGAGTAGAGGGGAGCGAAAAGGGCTTGGGCCCCACGAGTCCCTTTATACAAAGGTCATTATGGTTTCGAGCATCTCAAAGTGGTATCCTCATTTACTTGAAGTTGAGGGATTTCTTCATCACTCTATCCTGGGACCAAGAAATAGCATCAGGACCTGATTGATCTTTCTCTCTGCATCCAACCTTCCATCTCGTACCTCTGATTTCCTTTTCATTGGCTTCAACCCCAGGTGGGAGCACTCCACATTGGCTGTCATTTTAGAAGCTCCAATAGAGAAGGCCTCCTTCTCAGAATTCCTGGCACAAGTCTTAGGGCTGACTCTCATTGGCTCAATGTAAGCCACATGTCCACCCCTGCACCAATCACTGTAGCGAAAGTGATAGACTACACTGAGTGGTTAAATCATGGTTAAATCACCTCTGTAGGTAAAGGAGGGTCCCCTGAGGAAAACTAAGGCACTGCTCTCTATCAGGAGATGAAAACAAGGAGGCTAGACCTGTAAAAATGGCAGATGACCACTGCAAGAACAAATCTCATTGGGTCACTGATGGAACTTCTTGGAGGTGGTTACAAAGACACTGTGTGTTGGAAGTGAAAGGGTGGAGATAAACCAGGAACAAGACCTCAGCAGAAGTTGTGCAGAAGTTGGGGGTGAGGAGCAGTAGAACCAGGCAGGCAGGCAGCAGATGAGTTGAGCTGTTGATCAAGAGGTGGAGCAGAGGAGGCAGGCAGTCCAAGCCCTTCCTCTGGGTCCATGAGTGTATTCTACAATCCAGGAGGAGTTGAGGGGCTGTCCTGGGACAAGCTTACCTTGTGGGAGAGATTTCTATAACACTTGTTGATAAGGAGATGAGGTGGAGAAATCAGGTTGGGTCTACACAGCAACCTGGGCAATTTTCAGAAATGGCACCAAGTCTTCTTAAAACAATGAAAGTCTTCCCCATGTAGGGATTTGTCCTAGACAATGATGAGATGCTCAGAACACCACCCAGAACACTCTCCGCGAGCAACAGAGTGTGCCATAGATCGGAAGGAAATGCACAAAATAATACGAATAGGTGCATTCCAGTAGTGGAATGATAGGTGACTTTCTTAGTCTTTTTTTTTGTGTGTGTGTGTAATTTTGTCTATACTTAAGTTTATTTTTTTTAACCACAACTATTTTTGTAGTCAGGAAAAATATGAATTAAAAGAAAAAATGTCTAAGTGGCTCATGTCAAAGGCTCTACAAGCCAACCCTTTGCTCTCATGATCCACTGTATTTAATTCATTTTCTCTCCATCTCTGTCCCGCACCCTGGGGACCTGGCTAGCCCCCAGTCTGGATAATTGGTCTCTGGCCAACTGGGAAGCAGGTGGCTGAAGCAGCCCTGCCCCCTGCGGCGAGGGTGGGAGGGGTCTCTGCTCCTCCAGGCCCAGGCTGGTCTGGAAGCCAAGGGCTGGTTCCCGCTGAGCCTGGTGCTGCAGCTGAGGGAATAGGGCTCAGATGGACAGCAGCTGGGACCCTCCCCCGCCCTACCCCTCCCCCTGAACTCACCCCCTGGGCTCTTTTCGGGCAGGATGAAGGAACAACAAAGGCCTGTGGCCATCTCTGGCATGCCAAGAAGTGGGTGTCATCTGGAGGCCGCTTCAGCCCAAACCTTTTATGTTGACAAACCATGGTGATCAGAAGACTAATTGCTTCTTGCTGTTTACAGTCCGCCAAGTACTTGACAATGATTCACAAATCATTTAGATAATTGATTACCACAAAAGACTTTGTCCCGATGAAAATGACACCTACGTCTGTCTGGGAAAGGGAACGGAAATGGAGGCTCGGTTTACCCATGAAGATCCCCGACAGGACAGACACGCTCCCCTAAAAGTCAACAAGACCCTGGAGACCAGGTGGAGGATCCCTTGCTTCCCCTGGGAAAATATGTCCTACTGCCCTCACAGACCTGCGCTAAGTACAGAATCCCGGATAGGGAGAGATTTAGATGGCTCATCTGCCAGGCCAGAGAGGACAGCAGGCCAGGGAGGCTGTGTTGCTTTGAAAATTCTCGAAGACAGAAATTCCACTGGTTTCTCCCAAAGACCTATTTTCGGCCTATTTATATCCTGATAGTCAAGATGGTTTTTGGAGCAACCATGGAAGCTCCCACTTTTCATCTTGTCTTGCCTTCCATGGGCATCAAGTGCTCAGAGCCTTGGTCCCTTCAGTTGGGCAAAGACTTGGGCAACCTGGATTCACAGTTGGACCCAGGCTGGGTGGACATGAAACTAGAGTGTGTGTAGTTGTGTAGTGTTTGCATGGAGTGTGCTGAGGAAGGCTGGCTGGTCTGTCTGGGTACACCAAGGGGCATGTGGTGGCGGAGGTGATGGTGTATGGAGATCGATGGTCACAGAGCCTTCTCCTTGAGTGTCTTGTCAAGATTTTCTCTTCGAAAGATTCAGCACCCAAAATAATGTTATACGTGTGTAGGGTAAAGAAAATATCAGGCTTTTCTGCCCTTCCGCCATCAGGATAGATGATGGATCCTTGTCCTGAATGCATGCCTGATGGCGGGCACCTGGAGTAGGGTGTGGGCATAGGTAGATGGGATTCAGCTGAGCTAAGACTGTGCTTTTAAGGGCGGCGTCACGGGGGGGACGCCAGCAGCCCCAGCCAGCAGCAGCAGAACCGAAAGAGAAGCCGAGAAGCAGCAGAACGAACGCTAGAGAGCCCAGATAGAGTGAAGACTTGCTGGGGGCTGGGAGGCCTGCCAGCCTCCCAGCCCCCCAGTCAGCACCCCTGCCTGCCATATGCCTGGTGAACCCCAATAAAAGACCTGCAAAAAACCACTGAGGACTCTGACTCCTCCTTTACCCGATCTGCATGGGATCAGAAAACCTGCACTGTGGTCCGTTCCTGCCCTTACAATTGGCGTATGTCGGCAAGATCCATGCAGACGGGTATTGGAGCCCTCCGAAGACCTGGAGGGACTAAGGAGAACAGACTTTGCCTGTGACGACGCTGGAGGCACCATGGCGGTATAGAAGATGGATACGTCCACGAGCTACAGGATGAGACCTGGCGTGAAGGAGACGCCCGAAAGGACCAGCCAACGACACCGGATAGGACCAGCCAACGACACCGGATAGGACCAGCCAACGACACCGGATAGGACCAGCCAACGACACCGGAAAGGACCAGCCAATGACCCCTGAGGCAGCAGGCCATTGCTGAAGCAGGGAGAGGCCAATGGACTGATAGACTGATTAACTGATGATTTTGGACTGACAATCCCGCCAGAAGGCGGAGGACCTTAGCAGGTTATGTTTATTTTTTGAGAATCTGGGGGTGGCCAGTGGGCCTAGATGGCCAAAAGCAGCCTGTGTATGCCCAGTGGCCAGGTGGAGGAGAAAAGCCAACTAAGGTGGCAAAAGCTGGTACTGATGCTAAGTTGAGAAGCCCTAAAGCGGCTGTTAAGCAGCCTGGGTATGCTGAAGCCCTGTGAGTCTCGTAAAATCACCTATGGGTGATGCCCTGCTCATTCTTGAGTGAGGGTGAGGAGCTGAGGAGCCCGTCCTTGGGGGACGGGTGGGGAATGTGGCTTGGGGTGGAGCCCAAGCCAAATGCAAAGTTTGGATCCCCAACCCATGTGCTTGTGCAGTGGGTTGGCTTGAGAGCAGGGGTCTGTGAGTCGCATGGGTGGCCATGAAGGCCGAGTGTTGGAGCGACTGCAGACAGAAACCCTGAGGGTTGGCGATTACCCCCAACAGAATAAAATTGCCAATCCCAGAGCTAGTGCATCCTGGGGGTGGATGCTGTGTGTGCCTTGTACCGAGACTACAGCCAGAGAAGGCCAGGAAGCCTGACAGCTCCTGGTGTGATATAGTAGATGCCGTGAGTGATTCCCCTCCCTCGTATGAGCAGTGCCTTCGGCAGCAGATTTGGTGGCTCATCTGCTGGTACCAATAATTGTCTTTTGCACTAGGTTGGTGCCCTGCCTGGACTTATTTGTGTTCTGTTGTATTTTGTTATATTGTATTTTGTTATATTGTGATGTATTTGCTTTTGTGGGCCATGGCTGCATTGTTTGTTTAGAAAATTGTATATGTATGTATAGACTGTATGGCAGAAAACCCTGAGGGGGTGGACTGTAGGGTAAAGAAAATATCAGGCTTTTCTGCCCTTCCGCCATCAGGATAGATGATGGATCCTTGTCCTGAATGCATGCCTGATGGCGGGCACCTGGAGTAGGGTGTGGGCATAGGTAGATGGGATTCAGCTGAGCTAAGACTGTGCTTTTAAGGGCGGCGTCACGGGGGGGACGCCAGCAGCCCCAGCCAGCAGCAGCAGAACCGAAAGAGAAGCCGAGAAGCAGCAGAACGAACGCTAGAGAGCCCAGATAGAGTGAAGACTTGCTGGGGGCTGGGAGGCCTGCCAGCCTCCCAGCCCCCCAGTCAGCACCCCTGCCTGCCATATGCCTGGTGAACCCCAATAAAAGACCTGCAAAAAACCACTGAGGACTCTGACTCCTCCTTTACCCGATCTGCATGGGATCAGAAAACCTGCACTGTGGTCCGTTCCTGCCCTTACAACGTGATATGACTTCAATGTTGCAAGTGATATGACTTCAGTGAAAAAAGAGAAAGATTTGTGCTGTCTTTTCCTGTTAGGACAAAGTAACAGGTGTCACAATTTATCAGTGAGGAGATGGACACCACTCTAGGCATTTGTGATGGGGTGAATTGCATCCCCCCAAAAGTTATGGTGAAGTTCTAACATCTCAGAATATGACTCTATTTGGAAATAGGGGCTCTGCAGATGTAATCAAGTTAAGATGGGGTCTCTAGGTGGGCCCTATGCAGTGTGCCTGGTTCCCTTATAAAAGGGGATTTGGGGGGCATAGTCACAGGCATGGATGGTGCAGAGGCTGTATAAAAGGGGGACATCCTCTGAGGATGGACATGACACCTTCACAAGCCAGGGATCCTCCGGAGCTTCCAGAAGCTGGAAGAGGCAAGGAAGTCTCCTTCCCCTCTAGATTTTAGAGGAAGCACAGCTGTGCTGATTTCAGGTGCCCAGCCTCCAGAACTGTGAGACCTTGATTTCAGGCACCCGGGCTCCAGAACTGTGAGACCTTGATTTCAGGCACCCGGGCTCCAGAACTGTGAGACAATACATTGTTATTGTTCTGAACTGTGTGATGCTTTGTCGCAGCAACCCCAAACTAATATGGCATCTGAAAATAGAAAGTAAATTCATACAGGAATGAGGTGCTTAACAATCTATTTAAGGACTTAACAAACAAAATCATTTGAGCCCTTGGTCACGACTTCCCAACCCCTACTGGGTTCACCTGCCCTGGGAGTGTTCGGGACTACGCTGCCTTAGATATGATCCCTTATCAGGAAGCAGCCACAGCTGCTGGACGCACATGAGCTAGTGACTGGACACCCCAATTGGAGTCTGGCCATCTCTCCCAGCTCCAGGCCCCTTGGCACCCAGAGAGCTAGAGACAGATGTCCATGGGCTACCATAAAGCCCTGTGTCTCCTCGGCTTGTCCGCGAACAAGAGGAAGATGCCACTGCCTCTCATTGAATAAAGCTAAAGGGTGGAGCCTCTTTGAATCCAGACTCAAAAGAGTTTGAAAAATGCAGCACTTATTTTTAATCTCTGCAGAACAAGAAAGCACAGTGAAAGTGAAGAGGGAGGCAGGTTGAGGTACCATTCACAGCATCCACCACAACAACTACAGCTGCCTGTTAAATGCCAGATGCCCAGTTCAGTTTGAGTGGCATCATGAGCACTGCCTCTTATAGAGAGTCCTCATTTTAATGTGTTTCCCACGGCACTTTTTTATAAATTGGAGGCATGTGGCACCTTTGGTCCTGCAAGTCTATAGGCAGCATTTTTCCAATGGATGTGCTCACTTCTGTCCCTGTATCACATTCTGTTCATTCTTGCAACATCTGAAACTCTCGTTTTTATTTTATCAGTTATGGTGATCTGTACTTGGTGACCTTCGATGTTACTACTGCAAATGTTCCAGAAGTCGCTGTGGATATGGTAGGAATAACAAGCGAACTAGAATTAGAAATGCAAGCCTAAAGATATGGCTGCATAACCACCATCACGTGGGAACACTGGAGTGATGAGGCATGCCTTCTATAAAGTGGTTTCTTGAGATGGAACATACATGGTTGAAGTAACAATAAAAGGTTCAGAATACAACATCAATTTGGTTGGGAGAGCAGAAGCTGGTTTTGAGAGGACTGACTCCACTCTTGAAAGAGGTTCTCCGGTAGTCAAGTGCTATCAAAAATAATAGCATCACGAGCTACAGGGAAATCTTTCATGAAGGAAGAAATATCGATGCAGCAAACTTCATTATTTTAAGAAACTGACACCCTAAGCTTCAGCAACCACAACCCAACGGATCAACAACCATCAACACTGAAGCAAGACCTTCTCCCAGTGGGTTATGACCCACCCAAGGCTCAGATGATGATAATTTTTAGCAATTAAGTATTTCTTTAATTAAGGCACATACTTTTTTTTTTTTAAACATAATGCTATTGCATACTAACAGACTAGAGTATTATAGAAACACAAATTTTACATGCTCTGGGAAACCAAAAACTTGCTGAATGTGATAGTTTCTCCCTTGTGGCAGTCTTGAAATGAGCCCTCAATATCTCTGAACTGTGCCTGAACAAGTATATCCTAACTCTTGCATGGGACATACTTATACTAAAAAAAAAAAAAAAAAAGAAAAGAAAACCCTCATGGTTAATCTCAAATTCAAATTTAACTAGATATTCTGTATTTTTAATTGATAAGTCTGGCAGGTCCAGCCCCATGTGGCGCTGAGTTCCAGTTTGCTCTCATTGTTGAGAATTCTCGGAAGACAGGGTAGGAGATGGGGCTCAACTCCCAGTGCTGCTGGCCACCTGTGTCATCCTGACTCTCTCCACGTTCCTTGTCTAAGGCAAACAGCATGGAAGCCTCGATATCAGGGCTAACTTGGGCTAAGGTCAAGTTTGGGAAAATGAGGTCAGACGCGGGGCTAGGAGGACTGTGTGGTCTCCAGAGGTCGGCATGAAATTTACCAGACACTTGCTCCATCACTTTTGATCCATGCTCCAAGGGCTGAGCCGCAAGCTTTGCTCTCAGAGAGGCTCACAGCTCAAGGGAGGAAAAGACAAAAAAATAGCAGAAGGCTGAGGAAATGCCAGAGTCCAGTGGAGCACCACCCAGGTGAGGGGAAGGAGGGAGACTGGCTAAGCCAAGTCTTGCAGGAAGGCCAGCTTGTGGGGATCGCAGGCAGGAAAGTGGCCGACACATGTGAGGTCCTTACCTTGGGCCAGACTCTGCTAAGAAGGACACACATTTCGGATGCCTTCCTGGTGGTGCAAGGGGTTAAGACGCAGCACTATGAAGCTATCTGCAGCCACTGCAGCACAAGTTCCATCCCCAGCAGGGGAGGTGACCCACATGGCGCAGCAGACCTCACCTGTTTTGCCTGCTGCTCCCCTCAGCAGTGTATTTCAGTCAGTTCACCTGTTCTGCTCCCCACTCTGTCTCTGGTGAATCCTCTCACACACACACCTCAGGTCTGCACCCCAGTTCTTATATGCATAAATAAATAAAATAAATCTTAAAAAAAAAAAAAGACACACATTTCAGCGACTTTCAAATGCACTGCAAAGGACCTTCACAACTTTCCTCATTTGACCAGGAGGCAAACTCAGGTAAAGGGAAGCCGACTGCTTGAGGCTACCAGCCCATGAGTGAAATCAAATCAGAAAGGCAACTGAGGCTCAGATTTCAGCGACCCCTGAATATGCAGTTTGGAGATTTAAATCAACAAGCTAAACACAAACATGGATTGAGTGTCAAGCAGGAGCAGGGTGGTAGGACTTCAAAGACAAGGAAGCCACAACCTCAACCGTCCATTGGGGTGCGGCCAGAACCCTGAGAATGAACTTTTGCCCAGCAATTCTGCAGGGAAAACCTGCATCCTGATAATTAATGATGATTTTAGCCGGGAAGATTTCATTGTAATGTGGCTTAATGAGGCAGAATTCAGAAACTATATAAAAGTCTAAGCGTAAGTGCGGGGTAAATGAAGTTGGTCAGGCTTTTACACCACTGGCCTCTGTGGCTCTCACCTGCGGCCTTGGTCTTGTGAACGCAGAGGGCATGTGGGCACGGGGAACACGCGTGCCTGACAATAGACACCTGCGTGTGTGCACAGGCGCAAGTGTGCACACCTGAGCCCAGAGGTCAGCGATATAAGGGTGTTGTCACTCAGAGACGACTGCAGGAGGATGGCTGAGGATTACAGCGAATAGCGGACGGGCGACTCAAGAGGAAGAGGCCACGGGAGAACGCCAGAGGAAGCCCAGAGAAAAGAGAATTTAGGGATTCGCCGGGGGCTCAAGTTGCTGCCTCCCTGCTGGCTGGTTTCCCTGCTTACCATTAAAACCTGTGAAAATGATACCAATGGCACCAAATTTTCCTTTAAATTGCTAGAACCGATGGTGGATCTCCCCGACCTGGGATGGTTGCAAAACAGTGATTGGTCACATATATTATCACCCAGACGTCCATTTAAATCGTGTTGCAGAAGAATACAGAAAACGTAACTGATATTAAAAAAAAGCCAATGACAGGTTACTGCATGAAAAATGCAGATTACAACATAGTTTATGCTACGATTACCTCTGTGTGTGTGTGTGTGTGTGTGTGTGTGTGTGTGTGTGAATACTGCAAAATTAAATAGTGGTTATTTTCATCTTAGGTGATACCGCCAATTTTATTTTTTTTTGTTTTGATTCCACAAATACTGAGCACCTACAAGGGGCATCTGTATGCCAGGCATTACATACAGAGTGGCGTGCAGAAGGATACTGACTCCCTGCCTCATGAAGGAATAGTGGGCAACTAAATAAACATTGCAGAGTTACAGATTAGCACACGCAGAGAGGGGATGAAGGACTCTTGGGGACAGAGGGATGCCGGAGAGGACATACCTGGATCCAACGGTCAGGGAGCAGCACTGGCATTTAAGTCGACACCTGAAGCCTAAGAAGACCTGCGTGAGGGCTGTGGTGGGGATGCCAGCGGAGGAACAGCATAAGCAGAGACTGAGGCACGATGTTTACGGAAGCTAAACGGTCAGTGCATGGAATGCTGGGAATCCATGTTTCCAGAATGAGCATTAAATGAGGTGGGCCCTCTGCGTAGGAGAGTTGTTCTTTCTATGGGAGATTCCTTCTAGAAGAAATCCATCACACACACACACACACACACAGAGTCCTCAGCTACCAGATCTAAGCTTCTGTGCAAATTCTACCTGCTTTGACGCAGCTTCCATCAAGTCCCGAGAAGACTGGCCACTCTCTGGGGTAATCTTGGTTAACAGTCAACATTTGCCTAAATGCCTTTTTATTCCCTGCTGTGTGGTGGTTATGTTTTGTGGGGTTTTTTCATTTTAAGCCAAGTCTCACCTACCTACTTTCTGGGTCAAGTCAGCGTACAGGAGAGATTCTCTCTCCTATGAGATTTTTAGAAAATCTGGTTGATAAAGTGAAATAATAATTGCTCAGGAAGATGGAAAACCTTCATTTGAAACATGTGCATCATTCTGGGAGTTTTTGGTAAAATGAAATTCCTTGCTAAAGGTAAAAAAGAGGTAACTTTTTTAACCAAATATTTTTTTACGGGGAAGTTGCCAGTTTCCTTCTGGGTCACAGCCCAGTTATGAGCCAGCGCACTGGAGAGAAAGACAAGATCCTTTTCTCAAAGCCCACCTTTAGCCCCCCATGAGAACTGTCACTTTGTGGGAGTCCAGACAGAATTCCCCGATATCGTACTTGGAAGGCCACAAACTAAAGAAAAATGCAAAGACACTTCAGGGCCAGCGCTTTGCTCTGGAAAGTCTATTTCCAAACCAAGCAGCCTGCCAGCCATTTGCCCCCCACCTCCTGGTTTTGTGCCAGGGCAGGAGATGCAGGACGCTGGAGCCTAGATGTTGCAGCAGGAAGGGGGTTAAGGGTGGCACTGCCACACCAGGAGCTCATAGAGTGAGGGTGGAGCTGTAAGTGCAGGGGCCTTAGGTCTTCTCACAGCACCATCACGATTGCCCTAGAAGTGAGAGCATTTGTTTTGTTTTGTTTTCTGTTTTTTAAAGATTTATTTATTTATGCATACAAGAACTGGGATGTAGGCCAGAGGTGTGGGGGGCGGGGGTAAGTGGATTCACCAGAGACAGAGTGGGGAGCAGAACAGGTGGTTTGACTGAAACACACTGCTGAGGGGAGCAGCAGGAGAGATAGGAGAGGTCTGCTGCGCCATGGGTCAGCAACCTGGCCGGGAATTCAACTCGTGCTGCAGAGGCTGCAGACAGCTTCATAGTGAGGTACTTAACCCCTTGCACCAGCAGGAAGGTCCCAGGGAGAGCATTTGTGACCCCCCCACTTCATAGATGAGGAAAAACTGGCTGCCCAGAGACACAGTGGAAGCAGCCTCACACCCATCACTAATAGTTAGTAGGAGTAAGCCGCTCAGAGCACACAGAAGCGCCTGGAAAGGGGGACCAGCTGGGCGAGTTTTGAAGCCAGGGTTTAGAAAGAGAAGGTCCAAGAGTACAGGGACCCCAGGTACAGGGGTCACTGGAGGAGGCTGGAAACAGACCCTCTCATTGGTGGTTCTGGGTGGGTTGCTGCCCCTCACCTGCTCCCAAGGGAGACCCCGGGGCCCGAGATGGGAGGGCAGGGCTTCTGGAAGAGCTGGTTCTTAACTGATTTGGGGACTGGAAGAAAGGGGCTGTAGGTTTTACCTTTCTCTTTGAGGCATCGATCCTTTGAGAATCCAGCAGAGCCGCAGACCCTCTTCTCAGAGAAAGGTACGGGGAACCCAGCAGTGTTAAGGTTCGCAGATTGCAGAAGCCCCCCCACGCCCGGGTGAGAGCCCCAGACTTTTAACAGAGGGGTGTGAAACGGGGACAGACAGGAGCGGCCGCTTTGTCAGGCTTGTGCTCTCACGGGGAACCAGGTCCTCTAGGGGGTGTCCAGGCCTCCTGGTGTGGTGCCCACGGGACTGCGGCCCAGGTTTGTCTGTGCCCCAAGCCTCTCTTGCCTCATTCTCACTGGATGAATCAAGATTTGACCATTGAAGGCCACCCAGAACCCTCCACTCCACCCACCACGCACAGTAGGTGCCACCTCTTCATGCTTTCAGCCTGGAAAGAAGGCTGACCATTCTGGAAGTGTGAGCCCCATGCCGGCCGGAAGGTGCAGCAACCTGCATCATGACGACCAAGACCAAGGAATCCCGCAGCCCGAACTCCCCACACCTCGCCTGCACCCCGCAGCGGGTTCCAGCCAGCGCCCAGCCCCTACCCTCACTCTGGCCTCCGCTGTATCTGGTCAGCCTCGGTACCAGCCTGCAGCAAGGACAAAAAGCCAACCACGCCGCTGCACACCCCACCTCCTGAAACAGCCCACAAGGGGTCAAGTCCCTTTGCTTTTCCAGAGGATTCACTGCATGGCCCTGTGCACAGTAGCCGGAGTATGGAAGCAACGAAAGTGCCCTCTGACAGGGGAGCGGATCAAGGTGGGGTCTAGCCACACGAGGGATTATTCAAATATAAAGATGTTGACAGCAAAATGGAAGGAGCTCGAGGGAATATCCACAGCAAAGTGAGCCAGAGAGATAAAGACAGATGTCCGCTGCACACACAGGAGCAGCGTAAGGACACACAGCAGATGAGCTGGTGCAGCAAAATAATCATACACCAGCAGACACTGAACATCGAACTGAGGTTTCTGAGGACAAGAGATGGGGTGAGGGGCATAAGGGGACAGGAGGAGAAGTCACGGAAAGATGATTTAAAGTAATTAAAAAGTAAAGCAAAACTGACCAGCTCTCCCCGACCTGGTCAAGGTAAGGAGGGCCACGTTTGCTGTGGAGAGGACCTTTGTGGCCACCCTGAGTAGGTGGCCACTGAAAGGTGCAAACGGCCTTTTGTCATCACCGGTCAGCCTGGACCCTCCCTGAAGCCATCAGCCGGGGTGCAGGAGACGGCTGGAAGAGGTGCAGGAGACGGCTGGAAGGGGCCTGGCCAGCTGTGAGCGCTGGGTCACAGGGTCGTGCCTGACATCCGAGCGCACACCCTGGGAGGCACAGCTGGGGGTAGATTACAGAACAGTATACCTGTGATGATGCAGGTATCTCAGCTTTTACCTACCTGGAGATACCTGCTGGGAGGAAGAGGCTGGTTACCTGAGATGCAGGTATCTCAGCCTTTACCTACCTGGAGATACCTGCTGGGAGGAAGAGGCTGGGTGTAGGCAGTGGTGGACGAGGCCATCAGAGCCAAGCCTGCTCCACCACAAAAAGCCCAGCGATTTTGAAGAAATCTTTTCAGCTCCAGAACAGGCTCAGAGCCGGGAAAGTTCAGGGACAGTTCATGGGGCTCCAGAGAGGTGGGGAACCAGGGCTGAGGTTCACCTACCAAAGGGGGCCTCCCCTGCTCCCACCCTGGCATTCAAAGACGAGGCCAAAGTTTTTGAAAAATATAAAATTTTAATAAAGGCTACATCTCTTAATTACAATAATTATTGTACCATGTAATTTTCCTTAAATGAACTCTTTATAATGCATAATTTACAGTATAAGTAGAACAAAATGCCATGGCAAAAGTCAGAGTATAAGACTTGTAATAAAAGGCATAAAATATATTTATACATAAACCCCTTTCAAAAAACAAGGGACAGCTTGAGCCCTCAATATAGGGCGACACACGGCGGGGTCCGTGCAGGTACAGGTACTGTACTGATTTAAGTCAAGCACTAGAGATAGTGGATTAATACTCTTTTGCCGTACGATATATACAGACGTATAGTACAAGGAACAAGGGCAAACAGAATGTACACATTAACTTAACACAAAAACCCGAACGTCAAAATGAAGGGGTCTGGAGGAAAGGGTGCTGCTAGGTCTTCCCACAACTGCTGGCCTCTCTGCGGGGCAGGGGGCTGGATTACAGAACGGCTGTGGTCCAATGATCCATTAAAAACCAAAAAAAAAAAAAAAAAAAAAAAAAAAAAAAAAAAAAAACCTCAAGAAACTCCAAGGACCTGTTACTTCAATCACAAAGCACAAGCGTGAACCACAAGGAGCCAGCCGGCCTTGGCCACTGCGTGGGGGGGCCTCGCTGGCTGGGAGCTCCGGGAAGCTACAGGATGACTCTGGGCCCCCCTCCCCAAGAATGCTCCCCACCCCACCACACCCTCTGCTACCACAATGGATGCTCCCGGCTTACATGGCAACCCCCAAATGGCGGTCATGTGGCAACCCAAGTCAACCCTCAAGACCCTGAGCAGCCTAGAAAGAAAAATGCACCGATTCTGGCTGATGGTGGGGCAGCATCTCAAAAAGCTTATCTTCGCTTGGAGAGACACGGGGCACGATTCTTCTTTGAACGAAGCAATCACGAGTGCACTCCTAGCTCAGCTCCTAAGTTTAAGACAGAACGATTACCTTCTCTTCCCCTTCCGTGTTCCAAGCAGCATATCCATAAACTGGGGGTGGGGGAATCAATTGTTCAATAAATATCAGTAAGGATTCCTGTCCAGGTAAGCTATACAGTTTCTTAGTTTATGGATTTCAGAGCCCTAGGAAGTCCTCTGTGATGAGGGCGGCCTCTTGAGTACAGTCTGCACCTCCAATCGCCAAGAGTGGTCATGGTTGTAATAAATAGTTCAGCCTTTTCTTATCCCAGTACCCAGCTCGTGAGTCATGAAATCCGACCTCCCCCCACCCTCCCGAAGGCCCAGGGGCCCCAGACTGTGTCTTCTTCATTGGTTTAGTTTTCCTTCAACATGTTTCTGTGGCGGCCGCTTGGGTCCGAGCCCGTGGCGTGGGCGCTGGCGTCCTCGGCTCCCGAGGCTGGGCCAGAGGCTCAGTCGATCCGCTCCACTTTCCCCAGGATCCTGCCTTCATACATCGGGAGCACCGTCTCGTCGTCCCAGACCTCCTCAAACACAGCCCCACAGGCAAATTCGTCGCTTGCTTTTTTGAAGTAATACCTGAGAAGGAAAAGCAAAAAGAGCACTTTGGTAAAACCACATCTTGGAGTCTGTACAGAGGATGTCGACCCCGAGGACCAAGGTCCAGAGAATTCTGCGACAGCCAGTGGCCGATCAGCCTGTGCCTGGGACTGAAGAGGGGGCTCAAGTGGGCAGGCCTCGGGTCACTCGGGAGGCCAGCTGGGCACCCGGGGAGCTGCAGCATGGAAGGGTGTTTGCTCTGGGGCTGCTGTCTGCTGCCCAGATGTGCTCGCTGTCACCTGACACATGACACTGAAAAGCACAGCTGGCGGAGGTGAGAGCGGGGAGACTTCTTTCTCTGCCTTTTACAGGAGGGGGTGGGAGGAAGGGCAAAGCATGTGTGGGGTTCATTTGCTACAGCGGCCACAGCGGGAGGAGGAGGCCCTCAAAAAGACATGGACTCAGCCATCCTGGGCTTGGAGAAGTCTGCGGGAGGCGCTTCAACCAGCCCGTTAGTCCGCCCCGACACCTGGTCCTTCCCACCCTCCGTATCCGAGGGGGCAGGTGCCTGGCAGGGCCACAGGGTAGGGGTGGGGCGGTGTAGAGCCTGCAGAGGGCAGGCCAGCCCAATCTCGCTCCCCAGGCAGCAGACAGCTCAGGCCCCATCCTGCTCTGCTCTGCTCGCCCAGCTACCCCTCCCTGGTCAGACAGTAAAGGCCGGTCTATTAAGCCCTTAGATTAAAGGTTCCTTTTATCCCACCCGGCCTCCTTTCTTCTAAGGCAATTTAATTGTACGGACACAAATGATGGGCCTTTCTCAGGGGAGCTGCTTTCGGAAACAAAATTAAGCAAAGGCCTCTTTCTTCCCTGTCCCCAGCAAGGGTGACACCCCGGTGGGTCGCCCTCAGGCCTGCAAGCTGTCATCTGCGGCCCGTGCGACCAGAGAGGGTCCGCCTCAAAGATGTCACAGTGTCTCAGGCTAACGTGGTTTTTTTTTTTTTTTGCTTTTCTCTTAAAAAAGAAAAAAAACTCCCCTTGGTTAAGAGCTAAATTTTTTTCTTCCTTAATGAAGGCATGCCAAATACTTTCATAGGAGATAAGGCTAAATAAAGTGAAACAGCTGGGTTTAGTCAAGGTTCTTTGTTTTGAGCATTCCAGCAGGGCTGAAATGCTGGGGTGACCAGCATTGCTCCAATGGGTCAGTGGTGGAAATGCTCCATATCGAGGGGGGATGCCTGGGGCTGGGGGTTCGGGAGGAGATAACGGGAGAGGCGCCGGGCAGCGGAGAGGTGGGCCATGGGAAAAGTCACTTTTCCAAAGAAGAGGCTCAAACCTAGTGGCCATCCTCAGCCCCCCTGAGCCCCCAGCTCCAAAGCCCTGGGCTTCGCTGGGTCGGACAAACACGCCATGGCCTTTCACACGCTGCAGCCTCCTCCAGAGAGGAGCAAGGCAGTGCTCCCTCGGCCCCACCCCCGAGACTTCAAACACGCAGCGCTGCCCTCATTTTCTCCAAGAAACGGGCTTTTCCGCTGCAACATGCTTTCTGTGGCAAACTCTGCTTTCTTCTGACATCTGGCACCAATAGCGTCTGGCACGTCTGGAGGGGCCGCTCTGCTTCTGAACCTGTGCCATGTTGAGATTACTCAATGTGGTCTCCCTGCCCCTCGCTGGCCTTGTCACGGGGGGCTGCAGGGGGGCCAAGTGAGCACCCACCCTGCCGGGCAGGCGAGGCCTGACGCCCTGTGTCCTCCCTGGCCCAGGAGGATGCCGCACCCAGCTCCAGCCTGGTGAGCCAGGCAAGCGAGTGAGATAAGGCGGCTGGGAAGGGCCTTGCCACAGCCTGATCCAATCAGCCAAGAATTTGAGAGTGGGCCATTTGTGAGAGTCTTTGTGCATGAAAGAGGAGGCCGGAGCTTCAAAGCCAGGCTTATTAAGTGTGCCTTAGGAAAAAAAAAATCAGAGCCAGATGTGGCCAGAGTGGTGGAGCAAAGAACCTCCCCAGCAGCCTCTCTGCTCAGTGCTCGTGGCCCTTCTCCCCTGAAGGTCACCTGAAGGTCACCTGCCGTTCCACTAAGTCCTGCTAAGTCCAGCCGAGTCAAAGCTGAGATCAAAACGAATCCCTGGAGGGGCACACTTGGGTAATTAGTTTCATCTTGTGTCTCCATGATCACCAAAAAACCCACAGAAGCAGCAGCAGCTGCAGTGCAGCCAGGCCTGGTCCTCAAAGGCTTTGATACCTTTCAGAGTGGCCCCTGCCCAGGTGTAAAGGGAGAGATCTAAGCCGGCTCCACACCCAGCTCATCAGTCACCCACAGGGTCGCAGCCTGAAGCCCGTCCCTCTGCCTGCGAAGGGCTGCTTGGGGCCTCAGTCGCTCCCAGGGGAGGCAGCCAGGAAAGCCTGCACTAGAAAGGGGGGGGGGGCGGGTCTCAGACCTGCAGGTGGACAACCCGGGCCCAGGAGCCGATGCCCACCTGGCAGGGGGCTAGGTGTGATCAGAGCCTCCACTCCATGCCTGGTTCATGGCGGGAGGGGTTGGATGCTGTGCGTGGGGACATCTCACTCCCTTCTCCTTCCCCTGGGCCTGCACACCGCACCCGAGATGTAACTAACTGGCCCATGGAGAGGGGCAGGCTGGACTCTGGAAGCATCACCTGCCCCAAGTTACAGGGAAAGTGACCAAGAAACAGCCCAGCGCCCCTGCTTGCTCTCAGTCTCGTCCACCGGGCAGCAAAAGCTGGGCCAGGTCCCCAGAGCCCTCCCGGGGCTGCTGCCCTATTTCTCTGGGTAGTGGGGGAAGGAAAGGGTGTGAGCAAGACCAACGCCTCCCAGAGTGCCCCGAAGTCCCCCCCTCCTGGCCCCTCTCTGGTCGCAAGCCAGGGAAGCAATTCTGGAACTTGGTTCTCAGCAAATAAGCTCCGGAGCAGGACGAAACTGCAGCACTCTTACCTATAATTTCCCTTTTTGCTGAGCTGCTCTTTAAAGTGGCCCAGGGTCAGGCTCTGGGCCTTTAGCATCCTCCTGTATGGAATCTCTTCTCCGCAGAAAAAGTAAGTGACGACCAACTCACTGGCCTGGAGCACGTGGACACCCGCCAGCTTCTTTGGCTCTTTGTGGCTGAAAAGAAGGACGGGACATGTTCAGCATGTGAAGGCAGCACATGCATGTACACACGCATGCGCACGCACGCACACAGAGGGTGGGGTGGGGGCAAGCTCTCCAAACACCGTCTCTAGAGATCAAGTGAGGTTGCAGCTGTAAGCACAAAGGGGTACAGCACCCCAGATCACAGGGGCAGCCACCTCGAGGGGGATATGTCCAACATCTGATTTGTGTGGAGCACCCAGGAAGCGAGAATTCCCAATTGCTGGGACAGAAAACAGGTGGTACAGAGCAGCCTCTTTCAGGCTGGCACAAGTGGGGTGCTCCCCAGTCAAGATGAGAGGAGACACTCTCACAGAGCCCGGGGACCCGGCCATCGGGCAGTGCCACAGATGCCCACAGGGCATGAACTCGATGCCACAGGCCCTGGTGGGCAGAGCCCGCACTCACTTCTGACTGCCTGATTTAGTCTGAATTTTTGTGGAGTGACTTAAAAAAAAAAAAAAAGCTGCAGGTCAGGACAGCTGGCAGACTGAAGGTCAACCAATTCCAACAAAGGGCCCAGGGCAGGGGCTGATTCAGAACTGCAAACCCAGCTCACTGACGAAGATGAAGGGGCCACAGAAGCAAATTTTCATTATTTAGACCATTTTCAGTCTCTGTCACAGCCTGCCTTTCATACGCACCATCCTGAGATTAAACTGAGCCCGGGCGCTCTGTCCGCTCTGCAGGCGCGAAAATTAACAGAAACAATTGTGCCGGGATGGGGAAGGACAGTCTGCTTCCTCCAAGCCAAGCAAGGCCGCCCTCTCCCTCCCCAAGTCCGCGGTGGTGGACCGTCGCCCTCCGGCTAGTGACAGGTTTGCAAGCAAATGGGGACAACTTATATGCACTTTGGGGTCCCTTCATCCCCCTGCTATCGGCTTCCCAGCCCCGTCTGCATGAACGCGCTGGGAGCCCTGAGCCTGCATCCCTTGGGAAGGAGCCCTGGGCACGGGTCTCAGCGCCTGGCTCGGCCCAGGCGGGGTTGGCAAGATCCGAACTGCCGGTTCTTGTCACAAGCGGCCAAGTCAAGGTGATTGCATAGGCTAAAAAAATGCTTTCCAAAAACACAACTCCAGAGAGTGAACGCAAACCGCCGGGCGGGTCTCGGTGAGGCCAGAGACACTCACTCTTCTGAAGCCGGGCTTGGGTCGGAGGAGGGCGTGGCTCCTGTCTGGCCAGTGGCCGAGGGGGTCCTGTCCCTCTGCTGACTGGCCTCGCAGCACCTGAGGACACAGCCGAAGGATTCAGAGGTCAGCCTGCTGCCCCCGGGACAAACGGGGAGCAGCCAGACACGACTCCCAAGGAGACACGGACCCCACTCCCACCCCTGGAGACCCACCCGGGTCCTGGGGGCCTGGCGGCTCTAGGCGGGGACCTCTTGGAAACAGGGACCCCGAACTCCGGGGGAGCCCAAGCCAAGGGAGGGTGCCCGTCGGCGCTGTTTTCTCCCAGGCTCGTCTAACAAATGAGGCCAACAGGACATCAAGGAATGAGACTTGTCAGCAGTGACTGAAACTCAAACTCCTACTTCTGCACAGTTTGCCCAACTAGCGGATCCTGGTTAGCTCCTCAGAAGAAACACAACTAACGGGAACGAGTTCTAGTGGCTGGAAAGGGCTGTGGCCAGGAGCACCTCCTCTTCCCCGGGGCGGGGGGAGAGCCCCGGGCAGAAAAGGGCCCCCTCCAGCAGCAGGCCGGCCTCGCCTCCCGCCTCCCTGCCCGCCACTCACCGCTGCTTCGAGGGCTTCGACACCTCGGTCAGCCTGCGGCAGGCCTCCTCCAGCTGCGCCAGGGTGTTGGGTGGGGCCAGGGGAGGCATTGCAGGGTCCTGGGTGAGCGGGTGGGCGCGGGGGGCGGTGCGGGGGTGCCCGCTGCTGCCGCCCCACAGATGGTGCCGGCCGGCTCGCTCGGCGGGGGACGCGCGGGCGGACTCCGAGGGGTAGGCCTTTTTGGCGCTTTGGACACTGAACAGGGAACGAGGAAAGAGCAGCAGAAGGAAAGAAACTGGGTTAGAAAAACTGGAAATTGTGACTTCAATAGAAACTCCTCTACCCTGCCTTCAGAGGGCGGGGAAAAATCACTCTAACACGCACAGGGGCGTTGCCAGAGCCTGGCATTTTTGTGGTCTGCTCAGCCCAGCGCTTAATATTAAGATGGCAGGAGCCACGGCCAAGCTGTGCCGGCCGCCTGCAGGCACCGCCGAGCCCGCCACCCGCGGTGGTGCTGCCCGCGCCGGAGGCAGGGGCTTACCTAGGGGGCTTGTTCTGCTGCCCGCACTCAGGCATCCACTGCCAGGCATCCTGTGACCTGTCTCCTGCCTTCCCCGGGAGCTGCGGTGCCCCTACTTCTTCCCTGGAGGGCAGGGCTGTGCCCGCTTGGTGCCTGTCCCATTCCACCCAGGCAGGGTGCTGCTTCTGCTGCCACTGCGGGGAGCCCAGAGCCACCCAGAGACCCACTACATCTCTGGGCCTCCAACTGCACAGGTGGCAAGCTGGGGGGCGGCTCGAGAGACCCAGGCTCCTGGCACTGGCACCCCCGCCTCCCCGACCCGGGCCTCCCTCCTGGAACCTGAACGCTGGGACCCCACCTCACACCTGCCCCGAGAGAAGACCCCGCCAGCGCCAAGGCCGCCTGACACTTACGCGAGCTGCTCCACGGGCACGGGCTCGGGTGCCTTGGGGTGGCTCTTGCACTTGGGGTAGCAGTAGTACTCGGGGCCCCAGGGCAGAAGCAGCGCACCCTCTGTGCGGCCTCCACCTCGATCTCTTCCTTGGTCTTGGGGAGCGCGTGGTGGTGGATGTAGTGGTGGTGGACGTGCTTGGTCATCTGCTTGGTCACGAAGCCCTTGGCTCCGAGGAGGGGGCAGCCGGTGGACGAGGGCGCCGCGGAGGGCAGCTTGCCCGCGGCGGGGAGCAGGGGGTGGTACTGCTGCTGGTGGTGGTGGTGGTGGTGGTGGTCCGGGGAGCGGGAGCGGGGGCTGTAGCGGCCCAGACCCGGAGACTGGCAGCCGGGGGTCTTGAGGACCCTGGACAGGTGGTCATCCAGGATGGTCTGTGGGTCCTCCTCATAGCTGCTGGAGGGCAGCAGGGAGAGGGCGTGCTGGGCGGGGCCCCCTTCCCTGGAGCTCAGCGCCAGCTCAGAGCCCTCCTTCTCTTCATCCTGGAAGGGAAGGCCGCAGAAGGGGAGTGATCTGGGAAATGAGAGGCCGCCCTCGCCAAGGGAGGGGCGGCGCCATCTTGCAGAGGTGGCACCTCCCAGTGCCAGCCGGGGAGGGGGAGGGGCCGCGCCAGCACTACCTCTCGGATCTGCTGCAGCCGCTCCTCCAGGCTGTGCCGGCTCTCCATCTCCATCTTCAGCTTCAGCAGCCTGGTGATCAGCTGCGCCGCGAAGGTGGCGGGTTCCATGGGGGTCATCTCCTTGGGCAGGCGGTGGGTTCTCTGCGGGGCGCGGGGAGGGAAGAGCAGCGAGTGTCAGCCGGGCCGAGCCGGGCTGCGGGCTGCGGGCGGGCAGAGCACACTGGTCGCCACGGCCCGTGCTGCTGCGGAGCTTTATGCAGCGGCACCGCGGCCTCATGGAGCGCCATGGCCTCCGCGGCGCTTGCCTTGGGCAGGAGCAGTTGGTCGCACTCCGAGAGGCCAGGCTTGTTCTCTCTGTAGTACAACCAGCCCATCAGTAGCTACTCTGAAGTAGAAAATCTTCAAAGACTGTTGTCAAACATCAAAAAAAAAAAAAAAAAAAGGCAGCCCTCTGAGGGGGGAGGGGGGAGGCCAACTCAAGGAATCAAAAATAGAGTCTAAACAGAAAGGGAGCTGAAAATTAAAAAAAAAATAAGATTGGAAGGGAGGTGGGGGTGCAGGTTGGGGGGGGAGAGAAGGGGGGAAAGGGGAGTCAAACGGCCTGGATCAGAAGACGTGGTAATTTATTTCCTGGCCGCACACTGTGCACCTTTGAGGCGGTGTTGTCTCAACACCGCCCTGGATCTCCCTCGCTTTCCTCCACTCCCTCCTCCCCGGCTCTTTGTACAGAAAATGAAGAAAGCTGCTGCGGGCTAGTGGCAGAACACTGCTGAGTCTGGCTGCCTGCAGCCGATCTATCAAGGGAGAAGGGAACATCTCCAAATCAAGTGCAGAATATAAAGAGGCGCAGGGACGCCTGCCAAAAGCAGCAAACAGCGGACCCCCACGGCCGCCGCTGCCGCTCCTGTCCGCTCGCCCCCCCACCTCCCACCTCCCTGGCGCTCTGCCGCCTCCTTCCTGCTCTCCCTCTGGCTCTGCTCCTCTCCTTGGGGTGGGGAAGGGGCAGGAGAAAGCCCACCTGCAAAGGCCAGCACGGCCCCCGGATGCACCGGCTTCACCAGGGCAACCACTGTGCGGGGGGCGAGAAAGGGCCCCCCCATAGGAGATGGGGTCCTCACATGCTCTGGGCAACGCCCCCCACCCCTCCTTCAAAGCACTGCCTGATGGAGAAGTCCGTGGTGAAATCATCTCATTTACCAGCTTGGGCACCAGGACCTTATCAATGTGCCTACCACCCACTTATTGCCCCAGTGCAAAAGAAAATTATATATATGCAAACATTAAATTGCCAGTACTGTTGTATTTGGGGGGCCTGCTGGAAGTCCCCAGAAAGGCAATGTTAATATGCTCATTTTATGACAAGTTTAAGTCTGCCTGGGACTCTGAGTGGACCTTCGAAGGGGATCGGCCCCAGCAGCAGTCGGCACACAGGTAAGACGTGGGGTTGGCGTTTCTACACGCAACATATCCGAAGGCCCCACTGGGTCGCCGACTCTGGTGGGGAGGAGTCAGGCCCTGGGTGCCCGCTGTGACCGGGCACTCACCCCGCCCTGAGCATCAGCTTCCTGGCAGCTGGGCCTCAGAGTCCTGCGAGAAGCCTTACTCTCGGAAGGGAACATGCCGGGGGTGGGGGGGGGTCCCGAGTACTGGCCACGTGCCGCCTGCCCCCCCTCAGGGCTTGGGAATAGAAGGGGAGGCCCCAGAAAAATCCCTCACACCAGGCTGGCCCCTCCTCTCAGTCACAGGAAGAGCTGATCCAAACACTTCATTCATTCTGCATTTATTAGGTGCAGCTTCAACAGCAGGTACCTGGCCAAGTTCTGGGGTTGGAAAGAGACAAGTCGGAACAATTGCCCTCCAGGGCCTCAGAAGTCAGCGGGAGAAACGGCCAAGTAAACAGATAAAAGGACGACAGCAAGGACCAAGCTGTGCCGTCCACACACCATGGGCAGGGGCCTCTCAAAGGAGGCAGACATTCCTCTGGCCTCGTTCGTTCACATAATTGACAGGCATTTATTAAGCACCTACTATGTGCCAGGCCCTGTTCTGGTTTCTGTGGATATGGGTGTTAACCAAAGAGACAAAACTGTCTGCCCTTGGGGGGACTCCATCAAGTGGAACCCCTGTTTGAGGCAAGGCCAGTCCCTTTGCCCTTCTAGGTTGCTGGGAAGGAACTGCTTTGGTTTTCTTGTCACAGAGTTGCAGACATGCACGGGTTCAAGCAGGCTCACCTGGGCTGTTTAAACACAGGACCCTGCTCAAGGTCACATGCCAAGGAGCCAAGCAAAGGCCTCCTGTCCATGCTTCTCTTCCCTCCTGTCCCCGAGTGGACCCCGGGCACCCCTCCTGGTCCCTTCCTCTTCAGGACTCCACCAGGCTGAATATGACCCCCTCCCACCTCCCAAATGTACTCACCGGAAAATGAGGTAGAGACACTTGGCCATTGGCCTTGACGCTGCGATGCATTTCTCTCTGGAGCTGCTTCTTACTCCCCACGCGGTAAGGAGGGATTCCATCTCTAAGGGGAAGGAGAGGACATCACGCTCAGGGGCTCGTGAGGAGGCCGTCAGCACAGGGCTGACTCACAAGCCCTCCCGAGCCCCTGCCAGCCGCCGGGCCACACGCCTCTCCGGGAGCGCGCCGCCCGGCCCGGGCGCCACGGCTGTTCCCATGGGGAAAGCGCAATCCAAGGCCAGATTGCCACACGTCCTGCCCATCAATCATCTCGGGAGGCCTGGCTCCCTCTCAGACACAGGAATGTCAGCTTGGAAAGAGCCCCTGTCTTGGGTTGTTGTTTTAGAGCCCTGAGCGAAGGCTCCCATTTCACAGGTGCCCCCAGCAGGAGACGGATTCTGAGGGTGTCCTCCCCAACCGTCTGTGATGGCCACAGCAAAGCGCTCCGAATCAGGAAACCAGGGCCTCACGGGCCATGCCAGGGGCAAGTGTTTCGGGTCTGGGACCGAGCCAGAGGGCAAGCCAGGCAATGGTGAAGGTCAGGGTGATTCTCCCACAGTCCACCTTCCAGTCACTTAAAGAGAGAGCCCCCTACTATGTGCCACTCATTAAAATATTTAGGGGCCTACTGTGTGCCAGAGCTTGTTCTAAGCACGGAGCAAAAGACATTCAACGAAGGGGATAAAAATGCGACGAGATGGACCGTGTACCCCCATGGGAAGGCACAATGGGAAAAATTTAAAAGCAAAACCTGTAGTAAGTAAGAAGGTGGTAAGGACGACACTGAGATACACTGCAGGAGGGGGGAGGGAGGGGGTCACAGGGTGGGGGTGGGGGCGTTGATGAAGTGTTCCTGAGAAGGTCACCTTTGGGCAAAGATCTGGGGCGGTGTGGGGCCCTATCCTTCTTCATATTAAGAGAAAAATAAGTTAGTGGAAAAGTTTAAGGAAAAACCCTTCCACTCCCACAGGCCTTCACTAAAAACATGACCTAGAGTTGCTATGATATTTTGAAAGAGTTTGTTCTTGAAAGCAGCTGAGCGGCCAAGGTGTGACCCTTCCCACAGATGTCCCTTCCGGAGGCCACTTTCTAACCAAAGTCTCCGTGTTCAAACATTCATACACTGAATCATGCTCGGAGGCTGCAATTATTGAAACTGTTCGCCTGTTTCCCTTTTCCTGGTGTTTTTTTGCTCGTCATAGGTTGGGAGGAAGGGAAACAACTCTGGCTCATCGGCTGTGGGTGGAAATCAGCGCTGCCTAAGACACCTGGGCGCGGCCAGGGTTACCTGGCTGACCTCCCGTGCCTTATCTAGAATGACCCATAACTGTAAGTGGCTGCCGTTTTCCGGAGCTCCACTGACCTAGGCCAGAGACGAGGGCAGCTGATGGGAGGACGCAGGTCATAGTAGCTGGACATGTCCATCTGTGTTAGCCAGACCTTGGCTAGGCCCACGGCAGGCGATGGTCGAGGGCCCAGGGGGAGAAGAGAGAGCACACTGGGTGCCCATCCCAGGGAACGGCTAGCCAGGGGTCAGGGCCAACGGCCACTGTGGGGAGCTGGTCAGCTGACCAGCCCAAGGCGAGGACAGGACTACTCCTCAGGCTGAGGACAGCCCACCCTCAAAGGCCAGGAGGGATCCAGGTTCTCCATCCAGAAATGGACGGAACCACCTGCAGCTTATTTTCCAAAACTCAACGTTTTCACCTTGGGAGAGTTTACAAGACACCAGAGAAGCCCCAGTTCTCACCAGCATGCCTGGCCTGACCAGCAGCCAAACTCCACCGGGAGTGACTGCTCCAGCCCAGGGCGGCAGCCCCCGCGTCCAGCCTCCCTGCTGGGGTGGACAGGCCTGACGCACGGGGATCCCCTCCATCCCCAAGCCCAGTGGACTCCAGACAGGTGCCCCCATCCCAGACCTGACAGGGGGGGCCCGGCTTCGCAACAACCTGGTCATGGGGGTGCCACTGCCCCTGACATGCTCGAAAAGTCAATGGGAGATTTGCCCTCCTGGCAAGTCCTCCCCACTCAGTACTCACTGGTTACGGGTGTGCCACGTGGTTCAAGAGAGAGTGGGTGCCCCATTTTCAGACCAAAAATGTCACCTAAAGTCTGGGGGGCTCCCACAGCCTGGGTCTCCTGTTGGCCCGTGCTGCTGCCCACAGCCGTGAGTGTCCATGCCACCTTGGCCTGAGCAGCAACTCTCCCGGAGACACTTGGGAAGAGTTGCTGGCTCTGCTCTGGCCTCTTCCCAGCAATCTTGGGGGGCAGGAGTCAAGTAGCCCATGGACCCCGGGAGAACCCTGTCACCCTCTCTAAGACTGTCCTTATCCATGGTCAGACTTTTATACTTTTTCTTTTTCCATTCAAGGCAGAGGAAGAAAAAGAGAGTGGGGTGAGGTTGGTATATAGACATGAAAGGGGGCGCAGGGAGCAGGTCACTGACAGATTGAAGAGTTACAGATCATTTTAAGCCCCTCCTCCCGCAGCCAACCAACACATGCCCCGCTGCCCCCGGGGGCAGGTGAGTGACCAAGGGCAGGAAAATGACCAGGGCAGAGAGGGGGAGCTTAGAGTTCGCTGAGACTCAGAAAGGCTTAACAGGCGCCTTCAAGGAAATGTGGTTTCCATTCCAGCCCCCCCCCCTCCTCCAGCCAAGAATCTTCTTCCAAAACAGCCCCTCATTCCAAGAGGAGGCCTCTCTTCTTTTTATTTAGCCTCTAAAAGTCTATGATCAGTTTCCTGGCTGCTCAGAACTGTGAGCTGAAGAGCGCCAGAGCCTGGGTCCCTATACGGTCTCCTTTAATTATAAACATTTTAGCTAACGAGAGCCCGCTGCCGGGCCCAGCTGTTTCTGGGGAGCACGGGTTTTGAAGTGTGGACTCCACTTAGCTGCCATTTAAGCCGAGCCAATTAGCTTAGCCTTTTGACTCCGCCGTGCCCAGCCGAACCTGAGTGGCGTTTTCCGGGTGCTTTGAAATAGCAGACCCCGCACATGCACCCACGCGCATTTTCATTTGGCGGCTGCTCTGAAGGCGGCCTCTGATCACTGCCGACATCAAACGCCTGGTTTGTAAGATAAGGTGATATTTGAAGTTCACGCAGATGCTTTCCCTGGTGTCCAAAGCCAGCCCATAAATAAGACATAAGGAAATAAAAATAAATAAACTAGCCCATGCCATACTCTGTGTGAACTGCAGGGGCTGCACCTTGCATACATTTCGGGGCCTCCAGAGCATAAGCCACCTATGGTGCAAGCTGCTCCCCCTAATGCAGAAGAGCAGAAGAGGCCAGGCCCCTGGCTAGTGACTGAGCCCCACTATCCCAGGTCTCCCCATGGGGCAGCTACACTTGGGCCACAAAGGCCCTGTAGTTTGTGATATCTGGGGGTATGGAGGGCCCCAGTTTCATCCTCCTGGGGCTAATGCCTGGGAATGGCCCTGCAATGCTTCTGCCCCCAGCACACTAAGGATTGGGGTTTATAGGCCTTTGCTGCAAGTCTGGTAGCTAACTTTGCAGGAAAAAAAAAAAAAAAAAAAAAAAAAAGAAGCAGCCATTTCTTCCGAGAACGCATGTTTCAGAGTAACAGGCTCGTAAAACAGCCTTCTCGGAGGCCCGCTATGAAGACCCAAATCCCCAGCCATCTTTTACAGGCCTTCTGACTTCACGGGAAAACAGAAGTCAGTGTTGGCTGTGGGAAAAGGCAACGGTTTCTTTAAAGCCCCTGCCTAGGTACCTCCAGGCCCAGAGCAGCTCCCTGCAATCACCAAGTGCAGGGCCCTCGCCTGACTCCTACCCAGGCCTCCTGGCCTCTTGCGAAGGCCCCGGGGACTTAATTGGTTCTGTCGCAAACGAGAAGATTGCCTCCCCGGCTTGTGTCTAATGAACTCCAACCTTCTGGAGTCTATTGAAGGCCGCCTGTGACCTCCCACTCCCCTTCCCCGCTGCCTCTGCCCTGGACTCCCAGCAGCGCAGCCGCCCTGCGCCCCAGCCCCGCCCTGCCCCCGCCCAGCCCCACCGGCCATTGTGACCAGGAGAAACAGCCAGGGCTCTTTTCATGCTTTATGGGGCGCTCCTATTCACTTGTTCAAGGAAATTTCAAAGGGGCCTGCTACCCTCTTATCCCCTCTAAGCTTCCCCGGATGAACAATGGGCTGAAAGCGATTCAGTTCAGCTTTTCATCCCCCACACACTTTATTTCTCGCTAGGCTCTCTCATCTGTGCGAGGCCCACAATTGGCAGAGCTCTGAAGAGGGGTCTAATCCCAGCCCTGGGAATCCCAGGAGACCCGCCTGACCCTGGGCTCACCACAAGCACCCCAGGCCAGCTGACCAGAGGGGGCTGGCTCAGCCAGGGCTTTCAGCCCACAAGGCTGTCAGGCAGCAGAGCAGGGAGGCCCCAGGGACCCCCAGTGGTGGGCACCCCACGATAGCTTGAGATGCAAAGACACCTCTAAGTCCCAACATACATCCCATCTAGTGGGCGCTTGGTCTGGAGACCTTGGATGCCCCCCCATAGGTAGCATGAGGCAAACAGCCCTGGACAAACAGCTGCCAGGGGTGGACAGGCCTGTGCTGATGAGATGTACTCCCAGGTGGTATAAATATGTGGCGGCCCACTGCGATGGCCGGCTCTGAGGACCTGCCCATGTGGTAAGGCACCCAGGACTCTGAGCCTCCCAGGTGCACCCTCTCGGCACTGGCACCCTCACCCAATTGAAGGCCGCTTCCCCATGGGAGGGGCTGACAAAGACCTAAGAGCATCCACCATGCCTCACAGACAAAGCTGCGAAGTGAGGGGACTTGTCCTTTCCTGTCTCTATCAAAAATAAAAGAAACTCAGAGTGGCCCCAAGGTCTACTGTCAGCTGGTCCTGTTAGCACAGCACGTGCTGGGAACAGGGGAGAGGGAGCGGCAGGCACAGGGCAGGGGCCTCTGACATGACTGGCTGGAAGGCCAGGCCTCCCTTCCTCACCTGTGAGTCACCGGGGAGCGCCCACCCCACAGATTGGGTCTTGTGAGGCTCAAGCAGAAACGCAGAGAGGGACTACACCCAATTATCTCATCACAACCCAGAATAACACTTCAGTGATGCCGACTGACATGCAGGCTAGGGCCAGGAAGCAAGCCAAAAATAGTCTCTAAGAAACCTAAACAGACGCCTTCTAGTCTCAAGTAAACTCCACTTGACTGGGGAGATTCGCTCAATGGCCTCGCTGCATTCCAACTTACTCTGCTTCTACACATAACGCTGATGCCCAGGCCCTCCCCAAATTAACACAGGCCGGAGCGGTGCTGAGAAGCCAGTGGGCAGTAGTAAAAATGACAGTGGGCCAATGACAAAGAGAGAAAAGGAAAAAACTAGTTAAAAAAAAAAAAAATATGTGAGGGAAGGGCAGAGCACGTGCAGCCTCCTGTGCTGTGAGCTAATGCCACAAGGTAGTATGAAAACACACCTTGGTTTGGTCAAGAAACAAATTGTGCCTTGTCTGGGACTGTTCAATACAGACCAAAATGTAACTGTTTCAAGGATTACGTCCATGAAAGGATCACTTTTCCCAAGGATGGCTACGAAAGCCCTCTTGCTCCACATTGGGTGAAAGGTGTGTGCCCTCACTATTTTTACCAACGCCAAAAATGTTGCAATTCTACCAGAATGGAACCTTTCACCCTAAGGATCTCTCTGCCTTGACTAATAAGGGGATCTGAGGTAACCCAGGAAAAGCCACCAGGAAAATCAATAGTGGCATCCCACACCAAGCTCAGCCACTCTCCTTCCAACTGGTTCCATGCCACAGGCCAAGCGGTCGGACACCAGCCAACTGAAACCAGATAATTTCAAACAAACCGGGAGAATAGACAGTCGGTTTTAGGAAGCTAAAAGGAACAAGCTCTCCATGGGTGTGCCAGAACTTACACCACTCAATGGGTCTGCCTTTCAAAACTGTTCCCTTCGCAGGAGAAATTCCTAGTCCAAAACATTTGTGAGGAAGTCTTCAAAGACTGTTTTGCGAACAAGGATTCCTCACAGGGGGGCTGGGTGGGAAGTTCTTGGGGAGTTTGGGCCAAGTCCAGGCTCTACCTCCCTCAGGTCCCCTGAATCAGAATCTCAAGGGAGATTCAGCACCCACCCCACTTAGGGGACTTGGCATCACCATCCTCGCAGATCACCATGCATGACCTCAGAGGACCTAGAGCTCAAAGCATGGCCGCTGCCTGCTGGTCTGCTGACCTCACACCACCCTGGGGACTCACCTCGCTTTCAGAAGCCAAAGTCAACCAACTGCAAGAGATCTGAGATCAGGATCGACTTTGGCCAGAACGCGCCCCCCCCGCCCCGGCATGGGGCAGGCATGGCGCCCAAACACTGCTGGACACGGGCATCAGCACACATCCTGAGGGCGTCACACACAGCGGTGCCCCGGAGGATGCTGAGGCCCTTCAGGAACCAGGGACCCTACTGGCCGCCCATCTCCCACCCGTGGGCTGGGCAGGTGGGGCGGCTGTGTCGAGAGCAGCCAAGCCATGCTGCCCACGGGGAGGGTCAGCAGAAGGCCCGTTAGAGACGGGGATTTAAACTCAGGGACTCGATGGGGAGTCACCTGAATCTTTGACCTCACTGCAATTTTCTCCTGCTCAGGCAGCATCCAGCTTTCCTTTCAAGGCGCTAAGCGGACCAGTAGCCCAGACTTCCTCGTGGCCCTCCGAGGGCAGCACAGCCAGCACTTCCCTCCCAACACACGTGCACGGGGCCCAGGGGAGGACAGCTGGGGTCGGCCCGGCTGGCCAGGTGGGTCACCCTGCTGACCAGGGACCTGAGCGGGCCCAGGATACTCACACGCTGCTGTCCGTCATGGACATGGAGTCGTCCGTCAGCGCGTCGCTGGAGATCTCGCTGTCATTGGCGCTGGTGGCCGGCGCAAAGACGTAGCCGGAACCCACGTGATAGGGGTTCGCAGGATCGCTCCTCTTGAAGGACCTGCAGGAAAGGACAACCTCGTGTGGTCACCGACCTGCGCCAGAGACCCAGGGTGCCATCCTACCATCTGCTCCGTGCCATCCTGGGCGGAAAGCGGGGACCACAAAAGGGAGGCCTCCTGAGCCCCCCACATACCCTAGGGGAAAGCCAGCTGGATCCTCTGTCCCCAAAGTGGGGCCTGCCCAGGACAGAGGAGCCCAGAGGCAGCCCAGGGGAGCCTTTGGGGGTCTGAATTCACCCGCCCAGAGGAAGGAGCGGGATTCTGTTCTAGAGGGGAGGTGAAGGACAGAAAAGGGAGTATGAGTCAGTGGAAATGAGGTGTTTTCCCCTTTTGCCCCCCATACCCAAGCCTGCATCAGAGGAACACAATGTTGGGGGCCCAGAATATCGAAGCATCCCAGTCCAGATTCATTTAGCACCATCCTGAGACGCAACCACCAGGGCGGCCTCCTCCTTCCAACCCAGGCCCTCGGTGATGGGACAGATATGCCCAGGACAATGCTTAGGGGCCTGTGCCACCCAGAGCCGGCCTCTCCGGCCCTGCCCCCACCCAGGCCTGCCCTCTCCCAGGCTGGCGGAGTCCGGCAGGATTAAAATGAGCAGCACAGCTGTTTCACAGACAAGTCCAGGCCCCTCCTCCGGGGTCTCCTGCCCTTTTGTTTCAGTGGCCTCTGCCTCCCCATTTTGGCCTCTTGATCTCCTCCCAGAACAACCAGTGTGCCTGTCCCCCGCAGGGCCGCATTCCTCTGTGTCACCAGCCAGGGCTGAAGGGGGTGAGGGGGAGGGGAACGGGGCTGCTGTGGTCAGCCGGCTACAGGAGGGGGGCCGGGAAAGACCCTGGCCTGCTCCGCTGGGCCCACCAGACCCAAGCCAACTGAGAAAAAGTCAAGTGGAAGGGAAGGGTTAGGGTTGAGAAGGGACACAGCCTCGGGCCACGGTAGCCATGACGACTGCCTGGGGCTGGCAGTCAGAGGGGCCCAGGAAGGTCCAGGCAGCCTCTGCCAGTGAGTGCTTGCCCAGCTCCTACTCATTGCACCCCGGGTGTACCCAGCCCAGTCTAATCTGGCACCTGCGCCTGGCGGGCGTGCATATCACTAAAAGTGGAGGGGGCACCAAGAAGGGTGTACACAGGGTTATCATGGGGGCCAGGCCTGCCCAGACATCCTCGTGTCTCATCCTCGATGCTTCCTGGGGAGAAGCACTGAGCCCACTTTACTGACGGGCTATGTGGCCCCCAGGCAAGGAGCAGGAACGAAGGCTGGCAGGATGGGGTGCATGAGGCAGCTCTCATACAACCCCACTTTCCACCTCCTGAGACCGAGACAAGCCTCATGTTTTAAAAAGCGCTCAAGAATCAGAGGCAGGAAGGGGCCTGGTGTAGGAAGTCCTGGTCTAGCTTTGATGAAAGATGGCTCCCTGGGACAGGTGGGAGCAAGGCAAACCCACAGATCAGAACTGGAGATAACACCCAGGACAGGGGAGGACAGAGTAGTGGAAAGCGCCCCCACCCCAGGCTGGGGCAGAGGGGGTGGGGCTCTGCAGGGGGGAGGGGGCGTGCCAGCAGGAAGATGTTGGTGCAGGGGTCTTCATTGAGGGCAGCAAACAGAGCTGGAAGAGACGGTCCCTGACTTTACAGAGCTGGCACTGTAGCTGCCAAGACAAAGCCAACCAGAAAAGTGATCTTCCAAATCCCAACATTGTAAAGTCAGAATGAGCCTTGGAAATAATGACCTAACGGAGTCCCCTCAGTTTGGAAATGATAATAAAGACCAGGAGCCACCACTGATGGAGCAGCAGGGCCAGGTCTGTGCGTCTCTTCACTGCTGCAGCCCCAGGGCACAGTAGGTGCTCAGTTAATGCCTGCTGGCCAGTCCTCTCCTTCCACCCTCTCGACCACCTGAGCAGGTAGAGGAGCCCCAAGTGGGGGCCACAAGTCTTGCTGGGGGCCACCCGCTGCAGACTGGACCACCCGGACCCCGTCTGGACCGCGACAGGGCTGGACATCAGCAGGGACCACTGGGCAGGCGGGGACACAGAGCCAGATGTTCAGACTGTTAGCGACATGGAGTGGGTGGAGACTGGGGACGCTTGGGCTCGTCCACACCTGGACTGGCCCAATACCTGGACAGAGACCTTGACCTGGCACTTGGCCATCCTGGCAGCGCTCTCGAGTGTAGAGAGGGAAGATGTCTCACCACTTCCCAGGTGAAATGCTTCATCGGAAATCATGACCATCAAGAAAGGTGACTGACTGGTCCCATGTCCTCAAGGTGGGACTGCCAGACACCGGGGCTGGAGAGAGGACCAGAGGCGCAAAGGCAGGGCAGCTGGTTTGTTTGGAGGAGGGAGAAGACATCTCCAAGCTGCCAAGGAAGCCCAAAGGGCAGAGGAGGGCCCTGCTGACATCCTCTCCTTCACTAAAGGCAGAACAAGAATGGAAACAGCCTCAAATGTCAAAGAACAGGCACTTCCTTGTGCTGAGTGGGTCTGTGGAGGGGACAGAGCAGGTCACGGCATGTCTGTCCACATCTTTAACATGGCCCAAAGTTCCCAGCCACATGGGGTGCTGCACCCTCAAAGCAGGATGGACAGGACAATGTCCTATCTGCAGGAACCAAGTAATAAGTACGTTCTGGAAGCCTGTGCTGTGCCCAAAGATCCAGCCTCCAAAGATCAGGGGGCTGTGTGTTGAGGCTAGTTCAGGTGGGTGCTCTCCAAGGTCATGGGGATCTCCACCTGAAAAGCACACGGTTCAAACAGGGCCATGCGCCTGAGGTTCCCCAAGTGGCAGGGTAACTTGTGGGGAGTCACAGTAATACTCCAAAAACCCAACCACCGCCGACAGGTGGTGTCCTGTGCCACGGGACTATAAGCTCCCTGAGGGCTGTCAGGAACCAGGTCTGTCCTCTTCACAGGAGCCTCTCCAAGGTGGAGGGCAGTGTGAGCTTGTGAGGGGGGGTTGGGGGGAAGCTCAGACCCCACCCCACCCATGAGCCCCCTTCAAGGCCAGGACCATCAATGGTTGACTGAGCCGTTTTTTAGTCTACGAGACCGAGCACAGGATCAAAAAAGCCCAAGGCGGCCGTAAATAGCAAACTCTTTCCCTCCCTTCGGTGTGTGGTATTAACAGTGTCCCGAATGCAAGGGTTGTAATTCGCCCTCTACAGGGAGAAAATGACTCAACAGAAAGGCCTCCCTCCCCAACAAAACAGCGCACCTCGCTCACACCCCAGTGCGCTTGGCTCTCCTTGTTTTGACACATGGATCCCAAAATAAACTCGTCTCCCTCCACTTCCAAAATAGAGGGCTACTGTGTGACCGGTAATTAAAAATGGGAGACAAGGCTCTGTGCTCAGCCGACTGCCATCGAGTCTCCAGAGTGCCCAACAGTCACGACCTGGCCGGGCAGGGGAGGAGGGAGGCCGGCTGCAGGGAGACAGCAACTCGACTTAAGAACCCACCCCTTGGTCAAAATCGCCACCTAATTTTTAAGAAAACGGATTAGAGCTGTTTTCTTGTGATGACTTAAAAAAAAAAAAAGGAAAGAAACTCGACCAGGCCACGGTAATTGTACCCAGATGCTTTGATTATTTCTTCAGGACCGCTGCGCTCCCAGATGCTGTGGGGTTTTGAATTCCTACTGCGAGGAGGGCCTCTGGGGCGGACTCTGCACCGGCTGCGTCCCCAACCCGGCCGTAACTTCACCACGCAAAGGGGTCTCAGCTGTCAGGCAGCAGCAGAGGCTCCTGGGCCCTCAGGGTCTGGGGTCTCTCCCCCCACCACTCTCCTCTCTTATCTTGATGAGATGAGGTGGCCCCTGCCCCCGCCCCTCCCAGGAGGGCGGAGCAGGCACACAAGAGTGGACAATAGGGCTGACCTTTGGGGTCTCTTTCTGGTCCCCTCTCAAAACAATGCAACTTACTAAGTTATGTGCTGCCCAGGCCCCGCGGCTGGGCTTTCCAGAGGCCCTCTGACAATTTACTCACAAAGTTACCGCCCAAAAGGCAATGCTCTCTTCCTGGAGCTGTTTTCTAAGGCAAGATCAAGGGGCATTCCTGGGGTGAAGGGCCTGAGACTCAGGCGGGGCCGGGGGCCTTGGAAAAACAGGCAAACGTCCACGTGCACCCAGCACATGGCCACACTCTGAGTGTGGCACGCTGCTGCTCCCGGCGTATCTCTCCCATGGCATCATTTTCATTGATAATTGAAAGCCAAGCTCGAGTCCAATGGCTTCACACAGAAATGGGCCTCATCAGCCAGTTTTTTCAGGCAACAGGAAGCTGGGGAGCCAGCAGAGGGCCATCTGCTGGGCCAGGCTTGCTCACGTGAGGCCCCAGCACAGGCCTGACGGGAGATGCAGGAGACCGTCTGGGCAGGAACACACAGGGCCAGCCAGGAGGGCTTGGGGGTGGGGGTGCAGGGAGGGCTCTATGCATCCAACTCTGCCTCCTCCTTCCCAAAATAAACGCCGGGCTGAGCGCCTGATCCTGCGGGCCCCTCGCACACCTCCACTCCCCGGGTAAGTGTTTGTGTGCTGGGGTTTTACACGTGCCTCACCGACAGGTCACTCCTCCGGGTTATTTATAGAGCCCATCCGAAGACTCGGCTTCCCACTCAACCACTTGCCAACCAGAGTCCTTCCCTGCGAGGATAATTCCTGCTCTTCCGTTCCAACTGTTTATATTAAACCCAACACCAAATGAGTAAGGACACAAACAAGTCATTAAAAATGAGGACCCGAGGTGAGCACAGGGCTGGGGGGGAGGGGTCAAGCTGTGCTTGGGGTACCCAGCTGGTCAGACCGCCCCTCAAGGGCTAATGGGGGTGGGCCCTCCAAGACACTCAGGTTTTCTATCTCATTCATTTCAATACTAATTAATAAGTTCACTCCAAGGGCCAGGTACTCTGAGTACCTGGGGAGCAGCAGAACTACCTGGGCAGACTTCAAGGGTGCAACAAGAACTCACTGGACAGACTTTAGTTCAACAAGTAGAGAAAGAGGAGGCACAGGAAGGGGGGCTACTTTACAGTTTTACCAAGAACCTGGGCTAAAAGACAAGAGTCACTCTTTGAAAGTGATAGCCCAACCTGGTTGCCCTTCACACACCTGATTATTATCATCATTGAGGTATACTAATTAAGATGCTTGACGTCTGCTCAAAACACTTCCCTCTACCAAAAGCTTTCATGTTTATTATTCTGATCTTAATAGCACCCTATGACATAAACAGAGGGATGGTGCCCACTCCTTCATTCCACATGGGGTGCAGAAAGGCTTCAACAGGGAAGCAGTGGACAGGCTACTGAGCCATTCAGGACACTCCCGCAACGCAGCATACATACACTTGAGTATCTTTCATGTTGAAAGGAAATTTGAATCGATCGAAAAAATGCTCTTTGGCAAGGCCAGTGAAGACACGCGGGCTTCACGTGCTGCAGGTAAAATATGTGGTTTCAACCCCCCGGTGGGAGGAAAGCACATGGGAATCTAGTTTGGACACTCGGTGAGAGACTGATGAAAAGGAGTCACTGTACACCAACGAGGCCCACGGTTCACCACCAAGACGACAATGGGAACACAAAGGATCTTTGGCACCTGCCTCCAGGATCTCAAAAGCGTGGCCAGCATAACAGACAAGGTGAATGCAGGTAACAGCCCAGCTGAGAGCTCTGGAGAGGGAGGAGCATACCGAGGCTGCATCTCCACTGCCCACCCACAGGGGGAGGAGCCCCTGCAGGGTCTTGCCTGGCCAGGGCTTAGGATTTACTGATAACATCCCAGGCCACCCAGGTGCAGGTGCTACTGACAAAGGTGACACTCTGGATCCTGACACTGGGAGACACAGAAGCCCCCCCTGGAGAAGGCCCCCGGTGAAGCAGCCTTCCCACAGGCCCTAAGTTGTCTCAGCTGTCAAACAGAGAGGAGTCCGGCCGAGGTTTACCCAAATGTTCACATAATGCACCAGACAGAAGCAGCAGGTGCCAAGTGACTGCCCAGCCACAAAAGCCCAAGCCAGTATCATCCTCCAAAACAACCAGAAACCATAAGCTTAAAGATGCTGAAACAACTCCTTAGCTTGATCCTATGTGTTCCTGCAAAAACCAATTGGAGGCCACCTAGGGGTAGACCAGATGTCTTTCGAGTTTGGGTTGCCGGGTTTCCAGGGCAGTAAGTGTGCCCCCTGGTGGCTGAAGAATACATCCTTCCCTGGCTGCCAGCAGTCAGCAGTCAAGTCTCCACCACCCCGAAACCCCTGCAGGGTTAAACTCAGAGCTGGCTACTCGGCCCCAGCCCTCCATCCCTCCATCCTGAAGAGATACCCGGAGGCCCTCCAGCGAGCAGGCAATCTCCACAGATCCCCTGTCCCCAACACTGGGAGAAACACACAATGAATAGCAAGATAAGCCCTTCAGATAGCAATCAAGTGCCCAGCCACAACCTAGAATTAAGAGGCTCATTGTCTTTTTGGTATTTGGAAGGGGGAAGCGAAAGAGAAACATTCTAACAGGTCTGAAGTTGCCTCCAAAGGTCAAGAATCGTAAAGACTTGGATGGCTGTTTGTCTTTGAAGCCTCAAACAGAGAAAGTCCTCCAGGGTCCCAGCGCTTTCTGGCCCCGCCCTCTTTCTCCATCAGGACCAAGCAACAAACTAATCAAATGAGGTCTGACCCTCCGGCTATAAGCATTTAAAACCTAGTACCTAAGCATATACATATGCTACTCATATTCGCCTCTACACGTACAGACACAGACACTGACACACCTAAATCCATACATTACATGTGCCAGTAAGCAGAGCAGTAGTCTCTGGACCTAAGGGTCCTTCGTTCGGAAGTCACAGGGCCTGCCCAAGTTAGGAGAGTTTCTTGCTGGGCAAACAGCTAATTCTACAAAGAGCATCACCAGCTCCGTGGTTGAGCCGACTGCTCTCATCACAGCACAGAAGTTCAGAAGGCTCCACTTACCCCCATGTTCAATGGGTGCACACTATTTCCCGTGCCTCCAGCACAACCCAGCTGCCTTCCTGGCCACATTAACGCCACTCTACTGATTAGTGGTGAATGACCCCTTCCCAAGCCAGCGCTGAGTGTATCTGGTGACTCAGAAGCATCAAAAGCTGCTGTCCTCTCCTCAACCCCTTCTAAGGCTGGCCCAGGATAATAAGTAACCCGCATTAATGAATACTGCTGGCCACTGTTTGAAGTCAGCCCTGGCAGACTGCAGGTCCTAGCTGTGTGCGCATCACTTTCCCCCTTTAAACAACGAAAGAACAAGATCAAAGGGCTCACGGCCAGCGGTCCCAGCTCCGGGCAGACCCTCGTGCGCCCAGGCAGCACATCCATCCACCACACCCCGCAGCCAGCCCCCCACCCCGCTTAACGTAAAACATCTGCAGAGTCCAGCTCATCCGCCCACCCCTGCCCGGGCCTTACCTGTATCCATTGTCAACAGCCTCTGTGGACCGCACGCTCGCTGTCGCCCTCAGAGTTTTGCTGGACAAGCCAACCACAGTGGGTGAAAGTTTGCACTTCAAGTCGGCACAAGTCCACTCCTCCTCTTCATTCAAGGTGGGGAGATAGCCACACACCACCTTCAGGCTCCCCAGTCCCCCGTTACTCATGTAAGCTGTGTTTTCTCCCCCACTCCTCACATACTCGAGGTATATATCAGAAGTCAAAAACATCTGGTAGGCATTTTCCTCCATCACCGCCTGGATCTCGGTCTGTGCCTGGTCGAACATGATGGAGTCGATCTGCTGCTTCTTGATACCATCTCGAATGTAGGTCTTGGTGGCGGGTTTCAGCTGCTTGGAGACGATGCTGTTGTTCTCGATGTACCTTTTGTAGATTGCTTTGGCCACTCGTAAAGTTTTGGAATCCTTCAGGTTCATCAGCCTGAACCCATTGCAGGCAAACCAGAAGTCCAAGGTATCCACGCATTTCTCCCTCTCCAGGAAAGTCCGGAAGAGGTAAGCACCGTCCTGATCGCCCAGCAAGGACAGCAAGGACTTGGACCACCTGGTCAGAGGGGAGTCTGGGGACGCGCGCCCCTCCGGCTCCCCCAGGCCATCCTCGTTGCGCCGGGCGTTGGAGGACACAGGTGTGGGCTTGGCGGCCTGGCCTTTGCCCACCCCAGGCTGGCAAGGCGGGGTGTCACCTTCCTCCCCGGGCACCGGGGGTCGAGGGGCATCCTCGCGGAAGCTGCTGCTGGGGTCGGGGAGGCGAGGCACCAGCACGGCGCTGCTCATGGTGAGGGAGTTCTTCTGAGTTCGGGGATTTTTTTTCCTCCTTCCAGTTCCTCTCAGCAATCAGCGTGGTCTCTCTCTCTCTCTCTCTCAAGTCAGCAGGGGCTCATCTGAGCCTCCTTTCTGGAAAGAGAAGTAAAGGGGGAGGTAGGGAGAGAGAAAAGGGTATTGATCTAATCAAAACCAGATCTACCCAACATCAAAGCAAGAAAGTAAACAGGCTTTTCAACTCCTCAAATTCAAATCAAGCAGCCCAGCTATCTGCGAGGTGCTCATCTAAAGTATCACACGCAGCTTTTCCAAAGGTGAAACCCGAGCTCCCGGCACCAGGGGGTGGGGTGGGGTGGGGTGCGCTGGGGGAGGGGAAGGTGAGAGGTGGGGGCGGAGGGGCGTCCGAGGTGTAAGACCCCACCCTCCCCGACCCCGCGGGCCCCGGGGCGGGCCGGGCAGCTCGCGCCTCGCCGCCCCCCGCCCGCCCCGGCCCCCTCCCCGATAGCATCAACCCCAGAGACGCGCACCGGCCCCGCCGGGCTGGGTGCAGGTGAAACCAATTTCGGTAAATTTCCCCACTCGGCTCCGCGCACAGATAACTCAGCTCCAAACGTGCCCCTCGCCTGCATCTGGTTCCCATTCCCCCCGCCCCCCCCCCCAGCGCGCCCCCGTCCCACTTCTTAAAAATTCAGAGGATCCTCAACCCAGAAGGCAGCCCGCCCAGCGCAGGGCGGAACGCGCGCCCCGACTCCCAGCTGGGGAGCGCGCCCCCGCCCCCGCCAGCCAGATGTGAGGTTCGCAGCGCCCCCGCCCCCCGCCCCGAGCGCGGCTCCGTCTACACCTCTGCCTTCCCCGCGCCCCAAAACCAGAAACCCACTCGCTCAGACGAGCCTTTGATCTCCAAACTTTGGAGGGAGCGGAGAAGCCGCGGGACCCGCCGCCCCCGGCCGCCCCCGGGAGCCGCACACCCCACAAAACCGGATCCGAAACCGTCTCGCGCTTCCACGGGCTGTGCCAAGAACCCCAAACTCTGCTGACCTCAAGCCTGTCTCCTTCTCCCCAAAGAAAAGTCTGATCTCACCAATAAACAAGCCGCCTTCCCTAGCACCGAAAAGATCACGCGCGGGGGAGCCGCGTGGGCCGGGGGCGCCCGCGAGGCCCGGGGCTGCCGGGGGGCGCGCGCGGTGCGCCCCCGGGGGCTCAGGCCGCCGGGCCGGGCAGCGAGGCCCGCGGAGCTGCGGGGCGGCCGGGAGCGCCGCGTCCCCGGCGCCGAGGAGAGGTGGGGCCGCCCCGTTACCTGGAAGACGCCGGCGGCCCGAGGCCGGGCTCTCATCGCCGCCGAGCCCCGCCGGCCCGAGCCCCGCCCGGCTCCGTCCAGAGCCCGAGCCCGGGGGGCTCTCGCGGCGCCCCGAACCCGGGCGCGGGTCGGTGCCGGCGCGCGCTCGCCCGGGCGCCCGCAGGAGCCGCGGCCCGGCTCAGAAATGGCGACCGGCCGAGTCCCTGCCTCTCCGCCAGAGGAGCCGGCGCGGCCGGGGGCGCGGGGCCCGGGCGGGGAGGAGGGACGCGGGGGACGCGGGCGCCCCGGGCTCGGGCCGCTCCAGCGCGCAGACTGAGCCCCGCCAGCGCTCGCGGCCCCTAAGCGCGCACCAGAGAGCGGGCGGGGGAGGCGGGGCGGGGGGCGGGGGAGAGGGCGAGGGAGGGGTGGCGGGAGGGAAGGGGCGGGGAGGGCGGGCGGGGGGCGCCGCCACCCTTTCATCCCACCTTCCCCAGCCCGTCCCGGGCACACTCGGCCCCGGCTCACGTCCGCAGCGCCGGGGACGCGGCCCCCGCGGGTACCTGCCCCGCTCGGGCCCCGCCGCGGCCGCCGCGCGCGCAAGTCTGCGCCCCGCGCCCCCGCGCCCCGGCCGCCGCGCCGGGCAGGGGGCACCGCGCAGGGCGCGCGGGCGGCCAGGCGGAGCCCCCGAGCGCCGGGCGCGGGGCCCGCCGTTCCCCTCCGCGCCCGCCCGGAGCGCGCCCCGAAATAGCCGGGCTGCCAACTTCAAAGGGCCGCCGGCACATCAAAGCGCGCCGCCCGCCGCCGCGGCCTGGACACTCACCAGGGATCCGCGCGCGCGCGCTCCGCGGCGAGCCCTCGCAGGCGCCCCGGGCCCGGCCCTGGCCCCGGGCCCCGGATCCACTCGCGGCGGCGGCCGCCCCGGGCCCCCCCGGGCCGGTGCCGGCGGCGGGGAACATGGGGAGTCGCGCCGCCGGGGAGGGGGTGCGGGAGGCGGCGAGCTCGGGATCAGAGCGCGGTCCGCGGGCGAGGAGGCGAGCGGCGCGCCCCGCCGCCCCTTTTATGCAAAAGACCCGCGCGGGCCCCCGCCCCCGCCGCGCGCCCCGGCCCCGGCCCCGGCCCCGGCCCCCGCCCGGCCGGCTGGAGCGCGGGTCCTGTTTCCAGCAGCCGCGCCGCGCACCAAATGTCCTCCGGGCGCGTCCAACAAAAACTGCGCTGTGGATTTAACTGTGCACTTCAAAGGCGCGAGCCGAGCGCACGGTCCTGAAAGGGAGGTACGCGCCGGCCGCGCCCCCGGCCGCCCCCCGGCGCCCCGACGCCCCTCCGCGCGCCCGGCCGCCCCCGCCCCCTCGGGGCCCCCAGCCCGGCCGGCCCGGACCCCCTCCGGCCCCCGGCGCCCGCGACGCGGCCGGGCGCGACCTCGCCCCCCGCCCGCGAGGGGCGTTCTGGGGAGCCGCCGGGCGGGGGCCGCGCCCCCACCCCCACCTTTCACAGCAGGGCTTTCGGGGGGCGGCCCGCGCCCCCGACGCCGCGCCGTCCCGAAAGCCGGCGCTCAGAGGGGTTATTTTTATTTCCCGGCGCTCGGGCTGCTACTCAGTTGCCAGGACCTTATCAAAGCGCAGCCGGCTCCAGCCGACTCCCCCGGGCCGGGTTGGGGAGCCAGTGATCCCGCCGCGCCAATCACCGCCGCGCCGCCCGCCCGCGCCGCCCGCCTTAAAGGCACGGCGCCCCGGCCCGCCCCGCGCGCCCCCGCCGCGCGCCCCGCGCCCCGCGCCCGCGGAGCCCCGCCCCGCCCCGCCCGCCCCGCGCCCCGCGCCCCGCGCCCCGGGGGCGCTCCCCGCCCGGGTTCTGATTTCGTTTTTCTAGTTCTCGGGCCGCCTGGCTCCGGCCGCCGCCCCCTGCGCGCGCGCGCCCTGCCCTGCGCTGGAGAGCAACAGTTTATTGTAGCGCTCTGGCCGCCGGCAGAACTGCAAGCAGGCAGGTTTTTTTTTTTTTTTTTTGCTGTCATCAAACATTTTTCTACCTCCATTCAAGTTTCCCTGGTCATTTGGGCTTGGAGGATCTTGTCCCTGGATCCCAAGGCCAGGTGTCTCGGGGCGAACGCGCGCCGGACGCAGAAGGCGCCTGCGGACTAGGGCGCTCGCGCACCGCGGAGTTTGGGGGGAGACCGCCGCGCGTAGGGGGATGTGCGAAGACCGGGGTGAATGGGCCCGCGGAGGCCCCGGTGGTGCAGGCCGCCTGGAAGGCTGGTGCCCCAAGTGTGCCTCAACTTGCTGAAGAATGGAGCCCAATCTCGAAGTCTGGCCACCGGGACCCTCCTTGCGCAGTGCTTGGCCGTCTCTGACCGCTGCGCATCCACAGCCTTGCCAGCGTCCCTACCCCCCCATATGTTAACTATTACTCGGGTGTGGAATGTCTCTCCCCGCCCCCCCCACACCTGCATTTTTTAATGTCTTGACAACTGCTCTCTCTCCCCCTGCTATCACTTTTGAATTGCTCCCCACCTTCCCTTGAAATATTCACAAAGCACAAGCTTCTCTTCTCCCCTAAGATGACAGGAAACTCTGCCACAAACCCAGGACATTATTTATGTTCTTTCTATTGCTACAGAAAGATCCCTCACACGATGCACTAATAATTAACTTTTCCGCCTCTCCAAAAACATAAAAGTGAAAAGCAAAGAGTTTCAAGAAGTGGAAGAAAAAGCCCAGCCTAGTCCCAGCTGTGGGGCCTTGTCTTCCCTCCTCCATCTCTGCTCCCTTTTTCTTTATGCACTTTCTTGTTGAACTTGGTGCTAAACCCTTCTCAGAGCAGAGGTACCTCTTACCGTTCCTTGCCGGGTCAGAACTTTAGAATATGCACAAAACAGATCCCTCTGCTCAGATTTCTATAGGAAGACAAGTAGCTAGCCAGCCGCCGGCGCCTTCGCAGGGACCGTTCCTCGTCCCCAGCCTGTGGGGCTGTGACAAGGGACGGGAGCTCTTGTGGGCCAGGCTGCTGGCTTTTCAGTTCTGGGCGTGGTGGCAGGTGGCACCTCCCTCCCCAAGACCTGCCTCTGCAAGACCTGCAGTCCATCCGTCCATCTGTTCCATTGCTCCAGGCTCACCTCCCCAAGCAGCCTTGGCTGTGGGTCGGGGCTATGAAACTCGAGCTCCTCAAGGCAAACTGACAAGACTGGCGGGAGAGGGCGGCCCTGCTGGGTGTGAGGAGACTTTCAGCCCGTCCACTCCAGGTCACCCTATCCAGCCACCCAGCTTTCTGGAATGCCAGTTTGTGGGACCCTCAGCCAAGGGCTTACCATCACCTTTGCAGGGGAAGGCTGAGAGCAGAGCTGTCCCTGTGGTTCCTGGGAGCCTTTAGGTCATTACGGGAAGAAAAATGTATACAGAGAACGCATTGCAGTAGCCACCAGAGCAGCATGCACGCGTGCACGTGCCCGCACACACATGCACACACGTCATGGGAGAAGGGGGTATAGAGAAAGCAAAACATCCCAAATCAAAATAAACAATGATCAGAAAGAGGGCGCTATAAAAAAGGAAGTGGAAACTTGGTCTTCGTGGGTGGTTTCCCTCCCCTCCCGGCTAGCCCCACTGCTCCCGCGCTGCCTGCAGACGCCCCAGGACCATCTCAGGCTCAGCTTAGCCAAGGACGCTCCTTCTTCTCCATCCCTCGCCCAGGCAGCAGCAGAAGCGAAGCGGGGCCTGGAGGCGGAGACCTGGGAGCAAGGCCTAGTTCAGCTTGGAACTACTTGGTAATAACCCTCGGAGAGCCTGCTTTCCAGAACAGGTGCTCGGTCACCTTGGGCCAGAGCGTCCCTCCTCCTACCCCCTTCACCCCACTTGGAGTCTGGTGGTATAGTCCCCACCCAGCAGGACACTGGGCCAAGTGCTGAGAAGCCAGGTGTCCTCTCTAGCCTCCAGGTCTTTGGCGACTTGTTGATAATATTTCTGGAGAAGCCAAAGTCCTTCGCTTCCACCCAGCCCCTTTCTCAAGATAGCACAGTTTTCCATTTTCCCCTTCTCCCTGGCAGCAGCGCTATCATGTGACTTGTTGTAATCCTGCTCGGTTGCCTGGAAACTGGAAAGCAAGGTGATGGATTTCTGCACATGCTCACTCCCCCCCCCCCCCTTTAAAGAAAAACCCTATGGAGGATAAACAGCCGCTTTGCCTAAGTGCAGACAAGTTTAATAAAGCAGGGAGTCACTTGTTTCTGGATTTATAAACCAGACTGAAATCACAGAAAGCCAGAAAGCGAGGACCCAGGGCTGCCTGAAAGGCATCCTGCCAGATCACCAACCTTTGCTCTAGTGGGGAGGGGAAGTCACCCCAGCTGTGACTGCAGAGCGGGCAGACCCGGGACATCCCTCTGTAAGATTCAGTGACTTTGTGTTTTATTATTTTGGAAAAGTGCCACCTCAGACAATGTACCTTTGTTTAGGGAGGGAGCTGGAGAAAGACACAGGTAACCTTCCCTGCAACTGCAGGTCATTTCACTGCCCTCAGTTCCCCTGGTGCTCACCTGTGGAGCTGCGGTGAGGATGAGCAGTCAGGTAGATGCCTGGCTCAGGGAGCGACACACAGTAGGGACTCAAAACCTGGTGGCTTGTTCCACACAGCCACCCATTGCCTGAGCAATCTGTCACCTGTTCTGGGAAGAAGCCCTCACCTCCAAGGCAGAGATGACCCCGAATTAGGAGCCACACTCCATGCTGGGAGACCTGGAAGCTGGCTGAGGAGGTCCTGAAGGGTCACCGCCCACACCCCATCTTTCCTGCAGAGAGGAGCAGGGGCCAGCAGACAAAGGGTGCTATGCCCTTCCGCCCTCTCTCAAAGGCAGTCCTATCCAGTACCCAAAAAGAAAGAATTATCTAGCCAGGGGGCCCTTAAAGTGTTACCTAGCTCAGGCCACCATTTAAGAGTGGAAAACCAAGCAAAGCAGAGGTGAAGGGATTTTCCCGTTGCTTCTCCCAGGTCAGAGCTGAGCCAGATGCTCCTGGCCAGGGCAGGGCTGGCTAAGAGGGGACCCTGAGCGTCCCAAGTCCTTGGCTTCCACAGCAGGGCTAATACATATAATTTGGGGTGCTCTCCTAAAAGAATCATCTCAAGACTCCAGCCTGAAATTCCACGGAAGCACTGCCTTCTGCCCGCCCCGTGTACAGCTAAACCCCACACCTGGGCCACCCTCAGCCTGATCCCCGGTGGTTCCACCAAGTCTTACGGTGGCAGCCACTGCAGATCGGTCCACCTGATGGGGGGAAACTGACAACCTGAGGAGGAAGAGAGAAGGGAAAGGCCGGCTCTGCTTCCTGCTAGTCAGTGGCTCTACTTCCTCTTCCCTTTGTGGAAGGGGGATTGGGAATTTCCAGGTGGAGATTTTGAAGTTAGGATCAAAAAGGTGAGGTTTTCCTCTTTCTTTCCTCTGTGCCTTTAGAGTCAAGATCCTCCTGGCTGGACCCCTCCCCCCAGATTCCCAGGCACCCGGCCTCACCTCCAGCAAAACACTTGGGCTGAGCTACCTCTCCTGCCACCTGGTCAACCAGAAAGTCACTGAGGAGGGGCCCATGTTTTATGACACCTGAGTCCCTTCACCCAGTTCCCAGCAGAACGTAGGTCTCTATACATGGTTGAACTGTAACTGTGGATGCGGGAAATATGGGGAGTATTTACCCACTGGTTGCCACCCGGCCAACCAGAAGGTAGATCAGCCTAGGTCCGGGGGCAGGACCTTGGAAGTCGCCTTCCAGAATTAAGACTTTAGTTGCCAGGATCCCGGGGAGTGGTAGGTGGATGGTGTTCTCTAAATGGACCCCCAGGGGAGCAAAAATGTGCCATCCGAGAATATGTCTTTTTTGGCAAAAGGTTGAGTGGATGTTACTTTTTTTTAAAATTAATTTCTTTATTTATACAAGCACTGGGTATAGTCAGAAGCGCGGGAGGGTGAGAGAATTCACCAGAGCAGGGAACAGAACAGGCAGACCGACGAAACACACTGCTGTGGGGTGTAGCGGGTGCGGCAGGAGAGGTCTGTGCACCATGTGGAACCCTTGCCTGCGGCCTGGGATCGAACCGGCGCTGCAGAGGCTGTGGGCTGCTTCGCAGTCCAGTGCTCAACCGCTGCACCACCAGGGGAGGCCTGAGTGGAGGTTGCTTTTGAAAAAGATTTACATATAAACTGTAGGCGCAGTACCGGGAAGACCTTGTCTTATCCTTGTTGCAGGAGAAGGCAGAACTAAAAGTGCGTACCTTTGTCTACCATGCCTCCCCAGCCGGCTTTTCCTTTCTCCCACACCGCCAGGCCCTTCTGTCTTCGCTAAGCTAAGCTATTTAAGATGGCGTGTGAAGCTGCCACTCGGGCAAATTGCAAGTTGCAAGGCCCTGTGTACACAGGAGCTCTGTATGTTGCTGCTAAACTACCCTTTTTACTTTTCTCATACCAGTCCGTCTGATGCCAATTTGATTATCTGCTAGCTTCGAAGAACCCAGGTGGTTCACCAGAGGGGTGCAAGATGGTTTCCCTTGCACCCAACATGAGCTTCCTGGCATTTATGCCCAGTTCCCGCCCCTGGATCATCGGATGGATGCATTGACTCCTTCCAAAGAACAGGCTGCAGCAGGATGTGCGTTCTGAAACTAGGTGATGGAATGTTAGTAGCTTCTGTCTTTGGTGTTTTCCGGGATCATGAGGCAGCCCCTTCTGAGTGGAGTCCATGTGGCATGGGGTGAGACCCACCCCCAAGCCAGCAAGTGACCTTGGAGGTTGACTCCCACCTAGCCAGCTTGGAGCTGACTGCAGACCCTTTACGGAGACCTTGAGCCAGAGACCGCTATCTAAGCTCTGCCCAGATTTGGATCTTGCAGATGAAAATGCATCCTTTGGCGATAGGGATGGTCAAAACAGATCTGTTGGTAAGACTTTTGCCCTGTCAACTAACACATGGCTAACACCAAGACCAAGTTGCAATACATACAGGTTATAGGAATCTTTTCTCCACATTATTGGATTGCAGGACACTGGGGGGGGGGGGGTTGGGGCGAGGATGGTGACAAGCATATGCTGGAAGTGTTTTAGGGCAGGGAGAGGGGCAGCCCAAACCCCGCAAACCTGCCTACTCTAAATGGGTTCTGCCATCCGCCGCATCAACACAAAACATGTGAGACTTTAATGGGAAGGAACTTTAATACAATTAGGAAACAATACAGCAAAGGCAAAGAATCTAGTTTGTAAATCAAGCCCCAAAGTTACCCGTCCCCTCATGGGTAAAAGTCCATCCAAATGGGATCGGCCCAGAGCAAGGCCCCAAAGCCTGCCACAAGTCTAAAGCACCTTCCAGTGGGGACCCACAGAAAAGGGTCAGAAACAACCGGACAAGCCCGGAAGGAAAAGAGCAAAATCAACATCAAGATAAAAGCTGCCATGGTCACCTCCCCACGGGTCTCACCCACATCTGGGTCACCCCGTCCACGACCAAAAGACAAGCACAGTTTCTTCACGTGTCTCTCGGCTCCACGCGCCTCCTCCAGGTCTCCTTCTGGCTCCATCCGGCTTCCTTCCCTCCCCAGGCTCCTCTGCAGCTTCTTCTCTCCCTGCTCAGCTCCACCCTCCCTTGGGTGGGGCAGGGAACCTGGAACCTCCCCCTTTCCTGGGGACCCCCCTGTTACAGAAGTAATTATGACATGCTTGAAGTTCTTCAAAGGTTACTGGAAGTTTCTACTCTGCAAATTTATCAAGTTTTTCCAAATAGATTATGAAATGAAAAACAAAGTTGTTTGTGATTTTATTTATTTATTTATTTATTTATTTTTAGAGATTTATTTATTTATTTATACAAGCACTGGGTACAGTCAGAAGCGCGGGAGGGTGAGAGAATTCACCAGAGCCAGAGCAGGGAGCAGAGCAGGCAGAAGGACCGAAGTACACTGCTTGAGGGGAGCAGCGGGCGGCAGGAGAGGTCTGCGCGCCATGTGGGACCCTCACCCGGTGGCCGGGGAGCAGCCGGGGATCCAACCGGCGCTGCAGAGGATCCAACCGGCGCTGCAGAGGCTGCGGGCAGCTTCGCAACCCAGGGCTCAAAGGCTGTGCCACCAGGGAGGCCCTGTTTGTGATTTTACTAAGTTACAAAGACAGTGACATTGGACCACCCTCCGAAATGCTAAATGGAGAGACACTCCTAAATGGAGAGGCAGAGCTTGTTGGTCTGAAAGGTAAATATGAACACTATTGGTTAGCTACTGCATTCAAATTTAAAAGCGGGAAATGAATCTTCCCTTTGGAATGATAGGGAACTTGGAAGAGGCTATTAAGAGTCTTTGGGATTAAAATGTAGAGCCCAAAATAGCAGGGATTGGGGATTAAGTCTTTGAACAAACAGGATCTTTGGGAAACAATCCTCAGAATTCCTGTCAATGAATTTAAATTGTAGGCGGGTGTGGGTGGGGAGTGGTGAGGGCATGGGAGGAATTCCCAAATGGGGTGGCCCTGAGGACAGGGAAATGTCTCTTTTGTTTTTTGAGGTACCCACCAGCACCTCAAATATGTCTTGACATACTTCAGGATTTTCTGAGCAAAAACATTAGTATCCCCAAAAGATATGGGTTGAGGCTCAGCTCCTGTCCCCAATGCACTCTTGAAAATACTTGCCCCACTAACTTTTGAGCATAAAAAAAGATGTAATAATGATTGAAACTGCAAGTCTCAATCCTCTCAATGAATCACCCCAACATTTAAGGAGTGTCCAAAAAAAATAAGCGGAATAAACAAGTGGAGGAAGCTTTGCCTTTTCCAGAAGCTCACAGCCACAGAGCAGGGGAGAAAGGCCAGGCAAGGCCTGAGTGGCCTGGGCTCCTGGTGTCATTATGAGCTGGGGAGTGTGGCTCAGCGGTTAACCTGGAGGCTCTGAAGATGGACAGCTTGGCCCCCTCGGGAGAGTCTGTCATTACTTTGCGCCTCTGTTTCCCCAAGCATCCGATGCCAGGAGCTGCCTTGGCGGTACCTCCAGTACGTGACTGGAGCCCTGGCAGACGAGTGAACACTCTCTAAGGCTCAGCCATCTCTGGAAAACACTAAAGGGAACAACAGCCAGGGCCAGGCTCCCCTGCCCAGGAAGCCTGTCAGTTACTGTGCGCTTTGAGGCCTCCTTCCCTTCACTATCAGCAGGGAATGGAGGGCAGGCACACCTCATTTTATGGCGCTCCACTTTATTGCATGGCACCCACGTCCCGTCCTTCACCAACGGAAGGCCCGGAGCAGCCCTGTGCTGAGCGCCCCGACAGCGGGGGCCTCTTGTGTCTTGGTGTCCCATTGAGTGGAGGCATGTGCACGGCTTTGCGGGCCGTGGGCCGTTGCACACCTACGGGGCTGCTGCATAGTGGGCGCCAGACTTTGAAATGCGCTGGAGAACCAGAAAATGTCACGTGACCTGCTTTATGGCAACGCTGCAACTGCTTTGTGGCAGTTCCTGGAACATAACCTCAGCGGCCGAGGCGAGCCTGTCACGGCACGATTCGGGTGGAATTTGAGTGGAAATGTTCGAGCCAGTTAATTCCGTTTCTGCAAAATGTGAGTGCTCAGCTTTTGCGCACAGAGGTTCCCCGAGGCCAGCGAAGGTGCCTCCCCTCTTTTTCTTGCTCACCACCAGTCTTCAGCTGGGGGAGGGGAGCTACAGCCAGCTGACTTCACGGTGCGTCTCCCCCAGAACGCACCCCACCTCCAAGCCTGCCTGCGGTGACAGCGAGACCTGCAGGTACTTGCCAAGGGGTCACCATTCCTCGTCCTGAGGCCCTCCAACCCTCGGACAGGGTCAGCGCCCCCCACCTGCTCCCCATCACCACCGCTTCCCACACTCCGGTGCTGTTGTATCCTGTCGCTCCTCCCGGGAGCTGTGAGGTGGGCCCCACAGGACGGGGGTGGCAGGAAAGCCAGGGTGCCCTGCTCATCCTCAAACCTCCCAGCAGCACCCCCTTTTCTCAGCTTCGACAGAGCTTTGCAAAGTTGATAGACCACACTCACTCACATGTGCGTGCACACACACACACACACACACACACACACACATATCCACGGTGTCCACGGTGGTTCTCTTTTTTTTTTTTTTAAAGGATTTACTTTTTTTTTTTTTAAAGATTTATTTATTTATACAAGCACTGGGTACAGTCAGAAGCGCGGGAGGGTGAGAGAATTCACCAGAGCCAGCGCGGGGAGCAGAGCAGGCAGAAGGACCCAAGTACACTGCTGAGGGGAGCAGCGGGCGGCAGGAGAGGTCTGCGCGCCATGTGGGACCCTCCTCCGGTGGCCGGGGAGCAGCCGGGGATCGAACCGGCGCTGTAGAGGCTGCGGGCAGCTTCGCAACCCAGCGCTCAACTGCTGCGCCACCGGGGAGGCCCTTCTCTTTGTGACAATGTTGTAGTGACCAGGTGTGGTGGCCAGGCTGGTGAGGCCTCCTCCTGCGGGCATTCCTCCCTGTGCGTCCGTAAACGCCGGGCTGCGCTGATTCTCTTCAGCACAGACGCCGGGTCTCATTCACATTCTCCGTCAGAAACAGGCTTGTGCAAAGAGAATCCTCGGGCGAGGGTGGGGACAACCACAGGTGCGGGGGGCCTTCCCCCGAGTGTGTGTTTTCTGTCCCCGACCAGGGCTGTCTGCTGTCTGTGGCGTCCCCGCCGGCAAGGCCTCTGTCTCAAGCCCCTGGGCGCTGCCTGGGGCCGGGCCACCGCCAGGGCCATGGGAGGCTGAGAGGCTGAGGATGGTGTCCGGGTCGGAGGCTCTGCGGCCGGCTCTGGGCGCCCTGGCGTGCTGAACTCTGGACTGTGGACTCGGTGCTCCTCACGCCCGGTGAGGTGCCCTCTGCCCCACCCACACATCCTGCAGCTCCTCGCCCTCCTGCAGAGCCTCCTCAAGGGACACTGAAAGGGAGCTGGGGTACACCCAGCCTCCCCCACCTTTCCACGTCTCTGCAGCATGGATGTGGCCTGAGAGCAGAGCAGGCAGCTAGCAGAAGGGGCGGAGGCAGGGGTGAAGTGAGCTCATTTGGGGGTGCTCGGCATTGCCCCCGACTGTATCACAGTACCCCAGGGGCATCAGTTTTCTGATGGGGGGCTGGCAGTGGGTGAGGGGGGCTAGGTGACCGTCCTAGGTGTGGGGACCCAGCACAGGGATGCTGACGCTGGCCAATGTGCGGGGGCAGGAGAGGCCCACAGACACATTTTGGTTTTCAGGCTGACCCTCCACCCTTGGCCTTGCCGCCGAGGGCTCCCGACGGAGCACGGAGAAGGCCGTTCTTCACAGGACGCCTCGCTTGCCCTTCCGGACAGGGCCTGCCCACCTTTGCTGGTCAGCTGACAGTCTGCCTGGGAGCGGGCTGCCCTCACCCCTCTGGCCCCTGGCGGAGGAGGCCAGCAGGTGTGCATGGCTGCACCCCTTGCTCTTGGGGGTGACCTCTGGAGTGCCCCCTTCCCCTCTCCTCTGAGCCTTGTGTGTCATAGGGCAGATGCCCTGCGATGACCCGAGGATGTCCTTCCGGACTAGTGTCCAGCAGCCAACCTGGCTGATACCAGATCCGCCCCAGCAGCAGCTACTGCGGAGTCTCACCCTGCGCTGACTCAAGCAGCGGTGAACTTGCTGTGCCTCTGCCTTCCTGTGTGCCGTGACCTCTCAATTCACCCAGCACTTGCAGTGCTTGTTACCCCCCTAAATCCTCAGCATCCAATTTTGAAGTCGTGGTCACTGTGCATTTACTCGGTGAGGTAAATGGGTACCTCGGGGTACCCAAGGCTGGGAGGAGAAGGGAACAAGTGGGGGACACTCAGAGGCAGCCACAGTCACCTCCAACCCAGAGGTGTTTCCTGCTCTCCCAGGGCTGTGCTGGGCTTTGTCCTGGGGGAATGAGGGGCTGGATCTCCCCAGGGAAGCTTCTGGAACACCTAACCCAAACCAAGCTGTCCAGGTTGGCAGGGCCCAAGCCGTCACTTCCATCACAGTGTCCCGAAGGCCGGAGCCGAGGAATTGGTGAGTGAGAAGCAACACCACCTTTTGGACTGTGGAGTCAGAAAGACAAATCAGGTTTCAAATTCTGACCCCACCCCCTGGCCGTGACCTTGAATCAGCTGCTTTAAACTTCCCCTTCCCCTTCACAAAATGAACTAAGGATAAAACTGTTGGGTGTGGGTGTGGATGACAAAGGATTTCCAGCTCGCCATGCGTCCCCAAGTCCCGTCCCAGGAACTGAACCCAGGCTCTGCGGGTACCGTGGTAACAGGCACAGGGCCTCCCACAGCTGCCGGCGCCATCCCACAAGGGGCACGTCGGGTCCAGGGGGCGGCGCAGGCAGAACATCCCACTCCACCCTGCCAGTGCAGCTTCTGAGCCCAGTCAGCATCTCCACAGCCCCTTCCAGCCTCCCCTGCCCTGGCCACGGGCTGGGCCTGTCCCCAGAGGCCAGGTGGGCCCTTGGCTCCCAGTCACAACCACCAGCGCCAGTGCCCTCCTTGGCGCCATCTTCCCCCACAAAGCGCGGCACTGTCTGAACCCCCAAGGGCCGAGGGCTGTAAAAGGCCATAAAGCGAGCGGAGCTGCCATAAACCAGAGACAGAGTCATTAGCAGTTTCCTTTCTGATAAGGGCTTCAAGGGTTCCGAGGCGACTGCTATGATTTCGAGTCTGCATCCTTGTGCCCTAGATATCTGCGTCTGGTTCAGAGTCCACAGAGAGAAGATGAAGCCTCCCCCCACCCCCAGGGGTCAGGAAGAGAAAGGGAAGGTGCCCCCAGCAGGCTGCAGAGCGTTCCAGGGACTAACCGCGGCAAAGATGAGGCAGCTACCGGCCAGGCCAGGCCCTCCGCTGAGGGGTTATCAGCTCACCTCGTTTACTCCCCCTCCAGGCACCGCTGGAGGTAGTCACTACTAGTATCGACCTTTTTAGCAGGAAATGCAGGCCACGAGGCAGGACCTGCTACATCATTTGTAGCAGGACAAAACGCGGAGGCTGGCCTCCTTAGACATTTCAACGATGACGGCAGAGCATTAAATCGAGCACCGAGCTCGGGGTGCTGTGTGACCACAGAGAACACACACCTCCAAAGTCAGCCTTTCTAGAGGGTATTTCGAGGTAGGACTGGGTGTGAATGGTGTCATGGCATCTCTTGATGCCTCCCACCCCTTCTACCAGGTGGAAGATGCTGCTACCAGCTACAGGCTGAGGTTCCCTGAAGATGATTAAACGTTCAAGATCACCAGCTTCCTGAGAGATGGAGTCTCCTATGTGGAAGGAATTCCAGGGGGGCCATTGTATTGGGAGCTGTTAAACTGCATTTGCTCAGACACCCTGATAGGGCCCTGCCCCCTGGCACTTGCCTGCCTCAGCACCCAGGGCTCAGGTCTGCTTGTCTTTTGCTCTCTGTAGCAGTTGGGAGTTTCCATACCACCTTGGTCCCGGGTCACCCCCCACTCAGAACAGCAGGAGCCAGTGCACCAGCCTGACACCTGCAGGCACTGAGTCTCAGAGCCATCGAACTCCAGAGGCCTCGTATCAGTTTTGCAGTTGACTCCATGTTCTTACCAATCGAAAGCACAATTGGGGGACTGCATGGTGGTCTGGGCTCTGGCTCTAGCTCATTCTGTGACCCAGGCTATGCTGAGCCATAGGAGTTGGGGTCCCGGCACAGACGGGCTGGAGCAACAACACTCCTGAGGCTTATAGCCCAGCTCTCCTACCTCTTCTCCCTCCTCCCTGCATGACTCATGCTGAGGCACTGTGTCCCCTTGGCTATGGTGGACTCGTCAGATAAGAGGAGTGGACATCGGAAGTCAGCCGGTGGCCCTCCACCTTCCTTCCTGAGAGCCAGGACAATATTGGATCATGTGACCCCAACACGGCCTGGCCACAGCTGATTGGATTTCCCTTGGCCACACCCCTCAAGGGCAGCCAATCACAGACTGGCCAGCACCAGGAGACCTGAAGAGTCAGCCTGGAGGGATGAGCTGGGTTGTTTGGTTTTTCTCTCAAGCGCAGAAATTTGAACTGAGAAACAGAGAAAAAAAGTGTGCTCCACGGAGCCAGAGTGGCAGAAGGGGGTCAGGCAAGGCTGGCGGTGGCCACCATGGGCCAAGGGCTTATGAGACAGAGTAGGGGTCAGAAGGGCTCTGTCTTGAGGTTGAAAAGCTCTGGCTGGCAAGTTGGGTCCTTGCAATGAACCCCCATTTTCTCTTGGGGTCAGATGATTGGGTCTCCGGTCCTTGCAACTGAACAAATTATCTTGCATTTTCCAAAATTTCAACGATGATTTTCCATTATAACAAGTGAAGAGTCACCAATAGGGGGGTCTTGAGCATCCTCAGCAGTCCTGCTGTTTTGGTATCCCCAGTCAAATCCTTTAAATTGCATCTGGGTCATGGAAGAGCTGAAGTTGAAGGTCCTTTGGAGACCATGGCCTCTGGGGCCCCTATTTGGGGGCATCAACATCAAACAACTCCCAGCTGGGGCCTGCTGGGGACAGGCCACCAGAAGCTTGTCCCTTCCAGAAATGCCACCTTTGAAAGGCGCCTGGCATCCTTTGTTTCACGCTGGCCACATTCTGGACAACCAGGGGTAGGTGAGGATGCAGTTGGTTCTGTGCGCTGTCTTATGCAGACTCACACACACACACACACACACACACACACACACACTCACACACACTCACACACACCCTGCATGCCATAAAACAAAGGCCTGGAAATACCAGACTAAAACATGGGAGAAAATATATAATTAGTTTTATAGAACTTGAAGTCCATTTCCTCAGCGAGGGGACTTTTGTTAGTGAGTCTGAACAGCTAAGAGATAAATTTCCTGGCCCTATAATCCCTTTAGCATTTCCAGTCCCCGTGCAGGCTTCTCCCTGCAAGGTTTTGTTCTCCACGCTTCCTGCTATCTCAGACCCTGTGACTTGAAAGGCACGGCCAAGCCAGCTCAACCGTCCTCTCCTGGATAAAGGCACCCTATCTATCACTTTGTGTGAGCTTTCGTCCCACCTGCTTGAAATGGGGGTGCAGGGCAGACCTGGTCTGGGGGCAGGAGGAGTGTCTGGACTCCTCTCAAAGCAGCCAGGCTGGAAGCTGGCATCACCCTCCTGCACCTGCACCCCGGGGTGCTGGGAAGAGGAGAGTATGCTGCAGACAGAAGAAAACGGCCCGGGAGGCCACAGCCTGAGCTCCTGTCCCCGCTTCACCACTGAAAAGCTTTGTGAGCTTGGGCAGAGTTTTTGCCCTTCCTGAGCCTCAGCTTTCTCAACTGCGAAATGGGAATAAGTGACTCTGTTACAGGGAGGGCAAAAGGAGAAAACGGCCCTCAAGCTCTGTGTGTTCAGTAAGCGCCCTATAAATGTTCACCCCCTTTAAGAACCAGCTGCAGCTGCCCTCCCCTCCCCAGGGAAGAATGTCCCGCATCCTCTGGCTGCTTGGGGGACCTGAACACAGTGAGCACCCGGCTAGGTGGGCGCCCACCTTTCACGGGTCCCGCAGCAGAGCGGGTGCTCATTCTGCGGCCCCCTGGACAGCAGCGAGGTCCTGGTCCAGGGAGGGGTGAGCGGCTGTGACCAGGATTGAAAGCCAGCTCCAACCAGATGAGGCTGGCTTGCTTCCAGTGGCCATTTTCCACCCCCGTCCTGCCAGGGGAGGCTTGTCCAGATCCCATCCCCACGACCAGGCCTGTTTGGGCCCCAGCAGCCAAAGTCCAGACTGAGGAGCTCCCTTCCCCACGGTGGAGTCTCCGTTCAGAATGTCCAAGCGGTGGGTCACGGAGCTCAGGGTCACGGCCGCCTCCAGGAGAACCCACCTGCCCGCCCTAGATGGAAACAGGCCTGTCCTCTCCCTGACAGGCAATGACTAGCCCCAACAGGGGGGCTGGATGAGCCATTGGTCCCCCCCAGGGGGTGCGAGAGCCCACATGTTGCAGATGGACCCAAGGCGACTGGCCACGAAGCCACCGGCGGCTTCTCTTTGCTGCATTAAAAATGGTGGCTGAAAAAAAAAAAAATAGGCCACCACCACCCAAAACACCAAGCCACCAGAGAATGCAGCATACCAGCAGAGAGTCAAGAAGGAAAGGAAATCCAAATGTTTTGAGTTTAGCTATTAAGCATAGTTTCCAGCGAGTGTACTCATGTCTTGAAATGAAACAGATGAAAGCAACATGTGTCAATGGTTGTAGGAACGCAATAATGTCATCAACAGGAAATAAAGAAATTGAATACTGGAGCCTCAGTCCAGAACTTAACTCTTCTCCTGCCCCAGCCCCAAAGGCTTTCTGCATGGAAGACGGAGCGAGTTTCCTGCACTTGGGGTGACGGCCCCCGTGGGCCCTAGGTGCCCCCCGCAAGATCATGGGCCCCAGGAAGGACTTGCTTTTTCCACAAGGGACGATGGCCTTGGAAGGGAGGGAGCCCCCGGACCCTGGATCAGCTGACGAGGAAGCTGCACACTTCTCTCTCCATGAGGAGCTACTCAGGCTTGGCCGTAGGACCACAGTTAAGAGTTCCTGGCAAGGACAGTGCTGGCTGCTGGCAGAGGCGGCCAGACCAAGGCCAAGGCCCTGGCACTGAAGGGACACGGCGCCATCAGGGAGCCCCACAGTCCCCAGGGATGCAGATGGGGCAGGCGTGGGTCACAGAGATTCCATCTCACCCCAGCTCACCCAAGACAGCAGAAAGCAAGCACACACACGGGGGCGCTGGGCGTGGCCTGGTGACTTTGGACATGGACACGGTGACTGATGTCCATGCGCCCTGAGAGTGGACCCCCCCCAGGCCAGCCTCTGCTCTTCCCCCTCTGATGGACACACACTATTCAGCTTTGGGGATACCTGCCTCACAGCTGACCCTGTTTGCCACATGCAGATAACATAAGATTTAAAAAAGAGCGAGTTAAAATAGGTCAAGTGGGATTGTGGAGCAAGGACATTTATCTGTCCACTTAGACTTGGCCTTTGCTCACAGGGGCAGGTGCCAGAAGGGCCGCCCTTGGCGCCTGCATCAGAGTGCTCAGGAAGGCCCAGAGCCGTGCTCAGGTTAGGAGCACTGAGCACAGTGGTTTGTAGACCAGCCTGGACCAAGGTAGCCTACAACAAATGCATGGTAGCACTGTCATCCTTGCAGATAAATTAATGGACAGAAGAGACTGCTTTCCTCCTTCTATCATAAACAAACAAGCAAACAAACAAACAAACAAGCCCATTTTAACGAATTTCCATGCTGGATTCCAATGCCAGTGCTTTTCTATTCACTCCTAAGTGTAGCCTTTGGGTTCACCCTGCCAGTGTGTATCAGTCAGCTCAAGCTGCTACAACAAAACGACACAGACTGGGTGGCCCACACAGCAGATGCTTGTTTCTCCCAGCTCTGGGGCTGGAAGTGTGACTCAAGGTGGCTGGTTCAGTTCTGGGCGAGGGCCCCCTCCCGTGGTGTTCTCAGCCAGTGGAGACAGAGCGCTCTGGCATCTCTACTTACCAGGGCACTAACGCCACCATGGGGCCCACCCTTATGACCTCATCTCACCTTAATTACCTCCCAAAGGCCCTGTCCCCAAATACCATCATCTTGGGGGCCAGGGGGGTCAAGCATATGAATCTGGTGGGGAAAGAATCCGTCTTCGGATGAGGGAGTCGCTCTCCCTCATCTGCAGGGCCTGCCACGTGCGGTGCCCTAAGGCTCAGGGGCGGTGTCAGCAAAGGGGGCCCCAGCTCTGTCCTCCCGGAGCCCTCACTGTGCAGGAGACGAGAGCCAAGCAGCTCACAGCACAGGGGAGGCCCCAGGAGAGGCCCACACAGGGGCTGGGGGAGCGGGAGGCCAGCACTGAGCCCGCCCTGGATGGGGGGTCCGAGGAAGTGGAGCAGGGTGGCCCTGGGAGGTGGAAGAGCATGAGCAAAGGCTCAGAAGCTCGACACAGACTTGGAAGCCTCCGCAAGATCATCAAGCACGAGCACAGGGCATGAGAGGCAAGGAAGGGGGTGTCCTGAGCAGAGCTGGGGTGGCCCCTTGGTGGAGACACCCAACACTCTATGTGGACAGTTGTCTCTAGAGAGGAGCTCTTGCACTGGGTAGTGGGGGAGCTGTGTCTCTGAGCTGTGCTTCAGGACCAGCCTCTTGTAGGGATGGTTTCACGAGGGGAGGATTCAGCAGTGGGGAGCGTGTTGGGAGTCTATTCTACTAATCTGAGGTCCATTTGGTTGGATATTTATGTTTATGTCAGCAGCTGTCTGAGGTTGGGCCCCAGAAGCAGACTCTCAGAGGGGAACTGAGGTGAATCAGGAGGAAACAGTCTTAGGGCGCACTGCAGGGGAGAGGCAGGGAACAAAGGGGCCAGCGAGGGCCTGATGCCCAGCGCTGTCTCACAGGGTAACAGGTCAATGCGTAGGAGAATCTGGAGACAATCCAGACCACCCCACACTGTTCTCTGACTTGGGGACCAGGGAGCTGGAGCGATCATGCCCCCTTGGCCTCCCCCCACCCAATTTATCAGTCAGGGTTTGGGGCTGGGGAGATGGCGGGGGTGGGGGTGTGTACATTCTGCTCTCTGAGCTTGCAGGCAAAGCGAGTTCTAGCAGCTTCTACCCGAGGTGCATGGAGAACTAGTTCTGGGGTGGGGGGTGGAGGCAAGGGGTGTGAGGCAGAGCACTGAGGGTGTCCACAGTCGTGTGCCCTGTGGGCATCACTGCAGCGCGTCTGGCCAGGAACTGGCGTTTGGGGAGAACTCACTTGGTTCAAACCTAGAATGTCAAGAAAAGGCCAACACATGACTGTGGGTGGCACGAGCTGCATTTCCAGGATGATGGGGGCCTTGGGCTCTAAAAGATTCCTCTGAACCGGGAAGGGACAAGGGAAAGGAATGCCGGCCCCGTTTTGACCTCCCCGCTGACCATGAACCACATCGATTTGCAGCAAGAATTGGGGCTGGGCTTCCGGAGCCTGGGAGCCGATCCAGCGACTGCCACGGACTGGTTATCAGAATGTGGGCAGGGCAGGACCCCCTCCACGGGTGACTCGGTGCCCCGCATCCCTGCAACCAGGGTAACTGCCTGCCCGACTCATCCCTGAGGTGGTTGCAGGGACAGAGCTGGGGCTCCAGCCTGGGGGGCCCTCCAAGAATGCTCGCGCATACCCCACTTCCAGAACGGTGAGTGATGTCGGACGGGGCAGGCAGAGGAAAGCGACTCTTAGAACATCCTGGAAGGCAGAGAGCTGCCCTCGCAAGCTGCGTGCAAATGATGAGATGGTCCCAGAGTAGAAGGTGGACCCTCAGCAGGCTCCTGATGGAGACCTTGTCCTCCCTATGAGCTGCCAATACCACCAAGGGCCTGTGATCTCCACCCCGGGGCAATTCATCACGAGCGTCTGAGTTACCTCCTCAGGCTGGGGGTCAAAGCCAGCTGTCAGAGAGACGTTGTTAAGCCTTTAACTGGATTCAGAGTCAGCCCTGCCCCCACTCTCCAGGGCCAGGCCCGCCATCCATGGTGTTCCAGCGCCTTTGGGTCCAGAGGTAACCTCGTTGCCCTTGTGTTGCCTTTCTCCTGGAAAATCAGTGTGTCTTATGTGGCCCCCAAGCCCTTCCCTTGACAGCGAATCCTCTCCCTGGCAGACAAGACGACGACTCCCCCTAAAACATTAAAATCTGTGCCCAGGCCCATTTACAAAACCTACTTGTCTTGGACCCTCTACGTTGCAGGAAAAAAAATCAAAACTATGAACGTGACCCCCGTGCTGAGAACGCCTGCATAACCTCCAGCTGCTTCTCTCTGGGGGCTTGTGGGAGCCCTGGTGCCCCAGAAGTGAGCCTGAGAATAGGCTCAGTCAGGGAGCGTGTGGCTTGCCGGGGAAGGAGGGGTGGCCAGGCTCTGCTAGGACGCCTGTGACTCCCTCCCAGCCCCCGCGCCTCTGGCCCGCACAGCAGCCTTACCCTCAGCTCTGGGCCCGAGAGGATGAGACTCGTCCACTTGTGCTGCCCCAGAACCTCACAGGAGGCAGGTGCCGACTCAGGCAGATGCCTCGAGGCCTGGCCAACAAGGAGCAGGACCGCAGTGCACACCACCCAGAAAATGGACCTCACGTGAGAGCCTGAGAGATGGGTCCATGTTCAGCTGGTCAGCGAAGGGCGGGGTCTGCACCGGAACACTGCCCTGGAACTGGGGCAGCGCCTCCTAGTCCTATTGCCAGCCAGTGTCTGCAGAACGACTGACTCGGGGAGGAGACAACCATGGTCCTGTCTTTTATACATTTTAATGCCTGTGAGATAATCAGTGAATCCACCAGCAACTGCCCTTCATCACATATGGGAGCCTGTCTGATTTCAAATTTTTGGCTCATTCCAACACGCCACACAGGTGTCTAAGCTAAGACATCTGGGTTACACCACCATGGAGACCAAAGGTTGGTGATACCCTCCCAGCTGACTGCTGTGCAACACAGGCCGGCCAGCCCCAGAGCCAAGGGCTGGTGACCCTGACCTCAGGCACGTGGTCCCAACACGCCGGCCTGGGTGAGGTGTCCGTGAAGCTCCCTGGTGGGAAGGGCAGGCCATGCCAGGATGTTACTCGTCACCTTCAAGTTCTCCCTTCTCCAAGAGCATTCAGGCAACAGTGTAAACTATCTAAATTTGCAGATGATTTGTTAAAAGCTTTGGATTGGATTCTAGAACAAATAATACAGAGAACATACCTCCCTATTGGGGTACACGGAAAAGTCATGGTTTCCCAAGAACAAACCCCGTGCCAAGAACTGACCGAGCACCCTCCCCCAGCACCATTCTGAGGGTGTATAACCCATATGTGATTAAGGGGAGTTGCTGGTGGACTCACTGATTATCTCACAGGCGTTAAAAGGTACAAAAGACAGGACCATGGTTGTCTCCTCCCCGAGTCAGTCGTTCTGCAGACGCTGGCTGGCAGGTAGGACTAGGAGGCGCTGCCCCAGGTGCTAGCGCAGAGTGCCCCCAAACCCCAGGTGCTAGCACAGAGTGCCCACAAGCCCCAGCTCTCTTCTGCCCTCCGATTCTTCCCCTGGCCTAAGTGTGCAAGTGCACTGTAGGGGTTCGCTCTGCAGCTTGAGATGCTGCAAACTCCAGCCAGGGCAGACGTCCTAGTTCTTGAGAGCAGGGTTTTGTAAGGATTAGAGTCCAGGGCTGCAGATGGGGGGCTGCAGTCAGGCATACTTGTCAGGCCTGCTGGGGACCAGGCCCGAGAGCCAGGTAGGGCTCTGGGCGTTCTGCACGCCCTCGTGGGAACATTTTCAGAGCAGCAAGCTTGAAGTCAGCACTGCGCCAGCCCTGGTGGCCCGAGGTATGCTTTCTAGTTCTTTGGGGCTGCAGGTGGCTCCCCAGGAGGAGAGGGGTTGACGCTGACAGGGCTGAGGCGTGCTGGCAGGGGTGAAGGGATTCTAGTAACATGTCCAGCCCCAGCTCCCGGCTGGCCAGCTCAGGAGAGTCCTGCCCCAAACTCTGCAGAGAGGCTATCACTGCCCTGGCAGCTGTCCAAGTATGGATCCATTTCAAAGGCCTTTTGTTAAACTTCTAAGGGCCAAAAGGACAGCCTGGAGCCACGCCTGGGGAAGGCTTGGCGATGTCAGTGACCTGGAAGGCCATCGAGCTCCCCTCCAATCTGGAAGGATGGAGCCAGAGCTGGGCAATCAGGGCGATAAATCAGGGGATGGGGCCAAATAGGCCACAGTGGCCAAGAGGCACCCCCGCCCACTCGCCTTTGGGGTCACAGAGCAGCCCTTGCAGGTATGCAGAGCGGGAAGGCCACCCCGGGTTCTGGAGAGACCCGAGCCAGGGAGTCCCAAGTGTCGACCCTAAACGCGTCTCCCATGGGTGACTCTCCCCAGCTGCAGGCACTAGAGCTCTGCCTCAGAGGGTTCTGCGACTGCCAAATAGCTGGTGATTTCTGGGCAAGTCACCTCACCTTTTAAAAATGCTATTTTTGGGGCCTCCCTGGTGGCGCAGCAGTTGAGCGCTGGGTTGCAAAGCTGCCCGCAGCCTCTGCAGCGCCGGTTCGATCCCCGGCTGCTCCCCGGCCACCGGAGGAGGGTCCCGCATGGCGCGCAGACCTCTCCTGCCGCCCGCTGCACCCCTCAGCAGTGTACTTTGGTCCTTCTGCCTGCTCTGCTCCCCGCTCTGGCTCTGGTGAATCCTCTCACCCTCCCGCGCTTCTGACTGTACCCAGTGTTTGTATAAATAAATAAATAAATCTTTAAAAAAATAAAATATTAAAAAAAATAAATAAAAATACTATTTTTTCATTCATAAAATAGGCGTTGTTCTGGTCGCCTGGCCTGATTCTCTGCACGGAGCCACTGGCATCTCAGAGGGCCCAGGAAGGTCGAGAAGGCCGGGCAGGGAGGAGAGGCCCAGGGGGCTCCCTGCACCTCCCGTGCTCCGCCTGCCGCCCCCAGAACAGCACAGGGTGGATCTGGCCGCCCAGGAAATCACCAGCCTCTGTGGAGCCGGTGCCGGAGCAGCGGCGGGAGAGGAAGGCCTTCCTTCCCCTCCGAAGCCCTGGCGCTTCTGTGTCTTTATTTGATTTGAACCCTTGACTGTCTCACGAAACAGGGGGGCCCAGGGGACCTTTGATCTCCCCCCTCCACCCCTCCCAGAGTTTCTGGGGTCTGTGGTTTGGCAGAGAGGCCGATGTTAGCAGCAACCACCGCCACCCCTGGAGGGGACCGCTCGGGCCCCGAGTGATGTCAGCTTCCCGGCCGGGCGGGCGGCGAGTTACCTGCAGCTTTGAAGCGCGGGTGAGTCCAGACCTTCTTCTCAAGTCAGCGGCTACAAATGTTAATAAAATTAAAGCCACCTGAGAGTTCAGCAAACCGGCCTTTGAAGCAAGTCTGTGATGGGTTATTACCCTCAATTACCTAGTTGTCCACTCTCGTAGCTTGGGGTTAAACTCTTAACTCTTCCCTTTGAAGTCACTATCCTTTTATCTATGACTGGACCTAGGAATTTCAGGACAATAATCAATAGAAACGTCCTAAGAATAGAGCAGTCGGAGGGAAAGGTGTGAATATCCCTTCAACTGTTGACCTGCGAGGGAGGGAGGGCCGGGTGGAGGCTGTGCCCCCAAGTGGAAGAGGGAGAAGGAGAAGAGGAGGAAGAAAATTGGGGGGGTCCCCCCAAGAACGACACCCCACTGAGCAATTTCTGTTCCTCTGGAAAATAAAGAGAAAGGGATAATTTGGGGGCGATCAGAGAAGAGCAGACCTCATCAAAGGGGAAGAGAAAGTAATGAAGCAAAAAGACACAATTAAAGAATGGGTTTAATGAGGGCTTTGATGTCTGACAGGGTGCGCGACACTCTCAGGCGGGCGGGGCCAGCTATTCATGCACCAGGAAATGGATTGTTCGAAAGATCTGTCCCCCAAGAAGCCCAAGGAGAGAGGGGAGCTCTCATGCCACGTCTGGCTTCTCCTGCCAGCGGGGAGAGTGGGTCTCGCGGGGCCCTGGCCAGGAGGAAAATCATCACAGCTGGATTTCTCGCAGAGGCCTTTGTGGGCTTGCAGGGACAGGAGGCATCGCGTTCAGGAGCCTTGTCCTGGCTGTTTCTCCCAGATCGGGTGGGGGTGTGTGGGGGGGAGACAGAGAGAGAGAGGGAAGAGGCTTGGGGGGCACTGACTAACTTTGGAAATGTGTGTTTCATTTCTGCTTTTCCTTTAATCCCATTTGGAACGCTTGTCTGCAGAGCAAAGATGGATCCGCGGAGGGGAAGAGCCTGTCGGTGCAGTTTCCCTGTCGCAGGAACCGGGGCCTCCCCCAGCCAGGAGCCTCAGCCCTGGGCGGCTTGGATGTGACATTCCCAGCGCCCGCCCCTCCACCTTGCAGCCACACCCCATCTGTGCCCCCCCCCCCCACACACTGACCCGGGATTCGAAAGCTCCAATTTTGCCCTGGTTACAGCTCCCCCTCTCCTCATTAAAGACAGGAATCATAAAATAAAAACTCGCTTTCTTGTGCTCGGCATCTGGAAAGCCCCTTCTCCATCTGCTGAGCCCGACAGCAATTCATGCACCAGCCAGCCTCAGCTCTGACTCTCGTCCTGGATCTGGGGGGTGGGGTGCCCTGCCAGGGGCGGGTCAGGCCTCAGCCCTGCGGGGATGTCGGGGCTCTCTGGACCCGTAGCCAGAGCCCGCCCCCCCTGGACTGGGTGCCCTGGTGCTCTGAGCTGAAGGGAGGCAGCCGGTGGCCTCCCGGCCTGTTCAGACAGGAAAACGGGCTGCACGTTCTGGTTTCTGGGAATCACCGGGGTCAGGGCCCCTGCCATCGGGGGAGGAAGGACAGACTGCGGCAGACCCCAACACCGCCCCCAGGGGCCCCTGGGAAATGAGGCTGTCTTGGGTTTTCACTTCCATCGTGTTTAGACACACACTCCAGCTAGCACTTGGGGGGCGGGGGGGGGGGAGGCAGCAGGGTTTGAAGAGTGGAGTGGTTTATGCGAACAGATCAAAATGTTTCTCATACTTTCTCAAAAGGCCTAGGGCTCCTCGCTCCCCGGGACTGAACTTCTCCCTCCGCCCAGAGAATAATCATTGAAAGCCTCAGTTTTCATTTCTTCCAGGTCACTCTTCCGTTTCTTGGATTTAGAGGAACCAGAGGGGTCATGGATGTGGGCACATCACTCAACAGCGAGCCACCGGGCCTGGACCATTCTGGTTGGGGTGGGGGGGGCTGAGGAGCCTGGTGTCAGTGGAAGGAGAGGCCCCCCAGGTGAGGGGGGGCACGTCGGCTCAGCCAATGAGCAGTCGGGGAAATGTGGGGTTGCTGACGAAACTGTGAGGGGGGTGGAGGTCCTGGACTGTGATGGTCTCGACGTACTACATGCATGTAAACATGTGCGCGTCTGTGCGAGCAAAAGGCCCTGCGTGGCCCAGGATCCCGCGTGCATCTGCTCCCAATTAGAGCCGATGCTAAAGTTAGCCTAACAAAAAACAAACTTCTTCAAATCAAGTGTAATTATTCTAGATACATAAAAGCTGCTTTATAATATGATTTGTGCAGACCCTGAAGGAACTTCTACTTGAATTGGAGGGTTGCGTTTGCATGTTTTGCCAGAACGACAACAAGCTCAAACATTTCTGCTGTGAAGAAATGAAGGCTGGAAGCAGCGCTGTGAGCCTCAGTGGGCCCGTGTTAGCAGCCATCGTCATCTCTCCTTCTCACTTCAGCAGTTTCCACTCTATACTGGTTTTCTAATCTTTGCACATTGGAAACTAAGATGCTTGGAGAGATTTACAATGGGAGGGGGGACTTGGATTTTTTTTTTTTTTTTTTTTTAGAGCTTTAACATGCCCTGGGTTGTTCTAAAACACTTTGGAGAATGTGTCTTTCCTGTTTCCTTCTCACAGAAGGAAGACTGAGTACAAAGTGTAATTTTAGTTATTGGTTTGGGGACAGGCTCATCCTGCTCTGGTGGACGGCACTGGGCAGCTGGGTGTGTGGGGAGGGTTTCTGGGTGCCCAGAGCCCCCGCAGTCCAGCATGGTGGCCCCGAGTGCTTTGGGGGAACTAGACTCACGGGTTGGCTTAATTCTTCAGTATCCCTCAACCATATTTCCTCTTAGGGTGTGCCATATTTCTCCTTTATACTTTCCTATTTTTATTCTTTTTATATTTTTAAGATTTTATTTTATTTTATTATTTATTTTATTTTATTATTATTTATTTTTATTATTTATTTATTTATACAAGAACCGGGGTACTTGTATAAATAAGGCCACATGCACGGGAGGGTGAGAGGATTCACCAGAGACAGAGCAGGGAGCAGAACAGGCAGATCCACTGAAGTACACTGCTGAGGGGAGCAGTGGTCGAGACAGGAGAGGTCTGCCGCACCATGTGGGACCCTCGCCGGTGGCTGGGGGTCGAACCGGCCCTGCAGAGGCTGTGGACAGCTTCACAGGGCGACGCTCAACCACCTGCGCCACCAGGGGAGGTCCTTATTTTTATTCTTTTTAATTGTGCCAAACATTTCTGCAGACGGAGAAAATGGAGCTTCATTACCAAGTGACGCTAAACCCGAATTCATCAAGAGGTTTTGCTAAAAGAGGCTGCAGGCCAGAGAGAGAAGTCTTACTTCGGGAACCAAGTAAAAGGCCTGTCTTTCATGTTGCTTTCGGGGGGAAGCCTTCGTGTGTGAGGAGAGTAGGTGTCAGGAACAGGCTCTATTAAAGGTGGCTTTGCTGGAGGCCTGAGGGGGCCGAGAGGTGGGACATTCTTTCCAACAAGCTTCTACCAGGCTCAGGCCTCAAGCAGACACAGGCCCCAGTAGCCCTGACAGTATCGATGGCTTCCTTTCCTAGGTTCCCGGTAGCCCTCCGGAGGAAGGGAGGGGTGTGTGTGTGTGTGTGTGTGTGTGTGTGTGTTCATCTGCAGGTGCGGGGAGAGGAGGAGCAGGTAGGGGAGGGGAGGAGCAGACACACCAGACTACTTCCTTCACTTTTGTGAAAGGAAAAATGGGATCTTAAGACCCCACGGACCCCCATGGAAAATGACACACCTTGGCCCTGTCCCCCCGGCTTTGCGGAGTTTTCTGTCTCTAGCCTGAGTTTACACTTTGTTCTGCCACATATTGGTGAGAACAAGTCACCCTCTCTGCCCTGATTCCCTGGCCCGAAGGGCGGGGGAGAACCCCTGTCTCCTGCACTGAGGTTGCGGAGGTGGGGTAGTGTCTCTGGCACGCGTTACTTTCCCAGTAAGTGTTCAGTGTGCACGGAGCAGGCGAGAGGAACGCCCTTCCTTCACACCCTGAGACGTGAGCTCCGGCTCTCCAGAGCAGGCGAGTAGTTGCTGAGGGCAGGAGCCTCAGGTCCTGGCGCACTGCCAGGAACGTGGTGTCCACTGGCAGGGGCGTGGCTGCTGCCACGGACCATGGCGGATTTGCAGTTGGTCAAGAGAAGGTGGGGGAAGGAGGGAGCTACAGGAGCCTCTTCTGCACAAGAGCGCGCACTCCCAGGACTGTCAAAGCCAGCCAGCCATTTGTCTTATTGGGAGGGGCAAACTCCAGGTGCAAGTTCAAGTCCATCCAATGTGAAACGGGGGCACCTACTGGTGAGGCGTGGAACTACACCCCGAGTCTCGTAGAGGTCGCCAGTGATGAGTCCAAAAGGAAGGAAGAAGTGGGAAGTGCAGGGTGGGTGCCCGTGACCCTGGGGGTGACAGAAGAGGAGATGAAGGTGGAGGAGACAGTCTGACCTTGAGAAGACTCAAAATGCTACCAAGTTCTTCAATTGCTGGCCCGGTGCCGCAGGCCTTTCTTCCCGTGGAAATCTGATCCTGGACAGTGACTGTTTGCCCAGGAATGGGGGTGAATCCGCCTCCATCCCTCCTAGCCATGAGCCATGACAGACACAGAACAGCACTGACGAGGGCCCGAGCTCTAACAAGGATGCCAGGATGAGGGGATGTGCCCAGTGGGATCAACGCCGTGGCCTTGATGTCAGCGCTCGTGGACTGAATTGAACAGCGAGGTTCCCTGGCCTGCCCCGAGAAAGGGACTCTGGTCCTGCAATAAGCATCCAGGGGCAGGAGAAAGGGCTTTTCTCATGGTCTTTGCTGGAACCCGCTGGTTTCACACACTGCGGACATGTGGCTAATCCAGTGAGGTTGTCCACCTGCTTGTTTCTACTAACATGGCACTAAGCCTGCAGCCCTACTAGAGGAGACTCCAGGTGACTCCAAGGTCATGGCCCTCACCTTGCCTCAGTCCCTCTGTAAAGTGAGGGGGTTGGGACTGGATCATCTCCAAAGTCTCTTTCAGCAAAAATATCCCAATAAACCTCATGATCCATATGGATAAGAAGAGGTAATTGCCATGGCTCTGTAGAAACGCCGTGTTGCTGAAGAGTGGTAATAAATTCTCTCACTGACTGTCAGAATCATGTTCTGCTGCATTACTTCCTTCACACACAGATGTTCCTCGCGCATCAAAAGCCTGCTGCGCCCTTCAGAGCGCCTCACGCTGTGGGCGCCATTGCATTTCTGCAGGCTCCCTGTTAGAACCCAGAAGCAGGAAGGCCTTGATGCCAGCCCTGTCCCCCGACGGGAAGGGGAAGGCTGGGGTGCATGGCAGCGGAGCCTCTGGCCTCCCTGCGTCCCTGGAAGGGAAGGAGGAAGTCGGCCATGCGTGGCGGGAGGCTGGAGAGGCAGAGCTCTTTTTCTGGAACAGCCTGTGGAAGGCACAGTGGTGGCCCTTCCTGTAGAGCCCGACTTGATTTCTTGCCGGAACATCTGGGGAGTCGTCTGGGGCTGGTTGAATGACATATGTTTCCATATCTTTGGAGAAGATTATCAGGCGTGAGCCTTCACAGCTTAACGTTTTTTGTAATTATTATTTCGCCATTGAAATGGAAATGTCTTCCCTCCTACCCTGTTTTACTGGAACATTTGTAGGGTAGGTCTTCTGTTGTTCAAAAGAGAGAGAGACTATTTGGAACAGTTTGAAATATCTTTAAAGGAACAGTCAAATCATCCATTCAACTAAATAGGAGTCAACTCCCCTAGAAATAACTTACAAAAACTTCTTTGGAGTATGACATTTTCAAAGCAAAATTCTTTTCTTTTTTCAAAATACCACAAGCAATGCATTGAGTTCAGGGAATACTGCCTGCCAAACTTCAATTTTTATATTTAACCTTTCTTCTTTTTTAACGTCTTGCAAAAACATGCTTGAAACTCTTCAAAAAAACCTTTTCAGCTTGAAAGTTTGGGAAAGAATCTTAACTGACGAAATGCTCGGTTCTTAGTGTCTTCCCTTCCCCCCTGCTTGGGTTAAGGGGAAAAAACGACTACTGCCTGCTCACCAGACAAGGTTAACACGCACCAGGCATTCCGTGTTGGCTGCTGATGTTTACATCGGGCCTCCATGACTCTTAATGAACCCACAGTTTCCGGGACCATCTCAAAGGTGAAGTCCTAAAAAGGGGTGAAGGTGCAGACTTGACATGGAGCTGACCCTACCGCCTCTGTGTCTGGGCAGAGAAGTATTGTCCAGCCAAGTCCTGCCAAGGAGATTAGCGATCTGGCTATATGTGGAACTAGTGGCTCGTCACTCTGAGAATTGAACCTTTAAAAAGGTGCTGATAAAATACTTGTTAGAACAGGAAAATTGGATTAGTGGTGGTGTTCTGGGCATGCCGTCCTTTGGGCTGAAAAAAAATCATCTTGTTCTATTTTTCCTGGAGCCCAGAAAAGCCCTCTCAGCCCAAACATCAGCCCCCTAATCTTATTTTCTTTTTCTCTAGCATGTATTTTATTAACCCATTTTCTCATTTACTGGCTCTGAATAGCTCAGTGGGTCGCATCCTTCTTAGAGAGTTGAAAGCCTCCTCAGAGATGCTGGGTTGGAGCAGAAATGCACACACCCTCCTGGGCCCAGCACAGCAAAGAAAAGCCCCTTCTGTAATCCTGTCTGGTGAATCCACACATTGTACCCCGGCCTACCAGGCGTGCTCAGGTCTTATTAAAACACAGGCCAACAAGGAACACAGCTGGCAACAGGCTGATGGTTTGCAGTGTGTGACTATCTAGGTGGTGAGGCAGAGAGGACTAACTCAGATCCCAAGCTTCAGGTCAAGGCCACTGCTTTCTGCGTGCCTGCCACCTGGTCACAGGTGACTCTATACACACCAGCTCAGAGGGAGGGCGGAAGATCTCCTGGAGGTTCAGGTGCAGGTTGCCATGATGGGCTTCGTACTGCAGGAGATTAGGAGCAGTGGGTTTGGGTTCAGCCAGCTGACCTGAGTCGTCCCCTTAGTTGTGACCTCATCCCATCTCATAGCCAACATACAGGGGTTCCCGAGTGATCTCCCTGCACAGGGAAGTTGTGAAGAATTCGAGAACAACATCCAACCTAGGTCCTTTGGAAGAAAGTTGGAGACAGACTGTTTCTAGATTCAAGGCAGAACCTTAAGGTCCAGGTAGTTCTGTTTGCCCCCAACTTCCCGTTTTGTCTCCTGGAAACTCTCCAGGGTGGAGTTGGTGAAGAGCTGTGCAGGAAGTGAGCTGACTCAACGTAAGGCAGCAAACACTGAGTACTAACCCTTTGCCCCAGTTTTAACTGGATACTGGGGCCCTACAACATGTTTAACTTCATTACTCATCAGGGAAATGCAAATTAAAACCACAATGAGCTAACACTACCCATTTGCCAGAAAACTTAATAAAAGACCGACAGTATCATGAGCTGGCAAGCATATGAAGCAATGGGAACTCCTGTGCATTGCTGATACGTGTGTGTACTGGTCCAAACACTCTGAAAAATTGCTCAGCAGTATCTCTACTAAGGCTAAACATATGTCTGTTCTATGGCTCGGTAGTTCTACTGCTGGTGCATTTCTAGGAAAGTGATTTCACGTATCCTCCAAAAGATACGTACACCAGGCATCATGGCGGTTCAATTCAGAATAGCCCCAAACAGAAAATAACCCAAATATTCATCACTAGGTGAACAGATAGTGGGATAGTTACAAAAAGCAATACCACGCAGCAAGGAAAAAAAAAAAAAAAAACAAACCAATAGCATAGGTTAAACTCACAGATGATATTTTGGAAAAAAGAAACCAGGCACAAGAGGACTATATGGTTCCACTAGTAATGCAGTATAAGGACAGGCAAGACTAATTTTGGTGCTCGAAGTCAGATGAGCGGTTACCTCTGCGGGTGCTGAGAACTGTCTGGGATGAGGGTAATGGTTTACATCTTCATCTGGGTGAAGATTACAGAGGCATCGCACATGTAAAAATTCATCCAACTGTACATTTAAAATCTCTATTCCTTACTGTATGTCAATTACACCTAAAAAAAAAAAAAAAAAAAACTAAACAAAAGCATGCCCTAAACATATATTTAATTTTCCTTCAGTTTCCTGGCTCTTCTTGGCCAGGCTACAAATTCTTCAGCACACAACCATGCCATATAGTAATACATAATAGAAAAGCAAAATTGTACAGATGGACACAGTGCCGTAGCTCCTTGGGTCTTCTCCAGGCCAGGATGCTAAGGGGAGGCCCACAGGAGCGGGCAGAAAGGGGCGTAATTAGGACTGTTTCGGAAGCAATGGAAAGGTGCTGACAGTTTTTTCTTCTCAGCACTGTCTACATGATCCCTTGTCTTCCGGCCCCAGAGCTTCTGGTGAGAAGCTTTCTTCATTCTTAGTTCTTTGCTTGTTCCCTGGCTAGAATGTCTTTTTTTCCTCCCATGGCTTCCAATTTCTTCTATTTCTCTCCAGTTTTCAAGGATCTATGTGATGTACCTGCATGTGGTTTTCTTAGTAGAATTTATTCTGCCTGGGATTTGTTGAAGTTCTTTTATCTGCAAATTGAAGGTTTTCAGCAAATTTAGTAAATTTGCAGCCATTATTTCTTTCAATATTTCTTCCTCGTTCTCGCTGGGTTTCATAGATTCTAATTACACGTGCTAGAATGACCACTCCAGAAATTACAGGGGCTCTGTTAATTTTTTTTTTTTGCAATAGACTTTCTCTTTTCTTCAAATGGGATGCTTTCTATTGATCTATTTTTAAGTTTACTGACCTTTCCTTGCTAGCTCCAATCTGCTGTCAAGTCCATCTAATACAATTTTCATTTCAGATACACTTTTAGGTCTAGAATTTCTGATATTTTAACATTTTATTTCTCATCTCAGATTCTCCTTTTTTTTTTCTTTGTTTTTACTCTTTATGTGATCATGGTGATCTCAAGCCCTTGAACATATTTATAAGAGCTGTCTTGAAGCCTTGTCTGCTAATCCCATACTGGAATTATATTGGGGTCAAGTTTCCTTTGACAAAGCTGATGTTTTCCATTTCATGATCAGTAATTTTTATTGTTATGCTGGACATTGTGCTGTAAATACTACAGAGATTGGATTTTACCTTCTTTTGAAGATTATAGTGGAGTTTTAAATTTTTTTTTCAAGCAGGCAGTTAACTTGATGGAATCTCTGCTCTTAACTCCATTTCTCCTGTGGTGGCAGGGCTGCGGAATAGGCGTGCAGCTCTTAATTCTTCTAGTCACTGCTTTCTGGGGCTCCTTGGGGGTCTCTCCACACATGGACAGTCCAGGGATCAGTGAAGAATTTGAGAGAAGTTCATCGGCAGATTCTGAGGCTCCCCATCTGTTGCCCCCTCATTTCCTGGATTTCGCTGTTCAATTTCTAGCCACCTGGGACCTGCATTGTGTCTTCTGGTACTTCCAAGTGATCATCAGCCTGTGGCTTCTGCTTGAGTTCTGGTCTATCAAAGTCTTGCAGAAGGGAGATTATTCCCAGGGGAAAAGCTCCATAAATGCGGTTCTCAGTGGAGTAATCTTCCTTCAAAGTTGAATACCCTCTAGTTCATGCTTTATTTTGGCCACTTTCCAGTGCCTCCAAATAGCTTTATTTTTTTTTTCATGATTGTGTCGAGTTTATCATCGTTTCTTCCAGAGTGAGTTCAAGACAAGTTGCTCTACTGTTCCTGGAACTGGAACTCGACACCACCTTTGTGGTCCTTACCTCTTAATCATTTACACAAATACATTCCTTTGTCCAAAAGACTAAGAAAGAAATGTGGTGTAAAGGTGACTGCTTATGACTTGGAACAGCTGGGGTTTGCGTGTGTTTCTGTGTGTGTGTGTGGGGGGAGGGGTGGCAGCAAGGGGAGTGGCACCAAGGGAGATGGTCCCTGCCATCAGCAGGGGCAGCATATGGATGTAAACACCTGGCCGCCTTCAGGATGAGACCAGCCAGCTACCTGTGGAGTCACCAGGACCACGACAGCAACTTGCACAAAATCAGAGGTCAGCAAGTCTTGACCTGACCCGAATTCCTGCTCCCAGAGTGCTCACGACACTCTTCAAACCATAGTCACCGAGTCCTGCAACCTACGCTCAGCAGTTGGGCCCCGTTCACCAACAGCTATGTGGTAGGGCAGATGGGGGTTAAACACGTCACCTCTACTGGCCAGTCTGCCACTGCTTGTCCTTCCCGTCACTGAGTCTGTCTCCTTATCTTCAGATGGATGAGGGCTCAGCCATGTGACCCACATTCCTTTTGTGGTCAGAAGCTCCAGCTTGGTGAAGAACATGAATGTGTCCTGGTTCGTGAGAACAGAGGGATCTTCCTGCCACAATTGCCCGGGGCCTGGCTGGACACTCAGAGCTGCGGCGTGACCTTGGCCATCAGCACTGGCTCACGCAGGCCCTGACAGAAGGAGACCTTATGAGGCTGCCGCTCCGCCTGGACTCGAGACCCCTGGGAGGGAGCCCAGCGCCTTGTCTGTGTCACAGGTAGCGACACACAGCCTGCCACACTGGCAAAATTAAGGGGCAGTGGCATCTGTCCGTTTCTAAGGGACTAATCATTGCAGACTCAACCTGGAGTAGCAGCAGTATCGACGAGGAAAACTTCAGCAATTACTTTTTCATTTCCCCGGTGCTGTGTCAGGTGCTTCACAGACACGATGGGTGTGACTCAGAGCTAAACAGAATTATGGTCAGAATTATGGTCCAAACGGAGAGCTTGCTGGGTCCCTCCCACTGCCTCTCCGAAGGACAGCTGCGTGCTTGGGGCTGGTCAGGCCAAATGCTTTGGAGCCATCTGCATTTTCTCCCTCACACCCCACATGTACTCCATCAGGAACCCCCTTCCCATCTGAGTGGGTCTCTGGGGGCCCAAGCCAGTCCCCTCACACTAAGAGGAAGGTATCAATCGCCCTCTATTTTTAAGTAATGAAAGGAAAGGGTGTTTTTGTTGTCCACTAATTGCCCAGATGGATCCCCAAGCCCATGGCTACAGGTTAGACCAGCCCAGCTCAGCGATTCTCCAGTTGTGGGGACTTGGGCAAGTGCCTCCTCCACAGAGGCCAGCTGTCATAAGAGGCCTCCAGCTGAGCCTCACCTTTGTCTCCATTTACGTTCTGCCCTGCAGGTGCAGCCCCGTGCAGCACACTCACATTATTGCCTTTATCCCATAGCTCCCTCAGAGGCAGGTTCTGTGTCCCTCTAAGTGGGGCCTAAGGGGAGAGGTGGTGGTGGCGGGGACCTGGGGACAGCACCTTTGTTCCTCTACTGGCACCAAGGTCTTATGGGAAGAGTCGCCTCGGGCAGGAGGGCAGATGGAAGGGCAACGCTGAGTCATCCCCAACGTCAGGGGTGATGAGGAACGAAGTGTCTGCAGGAGAGGTGACGCCAGCCTTCAGGGAGCAGAGGCCTCACGAGCAGCCTGGGCTGAGCTCCGCTGTCCAGTCTCGGCAGGTGAGGGGAAGGGCTTCATCAGACACACCTGGGTTTGAGTTCCTGTCCCCCCACCAAGAAGGTGTTGCCTTTTTTCCTTCACCTGTAAAGAGGAGCTGCTGGCATCCACCTCGAAGAGTGCTTGTGACGAGCAGGAGAAATGCCTGGACGCGTGGCTTGTCCGTGGCACACAGAGCATTTTCCACCAGAATTGATCCAGATGGGAAGGTTTCAGCTCGTGGTGGGAATGTTTCTGTGGTTCAAGAATAAGCACAGCCCGCAACTGGGGTCAGGTTGACTCGAGGGGTCACTCTGACCCCCCTTTCATCAATTGGGGACTTGTGGCTTATTCTGCTTCCTGGTGACTTGGGAAGGGTCCAGAAGCTGCTGTTCCAGGACTATGATTTGCACATCAGAGCATTTTATTTCAAGCAAAAAAATGAAATGTAACATTTTGAATCTGTCTTCAGTGACAGGGAGACTGAAACTTGGAAAACAGTGGCTTCTGCTTCTTTCCTTCTCAAGTGACATCCAGACATCCCAGGATTCAGGCTCGTTCCATTCACATCTCCCCTCATTTATGTTTCCATCATCTCCAAATGGAAAATTAGACACATCAGCAACGGGAAAGCCAAGCCCTTATGTGTTTGTGTCCTTTTGAAGACATCCAGTTTTAATAATGTCCCCGTGTGAGGACATCTGGCTGGATGTCAGCGATCTGTCTGGTTGCTTCATCCACCACCCCACTTGCCCAAGTATTGCTACTTATCTAAGATTTTGTCATCGAATCCTGGAGTTACAAAGGACCCGCGAGATACAGATCAAGGCTTGCACAACCCAATCGTTCCTTCTCCTGACTGCTTCCCTGACACCACTGCCTGGAGACTAGCAGGAGGGAGACCCACTAGCTTGGAGGGGAAGCGAAGGCCTACCTTGGATGGTTATTCCAACCTTGCAAATAATGGGAACGAAATGCAATTCCTAAGAGAGAATTGCCTTATTGGATTCCAGCCCTGGCTGACATTGGAAGACAGAAGCTTCCTCACTGACCCTTTCCCCAGTGCCCGAAAGAGTAATTCTCTAGAGAACGGAGAGGAAAATGAGAGCCAGGCGTGGACGGGGAATTGCTTGAGATCAGAGAGCATTTGGAAGTGATGCCAGGACTCCTCTCTCGCAATTTCTACTCCTTTTCTCACACTCTTGCCCAAGAGCAGATTCTTACACATACCCTCTTTGGGACTTTGGCAAGTGCTGTTCTTCTATAAAATGTCTTATCAGATGGTTTATGAAATTAAGCTTTGATGCCTTATAGCACATTTCCAAACAGATACTGTTCCCAGGGCCACTGCGGGCTAGACCGTCTGTCTAAATGACAAGTCACATAAAGGACTCAAGAAACAAGCAAATGGACCTTGAGAGCTTGCTTGGGGGTTCCAGCAGGGGAGTTCAGGTACTCGTGGGCCCTTGACAGAGAACCATCTGTCTTATTCAGGGAAGGCCATCTTCTTCTTCGACCGAGCGCACAGCTTCTTCAGAAGGGACATGCATGGAGCAGGGGGAGAGAAAGGAGACCAGCCAGATCAGTTGCATCAACCCGGTGGTCAATGGGCTGACAGATGTCGCAGCCAGGTCGCCCTCAAATCAGAAACTAGTAAATGGACATGTCCCAGGTGTGACTGCTGTGAAAAGACAAAGGCTGGGCTCCCACCACAAAGTTAAATTCATGTCTGTTGCTCCAGGGGGTGCTGCATGGGGAGGGGACAGGCATTAAGGGGAAGGGTGTGGATTTTGAAACCAAAAACTTGGGGTCTAGGCCTAACTGGCCACACAGTAGCTGATCTCTGCTCTCAGGAAAATCATTTCCTCTTTGATCTCAGAAATACCACTCCATTAAATTTAATGCTAGGTCATGATGTTCCTTTTAAAAGCCTTTTCCTCATGGACTAGGTTGGATGCATTTTCTTAAAATATGAGTCAAATGATGTTGGACAGAAAGTGGTATCTTTGTATCAGCATTCATGAAAAATGCTCCAAGGGCCTTGGAAGGCTGTTCAGAATTAAGGTCCACTCTAGAAAAGTTAATGCAGATATAATGCATGCTCTAGAAACCCATTGTGTGGTAACTGCAGGGAAGAGACTATCCCAGGCTCCCTTTTGTAACTTTTCTGTAGAATTCTCTGGGGCTTCTGAATAGGTTCTTAAGATTTTCTCCTGCACTTTGATATCAAACCAACAAGTTCATTCCAGAAGTGAGGAAACACTGCTTTGGGGCTGCTGAAAATATCTTTCTCCTCTTTAGTGTTTAGAAGTGGTTCTTTTGCCCAAACCACTGCTTTATTCTGAGGAAAATGGATCACATACCAGACTAGGTCTCCACATGCTATCAAAATGTTTCTACTTTTTTTTTTTTTTTTAAGATTTATTTATTCATGCACACAGGAACCGGGGGAACAGGCCAGATGCGCAGGAGGGTGAGAGGATTCACCAGAGACAGAGTGGGGAATAGAACAGGCAGACTGACGAAATACACTGCTGAGGGGAGCAGCGGGTAAGACAGATGTCTGCTGCGCCATGTGGGATTCTCGCTGGCTGGCCGGGATTGAATCTGTACTGCAGAGGCTGCAGACAGCCTCACAGTGCTGCGCTCAACTGCCTGTGCCACCAGGGGAGGCCCAAAAATGTTTCTACTTTATACACGAGCTTACCACAACCTCTTATAACAAAGAATTGGTCCAACACGCTTCAAGTATTTTTTGTGTCCTTCAAAATTATGCTCACAATCAAATCGGGTATCCTCATTTTGATCAAATGCTTTCTTCCCCCCTAAATAATGGCCTTTCTTCACCCTTTGGTTGATTCTTGAATCCACACATCAAATTTGCTTCTCTTAGATAGAATGAGTTTAATACTTGAAAAGTTTTTTAATATAAAATGTTGCAAAAAGATCATATTTTTTCTAAGTTGCAGATGTAATCAGATGTATTACAATTAACATTCATTGCCAGCAGACAGACTGTATATCCAGCTGACTTAGGTGACAGAAATGCATGTGTGAGTGGTCAGCAGGGATCTTCAGAGAAGATCTTCAAGCAGGCATGGGTGCCAAGCAAGAAGAGCTGTTGAGTGTGGAGACTCTCTGTAGCAGCTGCAGGTGGCATTTTCCTTTCAAGATGGCCTAGGTGATTCCTACAGTGATCTCTATATTGTAAACACATGACTAACTGATCATCCTGTAGACATTGTTTCTTCTCCTCCTTCTTCCTTTTCCTCTTTCTCTTCTTATGATGATGACGGTTATGCCTCTCTGTATGGATGGTCAACCTAAAGGCATACAGAGTTAAGGTGGCTAGCTTACAGGCCATTTTAACCAGTGTTAGAAATTGAATTTGTCTATCGATACAAGCTCTTGCCTTAAATAAAGTCTTGTGAATTAAACCTGCACAACAAAATAGTTAATAACTTGCCTGAAGACACGGTAGAATACTTTCTCTTCTTTGTGGTCAGGAGGCGTAATGCAAAACTCAACTACCCTGAGGGGCATCATCACAGATAAAACCATCATGACCAAGAAGGAATGTAAGCATCAAATCTAAATACATAAAATGGAATTATTTAGATGGTATTCAAGCAAAGCTAATCTGTAATAAGTCTGCTTTTGGCCCAAAGACTCCTTTCAGATGAAGGTAAATGTGTTCACCTGGTTTTAGACACATTGTAAGGAACAAAGCCCACAATACCGTGAAATCTTCACTTGTTCCTGAAGTGCCTGGATTTTGAAAAAGCTATCCTCTCCAGGGTAACTATTCTAAAATCAAGCTCTTAACTCCTGTTGGCATTTCTCAGCTTGCCTCTAGCTGATACCATCTGGCAGAAGAGGGGCTCCTTTTCCAAGATAGCAGGGGCACAAAAGTCCCCAGTGTCTACAGTCCTGCTGGTCCCTCTCTCTACTGCTGACCTCTGCCAAGAGCAAGCTTCACGTTGACCTGCACTCAATTTGTACCATAAATTCTTTTTTTTTTTTTTTTTTTTTTTTTGTAGCTGGGAGAAGCGTCTTCTGTGACCAGAAAAGAAACTCAGAGTTAGATTAGTGGGGGCACATTTAGTCATCATATGCATCTCCAGAGAGTCCTGGGGGCAGGGGAGATTCCAGCCTCTGCATGCTGGGGTTGCTGTGATCTATTCAGCTTGAACTGACTGAATTTTCCCAACAGTTCAAGGGCACTGGGCAAAGTTGTCACTTCTAGGAAGGACAAATACAAAGTATTAAGACCTACCCCCTGCTGGAGATTATAAAGTAATCCAATGTCCTGTTCTCAAGTTTGCTTAGTGAAAAAATGCCATTTTTTCCTCCTTCCCTCTAAAATGAACTGATAACCTAAGCTATTTTGACAGAATTATAATGTCTCACCTTACTGCCTTTCTAAATCCCTATTAATAAGTTTTGGTGTGGACATGAAGGACATTTTGGTGCCAAAGTATAACAAAAAAAAAAAAAAGGAAAGGAAGACATTTATGGCTTCAAGACACTGTGGTAAACCTTTACAAAGTTTATTAAACATATGTAGGGTAGGTAAATGTTATGATGGAGTAAGAAAGTCTTACCTGTAGTTCCAGAATTTTAATAAATTTAATTTCCTTTTTAGAAAGATGCTTCATCTGGTGTTCAATACTATAAGTTTTCTACTAGCCCTTACATTGCTCTGCTTTTATTTTTTTTTTAAAGATTTATTTATTTATGCATAGAAGAACTGGGGTACAGGCCAGAGATGCTGGGGGATGTGTGAGAGGATTCACCAGAGATAGAGTGGGGAACAGAACAGGCAGACTGACTGAAATACACTGCTAGGGGAGCAGCAGGCAAGTCAGGAGAGGTCTCTTGTGCCATGTGGGTTGCTCCCTGGCCGACCAGGGATCGAACTCATGCTGCAGAGGCTGTGGATTGTTTCACAGTGCGGTGCTTTAACCCCTTGTGCCACCAGGGAGGCCCTACATTGCTCTGCTTTTAATGCAGTCTTCTTTTTCTCCAATATATGCATTTACAATCACTAGCTTATTATTATTATTGTTATTTTTTTCTGTTATAATTATTTCTTGAGGGCTGGGTTTGGACAAGAAAAGGTTTTGTAATCAAGTATACTAGCTCAAGATTAAAGTTCTACCTAAATATTAAGTTGCCTTTTTATTGTTGTAAAAACATGCCTGAAATATTGTAAAAAAAAAAAAAAAAGCCTGAAGCCCCAGGATAAGTCCATATCCATAGAATCAGAGACAAAGACATTTGCATGAAGAGGAATGTCCCTTGAGGAACAATCAATTTTATTATCATGATTTATCCTGAGGGCTGGTTTTGCAAAATGGTTAACTACATTTAGTGACTCTGTAAAAGGGATTCATGGGTGCAGCCTGGAGATGAGAGAAGAGCCGAGCTTTAGAAACATTTCCCAAAACATTAATTAATGATCCAGTCTCACTGTTCACTCGGCGCAGGCTGCTCAGGCGCCAGCGTCCCTGAGGTGTAGTGTCTGGTGGAAACTCTGCTGATGGCCAAGGCTACCTGGGACCAGAGGAGGAGGCCGCTCCCATTTCTGAGCAGCTCTTGGAGCTCCTTGGCTGGCTGTTCGCATCCAGCTGTAGATGTCTGGGGGCGGGGGTGGGGGGCGAGGGGGTGGCGCATACCCTGAGTTTGGATCCTGGAGACATCTAGATGGTCTCCTTTAACCCAATGCACCTCCAGACTTCTTCCTCAAGAGCAAATTCAATGAAAGTTCTTAGTCCTCCTAGAAGTGTCTCACCTAGAAACCAGGTCTCTCCTAACCCCTACACTTCCCTTCTATAAATTCTTCCATAGCTTCCTGAATAGCGCTGTCCTTCCTGGCCCCCTCCTACACCTCCCTTTTTCTGTCCCCCTCAAACCTTTCCCCTTCTTGGCGAAACCATTGGCTCTCTCAGCAGCACCTGTCACCCACAAGTCCTGACTGACAAACCTCTGGGCCCTCACCCAGGTTTCCAGTTACCTGGGAAGCTCAGTATGTCTAAACCTAAACTCACCATTCACCACCTCAAATCTGCGCCCCACAACTTCTCAGGCTGGAAAGTGGCCCCACAGTTGTTTGTTCTTCACCATCATGTCTTTCATGAGGTGTCACAGCAGCTATGGAATCTTTAACCTACTTTCTAGTTGGAGAGAAGCTTCACTTTCTGGGGATTAGCTCCAACTTATGGGACTCCTGCATGAATTCCTTAAATTTCTCTCTGTGTCGAGACCCTTGTGTCCTCCGGACGCCACGCCATGCTGCTGTCAGACAAATGCTCACGAGCAAGTCCTGATATTGTTACTCCCCTGCTTGAAACTCTGTTCCCTGTTGTTAATAAAATAAAGTGCAGACCCCTCATCCACAGAGACAATGCCATAGAGTAGCGAAGGAGCAACGGTGAGTGAATTAGACAAACGAGTTCCAATTTCTGCTTTCATCTTCGTAGAAAGACACTTGGACAAATCTCCAAAGTTCTCTTTGCTTCGGTTTCCTTAAGCATCAATATTTCAGGATCTGATGATCTCAGGACATTTCAGAGGAGGGTTTTTATTTATTCAATACATCGCATGTTAGAGTCTTTGAACACATTCTCTCCTGTAATCTTCATACCCTTATTCTGCATTTCCTCCATTTTCTAAGAAAGGGAAACTGGGATTCAGAGAAGTTAAGCATTTTGCCCAGTTCCAGATCCTTCTGACTCCAACCACAGGCGCCAAGGCCTCTCTCAGCACTGGAGGTGTTGGTAAATGGGATCCCTCCCTTTGTCTTCAAATTCTGACCAACACCTACCATCTCCCAGCATCCTCTGATCGATGACCTGAATGCCTTCCCTGCTAGACTCCACCTGGCACGTCCTCCCCACACTTACTGAAATGCTACTCTTATTGCAGTGTTCCGCTGAAGGGGCGCCGCCTCCTCAAAGGTTTGATTTCAAAAGTGTCTCTGAAATTCCCGTAATATTTGCCATTGCTTTCCTACAAAGATAAGATCGTGTCTCTCTTGTAGTATCAGGTTTTTTTCCTCTTCTAGAGCTTTCCTATCTCCCCCTCAGATCCCAAGTTCTTTACAGGCAAGGAGTGGGGTCCCGTTCACCTCTGCAGGCCTCAGAGTCCCGGGCTCAGCCCTTGGGAGCAGGTGAGGCCCTCAGCAGAAGTCTGTGGGGTGTGTAGTTCTGGAGCAACTTGATTCAGGTTTTGAAGAGCCGAGCTCAATTTACAGTTTGCATGAAGTGAAAATGCTTCTCGCATGTAAGCGGCGATAACACAGAGAACAATGGTTACAATGTGCAGTGGAGGTGGAGCCTGCGAAGGTTTCTGCTCTACTAGCAAAAAGGTGGACAGGTGACACTTACATGGTGTTAGGGACAGCACCTGGGAGCAGAGGCCAGCGGTAGGAAGTTGTCTCAGGTTCAGCCATCTTAACTAGCCAATGTAAAAAAATTGGCACAAGAGAAAATGTATGACTGTGCCTTTGAAAGTGTGAATTTACCAACACACACACACGCGCGCGCATGCAGAGTAAAGACTGTAGAAGATTTTGCAAGAAAAGACTTCCCTTCCTGTATCACCACGGTGTATTCTAACAGCCGCCAGAGTCACAGGCACAAAAGCATAAATACAAATACCGAAAAAGAGAATCAGATAACCCAAGTGGGAACTCAGTCAGAGACAGGTTCCCTAACATTTTAAGAAATATCACTCTAGGCAGAAAACAGCTACCAGATCCTTAACTCTGGGAAGGAGCAGGTGGAGGCATGATGAGGCAACACCTCACGGCTTCACGCAGCAACCACTGCACCCGGCTTGGATAAATATTTTTATTGCAAACACAATGGTGTGTAATGGGCCAAATCGTTGGTTCTGAAAAGGATTTCACACAGGTCTGAGCCACTGCAGTAGCTGGGAAACATATACGTGCTCGAGGGAAACCGGGTTTATGTGCGGCTTGGAGAGTCATGCCGGGGGTGGTGGCAGGTGAGTGACAGCTGCAGTCAACGCACATGAAGCAAAACTGGGCCGTGCAAACTCGCTTTGGAGAAATCTCCGTCGGTGTCAAGACATCTCCACACCAATTGGGAGCAGGACGCTCCGCCAGTGTGGGAGAGAAGGACTTCCTCTTCCTGGGGAAACGATATCTTTTCTATTTTCCTTTCTCCTGCAAACTGTCAGGCCCTGCTTGCTGAACAGAGCTGGCCGCCAGGGGAACCAGCTGTTCTGATGTTATCACCGGGTTGGATCGCCCAGCCACGCACCCACCGCATTTAGTGAAACTCCCAGGTTCGTAAGCGGGGCATGGCCTGGCTCTCACGCTTGCCTGTGGGGACTCCGTTGACATGTGCACAACCTCTGCCCCCAGCTTCAGGCCCAGGAGGGTGGGATCCAGGAGCTGGGCTGGGCATGAATGGAGGTGACCCTGCAGTGGTGAGAAAGCTAACGGGGCAATTAGGAGGCTGATTCATATGTTTATCTGGGTGATTACGCTCTACTTAGTTGAGTAGTTTTTAAGTGTTCTGTGGTTCTGGAAATTTTCCCTCACAGGCTCATCAAATCCACATCCTTCCATGGGCTTGATATTTCCACAAAAGAAGGAAAAACCATGCTAAGCACAGGGGATAGACTTTCATGAACCTTTATAATCACACACTTGCTAAGATAATTATGATAAACAATGCATACCAAGCCCCAAACACAAGGGCTGAGAGGAACATTCAACTGTAGTTGCTATCATCTTTCAAAAGAAGCACAGAGAAAGACATGGCCTTCTGGAATATTCCTAACCCCGCACTTCCCGAGCAGTGTTTCCAAATCCCTCCTTTATCTGTGTAGAAATACAACACAGACTAGTCAAACTGTGAAAGCAAGGAACTTTTCACCTCGATTTGGGCTTCTCTATCAACATGTCACAGAAGTCTAGAGTAAAATATGTGGCCATAGAAGAGCCTGCAAGGTGATTCCACAGATAAATTGTCTTTAGGAGATTTCAGATTAAAGAGAGCTGAGATAGGTTTCTCCGCCAAAGGCTATGGCAGATTCAAGGCAGCCACAGATAGCTTGATGCTGCCGGGCTCTGCCTTTACCTGGGCTCTGTCTTGGACAGAATTAAGTAGAAACAACATGGTGCCATTTCTGGGCCCAGCCTTATGACTGGTGGTGACTGGTCTCCTACTGGACTCACTCTGGAGAGCTCCTGTTCTGTGTGACTTGCCCTGGTCATGAGTGTCATCGTGCAATTGAACTCACTGACCCCTGCAGGGCCCCCGCCCCCCCCCCCCACTCCACCCCATCAGGCAACCTTTGACAACTCCTGCAGGAGACCCAAGCCAGGGCAGTCTACCAGAGTCTGGCCGATCCTCAGTACCAAGAGCGATCACAACAAATGATTGTTTTAAGCTGCTAAGTTTGGAGGAGGTCAATGTGCCATCACAGGCAATCGCTAACCATCAGGTGAAGCAATGGCTGAGCTTGTGATGGGTGAATTTTCAAGAGAAGGAGGTAACAGGTCATGTTCCTAAAGGTGCTGCCTGAGTGCTTCTGGGCAAGCCATACAGAACAGAACTTGATAGAATACTAATTTGAGAAACACGGGGTTCCAGGAGGGAAGTGGCCAAGGGTGGGAACTACTATCTGGTTGTTCCCTTTCTGTTATAGATTAGATAGGTGAGGCCCACAGAGGTGAAGAGAATTACCCATGGAAACCAAGCTAACTGGTCAAAGACTCCCCACGCCCGCCCCCCACCCCCCAGACATTGATTCCCTTTTCTAGCTGAAGTAAAGGGGTCTGGACAAAATGGCTTTACTCATGTACTGCAGCTCAGCCAGCTGAACAGATCGGGCCTGTCAGTAGGGAGCCCTGTCTTTCTGACCATGGTCAAGACTTTGAGTCCAACTCGCTGTTCCCTACAGGACTTGTCTCCAATGGTAGACTTCCAAAGAGATAGTAGAGTTTATTAGTCTGATGTCTAGGCTAAGCTCAATTTAAAAACAGAACCTATAGTGACATCTTGGGACTTTGTTTTACAGCATTTGCCTGACGGAAACCCGTGCTTACAACTGGAAAATTTGGAAGAACAAATCTGCAACTGAACTAGGCATCGGTCAGGGATGCAGATTTTACAATTCTTCTGTCTGTTACAAATTCCATTTCTTTTCCTCTGTGTACTTTTCTGTTACAAATTCAATTTCTCCCCTTCCATGTAAGAGGTAAATTATAGGACTTGAAGGTTGATTCAGTTCTTAAAACGATACAGTAAAGAATGTTAACTCAGGTCACATATTTAAATTTTACCTTTCCGATACCAGTACACATCTGCACAGCTTCCTAATCAAGTCTCCAAATCCATGAACCACTTCAATAGTTGAAAAAAAGTTTTATCTAATTATCTTCTTTTCCTACTTTGAATTGACCAACCACATATCTTTTTCTGGTTTTATCAAAGGGGCTGCCAGGACAAAAGCACATCCAATTTTAAGTAAGCTTTAGTTACCAGACTTAAAATTGATCATGCATTTTGGTTTCAGTAACTTGCAATTTCTACACCCTTTGATAATTCACTTTAAAGAGCAAACGGTCTTTAATGACAAGGCTTAAAAGAGACGACCTTTCTGAACAGAATATGAAAGCGGAGAAGAGATAGTTCTTTTAAGGAAACTATGAATTAAAATGACCTTGTGTTCTGAAACTTTTCTCCCACCATTTTTGATGTTTTACCTTTCCTTTTTACTTTGAGAAAGAAAGCTAAAACCCCACTGCCTTCTGTGGATGGCGATGCACTTCAATGAGAGAGCTGTTAATTGTTAATTCAAACTCACAGCCACTTCTGTCTGCACTTTTCCTGCAGATGCCTTTAATGAGGTTGCTCACCATTATAAGCATATGCCTGTTTCTGAGGAAATCTCTGTTAATATGTGACATTACAGGATAATGTTTGAATCTGAGCGATTTCCCTGGAGTCACAGTTAATTCTTTTGTACAAACTATGAAGCAAGTCCATCCATTCTCGGCCCCTCCCTCTCAGTCCTGCCTTTCTCTCCATTGTGTCCCTGGATGGCTGCCCTCTGAGGAGCTGATTGTTGAGTACGGAGGTTGCAAAATCAGGGTCAGGCCCCCGAAAAGGCGCACTGCCTGGTGACGCAAAGTGGGGGCCTCCAACAAAGCCACGGCATGTGCGGGTGACTGACAGCGGCCTTTCATGTCAACCCTTCTCCCGCCTGACCCCATAACTGGATAATCACACACCCCAAGAACTGTGATCCCTGCACATTCCTGCTGCTCAGCTTGTTCCAAATGCTTTATCAACCATTACCTGTTGACAATCACATGTTGAAATGTGAAAAGCACAGGTGGATGACTCAGGCGTAGCAGCCAATGATAATAATTTGAAATATGACTAAATCAGGCACTTGGTATGAACCATTGATCTTCCACCAGATAAGAGAATGGATGAAATCTTAGATGATTTTATAATAAGGTACAATGTTTATAATACATTTCTCGAGCACCTGCCTTTTCTCCTGGTAGCCACTCACATACTCAGCTCAATTCAGGAAGGAATTTTAAACACGCCGCATGCAATTTTTCTTGATCTTCCTTTATCAGAGAACGTTCACAAAATCATTAGTGTCACTAGCTATTTCTATCACATACAATCAATATGACCTCCAGTTTCAGCGTGTTTACTCCCAGACGCATACGACACTCTTCAGAAGGGAAACAGGGGAATGTCAAAGGTTCACCTGTGTTTGTCATTTCATAACCATTGAAATAAGGAAAAGAAAGAATAGCAGGCAGCTTTCCAAAACACCTACTGATATTGACTCATGGAAAACAAATATTCTTGAGTGGGAGTTCCAATTCCAGTGTACAACACAGTCCACACAGTATTTTCACTTCAGGCAGCTAAGATCCTCGCTAATGAAATCTGTTGAGCTTCAACCTGTTTTCCTCGGTCAGTCCAAAAGTACTTAAAATTAATCATATAAGCTTTCTCTTTCCCTTCTGAGTATTAAATCATAGACTGAGTCCCAACTGTCCTCATTTTAATAGCATCTGCTACCATTTTGTCTTTTCTTGACATCAGTGCTAGAATTTACTGCATATACAAGGAAAACCGGATGGTTCAAAGGACAGGGACTTAGGCTCTGCAAGAGAGGTTGGAAGACCATCAGCTGTGGGTGGTGGCCGGGCAGAGATGATTTCCTGCAAGAACAGGGTCTCTCCCTGAGCCAGCAGCCAGGCCCTGCCTCTGTGGCAGCTGGCCGCAATTTTGGGACTATACAACCTGTTATTTCCTTATCATCTCCGTGTCTCAGTTACAGTACAAAAAAGGTAATTAATCCTTGGGCAGCAAACAACAGAGATGGGTGTGGGAAAGAGAAAAGAATGCTGAAAAGTGTAAATAAACTTTCTGCTCTGTCCTTTACAGTAAACCAGATGATGACAGCCCCGCCCACAGCCCAGAGTTTGAGAGTGTCTCCAAGGGCCCGTGGCAGGCACAACGCAGGCAAAAACACGCGGGACACCCGCTTGGTACAGCTCACAATGGCCCTGGCAATCAGGGTGACTGATCATCATAGAACTGCGACTGGCACTGGCTGGTGACTTACACACCTGCTCCCAGGAGCCACACCATATTCCCTCAATGAGGAAGCAGGACCAGCCCAAGCTTATTCCTCTATCGCCAGCCAGTGTGCTGACGTTCAGTAACATCACCCTACACGCCAGCTTTCTGAAGGACTGTCAGCTGCAACTAACATGAAAACAACTCTCAGAGACCAAGAAAGCGACAAGGAAGCCATAGCTGCTATGTAAATTCTCGCAGGCTTCCGCCTCTGCAGTCCCAACATGACAAGTACTTGGGTTGATGGCAGATGACCCAGTGATCTTTGTTCTCAATTAACATGTTACTTATGGCTTTGATCTTTGACATGACAGAAGGTATTTTCCCCCATAGTAAAATTTGAGACCATCAATATCCTCTAGGGAAAAACACCACGTGTCATACTTTTAGTCGATGAGGTCTAATGAAAAATAGAAATAAAACTGATAAGTACAAAACACAATAAAAAGTAGAAATAAAACTGATAAGTACAAAACAATATTTTAATAATACATGGACATGAAGGTGAAAACAATGTAGACATTAAAAATTTTGGATATGACACGGCCAACGTGATTCTGATCATATGTGATGGGCAAAATTCTACGCAAAAGCATTAACAAGGCATAGTAGAACAAATCACTTCTTTCCCCAGTAGAAGCCATTCTTAGCACTCCCTCCATGCACATGAATATGGAAGTCAGAAAGAAAGGAATGTTAAAAAAATAACTTAGGCAGACACAAATAAAACCACCCCACCAGTGAGTAACTGATGCATGTTTTATGATCTTAATCACATTTAAGTATTAAAAAATGCCACTGATCTCACAGTTTACAATATCCAAATCTTCAAACCTGCTGGAAGAAGTCCCCAGGACAGCCAGACAGCAGCACCCACCGCACGCTCCTGTGCTGCAGGCCAGTCTCCCTGCAGTTACCTGAAAATCAAAAATTTTAGTCGTGATTTTCTCTAGATTTCATGGGCTTGTCAATTATACAATATGCTCCGACTCAGGAGGAGTTGGATAGACATTAAAAAAGGATATTTGATATCAAAATCTCATCACTTATGCCCAGAAGGATGCAAATCTTAGCAGCAGCGAGTAACAGAATCTTCTGAAGAGTGAATGATTCACAAGGTCTTTACTTTCAACTCCAGGCTGAACGAGTGGTTCATTCTTTCCTACACTGAGGGCAGAATGTTTGATGGCATGAGAGCAGCTAAGCTGAATCCATGTCAGCAAGGTTTCTGGAACCTCTGGTCCAGAAGGCTCTAGCATCTCTGAGAAGCACTGGGGGGGGGGTATGGGTAGGGATTGTTTTGACATCACTGGGCTGCTTATTCTGGCTTGGAGGACCTCTGCAATAGCACCAAACCTCCCGAGGACTCAGGCTTTGGAGGTGTGGGCTACCGTCTCAAGAACCGCATCGTCTCGCTATCTTTAAAGGGTGACAAATAGTGTTTCCAGAACGTTCAACTGTCTTGGTGTGACTGTGTAGGTGGGGCCTGGACTTGGAGGGCGCCTTCGGTGTGCAGGCTCTGAGGGTCCTGAGCACTGTGATGACGAGGGGTGGGGGGCGTCTCAAAGACAGCAATTATTAAAAGTCAGTCCCCCCTGCCTCCACCAAGCTGCTATCATGGCTTAAGTATTTTAATGACTTCAACATCAAGCCAGGAATCACAGACGCACACGAGACGAACAGATCCGCTGTACCTTCTGCCTTGGTAGGTAGTTAGTTCTTCTTGAAGGATGGATGCTCTCTTTTGCAGAAAGTTAACCTAGAAAAGACACCGTGGATGAGAAGAGGTGGACGTGGCTGAAAGGTAGCACGGGGCAAAGAGTTTGGTCAGATTATGTATTTAAGTTCAGATAATTCCCTAGATAAATTCAGAGGACTTGGTGACCATGTTGTGCTTCTCATATTTGATCACATGGTTTCTCTATTGAAAATCCATCAGAGGCGTCAGATAAAAGTTCAAACTCCTTATTTCAGAGCTATTTTGATCTGGTCCCAAGCAATCCATGTGGTTTCACCTCTGTTCATAGCCTCCCCACCAGCCCCACTTATTTCACCACCCCTTTCATACTCTGTTGCTTTTCCTTCTCTGGAGTGCTCGGCTAACGATCTCCTATCCACTGCCCACTCTTTGGTTCCCCCATGGAAAGCTTCCAACCTCCTCCCAAGGGCACCTCATCTCCTTCTCTGGACCAAGTCCACAGTGTCCTCCCCTGTAGTCCTGTCTCTATTCCTGGCACTTCCTGCACAGCCATGGAGTCGTTTTCAGATCTCTCCCTCAAACCCGAGGGCCCCTCTGGTGCAGGGATGGCATTTATTCCTCTCTGTATCCCAACCTTTTATAGGGTTGGGCACGTAGCTGGTATTCCCTAGCTCTTTAATGAATGAATGAGTGGAAAGAAAATTACTGCCTTCTGGAAACCTCAATCCATCCAAGGGATAAGCCTGAGGTTGGAGAGACAGTATTTTGTAGTGGAAAGAGTCTAAGCTTTGTCTGGAGTTTGGCCAACTTGGGTTCCATCCCTGGCTTTGACTCTATGGCTCTAGGAAAGTTACTGAAGCTCCTGGTACCACATCTGCGAAATGGGGTTAATGCAGCCACTTCCCAAGCACATGGGGATGATGCGATGTGACAAAGGGATGCTGCTTGGTGCAGTGCTCACGGCAGGTACCAGCCCTGGAGATCTGGGGCTGGAGGAAATGGGCAGCCTTGGGTTATCTCCTAAATCACAACTTTGATTATTTTGAAGCACAAATTTCTATACTAAATATCAGGTATAAATTCAAAAGCACCTTATAGAACCAAATAAAAATGAATTTGGGAAAACTTGTCCTATGTGTTGATATAATCGAGTCAGTGGTATTTGATCAGTTCAGAACTGTTTACTCTTGATGCTTTGGTCTGCACAGAAACCATGGCAACGGTTGGTTCTGAAACATAGTTATGCAAGAGAGTACAGCTGGCAGAATAGAAAATGTGCTTGTCAGAGAGCACAGCACACCCCTTTCTAAATGGCTATGGAACAAAGTGGTCCCCTCAGTTTTGATGATTTGTAACATCGCCCTGGATTAGTTTTATCCAATGCTTAAATGACCCCAAGGACAATTGACAGATGCAAGGATTACACTGATTCAGCTTCCCTTCCCCCAACCAAACATTGCAATCGGAATTCTAGCAATTTTCAAAAAGCACAGGCACCTGTGCTTTCAAACTAAATTTTCTCCCTATATGGCCCCTGACTCCTCCACGCAGCTGCCCACGCGGAGGCCCTGACGCAGCTGGCGGCACTTTTTCTGGGTCAACATCCAGTTGGAGGGGGCTAAAGTGGCTTTTACTACAGTGAAATGATATGAATGATAACAGAAGCCCTGCAGGTGGATAATCACATTTCTTTCTTTCTGTCTTTTTTTCTCAAACACACATACACACACATGCACACGCACACATGCACACACACATGCACACACCTTTTAAGGTGCTAGGCTTACCTAACTGGTCCTATGGAAGTTCTCCACAAAGCTAATGGGTAAACCACACCTCGAGGAGAGCTTTGCATGTAAGAAGAGATGACTTAACCCCCTCTGTGTTAACACTCTCCTGCAGTACTTGTTTTTTTATACAGCAGTGAGCCCAGCCAAATTTCTCGCCTAGAAAAGCAACAGCCAACAGCAGCCAAAGGATTGACATGAGGGACATTTCATTTTCATAGAAGAGATGTTTTACTGAGGAAAACGGGAAAGGAATAACCCAATGTGCTCCACATTTCACCTTACACACTACATGTAACTAATGTGAATATCATCATACTATGTAATTTTCTTCATTCACAAATCAATTTATTGAACACCTACTATGTAACAGGCACTGTTCTTAGCATGGAGAACAAAGAAATTTTTCCCCTGTGGAGCTTTTCCAGAAAAAAGTAGGTTTTAAATTTCTAAATGTATTTGAAACGAGACTGTAGACTCTTTTGTTAGAGTTAAATCACTCATTAGTTCAAAAAGAACTAGCAATATATAAAATATACATAGTAATATATAAAATGTGTTTATATAGAGACAAATTAGGTTGGAAGTTTTAAAGTATTTAAATTTAACTCAAATTTTATCTCTCATATTATCTCTCATGGACTACACATTTTAACATGAAATATTTAACCTAATTGTTTGAATACCTTGGCATTATTCTGCCTTGAACTCAAAATGTATCTTGTTATCTTTAAACAACCATAAAAAATATACCAGAATAAAAATGCCAGCATAACCATGTTCTCCATTTCTGCGCAATGAGGAATCTGCAGTGTGCTAAGTGATGGCACGCTGGGCCTAGTACAAGGAATAAAGTGCTGAGGCTGTACTGCAATGTGGACTGTAAATGAATAAACGTGACCATAAAGGATCTTTTAATTTCAAGAGTGCTTTTAAGAAAATCTTACTAAGACAAATCTTTATGTTAGTAAGAAAAAAAAATTAAAATATCCCTACAACAAAAACAATCCATTCTGGGGAGTAGGTTATGGTATGATGTTACATTAACTTCTGAGATCAAATAAAAAATCAAACTTATTTGTCAGTTTCTTCTCAGGATATAAACATCACCTAAGCCATTGGGAATGCCTTGATTCTAGAATCACCTGTGACTTGAGGGAGGAAATGGTGTCCTCAAGTTCTTGTCTGAGAGATGCTGGCATCAACCCTTTGAATTTCGTTTCATATTCTTGTCGTATGTAAGTTATCTAAAGTGAAAAAAAAGAGAAAGATTGCATATATATTTTTTACTTCAGAAAGATGACTGTTGTTAATTTAAGAAACCCCAGAAAAATATCTATTTATCACAAAGGTAAGGTTGTTACAGGTGGTAGAAGACCAGACAATAAAGATGAAGAGGAAACAGTTAACAAGCTGAAAAAGGTACTTGGGCTGACCTTGTGAGTCTGACAGAGTCCCCGTAACAATGCTTTTTTCCTTTAAAATCCCATTAACACAATTTTCAGCACTGGGTCAGTAAAATATCTGTTCTCTCTTCTCTGCTCATGACACACACACTACACTTACACTGTATTCTTTCCCTGACCAGGATTTGGTTTACTAGGATTATCCTAAACTGTGACTTGAAGATAATTCATGGTTTATGTTTGGTTTGATGAAAACACTCTCCAGAAATGACTGGGTTTCTGGGTGGCTTGGTATTATCTGTTTGGTTATGATAATACAAATGAAGAAGAATCTATACAGCTGTGTTATGTTAAAGTTAAAACACACATTAGTTTAAAAAGAACTACAGAAATATATAAAATATACATAGTAATATATAAAATGTGTTTATATAGAGACAACTGAAGTTGTGCAAATATCCTCAACACTGGAACTAATCCAGAGTGTCCTTGTCACCCTGAGCTTCTCTGGTTCAGGGGTTTCCCTCTGCCTTCAGCATAGAATTGGGTCTGTACTCAACTGGTGATGGGCACTGGGCTGGGTAAAGGAAGGTTAGAGGCTCATTCTATTCGTGGTTGTGAAAATTAAAGATGGACGTGAGTAAGGAACGGGGAAGAAAGTCTTTGGGAGAATATGCCTGTGTAGGATGAAGAGATGCTTGGATGTGAGTGTGTGAGTCTTGAAGTCTTGCTCCAGTGATGTTTCTGTATTTCTTTTCCTCCTAATATGAAATGTGATGAAATAAAAAATCTGTTACATGTACCATGTGTGACTTAATATTAAAACTGAATTTCAGTCTAGCCCATAAATGATTCATTGGACACACCTGGAAACAGGTAATTAAACTATGAAAATAAGTGTAACTGAATTCACTTATACAAGTCCATGAATTTACTGGGGATAACTGAAGATCACTAGTGTTTACATCCCAATTTTTCTTTTACTAAATTGAATCAAGGAAGAAATGCCTTCTAATAGTTCCACTACGTACGAAAATCCTATGGCAAATCCTCTAGAACATAATTTTTGGCAAGGAGATTTTTTGAGATATATTATCACCTTGTGATTTACACCTAAAGGAAAAACAGAAATAATTGATGCAATATTTGTTGGTGTTCATGTCTGCTGCATTCTCCAACCTACTTTTCTTGGACCTCAACAATTATATATCTGCCAGCTGACTCAAATTAAAGGCAATTGCAAAGTAAAACACATGTTTTACAAGTAAGACCTAAGGAAAACATTGAGAGGTCACAAACTACTACAGTGATAACTTTTTTTTTTTATCACTCAATACTGGCTCAATAGTTTTGAACCACTAGATTGTTAAAAAGGACTCACATGTGCTCTATTTCTCATGGACTGGTTTATTTAGAAGGTCTTCCCATTGCCTGTGCATTTGAAAGACAACTTTGCTGGGTATAAAAATGCTTCAATGCCACTTTCTTCCTCTCAGAACTTTGGAGACATTTCTTCAACGTTTTCTGGCATTACATATAGTTACAGGGAAGTCTAAAGCCAGGCTAATTGTTTATTCATGTTACATGTGACTTTCTTTTTATGCCTGGATGCCAATATGATCAACTTTTTCTTTGATTCATTAGCTTCACTGGAATATGTTTTGGTATTCATTATTATTTATCAATTTTCTTTTTTTTAAGCTTTTATTTATTTTTATGCATACAAGAGCTGGGGTACATGCCAGAGGTGTGGGGGGAGGTGAGAGGATTCACCAGAGACAGAGTGGGGAACAGAACAGGCAGACTGACTGAAATACACTGCTGAGGGGAGCAGTGGGCAAGACAGGAGAGGTCTGCTGCGCCATGTGGGCAGCTCCCTGGCTGGGTATCGAACTCCTGCTGCAGTGGCTTCGGATAGCTTCACAGGTTGCTCCTTAACCCCTTGTGCCACCAGGGACACCCTATTATTTATCAATTTTCTTGAAACACTGTGTATGTCCTTTCTATTCTTAAATTCAGTTCTCTGAAGAAAAGTGTCTTCTGTTAGAATAACTGCTTATATTGTATTAGTTGTATATGTTCATATTGTATTAAATTATTTTCTCTTTGGTCTCTTCTTCAGGAATATAGATTTTGTGTATGTTGGCTCTTTTTTGACACTCTTCCATTATTACATTTTCCTCAATTATTACTTTTATGCTGTTATGATTTTCTATCTGTCTCATACTTTCATTTCATTTTGTGTTATTTCCTTTAGCCTGGTCACCATATTCCCTGGTTATGAATTTTCTATTTTTGTTTGCTGTAATTTTCTATTTTGTCTCTATAATTTTCTAATTTATCTACCATTTCCCCTAAGTTCTAAGAAATCATATTTCATTTCTGTCTAGTAACTTAAATAATCTTTAAACATTTCTCTTCTTTTTTCTTCTCTAGATCCACTTTTTTCCTTGAGAAAGGTATACCAATGTTTTTTATAAATGAGTTAACACTGTGAAGAACTGTTTGTTATGAAGAACTGTAGTTTGTCAGAAACTTCCCTTTATTTCTGGCTAATTTTTCATTTGTTAGTGTTCCTTCTTTATCTGCCTCTCAACCTTATAAGGACTTTATGCTTATTCTTTAAAATAATTAAATCTAATTTTTGAATGGAAGCAACTATTTGCTGAAAGTTGAAGTATGGGGAGTAAATTGAGAAGGGGTACGTCGCAACTATGATTTGTTGTCAACACCCTTTGAATACATCTTTGACTAAATCTATTATTTTGTTTGGCCCTTTGTTTTCAAGTACTTTGGAGGTCATAGTCAAGCACTTAAACCCTTTAGTTCATGTTCATAGTAGTTTCTCTTGACTCACTTTTCTTATGTCTCTACTTGGAGGTAAAGCCATAGGCAGTAGAAAACTGTGTGTGAGCAAGGTTGCTCTTTGATCACTATTATCTCTCTTTAAACTCAGCATGCTATGTTTTCCAACTTTTATTGAATATATAAATATTTCTACCTCCTGTCTACTCCTTTTTTTGTTTTGTACTTTTAGTGAATCCGATTGAACTTAAAATGAGCCCTCACAGCACTTGAAATGACCTCATCTGGGAGTGAGACTGTCAATCAGGAAAATATTACTACCCTGCATCTTTAAATCCAAATCTTCAATTTAAAAATCATTATACCAAGCAGAATCCTGTTACTTTAATAAAGTCATGGAAAACTTTAACTGATCTGTTTTACTCTATTTATGAGGTTAATAATATTACTGCTAGCAAACATTTATTGGGTATTTCCTATGTGCTGGATAGAATTACAAGTGTTTTAATAAGTGTTTGATCCTTCTGACAACCGATGAGGTAAGCACTGAGAGGTAAGTCATGATTTGAACTCAAGTGGTCTGACTTATTAAGAGCTTATTCTTAGCCACTATGCTCTGCAGTTTCTCAAATAATATTTCCAAATGCTGAAATGTTTCTTCTACCCCAAAAGGGAATGTATCTCACAGACACCACCAGTCAACACAACCAGTTTCATTCACTACACACAGATGCTCTCCCTAACATACCACGGGCTGGGAAAGGGGACAGTCCTTCCAGATATCCATCTAGTCATTGCTCTTTTGTAAAAAAAAGTAATAACAATAACAACAGTGATGAGAATAATTGTTTCCAATATGATACACTTCCCCATAATTTTTTGGTGGTTTAAAATTTTAATTAAAATTTACATATATACAAGGCTAATTTAAAAATATGTACAAATGCAATGCACATATGACCCTAAATAAAAGTTCTACAAATCCCCTATACACACACATATTTAAGTCCTACCAGTGAAAGATATATCTAACTGTCAAATACCAAAATGATAAAGAGGAAGGAAAGCATTAGCTTATATTCCTTACATCACTTTTCACTTTTTATTCCTGTTACTGTTTGTCTATCCCCACCTCATTTTTAGGGGAAATAATGAAAGAATGGAAACACTGATCTATACATTAATCACAAACTATTAACTGCTAAATAAGCCACTGTGCTTTCTTTCTGTCTTCCCACATCTCCCTGGCAGTACTGATTTACCCTTACAACAGATCAAGAAGTCAGGGGAAGTGGAAATGATGTAAGCAATGGGATTGATGGACAAGCACTTTCTTTTACTGAAGGAGATAAAGCTTTTCACTTATAAACCTATTTTATTGTGATATTTGAATATTAAATTTCATTAGCATATTGTGTCCATAATACTAGTGAATGATGATTACTAAACACAGAAGAATTTAAAAACTGTTCTCACTTGAGTACTTCTGGAAAGGAATTTCTACGACTGTTGTGATTCATTTCCATCCCACTTTACCACTCCCACTACCCTCAAAAAGCAGTGTATAATTATCTGCTCTACCATATTCTTCAACCACATCAAACCAAACAAATATAAACTTCTCTCTCTCTACCATGATTACTTTTCTCTCTACTTCTCTCATATTTTCACCTTTAGTACAGGAAAATCAGGAAACCTAGGATATCATGACAAACAATGACATTTCCCACATGCCAAGTGGAAATGGTGTATTAGAATATGTCAGCCATGGGATGAAAGGTAGCTGTGCTCTGCCCCATGGCAATGGACCTTCCACCTTACCCTCAAAGGCACAACACTGATGGGATTTCCTTTAATCGCCACAAGTAGAGTTTAGTGTTGCAATTAAGTAAAACGTGTACTCTGAGTAATCATACAAATACTTGCATAAATGAGTCTGTAACATAGGTAAAATACGTAGTTGACTTGAGCCATGAGGAATCCTTTAGACTAAAAATTTGAAGTGATGTTGAAAAAAGCCAACTTTGGAAATCTATAATTTTATTAAAATATAGAAGGGAACACTAAACCATACTTCGAGGTGTTTTTATGTCCAAGACACTATGTGAATTAGTCATGTGAATATGTCAAAACTATGTCAAATAGGTCAATTTCCTATTGTATAAGGAATGAAGCAAGCTTTGTACAAACAACTTAGGGAAAATGTCTTCACTGCACGCTTCCCACCCAATACTGAATCACTTTTAAAGAGGTGACAAAGGGAGAGGCCACTTGCTGAGCTGCCTCTGGTCCATACTTTTCTTTATACATCTGCATAGCCATTTATTATTGTATTTTGAAGTGAGAATGAAGCAGTTCAGTAAAATGAGAATTCCTAATACTACTTTACAAAGTTCAGCTGAGCATTTGGGGGGATCAGTTCAGTAGCAGAAAGAAGGAAATCGATAAACCTTCTGTTGATGTTACATACTGAACACCTCTCCCCCTCTTCTAGCCTCCCCAGTTGTCTGCCCCACATGGGGACCTCCCTGTTCCAGAACACCTTCATCTTGCACCCAGACTATCACAATGCAGACACGTTGGTTTTGTTTTTTTGAATTGAATTTACTCAACCCTTAAAAATCAAAATCCTCTTTGGGGCCACCAAGGTGCTGCCCAGTCTTCCCCATCCACCTTTCACTCTCGTCACCCCTGAGAGCTCGCTGTTCTTCCGGTTCCTTTCAACTCATTTATCAAAAACCCTAATGCCTTTTCTTATGAGAGGGCCTTTCTTTTTTCTTCTTTTTTTTTTAAAGATTTATTTATTTATGCATACAAGAGCTGGGGTACAGGCCAGATATGCAGGGGCTGAGAGGATCCACCAGAGACACAGTGGGAAACAGAACAAGCAGACTGACTGAAACACACTGCTGAGGGAGCAGTGGATGAGTCAGGAGAGGTCTGCATCGCCATGTGGGTTTCTCCCCAGCTGGCCAGGGATCGAACTCGTGCTGCAGAGGCTGTGCTGCAGAGGCTGTGGATTGCTCCATAGTGTGATGCTTAATCCCTTGCGCCACCAGGGAGGCCCAGGAGGGCCTTTCTTATTTTTCTTATCTTGTAGGGTTTTGCTACTGCCTCCATCTGACCCTCTGGATTTTAGAGAACCCTGCTCTGGGGCCATATCTGAGATGTTGTAGATCCAGGTCCACAGTCTGCGAAGCTTAAGGCCCCGACAATGACCCTATGTCTAGGCAACAGCCTCCAACTTCTGATAAGCTGGGCCTAGTTGAGCCGGCTGCTGCTTTCATCAGTCCTTCAAGAACAGGGCCCACGCAGGCCTTGCTTTGAAGCTGTGAACAAGTCTCTTGTCAATTACCTGCCAAGGAGCCCTTTTAGCATTTTGGGCTGCTGTGAGCCTTCCCCTCACCCTGAACTGTCCTCCCAGCTACCTCTGCCTGATGTTGGGCCTAGGACCCAGCATGGTGGGGCTATAGCCTCAATCACCACTCTACGGGTCTCTTCTGTTTACAGGTGACACAAATGTTCATCTTGTTTTTGATACCAAATACATCTTTTCACTCTTATAATTTACCAATCGCTGCTGAATGTTTGGCGCAGAGAGGGTGTCTCATAACATGACCTTATAGAGACATCTATAGGGACTGACAATATCAAAGGGACTGACTATTTTGTAACCTGCCTTATAAATTAATAAACTGCAGGGTTATGAGCCCAAATACTGGAGCCAGAATGTCTGCAGCTGAATCAGGCTGGGCCCCTAAACTCTGTGCCCTTTGGGTCAATTTCTCTGTGCCTCAGATTCCTGATCAGGAAAATGGAAATCTAACTTCTCCAGGCTGTTGTGAGCATTAAAGGATTTAACACATGTTGAGTTTTCACAAGAGTGGCAAATGGTGTTCAATAAGTATTAGTTATCATGATATCATTTAATGGAGCTTTTACACGTACAGCATATTTCATTACAGTATTACAAAATAGATTTGTATTTCATTTCATCAGTCCTCTAACACTAGACTCTTGTTATTTCTAACTATTTGCAACAGTATAAATTTGTGCTGCAAATTATTTGCATATAATCATGATTTATTGAAGTATCCATTTAAACCTCTTCTTGTATTTCTTAGCATCCATTGATTGAGGAGGCATGTAATAACAAAAAGCTCCTGAATTCAGAATCAATTTTAACTAAATTGGTACTTTATAATTAAAACTATCTAACAGATTTGAAAAACAGTACTACCTATTTTGAGCCCATTATTTATCCAGGCCTCCAACCCTGATTCATGTGCATGGGGTTTCTCCGGCCCTTGCCAGCAGCTCTGGCATAGGGGTGGGAATCACTGCTAATTGATTTACTGGAAGACTCTCCACTCAATACTCTTGTCTCTCTTCAGCCTGGATTTTTACCAAGAACTATATGGGAGGGTTAAGGGAAATGATCAGATGCTTCTTCTCATTGTGGCTGTGGTTGATTTAGAACATTGTCATAAAACCCAGCTTAGCTGACTGTCATAAAGCAAACTGAGTTTGACTGTTGGGCATTGTAGGGGATAGGAGATGGAGAGAAAGACCAAGAGCTACCTTTGGAGCATCTTCCTAGGGGAGGTGAGCACAGGAAGGCACTGCCGTAGGGGACTGGAGGAAGTAGGAAGCATCAGAAAGACACTGGGCTTCTAAAGGGCAGGGAAGGCAGGTAAGGGGCAGAGATGGACTGGGGAACAAGGAACTGGGAGGGCTGGCACAAATGTGGAGGATGTTTCTGAGCAATGAGCCTTAAAGCAGCAGCAGATTTTTAATAGAGGAATGAGTAGACAGAGGATTGATGTTGCATTCCAATGTAGTTTGAAGAATAAGAATAAAAATTGTAAAGATGGTACCAAGTTTTTGAGAAAAAGACACACTACCTCCATAAAACTGCGTTTTTAGTGGGTTTGAGGGATGACGTGTTGCCACAGCAACTGCCAAGGGGTCCTTTCTCGGAAGGGACATTCTCAGCTGAGCTTATGTAATTTGATTGCTTCTAACATATAAAATGGAAATGTAAAAGGAATCACAATTTCCTTAACGGCTTCAAAAATCTTCATTCACCCAAAAGGAACTCTCCTACATTGCTGGTGGGAGTGCAAACTGGTCCAACCACTGTGGAAAGCTGTCTGGAGGTGCCTCAGTCTAATAAAAATGGAGCTATCATATGACCCGGCAATTCCACTCCTAGGGATCTACCCAAAGGGCGTGAAAACATTGATTCAAAAGAGCACCTGTACCCCTATGTTTATTGCAGCCCTATTTACAATAAGTAAAACCTGGAAACAACACAAATGCCCAAAACTAGATGAGTGGATCAAGAAGATGCGGCATATATACACAATGGAATATTACTCAGCAATCAAAAAAGATAAACTCATGCCATTCACAGCAACGTGGATGGAGCCGGAAGGAATTATGCTCAGTGAAATGAGTCAGAAGGAAAAAGAAAAATATCGGATGGTCTCACTTATAGCAGGAATATAGGGAAGCCCAATAAGACATTGGTGTAAAAAAAAATAATAACAGTACAAAACACAACAAAGCAAAAATGGACAATTATAAATCAGAGACATACTGCAGGGGAGGAGGAGGGAGAGGGATCAGAGGGAGGGAGGGAGGCGCACAGGGGACTGAGGTGATGGTGCACGGGTGCACTGGGAAGGAAACTCTATGGGGACTACACCTGAGGGGGCGGGGGGAAGCAAATATTGTTTAAAAATGAACAATGATGTAAAAAATAAAAAAAATTAATACAAAAAGTCTTCATTCACCCTCTCTCTCCCTTGTGGTTTTATCTCCTGGTTCTCTATTCCACGTGGTGTCCTCTCAAGCTGAGACGCAGCTCCTAGGATCCCCCCACTATCCCTATTCATAGGGACCAGCTTCCCCCAGGGGACTGAGACTTGCTGCTTCGTGGGCCTCTCAGGAAAGGGGTGTCAGATTAATGAAGTGCAGCTGATCTCATAGGGGACCAGTACAAACTTGTTTCTGGAAAGGGTTAGGTTTTCAGGAAGAAGGAATCATTTTCTGGTATTGTGGAGAAACCCGTGACCTAAGAACGAAGAGAGTAATTCACATCTAGCACTTAAATTAGGTTTAGACTCAGCTTCAGGCAGCTCAAAAGATCCCTGATACCAAAAAGAAAATGCGGGTCTGGTGAGTTTACTCCTACGGGATTAACACAGTCAGAAGAGTGGGAAACCAGTTAACTGCCCCAGTATCTAAGATGATGACTGAGGTGTGATAGGAAATAAACACATATGACTGCTGAAATTTTGGACACTTTGCATGTAAGCTATAGGCTTGGCGTCCTGTTGGAGATGAAAAAGGTAAAGCCATATGATGAAAAAACTGTGGTCCTTGGAGGTACTCACTTAGAATTTACACCGTCTACGTAGTGGACAGTTGTGAGTTTTGTCTCCCCAGCATTCACTTGAGTCTCCTGGCAACCGGCACCCACTCTCTCTCACTCTACATCCCACCAAAGTCACAGGGGTGGAGCAGGTAACAAGGCCTAGTCACAGCACATCCCCTGGCGCCATATTTATTTAGGGTCTGTGTGATCCAAGCCCAGGTCAGCAGCATCACTGAAAGTCACAGGACACAAATGCTCTCACAAAATGACTGCACCTGGGGAATGTCCTTGTGGGTGGTGACAGTGGGATTGAGGGTGGAGACTTACTCAAAGGAAAACGGCTGAGAAACTGGAGAGAAACTGGGCCCTTTATCAAGCCTCACCCAAAGTTAATTCGTCCTTAGATTTTTCAGTTTGGGCTGTATTTTCTGTCATTTGCAATCCAAATAGTTTCAATGAAAACCATGTAGAATGTGCAAAATATCAGCCTGTGTACATATGATGGCCCTGTTCGACTAGGGTCAACAAATGGTGGCCTGAAGACCAAGTCTGGCCCACCACTTATTTCTGTAAATAAAGCTTTACTGGAACACAGCGATGCTTATTGGTTTACACATTGCTTATGGCCACTTTTGCATGACAATGGCAGAGCTGAGCAGTTGTGACAAAAATCCTAGGACAGTAAATCCTAAAATATTTGTTCTCTACTCCTTTATGGAAAGCTGGCTGTCCCCTGCTCTAGACCGTGAGCTGCTGGAGGTGGGAACTTGTGTTCATTTGTAGGTTGCTGCAGCCCAGCACTCAGCTGGGTGCCTGTCATGTGGCAGTAACTCAATAAATATTTGCTGAGTGAATGAATGAAAACCTCAGTGAGCACAACTACTGGTATTGTCAGTCTTTGTCTTAAGATGACAGGATCTTCAGAATGTCTAGAGTAAACTAATCCCAAGACCTTCCCCTAAATACAATGAGCAGATTTTGTCATCACGGTGCTGCAGTTTTTAATCAGCACAGTGGCTATTAATAGGTAGGCCAGCTTCAAAGCTGAGAAAATCGGAGGTAAACACCAGGGCCTACAGGGCTGCTGAGATCAAAAGTGATCTCAGAGATTTACCCTGAAGGAGGGGAGCTTGTTTCATCCCGGCTCTGCTCCCTCCTCTATGCTTCTCCCCGCTTATTCACTATCAGACTTTTTATAGGGTTGTGATATTAAATGACTCATACTTTTTTTCTTTTTGTGAAATTCAATCCCAGCTTCTTTCTCACTGGAATATATACTTTTAGTTTCTATTTCTAATGCTTTTCTTCCTAATGATATCTTCCTAATGCGTTTTTCCGGATAGCATGCCTCCTTCAAAGAAGGCTCATATAAATCTTAAAGGATTATCCTCTGGGCAGCAATTCCAGAGGCAGGGAATGAGCAAGTCTGAATGGGAAAGTCTGGGGGTAAGGGGAGGGGAGTGGGGGCGTGTTGAGGAACTTAGACACTTGAAGGGTCAAGTTTACACAAATTCCCAGGAAGCCCCTGGTCCTCTTTACTCTGTAAAGTACAACTCAGTTATGGGTTTGGAGAGAACACCTGGGGAGGGACAGGTGATTATCCTATTACCTTCACTTTTGCTTACAGTGCCTAGCCTGGCCTTCCTCTCAGAGAGAAAAGGGATCAAGCCTTTTTGGTGGGGGTGAGAGGTCCCAAAAAGGCAGTGTCCATCAATAGAGGAGCAAGACTCTAGTGAAGGGGAACAAGGTCTTTGAGTCTTTTAACTGAGTTTATTAATGAAAGACACTAAGACTTGACTGATATTCAGGAAGGGTGACAGGGATTTGTGAGCTACTCTGGGCACTGAAGTAAGGGTGGAACACGCACAGAGTGAGTGCCAAATAGATGTTGTTTCAATGAGCTAATGACCGAATGAAGTTATGGCTGAATAGGTAGGTGGGACCTTGGAATTGTTGGCAGTAAAAGTTAGGTTGACAAGTTTAGATTTAATGTAGTAGAAAATAGAAAAAGGAAAGAGAAGCCAATTTATGAATGCCCAATAAATGCCAGGCATGTATTACATAACTGGCACATAATCGCACATGTGTTGTGCAAGCTCGGGGATGGTATTATCCTATCATTTTGCAGATAAGGAGACAGCCTCCCGGGGAGGACCGCCGGAACCAGGACTGGAACCTGCCATGGAAACCTGCATGGTGCTCACTTCTCACTGGGAGGGGGATCAGTCAGGAAAGGGGAGAGTCTGAGGCTCAGGGGACAGCAGGAGCAGCTGGAAGGATGGGGGGGTGAGGCGCTCCTGTGCTAAGATGACAGCGATGGGAAGGTGATAGGCTAGAAACTGACAATTAAATGGCTGGTAAAGAATAAAAGGAAGAGACGAGTTAAAGGAGACGTCCTGCCTTCAGCCACGTGCCTGGAACAAGTATGATGTACTGCAGAGACAGGGCGACTGGTAGAGGGAGTGGATTTGGGAGTCGGGGAGAGGAGATATGATGGTGGTTGTGTGAGGTGCGAGGCAGACATTCACGAGGAAATGCAGGAGTGGAGTTTGTGAGAGAAGCCAGGGCTGAAGACCTCAGCATCGTGTGCCAGAGGAGGAGGTGGAGCTGGGAACGGAAGAGCTCTCTGGAGGGGTAAGGAGAAGAGAGAGATTTCCCAGCAGCCCAGACTCATCCGCAGGCTATATCATTTAGGACACAGGAGAAGTAGAACTAGGGAAAGCTCAGCAAGAAGTGGGAGGCAAGTCAGGGGGCTGGGAAGCACAGTCCTGGGGTTCATAAAGGAAGGGGGAGCAGGGAGGTGTCAGATGCTGCAGAGAGAGGAGGTAAAGAAGACCCATGTCATCATTTGCCTGACATGGCAGTAGCAGATATGAACTAGAACCTTCTAGAAGGCATAATGGTCATAAAAGTCTGGTGAGCAGCAATGTAACAAATCAAGAAAACTTAAGATGGAATTAATTTGTTGTTAAATAGTTTTCTATTTTTAAACAAAAAACAAAAGCAAAAACAAAAATTCTACAATAGAAATGTCCACATCTAACCCTCATTTAAATATTCAAAACATCTGCTTTATTCAGAGATTGTTGACCTGGTTTGAGGATCCCCTCGACTCCCAACTGATGGGAACAAAGACCCCATGACCCCAGACAGAGCATTCCAAACAGCATGGAAACAGCCACTGACTAAACTCATGCCCTGTTCACCTTTACAAGCAGAGATAAGAGGGATCCTCATTCACACAAAAGTGAGGGGAGGCAAAAGTTCTCAAAAGGCTTCACTTAAGCTTTCTGAATGACAGTGGTCAGGATCCAGCCAGTGTTGACAGGAGGCTACTCTGGAGAACTCGGTGTGGATGCCGAAGTGAGTGGGAGGTGGTGTTTGTCCTCCAGAGGCTTATACTTTTGACTTAAGAGCTTCATAAACACAAGTGAAGTTTTATAGGCCAAGGGAAGGACGAGGAGAGGCTGAGTTAAGTCTGGGGATATGGAAGACTTTATAAAAATGATGAGATTTTATTTGGACACTAAAAAATGAGGAGGAATTTTCTAGATGGATAGGAGGGGAAAGAAAGTGCCAGTTGAGGGGAGGTCAGGAGGCATATAGGTGAGCGTGTGAGGCACACTCGGGGACTGTCGAGTATGAGGTGTTGGATGGGGGTCGTACAAGGGGCAGGAGAGGTGTGAGAGGTGGAGACTGGGGGGCTAGGATTTTGAAAGTCATGCTTTATTCTGAAACCAGTGGGAAAACTCAAGGTTTCAGGTTAGAGGTTAATATGTACCGACTTGTATTACAGGAAAAGTAACCTAATGTAGCTATTATGCTTCTAGTTTTTTCCTCTTCAACTGATTCTCTATACTGTTGTGTGTTTCTCTAAAATACAGATGGGATCACCTTTGCCCCTGTCCCCCTCCCATTCCAAAACACTTCAGTGGTTTTTTTTAACCTATAAAGAAAACATCCTTAGCACTGATCATCTAAGAACCTTCTCATCTGGTCTTGGCCTGATTTTCCAGGACACATTCTCTTCCAGTAATAATTTGTATTTCCCCCTAAGTCCCCTGTCATTTTGTGCCTCACGCTTTGTCCAGACTGCTCTGTGCCCTTCTCTGACCTTGCTCCTCCTTGCAGCTTTGGAGCCCTGGCCACTGTTTTCACCCCATACACCTTTCCTCTGCCTTCCAGTACATAAGCGTTCCCTCCTTAAGATGCATCAAAATCATGTGTATCCACCAGTTGCAATGGTTGTGATGAGCATGGCCATGACATTGACCCTTTGGCACCGGACTGCAGCCTGCAGCTTGCAGTCTGTCTCACTTCATCTCCCCACCCATGCCCTGCGGTACTTTGATGGCTATTTATTTACATATGAAGAAATAGGCCTTGTATGCTCCTATCCTACCCACAGTCACCCAGCTCATTAGTAGCTCAGCTTGGGCCCAAATCTAAGTCTTTCCTACCCCAAAGTCTCTGCTTTCACTTCATTATCATGTGATAGTGATTGATTAGCATACTGCTATCTCCTATTAAACCTTGGGGCGCCTGGGGGTAGGTTCTAGCTTTTATATATCTGTGCTATTGCAAAGGTAAGTCAGATGACCTCATTATTTCTGTAAAGTTTGAAAACATTACATGGATTGTTTTTGCCGACATAAGGCATCTTTTCCAACCTCTCCCGTAGGCTAGAGTTTGCATGAGAAACAGGTTTCAGTCTTTTCGGAGAGACTGGGGTTGCTATTTTTACAAATCAGATAAAGTGGTAATGAATATTAACTTGGCTCGGTCCACTTGGACATGCGTGAAAGTATAATTTGTTAGAAATAGTTAAAGTAGCTAAAAAAAAAAACACAAAGCCCATCGTTTCTGACGCAGACAAAACCACACAACCTTAAGAAACCGTGGGGAGGGCGACTGTGCCTTAGATTGAGCAAGGCCCTTCTTCTATGAATCCTTTTCTTCATTTTTATTTTCACCAGTGTGCTCTTCCAGAAATGTCTCAGTGCATTCTTTATAAAACTGTTGCCCAGATCTTTTTTTAAAAACACATCAAACCAACAAAGGTCAAGTAAAGAGCAGGAAGATTTTTGTCCTTTCAGTGGAAGGCATTCTTTAGGATTAAAAATGGACTGAAATCTGGAGACATATTCTAATGATGTCTGAAAAGAATTCAAGGTAGAGAGTAAAACGACAAAGAAAAAAGGACTCAGCAATCGCTGGTGACGGAGAGCTGCGGGGTTCTCATTGGGGCCACGTTGTTCTTTACTTCAATGACACAGACGATTCACTATTTAAAATCAGAAAAAAAAAAAAAAAAAACCAGCCTATGCCACGTGTGCTGCTCTTACAACTCATTGTCATTTTTTGTTTATTGATTGGTCCACCAGGTAAAACATGAAAATTTCCACTACCTCATTTATAAGTGACAACAAGCAGAAAAGGTGTCTTTCCTTATTCAGGTAGAATTCTAGAAGGTTTGCTTTTGCTTTACTTCCTACCCCTCGAGGCTGCTATCAGAAGGCTCCTCTGAGTAGCTCAGGTGCCTGAGTGGGTAACTGAGGACTCCAGAGCAATTTCATTCCTTCGCTTTATCTTGCACATGTATTTAAAGCCGACGCTGGCAGCAGAAAGTCTAAGATTTGGGGGATAAGGATACTATTTTATCTTGCATTATGCTAGCTTTTCTTTCAAGCTTTGAGAAAATCTTTTTCTCAAAGATGTGCTTTGAGAAAATTAATCTTGCTTCCTCCGGGCCTTAGGAAGATTTTAAATACTAAGACGGGTGAGCCCCAGTCCCTGTACTAAAAAAGGCGATGTGACCTTTGTCATTGGCATATTTGTTGGAAATAGAAGGATTGTTTCAATTTCCGCAAGTCAAAGGGAATCTGATGGAACAGGAACTTTAGAAGATTTGTCTAAGATTTTTTTCTTGAATCTATCCATGTTCAACTGCATTTCTGGCTCTCAAGTGCCAATCCTAAGCAGCCTGAGAGAATGGCAGCCTGGGACCAGTGTAGCTGCCCAGGGTTAGGTACAAGGGATCAAAGGGTGGTTAGTCTTGAGCATAGAGACCTTCAGACCACCACCTCAGGATCTGAGAAGCACCCGGTTCTCCTCAAATGATTGATTCCAAGGCAATGGGATGGCAGAGCCTGGTGGGGAGTCAGGAGGAGACGGGCAGAAGGGAACCTGCAGGAAACAGCCACAGCAAGTGCAGAACTGGACATGTACGCTGCACTAGCATTCTCTTTCCCCTCCTAATCGACACGGACACCCCTGCTCGTGCCCCCCCTCCCCCGCTCAGTTTACAAGTACTACTCCTTGCTCGTGTTGAATACAAAGGAGGAATAAAACCCAACTTCAAGACATTTACAGTTTTATTGGGAAGCAACATTAGCCCACAACCATATGTCTACCTATGGGGATGCTGAGGATAAGTATAATAGAAATTTGTGTGAAGAAGCAGATCTTTGTGGCCTGTGACTGTTTGGGTGGGTCTGAGGAAGAAGCTGGGCGTTGGGCTGGACTCCCTAAAGCAAACAGGCATCCAATGGGCAGGAGTTTGATGAGAGGAAATTCCAGGTAAAGGAAAAGAGCGTGGGTCAAGGAACACCGGGGTGGTAGTTTGGCAGCTGGGAGCCTACTGAGCAGAGGGGCCAGCTGGAGGGGCTGGGGAATGCTTAGAAATAATATCAGACTGTCACTTTGTCCAGCTGATATGAGAACTCGGAAATGTGGCAGAGGAATCTGAGGAGTGAGTCGGCGCCAGTTGTGCTTTCAAGCCAGAAGACATAAGATTCGCAGAGATGAGGAGCAGGGCTCATGGAGGCCATTTCACCCAGGCACCGGATGATCAGGACTCAACAAAGGGCAGAGTGGGGAGGACGTTGATGAAGGGAACTGAAGCGACGTGATGGAGACAGACATACCCGGAGCTTGGTGATGGGAAGGCTACGCAGTGCACCTGCTGGAGAGGGCAGAGTCTCTGCACCCCGCCACACGCCTGGGGCTCAATGTCCCCAGGGATAAGCTCTTTGGGTGCCACTCGTTTCTTGGTTCAGGCAGCTCAGGCTGCTGAAACCAAGTGCCCTGGCCTGAGTAGCGCCACCCACAAGTATCTATTTCTTACAGTTCCAAGGTGGGACATCTAAGATCAGGGTGCCAGCAGGGTCAGGTTTTGGTCACCCTGCATGTGAGCTGCCTCTTGCTGTGTCCTCACCTGGTGAGGAGAGAGGCATCTCTCTTATGTCCCTTCTTATGAGGACACGAATCCCCATCAAGGGAGCCCCAACTTCTGGCCTAACCAAAATCTCATCCCTCCCTCCTGCCCATCAACAAATACCATCACAGGGTCATGCTAGTACAACACCTCCATTTTAAAGATTTCCATTTCCACAGAAGGGCTGTTTCCACAGTGTGATCTCCTTGTCATTTAAGGACCAGCCTTATCAAGCTGCTAAAGCAATGCAGGAAAGGACAGGAGGTACATTCGTAGCCCAAGCCCACAGCTGGAAACAGCTGGATTTCTCTTACTATTGCTGACTCCGTACCTAGTGGTCCCAGACCCCAGGTGAGGCTTTGTTTTGTTAACCCAGTTATTGAGAATGAACTTCCACCTCTCCCAGCCTGTTGCGACTCCTGGAGGGAGAGCCCAGGACGTCTACAAGAGTGTGTGGAAAGAAACTTTCTCTTTTCTGCCTATTTGATCTGGAAACACAGGCCCAGGGAGGGCTGGCAGTCATCTTGCAGTCACGACGGGGCTACATGGAACCAATAAGGAAAGAGAGCTAAAAAATGGAGAGAGAACAACTGGGTTTTGGTCACATAATTTGAGTTATTGGATTAAAACTCCCTTAAAGCCAATATTACACTTCTCAGTTAGATGAACCAAAAAATTCTCATTGCTTAAACCCGAGTGAGTTTCAACCAGCTATTTCTAATGGATTTTTGACCAGAAATGGAGATTTCCTGCTAAGGGTCATGAGTTTGCACCCAAACTGCTGACCCAGCCAACCACCCAGCCTAGTGATGACGGTCGCTGTCCAAACTGCTACACCCCACAGACTGAACTGCACCCTTCAGCTTTCACATCTGCCCCGACTTCCAAAACCAACTTCCACATCTTGAACCAGCCGGCCTACCTCCCAGCTGCTCCCAGCGCGACAACCCTGGTCACTCACAGCCTCCCTCTGTCCAAAGTCATGGGCCAGCTCCCTCACCAACTCTCTTGCCAACTTGACCTAGATTTTATACACTAACATCGTACGTTGCTGGGCCCTTTGGGCCAACTCTGGGTTCTCCTTGTCACCTGTTGTCTTAATCCTTAGGGTGGCTTTGCTGTTGCAGAAAGTTAATGACAATGAAATACACACACACACACACACACACAGACTATTTTGACAGGGTTAACTATAAATCCAGGCAATTTAACCTCAGTGGACTTTCTCCCCTGTTCGATGTTGGGTGGGTCCTTCTCCCATGTCCATCTTACTTGAAACCTACATCCCTAGCAGCTAACATTGCAGCTGACGACCCAACGGCACAGGTGCTTGGTGCAGCTTCAGTCATAAGTGGGCAGACCACAGAAGAGAACTTTCTACAAAGACAAAGGGGTTCAGTTCTGTGCTGGGTGTCTTACTTGAGGCCAGCCATCAAAGCGATTATGGTAGACAGAAAGGTATAAATCAATAAAACAAGTAAATGGAGAGCTCAGAAGACAGAGCCACTTTAAAGCAAGCATTGCCCAATCGCCTGCAAACCCAACCAAACTGCTTTGCAAGAGAAATTACCATGGTTTGCCTTTGTTTTTACTAAAAAGCATTAATAACAAATAATGGGGACTTCAATTGATAATTAAAGAAAAAGAACACTTCGCTTTTGAGCTTTCATAAGTGAGGCAATATTCTTTTCCAGTGATTAGAGTCTGGCGAGGCACAGTCAAGGTATTTTGCTTTCTTTATACTTTTCTCTCCTTCATTTCAGATTTTATATGAATGAAACACGATGAGTAATTCCTTCTCTTTGGATCCTTCAGGATACTATTTAAACACTGGCATCTGGTCTCAGGGAAATTTAATGCTAAGTCAGAGGAGTATTTGAAAAATAGCTTACATCTGGTTTGCACTACCCACCCTGGAAGGACATAGTGAGAGCGGAAGAAATGAGCACGGAGCTGGCTCTCTGGGCTGGGGCTGGTGGGCTGCTGCCTTGCTGCTCCTTTTATAAAGTGAGGGATTAGTGCCACCTTCTTTGTAGCAATGTCATGACCTCTAGAATGCTTCTTAAATTGAGGACAATGATGGACCCACCAAGCCTTAACACATGATTTAAATCTGATCTGACAGTACTTAAACCCCAAAGTCCAGAAGGCTAATGGTTGAACAAGCTTGGGAAAATGTCCAGGGAACCAAATGCAGAAGCCCGGAGAATCACAGAGCATAATCACAGCCTCGGGGCGATGGGGTAGGGGAATAAAATGATACTTTCTGAGTCAGGATCTGCTTGAGGATGTCATGAAACTGTGGTCCCGCTCTAACGTGTTACAAAGTGAGAAACAAAACCCCGAGCCCACCAAAAAGTAACCACCACCACCACCAAAACTCCCAAAGTCCAGAATCTTCTATACTTCTCTTCGGTCCTTCTATAAATGATTACGGGAAGGATATGAGTTCTGAAAATGCTCCTCCTTCATGCCAAAAAGCAAACAAACAGAAACAATAATTAAAAGCCTGCTGAGAGGAATTTTCCAGAAGCTGAACCCAGGAAAGGCAATGAGAGCGGGAGCTCATTTCAGGTACAGGTCTATTTAAAATTTAACAGTTAGACAAAAGCAGAAGCAGGAAGAGGATCAGTTGTAATATCTGTATACTGGGGAGAAACGCCTTGTAGAGCCAGGAAGAGCCAAACCGACAGTAGCGCAGCTGTCCAGGCCCCCTGGGTATCAGCGCCAGCTCCTCCCACCTCCTGGGAAGCCTTCAGAGTGGGGTCCACGGCTGAGAAGTGTCCTTAGGGGTGTCACCCCACATCATCCACTTAAAAGTCAGTGACGGGTCTAGTTTCTATTACTTTGTTTTTTCTCTTGTAAATAATTCACACATCAAAACCACCCAGGCTTTGTTCTTTGACTAATCCCCAGGGCCCCCCAGGTAAGGCTGAGCTGTTCAATACCAAGGGCAGGCCTTCAGCTCCAAGTCAGGAACTCTCCCCACATCCAAGAGACCCCTTACCCCCCAGTTACTTGTATTTCAGCATTTTTCTTTTCATAACTCTGATCCCCCACCTGGAAAATCCTCTGTTTGTAGTTAAGCACTAAAAGTCTATATAATTCATAACCACAAGGGCAGAGAGAACTCTAAAACCACCCGACTACATGTGGCTTTTGGGGAGCAACATTCCTGGGATTACACAAGCTGAAAAGGAATCAAAGCATCTCTGACAACAGCACAAAGTCTGCCCTCCTTTCTCTCGTTTCCTGGGATGGAATAACAAGGGTTTCTTTTCCTCTCCAGTTTTGTTACATTTGAAAGGCTTCTATTCTCTTGATTCAGCACCATCCGCTCAGGATAAGAGTCAGCACCCCCAGGTAAGCCTGGGACAGGTTTAGCGGGCCAGGACTCTGCAAAACTGACTGGGGAGCTCTCTTCTGCTCTGTGTCTGTCCACCATAAAGAGGCCTGTCCCTCCTCACCCTGTCCTGGTGCCCAGTGTGTCCACATCTCACCGCTCTGTCCCAGCAGGGCCTTCTGGTGAAGGCGCTCATGGGTGTCTATTTCAAGGGGTAACTGGCAATAATGGGTTTGGTCCCTGATACCTAACACCTCTGGCCCCAATAACTTTAGCAAGTGGGTAGGGGACTTATTTCAGGAGAGGCCCACCCACCCTTCTGTCTTCACTGACATTACGCTATGGGGTTGGCTCTGTTATTAATAATTCATTTTTCTTTCCTTTTGGTGATATTGTTACACTGAGCAACTACTGTCAGATCAGCTATAAAACTTAGATTTAGCAGCAGGTTTATTTCAATAAAACCTTTGGTTTTAGATCCTAGAGTCTGATGTGCCAGACTGAAATCCATGTTTCACCACGCAGAGAAATGCAGGGGCTGCATCATAGAAAGAGGGGTGCCCTTGGAATTAAACTTTGGGAATTGCTGCAGCATATGAGGCTGAGCCAATGAGGGCAGGGGCCATCACTGAGGAGAGAGGATGCAGGGTGGAGAGACCAGAAACCAGGTTACCTGTGATAATGGGAAATGCCAAAGATCAGGAGTCAGTAAGAAAGGTTGTGAACGTGGGGTCTGAAAGAGGAGATATGGGGACATGCTGGGCCCCATTAACGCGAGTACAAGTTAACTCTAAGAATCTCTTCTGCCAGGTTCTGAGCACCAGCAGGGGAAGGGTACCTCACATCTTACACTCCAGGATGCACAGTGGCTGCTGGTAGGTGTCCCCTAAATATCTGCTAAATGAATAAGAACCTTCTGTCTTGTTTAAATTATGCTACTTCTCCCTCCAGTGAGGCAGTAACCCTTCTCTGAGGGTTACTGTTACTAAAAGAGGCTCTAAAACTTTTTTTGTGTCCTGTCATTTTCAGACAGACTCCAGCTATGCTCACATACATAGCTGCACAGCTATCAGAGTCCAGACCTACGGCAGTTCCACGCACTGTCTGGTGCTGTTCCTTTCTGTATATTGCTACAAGTGGAATGTCTGTTGTAACTGGAATTTTTAAAAATTCCAATTCCATAATTTAAATTCTCAGGACATTTGCTATATGCTGGCAACATCTTTGTACGCAGAAATGCAAACACTTTTATCATTATTTGTCACCTGTTTAAAAGCCAAATACCAAAAGTGCCAACTTTATAACACAAAAACACATCATGCATTCTTCAGGCTTCAACCTAACCTCGCCTCCCCGACTTAGCTGCTCCTAAATGCCACCACTTGCAAAGATGTGAAATCGGCAACAATTAACCAACATAATTTCCATATATGCTGCACTCGATTTTAGGCAAGCTTCACTAAAAAGGTCAGTATAGGCATAAGCAAAACGTTAGCAGTTTTAAAGGCCATGGAAACTAAGTAGACACCACTTCAGAATTATACATCTGGTTGGCAGCCAATCTGAGTCCAAAAACTTATGGAATGCGTTATTCATGTATTCACTGACCAAGTGGCTGAATGCCCTACGCATGCTGTGCAAAGCACTACAGTGTTTTGTGTGAGTGGGTGGGGGATACTAAGATTAAGCTCGGTGCAAATGAGTGGGGAAATCAGCTCACATTACTGTCCCTGAGAGAATAACTACTGTCATAAACAGCTAGAACAAATATGTAAGTGCAACAGACAAAATGTATCACAATACAAATATCATATAGACTATGTCCGTCTAAAGGGAAATGCATTTCTCAGATGTCTGTTGATTGGCTGTCGAGGGGGCGGGTAAGACAAATAGTCGGCAGCTGGCCCAACAGGGAAATACTATAAGCAGGTGGCAAAAAGGAAAACAGTGGCGAGGGGGCCAGGAATCTGAAGGTCAGACCACAGGGTGACATCACAGAAAAGTGACCCTCCTGATTGCCGTCTGCAAGCTCTGGGAGGGGATCTTGGGAGAGCTGTGAACCCGCTAACCCCTAAGTGGGGGGAGTCTATACCCTAAGGAGGAGGATCCTGCCGTATCTGAGAGGTCCCAGGGCGGTGTTAGCAGGACTGGGCAGAGCCCCACTCTGTGGCTGAGGAAAGGGCAGTTTGGAAGGGAGGGGTGCTTCTAACTGCACGTGAAGAGGACTCTGAGGCTTTCTGTGTGTCTGTCTAGTTACCTGCACCATCTGGAGGTAAACACTATCATCTCTCCTCTGAGGTGAAAGCTGACGATGGGATGGATATTGTGTACACACACACACACACACACACACACACACACACACACACACATGCCATAGGACTGGTGTCCCCAGTGCCTTGCTGGCTGTCAGCTGGGAGGCTCTCTCCATCCCTAAAAGCTGCCTACAATCTTCCCTATATTGCGCCCTCCAACTTTAACTCGGCCATGGTGCAGTGGGTCATTCTCACACTTAGAATCTCTCTGACTGTCCCTCCTGCCACATCTCTTCTATCTCGGCCAGAGAACTTCTCTGCCCTTAAATGGCCCAGTCCTTAGATTGGGCTCATTATTTGGATACCCTGAGGTCACCACTCTATTTGAAGGTCACTGATTAGTAGTAACCTTAATCACAGTTGCAGTTCTTTTGCACTTACCCACAGATTCCGGGGATTAGGGAATGGACTTTCTTGGGGGGCCATTCAGTCTACCAGAATCCTCATACAGTATAAAACCACACATTTGAGGTAGATTAAAGAGTTAAAGGGTAAAACAAAACTCATAAAAGTACTAGATGAAAATAAAAATGATAAATGGCTGCCTTGGTTCTCTACAAGGCACAACAGACCAAAAGCCAGATCCTCGACTCCCCGCCACTGCTGCTGTAAGAATCAACACAGGCCCGTGCCCTTACCTTTCTACCACACCTTGCTAACTACCTGAGCAGGGGAGAGCACCCCCCACGTGAGTCTGTCAGGGTTAACGTCAATAAGTGGAAAAATCCTTCCCGAATTCTTCATAAAGATGAGGAAACGCCATCAGAGTTCTTTCTACTCCTGCTTCTGCTCACCATTTCCCAATGAAGCTGAGTGTTGATCTCACAGATTAAACCACAAGTGGATCTTTAAATGTCTATTATGATAGATATTTATTTCAATGTCTATTATTATTTAAATGTTATTATTATTTAAACATTGTTTAAATGACTATTATGATAGACATTTCTGAAAGACAACACGTTTTCCATGTCATGTCTCTACATGGAGAGCTAAGGAGGTCTTCGGTTGTCTGACTCAAACTAGGGCGCACATTTCACGAAACTTTCATGATGTCAGTGATGCTATAATCTTTACTAGACTGAATTTTTTCCATCTGATTGAATAAGTCATTCTTTGCATTCGAACATCTTCTAATAATGCTTTTTTTCCAACTAGAACTATGTCCTTTAATTCTGTATAGAAAACCAAGAGACTATCTACATGGAAAATGTATTCAAGTGGCCTTTTAAGCTTCTGAATTTTCCTTTGTATTAAAAAATCACCTTTCTTTCCTTATTTCTAGTTTAAACTGATAGACGCCTGATACCTCTGAAACACCTCTGCTCTGCCATTTGTTGGACAATAAACCATTCAACTGCTTCTACCTCAAATAGCCCTTTCTCAACAGGAAAAGGAGTTCTTTTCTGGCTGGACTATCAGAGAAAAGGAATCGCAAGTTAAGCAGCATCTTGGAGTATTGGATACTGTTTTCTGAACGTGACAAGCACAATAAACAGTCATCAAACATTTCTCCTTTGTAACCATGCTGACTCACCCCACCCTCTTTTACCATGTTGTGTTTATCTCTCCTTTTACTTCCTCTTTCCAGCTGTTCACTCAATTCCATGAATTCAGGGCTGAGTAGCTGCCAGAAAAGTAAGGCTTGATAGGACTTCGCTCAGGGACATGTTCTCCTTTTTATCTTCCTGGGAGACTATATTTGATTACCCAGGTTGAGGCTTGATAATTCTCCTCATCCACCGATTTTAAAAAGGTGGTGGGGAACACAATTTGGCTTTAAGCTTTTGCTTCTGGCTTTTTTTTCTTTAAGTGCCTCCATCGTTTACAGATTTAGAGTCAATCATTTGGATCAAAAATTTCTGGAGTAAAAAAATAACATTCAAAAAGATGAACAGCCAGAACTATCTAAAAACAATTAAGCCAAATGATGTGAGACTATATTGTCACATTACTTAGAGGAGCGAAAGACGAGACCCAGCCCTGGGCTGGCACAGCCACAGGCCCTGGTCAGGGTCCAGCACAATCCTGTGGCTCTCACCACCCACCCCCCACAACCCCCGTCTGTCTTCATCAGCCCCCCAGTGTTCACTGCACGGACGAAGAACCACTTCAACAATGCAGAAAATGCTTTATAGAAAAACAGCTGCGAGATGCAGTGGGTGCTTTGCAGACACTTGGATTTCAGATGTCAGCAAGGCACAGGATTAAAAACATGCAGCAGGCGCATCAGGGCCCCGCCTCCTCTCTCCTCCCCCAGCACTAGCCCAGTGAAGTTCAAAACAAAGGGAATCAAGAAAGCAATGATAAAACGCAGAGCAGTGCACCCCAGCAGAGCTGCTATAAGCTGCCCTGAAAACATGGCCTTGTGATCGTCACACCAGCTCATCACAACGGTCCTCATAAATTACTCCAGTAGATTTCCGTGACCAAGCAAGTCAAACTTGTACCCAAAACTCTCACTAAAAGTCACAGGCAACATCCCTTTGTTTTGTCCTTTTTTCTACGGATGTATATTTTAATAAAAATACTCAAGTCCCTGATGTTGTACAAGTGTTTTTCAGAAACCAGAGGCGAGTATGTGATCTCTCATTGAGAATTAAGATGTGGCCAAAATTAAATGTGGTTCTATCCCTCATAACAACTCAAATTTTAGAATGATGCATCATACCAGCTGTCTGGGAACAAATGTATTTTGTTGGCATGGGAACAAAAGAATTAGTCTGCATTTTGTAAATAAACTGTGGTTATTAAAATTACTCGAAACAAGCCAGAATAATAACCATTAAACATGAAAAGTCAATAAAAGTCTTTGAATTATATTTCTGTTGCAATTATTATTCCTGTTTTCATAATGTGCTTTGGGACAAAACATAGTTTCGAGCTGTTAGTACTTTTAAATAGATTTCACTACAGATGAGTTAGCCAACAGCAGCTAAGGCTGTGAAGTTTTAAAACCCACTAAGGAAAATGGAAATTAAAGACTTGGAAATCTGCAAAAGACTAATTCTCCCTTTTAACAATTGTCACAATTATTGCTTAATTGATTTTCTGTCTGCATAGCATCTTCCTCTGGAAGGCTGCTGGTGACTTTATAGGTTCCTTAACCTTGATGACCACTGAGGTGGTTTCAAGATAAGGAGTGCCAGCCAAGGAAAGCTTTAAATATATTGATGTTGGTCCTAATATCCATGCTACTTCCTGATAGAACACCAGGCACTATGGGAGGTAAGTAAATTCCTTGGGGGTACAAAAGCTAGCCCTTATAATGGGGTAACAGGCAGAGTTGCTAAGGCGACATGCTTTATGTTGCCAGAAGCTACCAGTACTCAAGGCACCTGATTTTCTCCTTATGCCCAGAAACCTGGGGAAGTAACTGCTAAGGTCTCTAGACAACATCAAAGACTTTGTTGAAGTCTTTCTGCCTCATCCATATGAGGGCATCTTGTGGGAGAGATTTGAATGGAAAAGAGAAGAGGAAAAGGCAGACAATGTGGCCTTTGTGGCAACCTGGACAAGCCGGGTGGATGTTCTGCTCAGAGGCATAAAGCAGGCAGAGATGATCTCACTCACAGGTGGAATCTTAAAACCAAAACCAGTCAGATTCATAGAAACAGAGTAGAATGGTGGCTGCCAGGGGCTGGGGAGAGGAGGGTCAAAGGCTCTGAACTTTCAGCGAGATGATGAATACGTTCTGGGATTGAATGTCCAGCACCGTGACTAGAGTTAATAAGACCGTGTCGTACCCTTGACATTTGCAGAGAGTCAATGTGAAGTGGCCTCACTAGAGAAAAAGTAATTATAGGAGGTGATGGATGTGTCCACGAGATTAATTATGGTGATCATTTCACAAGATATATCAAATCACATTGTATATTTCAAATCAGCATTTTTTTTTTGGTCAATTATACCTCAGTAAGTTGGAAAAAACTGCTGAGAAAAATAAAAGAGGAAAGATGGGCTTTCTGGGCAGAGTGTGGGCTTTGTAGCCTCTTGATTTCCCCCCTGCCAGTCCTGGTGCCTCAGTGTCTGGGGAGAAGCTCACAAGCCAAGAGAAGGTTCAATGATCCTACACACCCGAGATAACAGTAGGAAAAGACTGTCGATAATTATTTTAACAAAAGTTTGGGCAAGAATATGCTCAGGGAGGGGGATTGCTGGTGGCACAGGGGTTAGAGTCAGCGCTGTCAAGCTGTTGCCAGTCACTGCGGGGTGAGTTCAATCCCTGGCCAGGGAGCTGACCCACATGGCACAGCAGACCTCTCCTGTCTCCCCTGCTGCTCTCCTTAGCAGTGGATTTCAGTCAGTCTGCCTATTCTGCTCCCCACTCTGTCTCTGGTGAGTCCTCTCACTCTCTGTAACTCTGGCCTGCACCCCAGTTCTTGTATGCATAAATGAATAAAAACAAATCTTAAAAAAAAATATGCTTAGAATATGTGTACGAGGCCCAATACCAAGGATGTGAACTCACTATCCCAAGGTGGGTGGCTTTTGGGAAAACTTTATCCTCAAACTCCTTGTAGCATGTGGTACTGTTCATCCTTCCTTCCTGGCTTCTGCCCTCCCTCCTTCCTTTAGTCCATGGATTTGCTGAGTGGGAGAACCTTTAATGGAGTTCTTAGAGAGTGCCACAAGAGCGCAGTTGAATGAGGGACAGGGGTGGGCAAGGTGGTTTTGAGGATGAGACTCCGGACTCAAAGGCTTTAGAGTATTTGCGTTGGACAGCAAGCCCATGGGTGCCATGAAGAGGACACATAGGTCCTCACTCTATAGAACTGTCGTGTCTACTAGGCAGCCCTGGGTTTTACGACATCACATTTTTCTGGTTCTGCTCCTGTCTCCCTGAGCACCTGCTCCCTTTAAACCCTCTGCAGCCTCGCCTACCTTCTCTGGTCCCCTGGGCATGGGATGGCCATGGCCTGCTCGAGGCCTTTCCTTGTCAGTGTCACCCACATTCCATGGGCTTTTGTGTATCCCCCATCAAGATGGTTCAGACGTGTTAACATTTCTGGGGCTCTCTCTTGGGCTACAGCTTCAGCTTGTCAGCTATAAGTTCCCAAGAAAAGTCTTACGTTAGCACCTCAGGCTCCTCATCGAAAAAAAAAAAAAAAAAAAGGACATGTTTTTGACATAGTCCTTCCCTTTGGCCTCTAAATCTTTGTGCTCCATGAATTCTGAGTCTTCCATCTACTCCCTATTTTCTTTCCACTTTCTGACAATCTCCAGAGTGACCAGTGGTGTGCATATTAGTGCTAGAACCTCTGAATTAATCTCTTTTTCACCTCTTGCTCATCTTATCTTTTGCTGCCAGATTCATCTTTCTGGACTATGAACATGGTCGTGTAATGGTACCCAGTTAACAGGAAAAAATCCTCAATGGCTGACAGCAGCTTTCTGGCCAGTGACTGAATTCCTGACTTGGGCATCAGGGCCGGCAGCAAAGGCCCTGCCACAGAGCAGTGCTCGGTAAAGAGCAGATACTCGGATCAAAGGCTTTGTCTCCTTCTAGCGGTCTTGTTTTCTTCTTCGCTCTACTGCTTTCTCACTCGACCCCCTTCGCTGTTCCCCAACTCCTCATGACTCTCCTGCTTCTTGTCTTCCCTCGTTCTGTTCCCGTGTCCTTCCTTTCCCCGAGGCCTGCCCGACCTGTCTCTGTCTCCAATTGTGAATATACATAATCACACACGTTGCATCTGCAGTAGGTCTTAGGGCTTCTGAAGTATTTTATACACGTTTTCTAGTTCTGATGCGCACATCAACAGGTATGCCTGACTGATCTCCAGAGAGGTTAGGTGATCTGCAGTGACAGGGAGGGGCCTAGGGTCCCTCAGACCAGCCCTCAAGGCCTCTCCTGTCTGCCCTCCCCCACATCTCGACCTGGGCCCCTGGGACCGCCTCTGCTCTCCTTCCCTCCCCAAACACAAACACTAAGACTATCTTTGGTCACTAGGGTCTCTCCTAAATGAGTAGATGATCAAACTTCAAAGTGGCTGCTACAATGCTGGATGAGTGTGAGGAGTGGCTGGTTTTTCACTACGGAGCTTAAGCATGGGTGACTTGTATGTGTGGACCAGACTGCCAGTGCTTGGACATTCACACCAGGTAAGGCTGAGCACTGAACCAGCTGGTGCCCCAAAACACAGGCCATAAGAATCATGAGGTCCTTCTTGGCAGCCGCTGCTCCTCTGGGAGAAGGCCCGTGGGAGCATCGCTTCCTGGCACCCGCCCTACAAGGAGTGGGTGCCCCAGCCCCACAGGCTCTCAGAACAACTCCACGTCAGCAAGGGCCAAGCCCTGCCTGGGTGGCAGGCCCAAAGCTTTCAGGGATTAAAGATCTCCCTCCACCCCCATGGGGTCAGAGAGTTGGAAGGCGGTATCAGTGTTTGTATTCTTGCCACACTGCTGGTTCTGAGCCTCCAAGCCCTTCAGAAGAAAAAGAACTTTCTTTAAATTCCACGCTTGGGTTTTCCATTTTATACATTTTTTTTTTTTTCACTCAACTAGACTATAGACTCCTTGAGGGCAGCAACTATGACTTATCCATCTAGCACAAGATGCTGATCAAAAGAACAAAATGTTGAGCGATAAAGCCTGCCTGCTCTGAAACGCACAGCACTGTATTTTATCTATTTGCTCTCTGAAGGAATGTTTTTTTCTCATACATTTATTTAAAAGAATCTTCAAGGAAACTGAATGCCCTGGGTAACCAAAGCTATAAATACTTTTAAACTTGAAGTTATCTAATGCGAAGGAGGGGTTTTGTTACATGCATATGATTATCTATATTACATTAGGTTAAAAATTGGACATTGTTCAGTGCCTTTGTGATAAATAAGTTTTATACAGAGTTAAGAGGACCAAATAAATTTTTAGATTACTGCTTCCTCTCTCTCTCTCTCTCTCTTTCCATAGTTTATCATACTGAATTATCTTGGCCAGGGCTCGCAAATTACTTAGTCATTGTGAATAATGAGATATTGTTAGGGAAGTGAGTTTTAGTTCTACACATACCTGAACCACAGGGAAAAGTGGCATAGATCTGTTTTATGTAGTGGTCTGTTTTACATGCTGTTCCATATAATGGAAAGTAATATCCTGGGCGTGAGTAGCTCACCTGCGTGCATCTGCCTCCTCTTTCTCCTGCTGGGCCAGGGAAGGCACAGCCTCTCCTGAGGACTCAGTTTCTTTGCACAACGCGGAAGTCCCATCAGAGGTTTGATACCCTTTGCTGTGATTACGGGATTCTTGCTGAGATTTTATCTGGAATTAGAAATTACTAACTTCTGGCATGGACACAAATAGTGATGGTTTTTAATTACTATTTATGGCTTACAGGAAGGGCTGTGTTTCTGTGAGGCTTAGACAGAAAATGAGTATTTTCTAATTTTACTAATGTTTTCTTAATATTCCTAAGGAGAAAACTAATCCTTTGTGATGAGGGATGGACGAGCCTGCTTAGGCTCGCTGGCCACTGCCGGACCGGCCAAGGGTGAGGAGGGAGGAGAGCTGAGGGCAGGAGGTGAGTGGTGGGCAGGACGGCTACCACCCATCAAGACCTGATGAGAAGCAGCTTTTTGTTTTTAATTAAAAACACAACTTTTAAAATGCCTCGTTCATTTTTTGTTTTTATAGAATCAAAAACACAGGAATTTTTCTTAAATGAAAAACAGAGACAATTTAAACTTGTTTTAAGCAGGCAAGTTAAAAAAAGCAGCCCAGGAAATTGTCCTTTGTAATTCTGCCAGTTTCAATTTTGTTTCTTTATGGAACTAGTATCAGAATAATAATATTTGGTTGAAAAGAAAAGAGAAGAAAGTTCCAGAAAGCTGTTTTGTGCACATTTCAGTTGTTTCTGATTGGCTGATGTTAGGCTAGCTACTGTTATTGTAGTTGCCTTGACAGATGGCAAAAAAAGAAAATCATATACAATTTCCATATTGTAAGTATCCTAAATAAGCTCATCTATAAACAAAACGGATGTGACAATACTTTCAATTATTTTCGAGCACTTCTGCTGGTGTCACAAATTGAAGTGGGGGAGCACAGTCAAATGTAGATTAAATAAAAGTTAAATTAAATATAGATGGGCAATTGTCAAATATCCATTATTTGCTATTTGGTTTATATTTTAAACAATTTGGTATTTTTTCCTAGCTACCTCTTAGGACCTTGTGGAAAGAACCCAATATTTCATGGTTGCAAATATGAAATATTTAGCTTTACCCATGGGTATTTCCTGACATTTCTTTGGTAAACTGCAGCTAATAGAAGATATCAGAACAAGTGCAAGAAATATTGTAAAAAGCTATTGTCACTACGAAGATGAAAGCAACTTTGATGATCAAAAAGAAGTCAATAAAAAAAGACTGAAGTGGTTCCTGAATCCTTCCCTATTGTTCATTTGGGATTTCTTAATTTCCCTACTCTCAATATATTATGGAATTTTCTGTGTGAAGTTTTGCCATGAATTAGAGTGATGTCAACAAAGTTTTACCTTGAATCATATTTTATCATAGACTGGAGAAGCTCCAAGTTCTAGAGAGCACTGTTTCCTGCTTGTCTGCTTTCAGCTTTAGTGTCCTTGACAGGCTTTGTCCTTGACAAAGGAGGTCAAGCAACAGTGAACTGATGCTGATGCCACCTGGACACCACGCAGCCCTCTGGGGGAGGCGCTGTCACTTGGCCCAGCCTGTTCTGGCCTGTCCCTTTGCTCTTTCCTCTTCTCTGCCCACAGAGGGTTAATGGCATTTGCTACTGTTTTGGATTTCTGGAACAGTCTGTTTTTCTAACATCCTCAGTAAACTCACTTTTCTTGTCATTTAGAAATGTTGCAACTTAAAAAGTAGCATGAAGGGAGCAAAGGTTTGGAATTCAGATAAACCTGGGTTTGACTACAACTGTACTATTTACTAACAATATGGTCTTGGACAAGTTACTCAATGTTTCTAGGATTTAGTAGTGGGTTTTATATAATACTGGATTTATATGGCTATTATGAAGACAAGCGGGATGATATGTATAATGTTTGTCATCTTTAGGCACTTGAAAAAATATACTTGTTATTAATTTCTTCACCCTAGTATTGCCCTATTTTGCTACCCTGTTATTGATTGTATAACACAGGCCCTATATCACATATACATGCATTTTATATATATATAATAATACATGAGATAAAGATCACACTGGTATATACTAGCGGTGAGGAGAGAGTTATGGGAGAGAAAGTTCAGCGAGGATTAATACTCAATGTTTTTATTAGGTGTTGACTTGCCCTATTTGTACAAACCTCCATCTTAGAATCCTGTCTGTAAACATCTCCAGAGTTAAAGGAAAAAGACAAAAGCTTCCTTCTTAGCCTTCTTTTAGTGTTTACTCTTCCCACAAGGTCAAAATGACCTAATCTAATATTTCCATACTGAATTTACTATGAGAAATCCAATGTATAAACATCTGCCAATACCTGTGTTAAGTTCCATGGTTAAGGACTGGTGGCATTTAGAATATCAACAATGCTATTATATCCCATGGCCAAATATTGTACAATGCATTTATAAAGGTTTCATTCAGACTTACTATATTTATTGATACACTGTTGATTTTTTAGCTTAAATTGTCAAAATTACCACAGAGTGTAATTCACTATAACCAGAAGAATTGGGTGAAAATAATCCTGTCACTTGAAAATAAAACAGATCATTAGCCATTGTCATAGCCAGACTATTCTGGTTGTATTAGATTTATTTTATTAATATAACAGAGAGAAGAGAAAATTAAAATTCAAAGGAAAACATGATTCATGTCTTTAAGTACAATAATGACCATTTATGTTACTATGGTGACATGGCACCATATCTGGTTGGCTGATTTCCCAACATCCATCTCCCCTCTTGCCTGTCCATGTTATCCTTCCTCTCCTAATTCCATCACATGCAGGTGGATCTTGATTGGTCTAGGCTTCCAACCTCTTGTTGGGGATTGGACATGCCAAGATGAGCATGTGATCTGGTTCTGCCCAATGATAGGAAGGGAAGGGTGTGTATAGGGGCTGGTTCTGGAAAAGGTTTCCTAACTCTTCAGAAAAGGATCCCAGAAACACAGTCCCTTTCTGTCCCTGGATTTTGCTAGGTCTGGATGGCTTGCCTGGAACTGCTGTGGTCATCTTGGAATTGCTTTTAGAATAAAGCCAACCCCAGAGGTAGAGCCATGAGGATGCCAGAGAAACAGAGCCAGAGTCTGCCCAACCTACAGACTTCAGGTTTTGTACTAAAGGTAACAATCCCTTTGCTATTTGTGACAGCTAGGGGTGGTGTATTCTGTGCCTGGCAGCCCAAGTGTCCCTTTGGAAACAGGAGATGCGTGAGCACCTTGACCTGGAGGAAGTAAACCAAGGGCCGCGACACCGGAGAGGACAGTACCTGCTCCTGTGACTCCAGTTCCTTGTGCTGTAGCTTTTTCTCTGCACATCGCACCTGGTTAGAACGGTTTTCCAGCTCATCTTGTAAAGCCTGAAAGAGTGTAACACGGAGAAAAACTAAGATTGGCACCCTTGGAAAAAAACAGTTTAACCACATGAACTGGCATTAAAAAGCCTTCAGACTTCTATTACTATTGTCCCCAAGAGTGGGGGTGAATAAACCAGGATTTTTAGTGTCAGATCCAGATGTTTTCTACTTTAGAAATACCTAGTATAAAAAAATCCAAATTAGAAAAGAGACACATCGGCAGACGTCAATTCATTTTATGAAAATATCTCTTGTATTAGCAGCCTAGGACCAAAAACACGTAATAAAGCACAAAGCCATTGCTAATTAAAATTAAATCTTTAAACAAAAAATGAAATTGCTCTCATTGGTAGACTACAAGGTACACTTACACTCTGAAAAATATTGTGACAGACAGCAATTATAATACTGGACCACCAAGATATGTTTCAAAATTAGACTATGGTCATTTGAATCCATTACAGTAAACTTAAAAGAATTTATTGAATTGGAGTGGATGGCATGGGATTTGAGGGATCTATAAGAAGCAGGCAACTCTTTCAGTTGCTAAGTAGCTGTTAGAAGTAATTCAGATTAATATGGGGAACTTAGAAACAACAAAGCTCAATAGTTATCACTGCATCAGTTACTACCTTAAATAAAGATGTGAACTAGGAAAGAAACAGTAATGAGTCAACAATCTAATGGAATTACAGATATATAACAGAGTTACAGCAAGCAGAACACACGTGGTGGTAATGCAAAAAATGTCCAATAAATTCTCAACATAAAATAAAATTCATTTAACCAGCTATTGAGTTTCTGCTCTATGTCAAGAACTCGAGTTCTTGAGACATACTCTGGATAAAGCGATGCAAGGAAACAGAGTAAAAAATCGCCCTGCATTCGTGAAACATACATAATGGGGGCAGACAATCAGCAAACAAGTATGCTAGCTATCACTGACAAATGCAGAAGAAAAATAAAACGGGAAAAGGGGATATTCAGGTACTGGGTGGGAGAGGGGTGTGGCAAAGATGGCCCACAGAGGCCTAACGTAGAGACCTGAAGGAGCAAAGAGAAGTCATGCAGATACCTGCAGGAGAGCCCGCAGAGGCAGCGTGGAGCACGGGCACTGGAGGACCTGCAATGTCAGGGGCATGATGGTCAAGTTGCAGCAGGTCCTGTGCAGTCTTATAACTCAGTTAAGGACTCTGGATTCTATTTGGAGTTAGATGGGAGCCCCTGAGGGGCAGGGCGAGCAGGTGTTGTTTTGGTTGCTGTCTGAATAGACTGAAGAGCGGGGAGAGGCCCCTGAAATCTACTGGGAAAGGGTGATGGAGAATGGGGTGGTGTTAGCAGAAGGCGGTGTGGGAAGTATCAGAGTCCCCCTCTGCAGGAAGCCAGAGGAGGCAGCCAGAAGTGATGCAGTGCCTGGGGAGCAGGAGGAAGCGGGTTGGCTTGAGCAGGCTGGAGAACGCAGCTGGGAAGGCTGAGGGAGGGGCAGGGGATGAGGACAGCCTGGAGCTCCGCCTGGGGCCTGAGACAGTTAGGTCCAGGATGCTACACCTCCATGCGGAGATGCTGGAGAGCAGTTAGGTGTGACTGTCCAGGACAGACACAACGTCTGCGTTAGTAGCCATCAAAAAGTCTTTCAAGGCAATGCCAGTCTTTCCTTCACCTAGACATAAACAGGTTCTTCACCTTCTCTGGAATTCCAGATCCACCTAAATGTCTGATGAATGCTAAGAGGGTCACCCCCTACATGGAAAAATATGCTGAAGTCCCTCCAAGGAGTGACCTCAAGCCAAGAATCTCTAACTTAAAAAGTAAATTGGTTTGAGAAGGAGGTTAAAAGCTTAAAGGGCTCTTGGACATAATACTTGATTACAAGTCCAGCCTTCAGCCCAGTCCGAAGATGAGCTTGGAACTCGCTATTCTTTGTTCATAATTCTGTGACGCTGGTCTCTTTCTGAAACCACCAATGCCATTGTTCCTGCATCTGTTGACCCATAGCATTTGTCCCGCTTTGATAGCAACCAACAAGCGGAATCTGATCAGCTTCTCTTAAGGCATCACCCATAAGGGTGACTACCTTGGCGTTGGGAAGAGTATTTGTCCAGTGAGTGCTCCCCAGTTCCCACTCTTCCCCGAGAGCCGGTCCACCCTCCCAATTGCTCCCACATCACTAGGGATCCTCAGCATTACAGAGGGGACAATGGAGGTTCAGTGAAGTTAAACGGCTTGGTCAGGGCCACTAGTCCTGAATTTTAACCAGTGACTCCCAGCTCAATGCTTGTGTTACTCCGTGCTGCCTCTTTCCCTTGGAACCTTTTTCTCTGTTCTTTGCCTGGAAGTTGCTGCCCCACCCGCTCTGCTCGATGCTGTCATCTCCCTGGCCTGTCCGAGGGCTGAGGAGAGCCTCTTCTGGGCTGGTCTCTCTCCAGTGTGTAAGAGAATCAGTGTCCACGGGTGTGTGGGACTGAGGGCGTCGGTGGCTCGGGGTTCTCCTCTTCCTGTCTGCAAGTCCAGTGCCCACTCTGTGCCTGGCACACACTTGGCACAGAACACATATTGGTGGAAGGAACAAATAAAGATTTGAACGATGCTCCCTGAGGAAATCTCCTTCAATCATCAGGGCTTCCGACTGTCCTTAATCTGGTACATTTCGCTACAGGTGATTATGCTTCTTAAAATATGGAAGAGATAAATAGAACTTTTAAATACCTCTATACGTACATCTATGAAATTACTATTTGGAATAATATATTGTCTGGTTTCTGCTACAATATAAAAAGCAATATTCCTTTAACTTCTTTTTCATTTTCATTTTTATTTCATAGGAAAAATATAGAGACGTGCATCTCCCAAGTCCTGACAAAACCGGTTCCTATCTTGTCCCCCTCCTGCCCTCCATCCTGTCACCCCCATCCACCTGCGTCCTGCCCCCTCTGCTGTCCGGCCCCCTCCCCCACAGTCACTAGCCTCCCCAGGTGAGTCAGTGCGTGGGGTGGGGTCAGCGGGGAGGGGAGAGAGTGTGACCTTTGATGGGTTGAGCTGAAGGTGCTTAAGGTGGGATTTCCAAGGGAGCCATCATGTTAGGGAGGTGGGTCTGAAGGGTGGGAAGGGGTCTCAGAGGCGCAGAGGAAGATGCTGTCTGACAGAAGTAAGTAAAAAGCAGAGATTCTGGGCCCTGCCCAAGTGACACCTGCAGTAACAGCAGGCAGAGGGGGCGGAGGTCAACACAACTGGTGTGAACTCAGGCGCAGGAGACCTTAGTATCACGGGGATGGAGCCCAAACGGAGTCCAAGAGGCCAGGTAACAGAATTAGAGCCGATCCTTCCTCTCTGCGTGGCAGAGTGAAGAGGCTATTAAGTCTACCACATTTTATCAGTCTTATCAAAATAGAAATGAAATTACATTTGCTTTTCAAAAAGGTACTACTTTTTAAATTTGCTCAGTTTAACTCAAGATGAAAAATGTGATCTCCCTAAGGTTAATCAGAGAGAGTAGGATGTCTAGAAATTACTTTTATTATCTATTTAAAAATCAGTTTAAAAAATTGAAGAGTAACCAAATAGCATTCCACTTTCAAAAACATTCAAATGGAATAGATGAAAGGAAAGTGACAGTTTATCCTGGCAGCTGTTCCTGGTCTTGTATTCCAAGAACCAATTAGGCAGAAGTGTCCAATCTCGGAATCCCACATAAGGACGATGTGAAAATGACCACAATTCCTCCATCGGTACAAGTAGGAACTTTCTTTTAAGTGTGACTTCTTTACTTAAAACCCTTCAAATCTGACTCTTTTAGCTAATTTCTGAGAAAAGCCCAGGATAAATAAAGAGGCAATGCCCAACACTGTCTTAAAGATATATCACAAGAGCCTCCTTCCCTGGTGGTGCAAGGGGTTAAGACGCAATCTATGAAGCTCTCCGCAGCCCCTGCAGCAGGAGTTCGATCCCCAGCCAGGGAGCTACCCATTTGGCATGGCAGACCTCCCCTGTCTCACCCGCTGCTCCCCTCAGCAGTGTATTTCTGTCAATCTGCCTGTTCTGTTCCCCACTCTGTCTCTGGTGAATCCTTTTACCCCCCACACCTCTGGCCTGTACCCCAGTTCTTGTATACATACATAAATAAATCTTTAAAAAAAGAGATATATCACAAAACCCATCTTGAACAGTTAAACTTTTTATTCTGCAAAATGATTCTTCATCTCCTAGCTCTGCTGTGTTAACTTGTATCATGACTGGACCCACAATCCTTTTCTCCCAGTTAAACCCTTGCCTTTAAGGAAGTCAGCTTGCTGTAGGAACTACACTTGCAGAGTGCTCTGTGTGGGTCTGTAACAAAGAATGACACTCCCCCACCCAAACTGTAAATCACATAATAAGCTCTACAAGAATAACAAATGTACATAACATACCCTCTAAAAGGGAGAGGATTATAGGCTAATTTTATGTTTGTTTAAAATAGGAAAATAGAGAAAATTAAAGTGTAAAAGATTTTACATTAATCACTTTCCAGGGTGAGGAAGAGGGCCTGATAGCTCCTAATGAACAGCACCTGTTGACAGCACTGGAGCTTTTCTGTTGGTTGTGGGGGGCGGGGGAAGAGTATTGTGGACCCGGTTTATGTTAATAAAATTTATAAACATAATTCAAAACAAACCACTCAACTTATTAAATCATGCATTAAGGAACAATGTGTAGTCTTAAAAACCATAGTTTCCTCTTGTAGTTTTGAATCAATTCAACCAGCATGGAATGATGGCAGATATAGGCCTTTTAATAATGAATAAATGGAACAAAAGTTCATTTCAATTGTAAAGTGGTTAAAAAGTTATTTAGTAAAGGAAAACTTCAGTGGAAGGGAAATACTGTGCTAGGAGGATTATGCAGAGATACATATAATCAATCATCAAAATGTTCCCGGGACACAAGACACAGGTAAGACCAGACTTTCAGACACAATGTCTTAGTTAAGGCCAGTCTTTCTCGAGACTTCTGACCTGGCCTTCCCTGACCTCTCAGCCTGCCACACCTGTGAGCCAGGGATGAGTGTCCCAACCCTCACATGATCGCTTTGACCTCTCCCCAGCTCCCTAAGAACACAGATTTGTCTTCAGTCCATAACCCAGAATATCTAACCCTCAGCTTTTTGCCAGTCAATACAATCTCAATCAAACCCTCAACTTTCCAAGCCTTACTACCAAGCCCTCAGTTGTTGGAAATCTGGAAAAAATCAACTTGCCAATCCAAACAGTGCCCTCCACAGTGTAAGACTCACTTCTCTTCAGAATCACTAGTTCTGAATATGCTGTGCCAGCAGCGAGAACTCCAGAAGCGCATTCTCTTTCATTTTATGTTTCACAGACTATGGATTGTGCCTCACGCCCCCCACCTTTAAGTTTTCAAACCACTTCTCACTGACTTGAAGTTTGATGTGATTTACACTTACATTCTGCTGCATTCTGTGTTGCCTTGTGTTGGCAAAATGCTTGTGCCTGGCTTTTTCACAAGTTACGGTGAGGGCGAGGAGCACCTTTTTCTTGGGCCTGCTGTACCTCCAGGGACAGAGGGTAAATGGAGGCGTGCCTTGCTTCTGTCCCCTCAATTCACTCACATGTCCTCTGGGAAGTGGGTGAATGGTGACCTTTTATTTAAAAGGACTGGAGTAAAGTGCACGTAAGCAAAAGAGGGTGGGTTGTCACACTCTGTATAAACATGAAACCAGGATTGGCAAAGCGGTTGCTTTTCAGGGCTTGGGTTAAAACTGTGGTCTGAAACAAGGATACAGGGGCCTTGCTGCGTGAGATGCTGAGGGCCTTCTCGGTGGTCAGCGATTTCATGAGAAAAAGAACAGAGTATTTATACTAATACTGCTGCCAAAAAGAAGCCAGCCTGGCAAACTGTTGAAAATTGGTGAACTGGGTACTGGGTAGATAGAGTTCTGCTTAGTATTCTCCCTACTGCTGTGTGTATTTGGAAGTTTCCAGAACAAAAAGTTAAAAAAAAATTAAGCTTTTCCTTCTTAAAAAACATGAAGTCACCATATCCTTCCTTTCATGAGGTTTGAATTTACTATCTTCTTGGGAGAAAACAGATGATTCATTCATCAGTCAACAGGGAGAAAGGATGGATGAAGCTCCCCCAAGTATATTTGGGACATAAGGTGCAGAAGCAGGGAGGGACGTGTTCCCATTTGGACCTAAGGGAAGATAACTGGCAGGGAAAACGTAGGTACATATTTATTGAGGTCTAATTTGCTTATAGTAAAACTCCAGTTTTATTTTTCAATGCTAATGGTTGGTTTTTCACTTGAGACATGGGCTATGGTTTAAAATTGGTATCAAATATGTTAAGATTATACAGTGCTGCTGTTTGGTTTCACGGATTGGTTTACCCATCAACCAGAAATGACCCCCGAACTGTAAAGTCAGGGAAGCGACAGGAAGTAAAAAGGGGGTGAGGAAGGCTCTCATTTAAGCCGTAGTTGTCTTTTTAATGACACCCACATTTACTGAAGCAGCATCAGTCAGGTTCAGTTTACAAATGGCGCCCACAAGATTTCTGAGGAGAAGCTTTTCTTTGACATGTAAGAATGTTTTCCTTTCTGCTGCTGCTAACTGAGTGTTAAGGGAAAATACAAATACAAACAATAAAAGCTTGCCATATTTCCACGTCAGACATACAGGATTTTTGAAAATCACATCTTCAGCTACTGGGCTATAGCAAGAAGACGTAGCCTGGGGCCTCAGCTGAGGTGACAGGGAAGATGGCACAGCAGAGAGGGATTTTTTTTCCTGTGTTGGTCACCGCTATTTAGAGAGGGGACTAGGGCACCTATTTTATTGTTGTTAAATAGGTTAAATCTTCTAAAAACAGTAACAATTCTTCTTCAACTGAAATGTCAATCAAGACGTCTTTTAAAGGGATTTCCTTGCTCAGACCTACCCAGGATGAATAACAAACCACAGAAGTTTCCTAGTAATTCTACAGAAATGGAGACAGGTTCATAGGTGGATGTAAAGAAGCATTAGTGCCGAGGTCACTAATGTGTTCACAGCACAATGGTGGATGCTTTTTCTTTATGACTTACATGCAGGTTTCTAATTGTTTTTCAACTTCCAGTTGAAGCACATTTTTTTTTTAAAGATTTTTTTTTATTTATACAAGAACTGGGGTACAGGCCAGATGCGGGGGAGGGTGAGAGGATTCACCAGAGACAGAGTGGGGAACAGAACAGGAAGACTGACTGAAACACACTGCTGAGGGGAGCAGTGGGCATGACAGGAGAGGTCTGCTGTGCCATGTGGGTAGCTCCCTGGCTGGCTGGGAATTGAACCCACACTGCAGAGGCTGCGGACAGCTTCACAGCGCAGTGCTCAATCATCTGCACCACCAGGGAGGCCCGGTAAGCACATTTCCCCCCTTATTTCAAGCTTATAATATTCAACCTCTTATGATATTGGCAGGAGGAAAAGGAGATCGCTGGGAGTTTTAACCCAATACATGTGTTACTCTTCACATAGGGCAAAATTCCATTCAGGTAGGATCTTTCAGTAGTTCTGGCCACAGACCACATGCGTGGAAAGTACGAGTGGCCAAGAGCTGTGGCTGAAGCCTTTAGGCTTCTGAGTCAGTGTCAAGGGTGGCAGATCAGTGGCAAATATAAAAAACACAAGTCATGTCTTCTCTAAAGGATAAATACGTTTTCTTCTTTTCTCTTCTCTCTTTCACTTATTTCCAGTCTTTTAAACTCCCTCAACAACTTCTCTTAAATGTCCTAAAAAATGTACTTGTTAAAAAGCTGTTTCCTGGCCTGGACAGAGGTTCCAGGAGAAGAAGTCGTATCATTCTAAGGCTTTGATGATGTAAGGATGCTGGAATCTTCTAAGGCACCTCGTTAACGTTCCCCTCCTCACACAAAAGACCGTCCTGACATTACTCTCATCCTCTTAAAGTAGCCAGTATATTTCTACTCAGGAAATTCAAAGCACATTTTCCTCTCTCCATCACTCTGGACAGCCTTACTTGTGAACAAGTCTTTATCAAGATAAACCTAGGATCAAGTTGTCGAGTCACAGTTAGGATTTTTCAGGATCCTAGAGGAATTTCCTCATCTGGCAGTGTGATGACCACTTGAACTGGAGCTCAGTCTCTGCGGTACAGGGTGGAAACTGCTAGTCTCTTCTGCACAAGCCTGAGGAAGAGGGAGCACCCATAAGTTGCTCATTTGCATTTTGAATTTCTTGCAAGGGCTAATCATTCACACATGACCCTTGAGCCTGCAGCTTCATTCCAATTCCCCTTGCAATAGCCCGTGAATTTCTCCTTCATTAAAACTGAAGTAAAATTCCTTCCTTCCACGAAACATTTTAAGTCTAGATCGGAGACAAGTCGTATCTCATGATCAGTCATTAGGCTCCCTATGTGTTAACATATTTACATACCCTTTCCTCTGTATTATGAATTTATCTAATTTCCCCCCCATGTTAGCCTTTGAACTTCAAAAGGGTAACAGCTTTGCTCCCTCCGCCCCCTGTATTTTTTAAGTGACCTCTGAAATTGTTGGTAGCGCGACATATACTGTGTAATAGAAGTTACCATAACAACCAATTATATAAAGATCAAGTTGCCTTTCATTTAAAACAATTGGGATATTCCCACTAAAATTTCTCCAGAGTCCTTTCTTCCCCCAAACTACATAACCATTTTTCCTCTTACCCTGTCCCTAGATAAAAATATCCACTTTTTGGGCCTCCCCTGGTGGCGCAGCTGTAGAGGCTGCCCGCAGCCTTTGCAGTGCCGGTTTGTTCCCCGGCTGCCGGCGAGGGTCCCACAAAAAAAAGAATGCACGTTTTGCCCCATCTGTGCCCTCCGAGTGGGTGCCTCTCCTGGTTTCCTCAGGGCGCCTCCATCAGTGAATCTGGGGGACAGGAAACCAGGCCCAGAACACATGCCCACAGCCTCACGGTCATCTCTGAAAAGGCCAGGAACGCACACCTGCCAAGGTCTGAGAGTACAGATTAGAGCAAAACACACTCAACTTTATGTGCATGAGAAATGGTCTGGAAATTCTAAAACTTAAAGATGTTTAAAAAGCCCAAATTTATAGCTGCCCAGTCAGGATGGGGAGAATGGCCGAGATCAGCTGCCTGAGCACCTGCCTTTTCTGCCTCTCCCCCTCCACCGACAAGAGGCCCGCCTTCTCTCTACCCCTGGGCCTTGACTGTTTCCTTCATCTTACTTAGAATGCTCTTTCCCTGTCTATGGTAAGGCTACCTTCCTTCAAAAGCCTCAGTGACTCCAAATGATCTGCATTTTGGTTTTCAGGTAGCCTTTAATGAATTAAAATGTGTGAAAGCAGGAGGAAAAAAATTGTGTTTTGCAGATTCAACAGCAATAATGATGCCATTAGCTTGCTTATTAGAGTGTGCTGTCCAAAAGAAGGGTCCTTACACAGTGTTATATGTTGAATTACATCCTCTAAAGAGAGTTACTGAAGTCCTAACCCCTACTACCTTCACGACCTTATTTGGAAAGAGGGTTACTGCAGATGCAATTAGTTAAGATGAGGTCATGCCAGAGAAGAGTGGGCCCTTAATCCAGTGTGACAGGTATTATTACTAGAAGAAGAGGAGAGACCCACAGGAAGACGAGGAGAGGCTCAGAGGAAGAGGAACAGAGACCCACAGGAAGAGGTTGGCCACATGATGTGGGAGGCAGAGATTGGGGGAGATGCATCTACAAGCCAAGGAGCACCAGGATTGCTGGCAAACACCGACACTGGAAGATGCCAGGACACCTTCATCCCCAGAGTTTTCAAAGGAACATGGCACCACTGATGCCTGCTGTCCCACAGCGTTTGGTCCCTTTCTGCTGTTTTAGCCTGCCAGGTTTTGGTACTTTGTTATAGCAACCCTCAGAAAGTGATGCAGATGGGAAGAAATTCTCCTCCCTTTGCAAGTTTTCTCTCTGAAACACACACACACACACACACACACACGTATTCCTCTCACACTATCTGGTCTAGATCTCATTTTGTCCATGTGAGGACCAACAGCATTCTCATCATGAGACAATCTAGAAAAGGTAAACTGTGTTTACTCATTGTTTTTCTATGATTTTGGGTACATGGTATCCTCAGGTTATAAAGGAAATAAATCATTCTAAAATAATGTTGGCACATTCTGGGAAGATGAAAGAGAAAATGCCCCCAGAAGTGGTGATAGGGATGCCCAGTCAGTTTCCAGCACCCCGCCCCCGACATTCATACAGGGGAAGGAAAGCATCTCTACTAGGTAAGGTTTTTTTTTTTTTTTCCTTCTTAACCTTAGGATACTGTGATATGTGGAGCCAATACTTATGAAGGAAGAAGTTTAAAGTTCTTCATTTAAATCACTTAGAATGAGAGGATTTACAAAGATCCTGTTTAATGTTCAGCTGACACATTGTCAAAAACATTTATCATGCAACCTTTGAAGTGTCTTCTACTCCCTTTCAGTTATTAAAGCTTGGATTGCAGTTAGTTATCAACAACGAGGCATACATGTGATAGTGTTTTTATAGCCAGCCTTTCAGTTTGGTTTCTGAACTACTAAGCAAAATGAAATTCTCCTGATCAGAAAAGTGATTAGTATCCTAGTTTCCATCTGACTGCACAAAACAGTTGATTTCCGAGATCACTTTATGTCAACCTAGAGACAAAGAAGAGAATTTGGGAATTTCATTTACAGGCCTTCCAACGCTCTAAGTTACAAGAATCCTCAGATTTAATAATGTGTGCTTTAATTAGACTGTAATTCTTTCAGTGCAAATTAGAAATAGTGGTCTACAGGACTGAGATTTTGCTTTCGACTTAATTCCTAATGTAAGCTTTTCACAGTGAGCATCCCAAAAGTTGATATTCTGGCAGGAAGAGCCAAAACTCTTCCTCAAAAATTGAATTAAATAATATTTATAAGTGCATACAATATTAAACATCATATAGATGAAAGGTCCATGCAGCAGGCCGGAATGCAAAAGCCTACCCGGAAGCCCACCTGGGGGGCAGGAATGCGGATACCTGCCTGGAGGATTCAGGCAGTGAGCCTCCCCCCTCCCCCTACCAGTCTCTTCTCAAAGAACCTCTACCTGCCCTACAAACTTTTCCCGCCATACGAGCCCAACTACCCACCTGACCTCTCCTCACCCTATAAAACCCTGCTTCCCCCTAACAACGTGCGCGACTCCACTGACCCCCGCCTTGGGTCTGTGAGGTCTGCCCGGGGCGCAATAAACTTTCCCTCCCTTTGAGAAATGTAGCCTGGCTCTCCTTTTCTTTACCGCGCTGAACCTTTCCCATTCTATGTCTTTGCGTAGTACCACAGGGAATAACAAAGCGGATGCAAGGGCTTTCGCTCTCACAACTGACTCTGCTACAGACCCTTCCCCTATTCTCTATCAGTCCCCTCCATCACTCCGACTTAGGAGCCTAATGAACGCCAATTCCTGAGCCTGCTCTTCTTCCACCCCTCCTTGAGTGCAAAAGTCTGACAAATATGTTCCCGTCCTTAAACCTGTGTTCGCATGTCACCTCAAAGGGGAGTTCGCCTACCTTCTTTTGCAGCTCACCAACTGCGTGGACACCTACCCGGACAGGATTGACCTCTCCCTACTCAGCCAACCGCTCCGGGAACACGCAGACCGGTACTTACCCAGTTCTGCCTCGGATTTCGACCTCCTCAACCAACCTTCCCTACCACTGCATCCAGGAGACCAAGTCCTGCTCAAATCGCTTCAGCCAAAGCCACTGCAGCCTCAGTGGACCGGCCCACACACGGTTATTCTCACCACGCCTACAGCGGTAACACTTCTGGGACACCCCTCCTGGCACCATCTATCACGGGTCAAACGTGCCCCTGAAGACAAACAGTATGTATGTTATAACCTGGCTCCTACTAGAATGTACATTTCTTGTCAAAATCTCCCCTAGCCCAGTGTCCTGTGTATGGAAATTCAAAGTTAGGGAGACCTTTGTCTCAGGATCCACTGAGACCACCCACTAGGTGGGTACTGCGGAGTGCCCACAGGCCAGATGCACAGCACCTGTCACTCTCACCCTAACTCTTTCATCGATTACTAACCCTATAAACACCTTGTTTTGTTTCTTTACCATCAAACCTTAGATCACTACAAAAATACCTATAGAGAATATGGGGGGTGCCCTTACCAGTCATGCACAGTGCACCTTCCAGACAAAGGCCAAATGTTCTCTCTGGTCCGTCATAATACGGGCTTCAATATGAATCAAGTTAGCTCTGCTATTTCAGATCCTTGGGACCAACGTTGGGTACAGGGAGTCCAAGCCGCAGTGTGCACTGGCTGGCATTCCTATCCAGTGGCAACACTGTCCATCTCAAGGGAATATGTCCCGACACAAAATGCCACAGTCCAAGTCTCCCAGGACATCCTCCATTCAGAACAAATCCTATAAAATCAGCTAACATCATCAGAAAAGACCGAGACACCCTCAACCTGGATTCATATAATCCAAAACACTATAACCTTCCTAAATGACTCTTTTGGGACTAACACCTCCTCTTGTTTCCTCTGTGCTTCCCTTCGGAGGCCTCTACTGGCAGCAGGTCCAATTAATCTCAATACCACTACGACAAGATAACGGACGCTGCTTGCCAGACTCCCCAACTTGCTTGCCAGACTCCCCAACTCTCAGTCCCCCTATGGGACTCCAATCACAGCTACCCCTGCTATCAAACTGATGCCCTTGTCAGCTTTCATTCCTGTGCTTCTAACATTTCGGTTACTTCTGTACTCCGAACAACAGCAAAGGGAAACTTTTTCTGGTGCAATGGCTCTCTCTCTCAGTGTAGTAATGCAACAGGGTGGTCCCCAGGAAAGGGGGAGGTTCCCTGCCCCACCCAAGGGAGGGTGGAGCTGAGCAGGGAGAGAAGAAGCTGCAGAAGAGACTGAGGAAGGAAGGAAGCAGGATGGAGCCAGGAGACCTGGAAGAGGCGCATGGAGCCTAGAGACATGTAAAGAAACTGCGCTTGTCTTTTGGTCGTGGACTGGGTGACACAGATGTGGGTGAGACCCGTGGGGAGGTGACAATGGCAGCTTTTATCTGGATGTTGATTTTGCTCTTTTCCTTCCGGGCTTGTCCGGTTGTTTGTGACCCTTTTCTGTGGGTCCCCACTGGAAGATGCTTTAGACTTGTGGCGGGCTTTGGGGCCTTGTTCTGGGCCGATCCCATATGGATGGACTTTTACCCACGAGGGGACGGGTAACTTTGGGTGCTTCATTTAGAAACTAGACTCTTTGCCTTTCCTGTATTGTTTCCTAGTTTTATTAAAGTTCCTTCCCATTAAAGTCTCATATGTTTTGTGTTGATGCGGCGGATGGCAGAACCCATGTAGAATAGGCAGGTTTGTGGGGGTCTGGGGTGCCCCTCTCCCTGTCCTATAACAGTAATTCTGCTACTCCAGGCCCACGTATCCAAGTCCTCGTGGTCCCACAGTTAACTCTGTACAGACGGTCTGAGCTAGGTTGGTTATTCTCACCACATCAAACTAAGCGGGCAGCCTTTCTTCCAATCATGGTTGGAATCAGCCTGGCATCATCGATAGCAGCTGCAAGTATGGCAGGTGGGGCCCTGGGACACAGCCTGATAACTGCCCAGGAATTTCATGAAAGAATAGATACCTCCTTAGAAAAAACCTGTGTGTCTTTAGCATCATTACACAGACAACTCACCTCCCTGGCACAGGCCACTCTCCAAAACTGGCGGGCTCTGGACTTGTTAACAGCTAATAAAGGGGGTACCTGCCTGTTTCTCAGAAAAAATGTTGTTACTATATCAACAAATCGGGGATTGTAGAACAAAATGTAGAAGCCTTAATAAAACTACGCAAAGACATAGAATGGGAAAGGTTCAGCGCGGTAAAGAAAAGGAGAGCCAGGCTACATTTCTCAAAGGGAGGGAAAGTTTATTGCGCCCCGGGCGGACCTCACAGACCCAAGGCGGGGGTCAGTGGAGTCGCACGTTGTTAGGGGGAAGCAGGGTTTTATAGGGTGAGGAGAGGTCAGGTGGGTAGTTGGGCTCGTATGGCGGGAAAAGTTTGTAGGGCAGGTAGAGGTTCTTTGAGAAGAGACTGGTAGGGGGAGGGGGGAGGCTCACTGCCTGAATCCTCCAGGCAGGTATCCGCATTCCTGCCCCCCAGGTGGGCTTCCGGGTAGGCTTTTGCATTCTGGCCTGCTGCATGGACCTTTCAATAGAGAGTCAATGTTGAGGAGACAGACTCTGAAGGTGCTTACACTATCAGAGAGGAATGTGATAAGGATAAAAGCTAGAGGAACTCAGTAAGTGTCTTAAGGGGCCATGAGAGAGAACAAAGAGGAGCGGGGAGGCCAGAGGAAGAAGCTCACTGACACCACAAAGACGCCAGCAGATAGAGGCAGAATGTGCGACATTCTCAGAACAACTGACTTAACCTGTAAGAGGCCAATGGCATGGAATAAAAGTCTCTTTTTATTAAGCCAGGGTCTCTAACGAGCCGATGTAATGTTTGGATCTTGTTTAGATCCTGATTCAGACACATCAACTATAAAAGGGCGTTTTTAAGTCCACTGAGGATATCTAATTATGAAGCAGTTTTTAGAAGATACCAAGAGGTAACTGTTAATTTGCTCGGGTATGCCATTGGCACTGTGGCTGTGTGAGAAAACGTTCTTGTTTCCTGAGAGGCATTCTGGAATCCACAGGGTAAAATGACATGATGTCTGCAATTTGCTTTAAAATAGGTCAGCAAAGAAAAAAGTAAATACTGACACATCTTAATAATTGTTGAAGCTGGGTGATGTGTCCTTGGGAGTTGATACTATTATCCTACTTGGGGGGCATGTTTTCAAATTTCCATAATAAAACAAACAAACAACAAAACCACGGGGAGGGGAGGAAGCATCTGGAGATCAGGAAAGTCTTTAATAGAAGTCAAATTCAGGAAAACCTGTGAATGACAGTGGTGAATGACAGGTCAACAGGGGAAGGGGAGAACAGTCTGCCCAGAGCACCCACACTGCAGAGGAACTGGGCTGCACGGGGCTAAGGGTGTGCAGGGTGAAGGAGCAGGTCCTGAGACATGTGCAGACATGGAGGCAGCTCTGAAAAGGGAGGTGAGTGCAGAGTGTAGAGGACTTGAATGCCAGGAGGGATTCACACTTAGTCCGGGGAAGAGGAGATGAGCTTTGTGCAGTGCCCGAATTCAAGAAAGGGAAAAATAATTCCTAGACACCCACAGCACGTGTCCCAGGCATACTAGGTAACCCTTATCACGTCTATGCTTCTCCCTCTCTTCCCACCCATCCCTTTGCTTTAAATAATTTGTCTTCCTATATATTCATATCTAGATTCATGGAACTCCTATTCACCCAGTCATTTAAATCTCAGCTTACTGAGATCACTCTCGTAGAGAACCCGCTGCCATGAGGTCTGCAGTGAGGGCCTGACAGCGCCACGAGCCTGCTTCACGGTCTCACCAGGGCCATATTTTATAATTATTTCAGTGATCATTTTGTTTTTGACTGGCATCCATTTCTTCCAGCCATTTTTTTTTTCATGAAGGCAAGGACATTTTTGGCACTGAAGGACTTTAAAAGACCCCTGTGTTAAACAGGTCATTCTGGGAAGTGAAATTTGCTCAGGAAGGGGGTAGAGAGAATTTGTATCATTTTTGAACTCCAATTTGAATTACCGTAATGAACATGAATATTTATGTTCCCAATACATAGTAAGAACTACATTAATGATAAAAATTACGACGCCTCCAATTTGATGATTTGTGCTGTCTTTTTAAGATGAACAGTTCAGGGGCCTCCCCTGGTGGCTCAGCGGTTGAGCGCTGGGCTACGAGGCAGCCCACAGCCTCTGCAGAGCCGGTTCGGTTCGTTCCCTGGTTCAGTTCGTTCCCTGGCCGCTGGCAAGGGGCCCACAAAAAAAAAAAAAAAAATGAACATTTTAAACTGACTTTTTCATTGTGAGTATGGTTTCCTAAGTGAGTTATGAGAACATAAAAAGTAAATTTGTTTTGTATTTTTGAATTCACAATGACTGTTGTCAGGAATATAAGCTTCCCCCCTACCCCAACCCAGTACCTAATCACTAGGAGTGGTACACGATAAATACCAAGAAAAGCCCTTAATCATGTTTTAACACCTTCCGAAGAAGCCTTAATCAAAGACAATCATGTGCTAGGCCAATCGTGACCATGAATTGCAAGTAGCAGCTCAGGGCAGACACATTGACTCTGGGGATGCAAATAGTCGAGAATCGGTTTTAAGTGAAAACCCAGGCAGGTTCTTGGCAGAGGGTAGCCAAAACATATTTGTTCAACCTTAACTTTTCATCAAAGGCTTTCCTCCCCTAATGAATGATGCCTATAACCAAAACGGTAAGGCCAGCACAGCTGCTTTGAAATGAACTGCCGCAAACCAAACACCTAAAGCTTAAGTGTTTCTCTTCAAAATTGACAAAACTCCTTTGAGGGCACTACATGATGGGTATCCTTGAAATAGATGTGGTCTAGGAAATCGGACTTTTTGAAGTCATTTTTTTGAAAGTCTGTTTCCTCGCTGGGTTACTGCTCGCGTGGGTAGTCAGCCCGACCTCTGAACAGCTAAGGCCCACTCCGTCTCCCACTGGTAGATCAAACTCTGTTCTGGAAGCGATCATTAATTTTTTAAAACGTGACCTTTCCTTAGGACTATAAAATAATACATGTTCATTGAAGAAAAAGAGACATGTATAAAGAAGAAAATAAAGTTGCCATAATCTTTGCCCTCAGCTAGCCTTTCCCCAAGTTTCTTCCCTGAATGTAATTCACACGGCGTATACTCCTAAAAGCCTCCCATTGTTCCTGTCCCCATGTTTAGGGGAGGTGGCTCTTATCCTACCCCTGGGTGAAAACTCAGGAAGAGGCCTTGATTTTTTTAAGTCACGTTAGCCCTGTTCTTTTAACCATACACATAGTCTTAATCGACTGGGCTTGTCAGCAAAATTAAACTGTTCCTAAAAACAATCTAAGGGAAGATGTAGTTGAAGGGTCCGGAGCACCATCTGTGACTTATTATATCAAGGTATTTTATTGCCTGCTTCTCTGTGACTCAGAGACCTGAACCAGGGAAGTCCTGGAGGGCGCTGGCAGGCCCCTGGTGGTGACTGAGCTGGGACTGGAGGCCAGGTGTCTCCTGGCCTCACCCTCCTAGCTGTATTTTTTTAAAAATATATATTTAAGGAGCAGGTTATCAGGAAATGGGATAGAAGAATAAAGGACACTTGCATAGACACAAGCGAGCAGAAGGAGCTCCCTTCCTAGTCGCCTTTCTTTCAGCTCTGGGGAGACACCTTAACATGCATCCTCACCCTGCCTCCCGGGCTCCAGCTTTGTCGCAGTTCTCTCTGAACAATGTTCCTGGTCTTGGGGTCCTTGTCCCTCTTCCCTCTCCTCTGTAGACAGATGGTGACCATCCCATTAAAACCTCCCTTAAGCGAGAAGCGGGATGGCTGAGTGGGCTCTTGCTAGGGAGTAAAACATTGGATTCTCTGCAGCTTAATTCTAATCAAAAGATTACTTTAATGAGTTCATGGCATTCATAAAGATTAGCAAGATACACACACAAAGATTTTTAAATATTCAAAATATTCAAAATTTAATGAATGGATAAAATGATTCCTGGCCCATGTGGAAGTGTGTTCTTTGGGTGTCTGCCATCAGTCTAAGTTGAGGAGGATTACAGAGGGAAAAAAATGCAAAAGCCTGAGAAACCTGATGCTGATTTTCTTGTAAGGCGGTTCCTAAGAACATCAGCGCTATCTTATGGTTTTTCTGCTATACAGTGGACCTTTCTCTGCTCTCTAATCCATCATCCACACGTTCACCAACGATCTTTCCCAAACACAAACTTGGCATTGCTCCTTCTCGGCCGTTCACCTTCTACAGAACCATTTCAAAGCCCCAAGATGGCACACAGCCAGGCCTGCAGTTCACCCCCTGCAGCTTCACAGGTGCCCAGGTGCTCCGCAGCACACCCGGCATGAGCAGCTCTCACATAGCGCGGTCCGCGTGGGGATCCCACAGCAGAAATTCCACTCAGGTCTCAGTGTAGGAAAAAAGCTGTGCTTCTCCTCAGAACCTAAGTCTGTTAAGGACACTGACTACAGACTCTTACTTGATTTCCTCCTTTTCTTTAGCTGTTATGGAGCCCAGACCCAAGCCACAGTTCTACTTTCAGCAGTTTTTCTGGACTTTATGGCACACACAATGTTTATCCATCCTTTTCTTGGTTTCGTGCTATTTTCCTACCTTTTTGCTTCACCTTGACCTTCCCTTGGCTTATTAAATTTCCATAAGTCATGGAAATATTTTTGGAATGAGATGACGTCTGTACCTATGATACTTACGTGTGTGTAAGACAGCAAGGCAGTCACGGAGTCAAGAAATACTTCACTGCCTTGGTGTCCCTGGCCTCAGAGGGGATGTTTCACTCCAATCCTGGCTTCTCCAAACCCAACTTGTCCGTGTGTGCAGAAGTCTATTGTAAGATATTTTCATCACAAATATGAAGGAATGTTTCCACAGAAAATTATTGTGTAAGAGGAACTGAAGCAACAATAACAAGAAAAAGAGGAACTGAGGTTTGGAGGCAAGAGAGCACCTGGGTCTGGCTTTGGGCAGGTGGCTGTTCTAGGGGGAGGTCTGGACTTTTCTGCACCTTAGGAAAGGTGCCAGCCATCTCAGGCCCCGGCATCTCGTCTTACTCTGTGCCCCTCTCAAGTAAATGAAGGCTTTCCACTCTCTGCTCTTCATTATGAATTGGGCTCCAAAGCAGGAACCTCCATTATAAAATGAAACTGAGAGCTTGTATCTAAGAATTGTTTATATTTATGCTGAGACATAAGGCATAAAAGCAAACGGGTTCATGTCATGATAGCCAACCACTTGTAATTTTGTTTATGGGAACCCTCCTTTATCACTCACGAGCAGTGTGACCGCAGGTCAGTCATTTTATCTCTTTGAACCTGTGTTTCCCTGTGCACCACAGTAGGACATTCTTAAGCTTTAAATTCAATTGCTAATTGATGACCTGGAGTTTTTAATGTTAGCTGTCTAGTCGCACAGCAAAGCATCTAAATGTATAACATGGTGATTAAGCACCCAAGTTTTCCATTCTGGCTGCTTGGCTTTGCATGTCTGCTCTATCTCTTGCTGGCTTTGTGACCGTGGGCGAGTTAAATTTCTCTGGGCCTCATTTGCTTATTGTACATAGAAGAATAATGATAGGTCCTGTGTCATATGGTCTTATTAGGGTTATCTGAGTTATGACATAAAAATACAATGTTATTACACATAAGAACGAGTTCAGTAAATGTTAGCTATTGTTATTGGGCAATAAGAAATGGTCAAACATGTTTATCAATATGATTACATATCATACTCTTGTTAGCTTTGTAATTATTTTTCTTATGAGAACTTTACATTAAGGCCATTGTCCAAGTTAGGACTCTCAGTGTCAAGGGAATTTATCAGGGTTTTATCAAATACTTGAGGGAGTTCTGTGAAGTCAAAACATCTTGAACGTATATTTCAATATCCCACTCTCTCCCTCCCTCCTGGTTATAGCCTCCCAGATGAATAGACGACAATAAAGAACGCAGAGAATGTGAAGAAGAGAATTAACTCAGGAACTTTTGGCGCAGCATAGACTCAACTTTGTGCTTTGTGTATCACTTCCAGTATCAAACGACCATATATGATGAATGCTTAACTCCTCGCTTCCTCCTCCCCACTTTACCAGAACAATGTTTGCTTACAGAATGAATTTTGACAAAGTACAAAAATGGAAACAAAACAAAAATGAAGACACCACTGCCACTTTCTCCACAGCCCACAGTGGTGGACTTCAGTTCATGAGAGAGTCCATCTGTCACTGCGTGTCCAGTGCCCTGCCCCACTTCCTCATGCCAACCACAGCACACTCACACCAATATCAGCCTATCACCCTGTGTTTGTTTAGGCCCATGGAGCTCTGTGCAACAATTCCCACTATTACAGGTAAGGGGCACCCGGGGACCACCAAACCTGACTGCTCTAAATAGGTTCTGCCATCTGCTGCATCAAGACAAAACATACTCTAGTGTGTAAGACCTTCAATAGAAAATACCTTTAATACAATTAGTCAGTAATAAAAAGAAAAGAAAGAATACAGTTAAAATAGTTTCCAATTAAACACCCCCAATTACCCATCCGCTCAGGGTAAATGCCCAGCCAAACAAGTGAGGGCATGGAATTAACGGTTCTTACCCTCACAAAGTAACTATGCTAGCTCCTCCCAATAAAGCATGGATAAGACATACAGACGATGACTAGAACAAAACCGACACATCTTTATCTACTTCTTTTAGAGCTCCAGGGGTCTAAAGTACTCTGCATTTGTGTGTCAAGTAAAGATCAGCCTGCAGAAAATAATGTCTAATATTGCTAACGTCTGGTGGGAATAATTCCAAAGCAGTTTGAAATAGGGCCTGTTAAAATTGCTTGCAGAAATCACAAAACACAGGGCAGGGTGACCTGCATCACCATCCTCACTGTGCAGCTACCGCCCTCTGCCATCCGACTGGCAAAACCCAGACAAACATATAATTTCTGCTGAGCCGTGGGGTTTCAAAAGGGTTTTGAGCCATAAAAAAAGACTGCTGCTTTCTCACCAGCAAATGTAAATAGGAACCAAAATAGTACTTGAATAGTACTGGGTTAGGACCGTCTGGGCCTGCTCTAATTTTCACTTTGGATGAGAAAATGCAAGCAAGACTGTCCTTGTGAGAGGGGCCATTGAGGGGAGGAGCTCAAGCTGTGCCCCAGGATGGCAGTGAAGCTTGCCCCCACGCCCACACTCACCTGTGCCAAGTGCAACCAGCCAGTGCTGGGTCAGGAAGGAGGCCAAGGTCGGGCAGACTCAAGGCACAAAATAAATGGGAAACACATACGCTGACAAACCAAACCACACTATAATCTCCGTACATCAATCATTCTCAACTTTCCTGTGTGCTTTTCTGGTTTCTAAGCTTTATAGTAAGGGAGGTGGATGATATACAGCAACTGAGTATTCTGGTAGCTCTGCGGAAATGCATAATGGGAGATGAGAGCAGAGCAGGCTTTCAGCCTCGAATAGTGGTCTAGGGTGTTCCCAGGTATGCAGACAATTAGAACCTGCTGAGATAATTAAAATTATTGCATGGCCTTCTGAAATTGCTGTTTTTATTTTGGGGAACTACAAGTCCAGATCTGCAAAGGATACAAATTATATTAACTTTAGAAACAAAAACATAAGAAAATCTAAATATAGTCACTTAAGGAAAACCTATACTGTGGAAAGAACAATTTAGAAGTTATTTCAAGAGCTATGCCAACTGTTGTGCTTCACTTTGACTCCAACAAAAACATACTCAGGTGACGGCAGTATTCAAATATTCCACAAATATTTCTATCCTTTAACTTCTTCCAGAGCTATTATTTCCCTCCATGTTACATCCACTTCCCTTCTTCCAAACGCTCCTCTCCAAGGAGCTGAAGAACACTTCAGTTAGCTCCTCTCTTTAATTATGCTCATTATTCACTTGTCCCTATCAGGTTCTGGCCCACCTTCCTAAAGAGTCCTTGCACGTCATGTCTGAACACTCGCCTAAACGACGCAAGCATCCTCTGCCTTCTCTGTTCAAAAGGGATTGGATATTTTCCAAGATAACAGATCCTTTGAACTTCAAACAGCTCTCATTGTCCCTACCCTTCCCCCACATAGGTATCAATCCTGCCCACATGTACATAGGTGACACTTTTAGCTAACTGTATGTTATATCTCATTTATTTATTATGATAACCCAAATGATCAAAATATGAAAAAGTCAACAAACCAGGTATTTTATTATATTCCTTTTTTTTGCCTACAGAAAGTCATATTTTCCACAAAGGGCTTGATAATTCTTGGCCATTTACATGACATGAGCATTCCCTACCAGTATACACAGAATCTGACCCTAGCCCTATCTTCTCCCCTTCCCAGCTCCTACAAGTGTATGACTTCAATGTCTTCATTACTCAGCCATCTGTGCCGCTAGACATCCTCTGAGTTCCTTCACTTCCTCTCCTCTGAAAACCTTAACTGCACCTCCATTTAAGCAACCCATTGTACTGCTACCTCTTACGTATCCTCTTGTTAATTAGAATTGCACATGTCTAAAATCTCGAGCAGTCCCATATTATGATCTGATAAGGGATTCTCTTTATTAGAGATTTATGTACACAGAAATGGTGGGTATATCTGGCCAATAAAAATCATCCACTCTGGTTGGTGCTTGGGGCACATGGAAGGTACAGTGGAAGCTGAGGAGTTAGCAGACTAGTTGACAAATTATGTTTCACTGGACAGTGAAAGCTTTGAGTAGGAGATCAACATGATTAGGTCTGTTTAGTATATGGCTGATTTATCTGCTCTGGTAATACGTGAAGGAGTTGGACAAGAGGAAGCAAGGAGACTTAGGAAGAGTCCAGAAGAGAGGTAGTTGCAGTAAGACACAAAACAATTGATTCTATGTAGCAAAGAAGCAAAGGGAGTCAGCTAAGGATCTCTGTATAACCTGAGTCGTGAGTAGGGAGAGTAGGGAGGAAATATGTTGAGTTCTAGATGCCAAAACATTGTCCATAGAGGCGCATTCAGTGTGAAACTTGAGGGGAAACTAGGGTTAGAGGTTCATGTTGTGCTTCTTCTGTAGAGTAGTTAGAGTTGAAATTGTAGCAGAGAGTGAGTTTACTGAGGGAAAAAGAATAGAGAAAAAAATAGGATAGAGCATTGGTGCAGAATCTGTACTGAGGGCTCCTGGAGAGAAGAGACAATAACTAGAACTATAGCAGGGACTTCAGGTGGAGCGTGGTATTTGATGAGTCAAGGAAGGAGCTCAAGGAGGTGTCCTCAGAGCTGAATGGTTCAGGGGAGTTGGGGGAAGATTCATGACAACTGTCATCCTAACTGTCACTAGCAACACAATCACCATCACAATGACTACCACCACTATTACAAACAATAAGTAGGAGGAAGTTGATCATTTTTAAGAAGGTGGTTTAAGTAGTTGGGAGATAGAAAGGTCAAGTTCATTTTTTCATTCAGCAAACATTGATTGAGTGCTTACTATTTGCCAAATACTGAACTGGCTGCTGAACATAAAGCAAAGAACAAGCAGTGAAAGCAGGGTATAGGCATAGCCCTGGCTCTGACCCTGGTGGTTGTTGAGAGGCTGAGAGGGGAGGATAGTCTGGAGGGTGGTGGGGGGCTGGTGGTGGTAGCCAGAGACAAGGCTAACGTTTGATTCTAGGGGAAAAACTGAATCTAAAAAAGATTATTTAGCCCTTATGTGGCTGAAACACTTTATTGTGCTAATTGTACTGTGAGACCCACCCGCTATTTACAACAATTTTTCTGTTGGAAAATGTGTTCTGAGTTTCTGTTCGAGATGCAGGGAAGACATCTTTCCCTGCAATGGTCTTGATATTGTCAACAATTCAGCATTTGGGGGGAAGGCAAGATGGAAATGAGAGAGGGCATTATGAGACCCTGAGGAAAGAACAGAGAACAGGAAGCTCTAAAGGGCATTGTGGTGGGCAGGGTGATACTAAGGGTCTTGCTAGGCATGCCCCGGGTAAGAAAGTTACAGGACATGGAATTCTGGAGTAGGAAATGCTATGCTCACAGTAGGTCTGGATTCTAGAAATTCTCTCACTCTAGAAATTATTTGCTATTGCCATAACCTTTAAATAAGTTGTGTTTTCAACCTGTAGAAGACAGACATCTCTAAACAATGGTGCAAATAATTCAAGCCCAAAGACATTCTCAGCTGCGACAACATTTACATTTACATGTCACGTTTTCACTTAATTCCCAGAAAAATGCTAACCTTTATGGCTGGGAGTCTCACTGGGAAATATAATTTCCTCCACGAAATAAATATGTATATTTTAGGACTTCTTACTACATTACATTTAAAAGTCTTTACCATGACTTAAAAAACTTGCCTTGCCCCTGGAAACTGCCTTTTTAAAGGATGTCATAAGCCTCAGGCAAGTGGCTGGATGGGCAGGCTATAGCTCAGGGTACTGTCTTTAAACGATAATGATCTCACAGATATGAAAACAGGTTAGTCCCAGAAGAGAGACAGGAACTCCAAAAAAGACTAGCGATAGAACAAAAATAAGGTTTTGAAACTTATTTGATGATTTTCAGAAGTGCTCTATTATGGTCACTGGACTTAATTTCTCGCTTCTCTTTTGATAAGAGTTTCTCCTTGGTGGCTTTTGAATCCTGACTCTTCCTCCTAGCTCCAGGGCCTAACCTAATGGTGGATATTAGGAAGTATGTATTCCCACTCGGTGTCCCCCAGCGTAGTAGGTATACTTTAAAGATGCCATATAATAAGCACAAAGCACTGCTTTGAAAATTGATTCTCAATTCCTTTTTGTCCCGATGCAGGAATCTGTGCTAGGGTGTAGAGGTGCTATTTTGCTACATCTTGACCAGAAGTTGCAATTGCTATTTTAATTTCAACCAAATATATAGTTTTCCATAGTATATAATCAATGACTAAATGTTTTCAAAAGTGCAGTCTCCTTAATTCTAATGTTATTTCACTAGTAAAAAGGGTGATTGTCAGAAATGCTGTATCATGGCCACTAAACATTCATCTTTTCTTTCGCTAAAACTCTATTGATCTTATTTTGGTTAGGATGTAGTTCAATTTTTTCTTACGTATCTGTTCACGTTTATTGATAAAGCAAGAGGGATTTTTATGTCATGAAATCATCTAGCCTCAACATGATGAAACAAACACTTGGATAAACACCGTGAGGAGAAAGGGAAGGGAAAACCCGACTTTCTAGAGCTTCTACATAGTTTAGGGGCTGAGAATTGAGAAAGGACAGACCAGAAAGAGTTCTAATTTTGGGTCAAGCAGGTAAATAAAACCGTTCTTTTAGCCCTAAAAATTTCATCAGGTGTTTCTGCTTGAAGAATTCCAGAGAGCTGCTCTTAATAATTGGTTTCAAAGAGCTGTAAAGAGAAAAGGGAAGCAAACGGGAGTGAGGAGGTAAATCTGAGGATATCATGGATATGATAAGGAGTTTTAGATGTTTAAGAATTTGTTTTCTCTGCATATATGTTGTCATATCATTTTTAAAAGGAGGTACTTTCTCAAAGGATCATATTTTTCTTGTTTTATCGGTTCACACAAAGGTGAAGACTTGACCTGGATTCGTTTGGCAGCAAACATCTGGTCAGCTGACAGAGGACACTGAGTGGCCACTGCGCATCTCAGGCACTGGGCTCGGCCCTGGGGCTTGCTGTGAGGGCCCTGTGGTCAGGGACCCCAGAGACCATGGAGAGGGTCAAGAAGTGACAGCGGTCACTATGTCCATGTGTCCCTGCTCTGGGGTGGGGGGCGTGAGAGGGCAGAAGAGGAGCATGAAGAGTGGAAGGTCAGTCAGTCTTGGGAGGCCAGGATGGTCAAAGAGGCCTTCCAAAGCCAGGGACATCCCAGATGAGACCAGTAGGATGAGAGTAAGTTGGACACAGGAAGGGGCAAAAGGGAGAAGCAGCAGATATGCCAAAAGTTGGAGAGTAAGTTTGTCATATTTGAAGAGTTAAAAGATAAGCAATGGTGGAGTGTGGGGTACAAGGAGGGAAGAGGGGGAGACTGCTGAGACATGCATGGTGGTTGTGGGGTCCTGTAAGCCTTGCTAGAGCATCTGAGCTGCATCTGCAGGGCCATGGGGGCTCCAAGAAGTAGCCATCATTCTGGGTGTGGTGTGCCAGAGATTGGAGGAGGCAGGGGCAGGGGCTGTTCAGAGTAGGAGATAGCTGGTGTGACTGAACTAGGGGGAGGTTGTATGGCCACAGCAAAGAGGGTGAACTAGGTGACTGGCTGCCTGTGAGGGTTGGTTGGGTCAAATGGCTGACATAGCCATTCACTAGATTTGGGAGCATGGGAACAGGGTCAAGTATAAGAGAGTTCAGATAATTTCAGTTTGGCACATGGTGAATTTCAGGTTTCTGTAGGATATGTCAAGTGCTATATAGATATCCAAAGTTTCTGGATTTCTGGAACACAGTTAAGACCTTAGCGATCTGGGGGAGAGACAGCATTACCAACTGTCAAAACAGAAATGGCAGGAGATGAGAACACCCATGTGAAAGTGTCTGGCCTAATGAGAAAAGAAAGTCCCAAGCAGTCCTCTTGACAAACAATGGGGTATGAAGGTCAGAGAGGCACAGAGTTTCCATAAATATGTCTAGGAGGGAGCTGCCAAAGAAGCCAGAGGAAGGGCAGAACTTTCTACTGTGTCCGATGCTGTGAGGCAGGTAAGCAGATCAAGATGGCTCATCCATAGGATTTAGCAACATGGATGTCACGGCTTTCCAAAGAATGGTTTTTGTGGAGTGTGGGGGAACAGAAGTCAGGCTGTCAAGTATTAAAAACTGAGTATTAATGGTGCATTAGACAGTAGCTGGAAGAGGGAAGGAATCAAGAAAGGTTTATTTAATAGGGATTGCATTTGAACTTTACTTTTGCTGGATAGGGGCTTTAGGAAAATACAATCATGCATATTTAGGATTTATTAAGTAGAAGACACTATTCTAAATGCTTTCTAAGCAACAATTCATTTAGGTTTCACATAAATCCCTCTAAGTTTTATTATTACTTGTGTGTTTTGAAATGAGGCAATGGAGGCACAGAGAGACAGTGTAACTTGTTTGAGGTCCTAGAGTTGCTAAATGGTAAGCCAGGTCTTGAACCCGGGAAGTCTGGCCCCAGAATTCGTGTTATGAAGTCCCACATCTGTCTTCAATGCAACACAGGCGACAGAAGCTAAGAGGACACTTCGAACCTGAGAAAAACGAAACCAGGGGTAACATTAACAAGATGGGCTTTTGTAGAACTCTTCAGAGTTTGGCCCAGGTTGAACAATTTTTCAACTACAGGGCCTGCCACCTTCATCCCATTATGCCCGTGTCCTTCCCAAAGTAAAGAACGTTGCTCTATTGACACCCTTTATTTATTCATTGATCACTAGACATCATAGAAATAAAGGCATCTGAGCTGAATGGATTTTTAAAATAATTGGTTTCCTTGTGGAAAACAAACTCCTCAGGCTTCTCACCAATCAATCCTGGCATGACTGTCTGTTCTGCCTCCACATCTTGGAGGCTGAAGAGATCGTTACTCATCAACATTTCCTCTCTTTGGAATGCTCTTTAAATTAGGTAAAACGTTTAGAAAGTGGCTTTTCAAATCATGACCTTTTTTCTAAATTGCCCTTGAACATCTTGCTCGCAAGGAAAACTAGTGATAATTTTTTTTTTTTTTTAGAAATCCCAGCAAGTAACAAAGGCTATTACAGAAAGAGACATTTCTTAAACAGTCCCAGTGAGAAATGGCTTGGCGGGCCGAGCTCAAGGAAGCATGGAAGATTCTGAGGAAGACACTCCAGTAACTTCAGCATCTCACAAATATTTTGAAAGTAAAAATAGTATTTCTGGTCTCCCTGGTGGCACAAGGGGTTAAGTCTCAGCAGTATGAAGCTATGGGCAGCCACTGCAGCATGAGTTTGATCCCCGCCCAGGGAATTGACCCACATGGTGCAGCAGACCTCTCTTGTCTCCCCTTCAGCAGTGTATTTCAGTCTGTCTGTTCTGCTCCCCACTCTGTCTCTGGTGAATCCTCTCACCTCTCCACACCTCAGGCCTACACCCCAGTGCTTGTATGCATAAATAAATAAACCTTTAAAAAATAGTATTTGTTTTCGTTTTCATATTTGAACGATAAGGGAAAGAACAAAGACTTGAGTCCCGGGTTCAAGGCTCGGTGCTGCCAACAGTTACATGAGAAGGACCAAACACTACTTAGAGGGGGACCCCATACTTTTATTTGTGAAATGGGGGTCCAGGGTGGGGAGAATGGGAGGTCGGTGGAGCCATTTCTCTAAGATTCTTTCCAGCTTGAAGAGTCTATTAAGCAAGTAACATGGGATTATGATGCTAGCCAGCAGAAATGGAAAGAGATTCACACAAACCCACTACATTTAATACTGTGCTCATTAAACTTTGTTAAGAATAAAGGAAGGATGGATGAGAACATGACGTTTGAGAACAGAGAGATGGTGAGCTCCCGGAGAAAAACTGCCATCCAGAAGAGAAGGAAAATCAGAATAAAAACTCACTAGAGGAAATGTGACACAGGATCTGATAGACAAGACCGTTATTTGAAGTGATCAGAGCTCAGGATCATTTTTAATGAAAAAGCATTAATCCAAGAAGAGAGATGATAGGCTTGTGAGCAAGGCGGAAACCGGCCACAGAAAAGTCAGTCCAGGGGAGAAGGCCCGCGGTCGTGCCGGGAGGGGCCTTAGCTGGGGCAGACCTCTTTGGCCTAAATAAGCTTATCTGCCAAGTATTTAATCTTCTACCACACAGCGTGTCAAAGAAGGATATAGGTACAATCGGATGCAGAACAGAACCACCTCATGGTGTTAATAATGAACTTGTTCTGAATTTTTACGGGAGCCCAACTTTTTCCTGTGTCCTCCCCCTGCAGACCTGAACTTACAACAAGCCATCTATACCAAAGGGAAAATCAGGCCAAACCCAGAGCTGATACTATGTAAAAACCAAATGAAATTAGTTAAGCCAGCTTGGGAAACAGAAAAGCCAATGTCTGTTTCTGAGGTATACCAATATTGCTAAAATTTGAAAGAATTACTTTTTAAAGCAACAATGAAACACCACTGACAAAAAAAAAAACAAAAAAAAAAAACAACTCCCTGCGCAAACACCAGCAGTTCAGCTGAGGTCTGGCCAGAGCTGGAGAGGAAGACATGTTTCTTGGGGGCATCTGAGAAGAACCCATTTCTTTGGATGAGGCAATGCTGGCCAGCATCAATTTTGAGTTTGGAATGAATCTGCCACTAGGAATGGCAAGAATATAAAAGATGGAAAAAGAGCAATTGGGGAGAAAAGAAAAAAAATAATGCTTGTTTCTAAGAATGCTGCTGCTCTGTTTTATGAACTAGTCTATTTATTTTGGCTCCCACTAAACTCAAGAATGTTTTCTGCATATTTTACAGTGTAGTTTATAGACATCAAAGGAACAATCTCTCCTTTCATCATTATTTACACATAAAAATAATGCAATTTGTGGTGCATGTAAGATGTTACTTCTTAAAAAGCTCTCGAGTCTAATTTATTAATTGCTTGAGATTTAAAGTTAAACAAGGGTGAGATGCAAATCATATGTTACTCTGAAATATTTTACCACGAAATCTTGTTTTATTAATGAGATGTTGAGCAGCCATATGAATATTTATTTAGGTGGTTCGAGGGCTTTATGAAGAATCCTGGAGCAAGTGACAGAGACATAAAAGCAAAAGGGTTCTGCCTCTCTTGAAAAAAAAGTGGGGGCTGTTTCTTTGTTTTTAATTCCACTTTTTTCCTCTGTGCTTCCAACATTAAAGCATTCCTGTAACCCGCCAACAACCCCAGATCCCTTTCACTCCAAATCTTGAGTTTCAGCTGCTGCTTCTGCTGCTGATGCCACAGCCTCCTATTGACAACTCTGCAAATAACATTTTGGTCTTTTCTGAAGGCAAGACAGCATTACATTATTTTTTCCTAAATCTATACATTTGGAAAATACAATGCCAGCTTAAAAGCAAGCTAATTGTTATTAACCTATTGATTCTGATTTCATTTTTTAGAAAGTGTGCGTAAATCTGTAAAAAATTAACTCTCTACATCATTATATATTTCCATGGGCAACAGATCCCCTAAAAATAACACTATATGAATGTAGAGCAGAGTGAGCTAAGCCTGTCCTAAAATTTTCCCATGATTTGTAAGACACATTCATGTAGAGTTAGTTATGATAATACAATTGTTTATTTGTAGCTTCAGCCTACTCTCACAGAGAATATATAGTAACTGTTGGAAAATATCCTATGTGACTAGACATGTTTAGGCATTCTATCTTTTTTTTGGAAAAGTATACACACACGAGTACACAGACATACATGAATGTACACGTATACACACTGTTTTCCTTAAAAAAAAAATACAGCTGTATCTTAGGCCATACATGTTTACAGGATCATGTAAAGGTTAGTTAGAAATCCTTATGAAGTCAGGTGGGAAACCCCTGCAGCACAAGGATGAGGTGAAATGAAGTCATGTTGGCCTGTTCCAGGCCCCTCCTCTTCCACACCTTTGCTGCTGCCCTCCTGGCTGTTCACCCCCGACCCCAGACATCTTGAGCTCTAGTCCACAGGTTCCCAAATTACTGTCCTGCTGTCCTCTACTCTTCCCCCTCCAGATACTGCTTCCTAGTCCTCCAAGTCAGATTATCTCACCTAATTGTTGTGAAGAAAGTCTCTAATTAAATAATTTCACTTTAGAGTGAATTCCTTCAAGTGGTTTAATAAGCGAACACATCAAGGATGCCTGCATCTTAAAAGAGGAGTTTGCTAATACAGAGGCTTGGCTGTGGACTGCAGAGTTTCTTGTTTGCTGAGGTGTTTCGGTGTGAGAATAGGGATCCCTACTTTAAACAGCAAGGCTGGTGCTGATGTACTTAAAAGTGCCTTTAAGAACCCAGTAAGATATATAATTTAGCATGTAGGAGCTAAAGTTTATATTCTTGAAATGAACAAAGTCTTTATTTGGGGGTACCCTGTATTATGGATGTTATGCAGAAAACAGAGAAGAATGACACATGAAAAGCTAAGATTCACTACATGTCAGTGGTAGAACTTCATGGTCCCAGGGACTTAAACAATCAGCAAAGCTGCATGGAGGAGGCAGGTAGTTCCTTGAGATGACCTTGCAGATACCTGGCTAGTCTGAAGGGTGAAGAAGAGGCTGCAGTGAAGAGGAAAGTACACAGCAGAGTGAAGGCGGAATGTGAGGCCCTGACACATGTTCGTGGGCAGTGGGGAGACCAGCAAGATGAGAACAGAATTCATCCTTTGATGGAAAAGCCAGGATAGACTTTGAAAGTCAAGCAGAGTCTGAGCTTGATGTTAGCATTAAGTCTCTAAATTCAATTCATAACATGTCACTATAAAAACTCAAAACATCACCAAAAGATATAAAATAAAAGATAAAAAGTCCTAGCCCCCCAAATTACCACTCAGGACATTGAAATGCATATGACATTTTTTCCACTTACTGCATATTGGCAAACTTGTCTTATTTCTATGTAGAGACCTACTTCATTCTTTTCAAATGGCCATATAATATTCCATTATCTAGATGTACCATGATTTGTTATTTTCCTTAGCTTTTTGCTCAAATAACACTAAGATAGCGAATAACTACTAAGATATTGAATATTTTTCTGAGTATATCTATGTGATGAAGTCCCATCAGAGGGAATTGCTGGGCCAAAGATTGTGTGTATCTACCAAAATGTTGGTAGATACCCTCACCCCCTCCACTGCCTTCTGAAGAGGCTGCACCCATTTATCGTTACAGCAATAGAGCATCATTATTTTGTCAAATTCAAAAGGTATGCCCATTTTTATTAGCCAGGGGCTTACCCTGGTAGTTTTGATTTGCATTTCTTTATTTCTGAATGAGAACAAGTATATTTCTCATGTCTGAAGGACATTATTTATTGGTCTGTGAATTCTGTGTTGCTCTCCTTTGTTCTTTTTGTCCACTGGCTTGTTAGTCTTTTCCTATTGATTTCTGAACACTCTTTGTGACTCAGGAAAATCAGTGATTTAGGATTTCTCTGGCAGAGTTCTCATGCTGGACGGGAATTGAGAGACTTGGCAGGAACATCAGCTGAGGAGACTGCTTTAAATCAATCGCAAGTTGAGAAGGGCCCTGAACAGGGTCATATCAGAGGAATAAGAAATATATTCAAGGACTCTGGGTGATAGACTCGAGACAAGTTAGGATGAAGGAAAGAAAAGACAAAGATGAACTCAAAGTTTCTAACAGGAAACAGAAAAACAGGGGGTAACCCTGTTAGAATGAAGAAAGAGCCAATTTGGAAGGGAACATGACAATTCAATGTTGTAGTTACTGAAATAGTAATGCATCCTCCAAAAGAAGATGATTTCCAGGCAGTGTGATATGTGAGATACAGGACTTAACAAGAATCAGGCAGAAGCTTCTGGGAATCATCTCTATACAAGTGACAGCTGAAGTCACAGAGAGGATGAGCTCACCAGGGCAAGGAAAAAGGAGAAGTGAAGCCCAGGGACAGACCTGAGGACACCCACTCAGAAGACAGACCAGCAGAAGAGACAAGTAAAAGCAGTATCATAGAAACCAAGCAAAGAGTGAGTTTCTACAGCCAAACTATGGTCAGTAGTCCAAACCTGATACCCAGTATACATTTGTAAATAAAGTTTTATTAGAACACAGTTATGACCACTTTGTTGACATATTTGCTGTGGTTGCTTTCATACCACAATAACATGATTTGAGTAATTGTGACTGACCATCACAATTTTGGGGAGCCATAGGGTTCCCAAAGCAGAAACTATTTACTACTAGGCCCGTTTGTTAAACTCCATTCTAGAAGGAAAATCATCAATCAGTATACTCAAATGCTATATGGAGTTAGAGGATGATGAAAGTGTGGAAACATCATTGAATTTAGAGAAGAGATAACAGGTTACTTCATAAACGTTGTGTATTATGTTGGGATAGCCCTTTAAGACATTAGGTGGAAGGGTTGAAACATGTACACATCAGAGAAAGGAGATCTGGCAGCTGGTTGGTAGCTACAAAGAGCAGCAGGAGGGATTGAGGAAGGCTGTCTACCCACCCGACTGCCGGTTCATATGACCCTGTGCTGAGAAAGTTGAGTGTCACCATGACCTTAGGGATGGGAGCAGAAAGGAAAGCAGGGAAAGGGAACTGTTGTAGCAGCAGTATTCTGGTAAATGTTTAATAACTGGCTCTCACGCAGTATCTGTAGCAGTGGGTGCTGATTTCCACAGTGTACATATCTCAGCAGGCAGAATTCCTGACAATGTGATGGAGCCACACCCCAACTGGGTGCTGTTGTCAGCAATGCTGAAGTTGGGGGATGAGGGTAGGAAGACGAGATCAAAGTGTTGAATTCTTTAGGAATAAATCCTTGGAAGCAAGAGATAATATCGTGAGAGGAAAAAGGAAGTGGCATGAACTTCAAAACTGATAAATGGCCAAAGAGGTTGGTCAAGGGTCACCAGAGATAGAAAAGAAATCTGGCTTCTGCCAGAGAGCATGGGCAAACAGTCAATTAATTGACGATATCACGAAATTATTTAGCAAAATATAGTAAATCATTATCAAGTCTTCTAACAATTAGGATTCTACATAAACCAGTGCTTTGAAGATACATATGTATGTAGATATATGTAATTATATATATATATATACACACACACACATATGTATATAGATAGTAATTATATGGCAATTTTGTTGTTGGGCTTTTAAATTAAATTAAATAAATGAACATAATGAGAATTTCAAAGATTCATACTACCTTTGAAATAGTTTCTGATGCAAGTTTAGAAATTAGAAATGTTAAATATATCCAAACAGTTATTTGATAAATATTCCTAAATAAAAATTTGTATATGTATTATAATATTTGGCTAACCAAAGTAATTCATTTTTTTTTACTATGCAGTGATAAAATTAACCATATAGAGTCACTTAGCAACTTCCAAAGAGTAAAGTTTACCTAATCATTCTTTTAGTCAATTCTTTTAGTCAATCAGTCACTCAACATTCATTCATCAAACCCTTACTGATTCTTTAGACTATATAGACTATAGACTATATAGGGCAATGTTCCAGGGCTAAAAAGATTTTTCATAGCACTTGACAGATTTAATACACTTAACAAACAATCTACTTCAACTTGTTTTTAAATAAAAATTGTCAGAGAATAGAATTAGAGAAATCATGGGGTAAAAATTTGGGGGGAGAACTGTTCATTTTCTTCTCTGCTCATTCATTGTTATTGCTTCTCCTTGTGCTAGGAAACAAGATCCTATTTTACTGCCACACTGCATCCAAGCTTCTCTTCCAGAGCATTCTCCCTGGAAAACGGCACCACTGCTTTATGCTACCACGACTGAATGGCTCTGTCTTCCCTTCTGAGTGCAGGAGAGCCTTCTTGGGTGGGATGGAAAATACATTTCTATTCTTAGCAGTATTAATCCTAATTCAGGAGGGCATAAAGAAAATGCCACTTCTCTCTGTGCCCTTAGGACGTGCATGCAGGGGAGACAAGAATTAAATAACGAACAGGTCCCAAACAAAGCCACTAGATACTCGGCACTGAGATTTCTTTCTGTTTCTCAATGCTGCTAAAACCCCACAATGAGGTTGGTAATTTTATTCTGTGGAAAATGGATTCCTGTAAGCTTTTAGCACAGTGAGAATTGCCCAATCTTATGAAATATTCTTTTTTTCCCCCTCAAGCCCTTCTGGTAACACAGACCAGATTTCTAGATGTCCTACTGGCAGCCGACCTTTCCTCGTGAACTCCAGTCAGTGGCCAAGGGAGAGAAGCCTCAATGCTTTAAAATCTCTTTTCTATGCCTGCAAGCAAAAATTTTACAACATTTCTCCTTGATATGAAATCTCTGCTTGGACATCTGGCTTCACAGTGAGGAACTTTCAATACACTAGCTTCAAAGAAAGGGCTTAGCCCGGTGGTGCAGTGACGCCAGGAGAATGCTCCCCACCTTTCTATAGAACTATTCCTAGCAGTTCCCCCACTGAACTCCTGTGAGTTCTGTGGATAGTGCTAACTAACATTTAGATAACTTGGCTTCAGTACACAGGCTTTAGGGGGGCTGCCACTGCAGTATATGTTATGCTTTCAGAAAATATTTACAAGGTTGTAGGGTATTCTATTAGATTTTGCCTAATTAGCAAAACGTACCACTATTACTGTAATTATCTGTATCTGCTATATCATCATAAAATATTTACAAAGTTTTTTGCCTTCATAAGATAAGATGAGAATAAAGGGAGATTCATTCCAGAGGCTTGATCTATGAGGTCACATCATTCATTGATTTAGCACATGATCAGCATTTCCACTGAATCAAGCATTGCAGTGAGTACTTGATCTCAGGAAGCTTTGAGTCTAGTTGGCAAGAAAGAGAATAGACAAAGTTACACAATCTCCAACCTGCATTCCTGAAATTCAAAAATCCTCTCAAAATCGCAAATTCTTTTTAACAGGTTGGGGTTGACTTGCAAGGCATATAGGGGGATGTGTAGTCAATTTGTCCCATTTATTGGGGTTGTTCAGGTTTCACATACATTTTTGTCTCTGGGGACAGTGTGTTGTTCCAGACCTCACAGGGCACAGAGTACAAGCACCGTGTCACCTTTCCTAGAATCTGGACATCCCCATTTGCAAAACACATCTCAGCGCAAGGTTGGGGATGCAGGACTGTGGGACGCATTCTAGGCAATGAAGAGTTCACTAGAATGAACAAGGCAGGCATGAGCTCACATTCTACACTTCACAGAACAGACAGCATTTGAATCTTGAAGGAAAAGGACTTCTACAGGGTTCATGGGCTTACAGAAAGCAGGGCGTGGACACTGAGGAGCAGCCATTGCTGAGGTAGGAGGAAAGCAATAGCGACACAAGTGGTTCTAAAGGTTTTGGTCTTCGAACCCCTTTACACTCTTTAAATATGAAGAACCCCAAAGAAGTTTTGTTTATGGGGGTTATATACCTTGATATGCACTGTTGTAGAAAATAAAGCCAAAAAATACTATAATATTTCTTAATTCATCTTAGAAGAAAGAACAGTAATAAATTCATTACGTGTGAACATAGATATCACACTTTTAAATAAACTATTTTCCAGTGCAAAAAAAATTAGTGAGAGTTAGTGCCTATGTTTTACCCTGTTGCAGATCTTTTTAATGTCTGGCTTAATAGAAGGCAGCTGGATTCTCATATTTGCTTCTTCATCCAATCTCTTTCAATATGTTGCTTTGGTTGAAGCATAGGAAGATAATCTAGTCTCACATAGATAAGTAGTTGGAAAAGAGAGGAGTATTTTAGTAGCTTTCCCAGATGAGTGTGGATAGTTGGGGTGACATCAAAACTGGGCAAGAGGTATAATTTCCTAAAAGTTATTTGCAATGTGGAACCTGAAAGTCTGTCTGAACTTTCCATACCGTCATGTTAGAATCGGCTGGCCCTTGCACTAAGCTATGGAAACAACCCAAATGCCCAAAAAGAGATAACTGGATCAAGAAGATGTGGTACATATACACCATGGAGTATTACTCTGCAATCAAAAAAGATAAACTCATGCAACTTGCAGCAACATGGATGGAGCTGGAAGGGATCATGATGCTCAGTGAAATTTTGAATGGCTTTTTACCCACGCAAGATTCTGGATCCTCAGATCTTGGTTCATGTGGAAAACTGTGGTTCAGTAAGTTACACAAATCTAATGTTGATACATTTTACCAGCTCCTTCCCACTTTCTTCCCATGCCCATTCTCAGGTCATACCACCAACCCCATCTGAAGGGCTAGGAGCCTGTGGAAGCTGTCAAGCTTAAAGTGGTGGTCCAGATTTTCCAAATTTCTAATTTTTGCTTGAAAGCTCAATTTTTTTTATTAGCACCAATACAGACAGTGATTGTCTTTCAAGTAGCAGACTCACTTCCGTTGTTTTCAAGGAGAACCTCAGTCAGAGTCTCCAATCTGGAAAAGCATAGTTTGCCTGTCAGTTGTTCTTTCAAAGTGACTAGAGTTCAGTTTGGACTCAAGCAAGCAGAACTGCTTCCCTGAGAAACCAACTGATCTCAGCTGATCGTAGCCAAAGTGCTTCCTCTATACTTCCTATTAATATTACAAAGATGTATTCTCAAGGGTTGAGACTTAAGAAAGTTAATAAATTTTCTTGTCTGTTTTTTTTTTTTAAATCACAAGTATGTGGTGGTGAATAAGGACGAGTTGTTTAGTGCCAATGACTGGTTTCATGCTAAGACACCAGCAGGTTCACCCATCGTGACTTTTATTTCCTCAGTACAAATGGTAACAAAGCGAAAAAGGCAAGTGATATCTTAGTGTTGTATGAGAATATCTTGGACCCTGTGGAACCTCTGAGAAGGTCTCGGGTACCTCTGGGGATCTTAGGATGACACTTTGAGAACCACTGGTTTACATCACAAATGTTTTTGTAAGTTATCCTGGTAAGTGCAGGCTTTATCCTGTAGGCAATGGAAAATCACTAATGGATTTTAAGTAGCAAACAACTGCTCATATTTGTGTTTCAGAAGGGTCACCTTATCAAAAATATGAGGGACAGATTTGAGAGGGTCAAACTACTGACAGTGAATCCACATGGCAGGCGTTATAATAGGCAACATCAAAGATGACTGAGGTCTGGCTAAGGAGGAAGAACTAGTGATGGGGGGATGGGGCATTTGGAGGAACTATTATTTTAGGGACTGGCCTAAGAGAAAGGAAGGAGAGAAGTGTTCAAGGGACTTTGACTTGTGAGTGGGTGGATGATGGTGGCATTTTATTCCGATACTCAATACAAGGAGGAAGACAGCTTGGGGGTATAGGGAAGAGTGGAAGGAAAGTCAATTCAGCTTTTGATCCATCTAGTTTGAGCAGCCTATGGGCCAGCGCAGTGCAAATGTGCAACAGTGGTTCAAATGTAGTGAGAACTCAGGGAACAGAACTTTGGGTGGAAGTAAATATTCAAAACTCATTTGAATAGAAGCTTACAATAAGGGAAGAGATTGTCCAGGGACAGAGTATACAGAGAAGACAGAAGAGGGCTTGTGTAATATCAGCATTTCGGTGCTCAAATGAGGAGGAAGAAATGGGATAAGAATGGGAAAGAGGTTTCAGCATGGTAGAGCTACTGGGTAGATCTGCTGCCATGAAGCTACTCCCTTTTTTGAGGCTTTATTTTTGGTGGCAGATTAAGTCATTGTTCATCAGTGGTCATGGTCTCTTACTAGGGAGGGCATGCAGTTGCCCTGCCCCAATGGGGCAGATGGAAATGAGGCCAAGGCTGCAGATATCTTCTTCCCCTGCTCATTCTTTTGAACCATGAAGAAGATAATGCCCCAAGCAAGTACTAGTCCAAGGAAATTGTGCAGAGAGAGCAGACTGGAACCCAGTCTAACCTGGAGCCAAAGCCAGCCAAGCCACAGCCTGAATCCAAGCATATCACTACTCTGCAGATGTGTTTCAGAAAAATAAACATTTGTTATTATAAATCACTGAATTTGTGGGACTGTTTGTTATGTCCCATTATTATGGCAATAGTTGACTGACACAGGTTCCTTGTTAAATGTTATGAGTCAAACAGACATCTGAGATTAGATAGATATTGGATTTCTCTCTCTCTACTCCCAAAGAAGTAAGTAAATAAGAGTTAAAACTAGCAAAAATGCACTAGTAGCTCTGAATCATAGTAAGGTAGATTAATTGAGGGGAAAACCCCTCATAAGCCTATAATCAAGGAAACATGGTCTGGAGCATGATGGATAGATGGATGGGGACTCGACTTCTGAATCTGCCTTGTTCCCTGATTGGCATTTCATTGCAGGTCATCAAAAATACTGAGAATTCGCAATAAAACTGTGAATAGCATGGGAGCTGGGTGTGGTGGGAAGACAGTTAACTAGCAGGGCTGATCATCTCCACATGAAGTGAAGGGGTCAGGAACTCATGGACGCAGATCAAACCCCAAAGACAGAGCAGATGCCCTCTCTTGTGGAGGTAGCGTGAACCCCAGAACAGAGAGAAGTCTGCCCCACCAGGCTGCAAGCAAGCCTCAACTCCAGCTCTCCCCAGGATAGAGAAGGTGCAGAGATACTACAAGCGAGTTTTATTTACAGGGAGGAGACAATCATGAGACTTCAGCCACCATTGGTACTGAGAGCTCAACATTTAGAGGTTCCCTGGTTAATCTCATAAATTTATCCTGGCCAATCTACTACACTTAGATGACAAAGAAAGTCTTCTGCAGGAAGCTCTCAGCAAAAGCAAATAATTTCCATGGAGGAAAACTTTGTCTTGTCCGGCTTTCTCCACAGCATATGAAATGCCGGATGAGCAAGGTGCACAGTTCTTGTGGGGAAATACGTGAATGAGAATTTTGTCCCCACCCACCATGTCACTCAAACATCAGGTTTAAACAGAAAAGCCATCTTAACCGAGAGAGACTCAAAGGAGAGAGCACCTGAGTCTTGAAGTAACTACTTGACCGTGAAAATCCAGTTAATCCAGAACCAAAGCAATGTAAAAATTTGGGGAATGGAGTCACTGGATAAAGGCCTCCTGGGAAGCACCATATCCTCTCAGAATATGAGGATTAAAGCAAAGATCATGGTGAAGCACGAATCGCAGATATCACAGACCTGGGCAGTGTGAGTCACTGCTGCCACAGCGACCGTCAGAGGCTGGCGAAAGCCAGCAGGGAGGGTGAGAAGAAGCCCAGCGGGTTCTTAAATGTACTTATTCGCAGCCCAAACTCCCTACATTCTGTCCAAGAATTCAATGTCACCTCTGTCTTACTCTAGTTTCTTTCATTGCTGAATTTCAGTAAAATTAAAAAGATTTTTGTAAAAGAGAAATGTAGAATCTAGAATCTACTGTCCCATTTGTAAGTCTGTCTGGCTTTCCTCATCTAATTTTTTCTTCAGACATCCTAGGATATCTGAAATGATGCTCACCTCAATGTGTGTGTGGCGATTTCTGGGTGATGCAATGCAGCTGGCTTTATTTTTACCTTCTTCCCCCTCAGCATTTTGAATTATGATCATGCACCATTTTCTAATTTTACAAAAACAAAAGGGTGGGTTTCTCTAAAAAAAAAAAAAAAAAGAGGTAAAAGGATACAAATCTGCTGTGATGCTAATGCACAATGTTGGCTCTGCAAAGGGGCGGGGCCACTGGTCTATGATGGAGGATTATGGGTGCTTTGGTGGTGGGTGTGGTATGGGGGACACACAATCTCTGCCACTCCTCCCGTTTGGGGCTGGCCATGGGACCTGTCTTGACCCAAAGAATGTGAAGTGTTACTGGGACTCTTCCTAGGTGGCCTGGAAAGTGCAGGTTTTCTCTCCTCTTTGAACACGGCCTCCGATACCAGCTGCCTTGGGGTAAGTCTGACTACAGAGAGGGGGCCCATAGGCACAGGGCCTGGCCCAGCCTTGGCCCAGCTTCCTGCTCAATGTGACTACCAGAGGCCCAGCCAAGGCCACACACTGATCAGAACACCCAGCCCATTCCCGCCCACTTTCTGACCCAAAGGATTATGGGCATATAACATAGTTTTTACATTTATACCATCAAATTTTGAGGTAGTTCATTATGTAGCAGAGATGACTCTTTTAAGAGGCTTGACTTTGTAAGGAGTGGGTTAAAGCAGTAAGGAAGTGCTCTTAATTTTTCACGAGGGGTATATTACAGCATCAAAGATCTACTTGTATGAATATGTTTATTTCTATAATTCTTTTTAGGCTCCAGGAGTGCCGTTCTGTGGAAGACCTTGCTTCATCTGCTGTTCTTCGGCAGCGAGGCCATGTCTATGGCTCAGCTGCCACCGCTGTGCCCTTAAGAGTCCGTTGGACTCCTTCAGGTTGGTGACACTTCCTGTTTTACCAAACCACTTCTATTGCTTCATTTTTATGTTATAATTTAAAAGTTAGAGCTGAGATACAAGAAGAAAAATGATCACAAACTCCACCATTTCAAAATATCCAGTAAAATTTGATCCATGATCCCAGTCTTGTCCCCACTTTACATGGATTTTAATTTGCAAAAAACTACCTCATGATATTTTGTAACCCTCACTTTCATTGAAAAATATAGCAAACATTTTCAATATCCTTCAATATCCATCGTCAATGTAATTTTCAATAGTGCATAGTTTTCAGTTTATGTGCCATGGTGAAAAACAGAGAAAGGAGCTAGAAAATGCTGGCATGCAGGTGTCTAGCACATTCCAGGCACTCAATACATAGTGGTGAGATAAGCAAAGAAAAAAAAAAAGAACAAGAATTCTGCAATGAGCATCTTTTTGGCTATAATTTATTGCAAACTCTAGTTACCATCTTTGGGCAAAGGTTCAGTCTGTTTTTCAGGCAATCTACGGATGTAGATACTGTCAAGTTGTTCTCCAGAAAGGTTTTATCAAATTACTCTGCATCCGACTGGTGGCTTTTTAAGTGGATTTTAGTAGACACTTGATACCTTAGGTTTCCGCTAAAGAATCATGTAGTAAAAGGTCTATTTATCTGCAAAAATTTTACTATAAGCTCTGGCAGAGTGAGTCTGGGGTCACTCTCCATCTCTTTTTTTTTTTTAAATAGAGGCATGTTTTATTTATTTATTTATTTGTTTGCTTGTTTGTTTATACATGCACTGGGTACAGTCAGAAGCGCGGGAGGGTGAGAGAATTCACCAGAGCCAGAGCGGGGAGCAGAGCAGGCAGAAGGACCGAAGTACACTGCTGAGGGGAGCAGCGGGCGGCAGGAGAGGTCTGCGCACCATGTGGGACCCTCCTCCAGTGGCCAGGGAGCAGCTGGGGATTGAACCGGCGCTGCAGAGGCTGCGGGCAGCTTCGCAACCCAGTGCTCACCCGCTGCGCCACTGGGGAGGCCCTCCATCTCTATTTTTGATCACCAACTCCAGAGAGCTCAGCTCATCATCACCCAGAAAGTGGGGTGATGTATGCTTCACAACTGGCATGCACACCCTTTCTGCAAGACGACTTAAGGCAAATGAAATACAGAAGTATTGGACCTCCCCGGTGGCACAGCGGTTGAGCGCTGGGTTGCGAAGCTGCCCGCAGCCTCTGCAGCGCGGGTCGATCCCCAGCTCCCCGGCCACTGGAGGAGGGTCCCACATGGTGCGCAGACCTCTCCTGCTGCCCGCTGCTCCCCTCAGCAATGTGCTTCGGTCCTCTGCCTGCTCTGCTCCCCGCTCTGGCTCTGGTGAATCCTCTCACCTTCCCGCGCTTCTGACTATACCCAGTGCTTGTATAAATAATAAATGAATAAATCTTTAAAAAAAAAGAAATAAAGTATTATTTAATGTCACTAATATTATGTGCATATAAGCTTATTTTAATTTGCCTGCAGATGAGTGTATCTGGTCTGGAAAACCAAATATAAGCCTCCCACTGACGATGCCTCTCCTGGAGTATCTGTCTATGTAGCTATAGCGATACCTATAACATGCTCAAATAGAATTAGAATGTTCAAATCAAACAACTGTTGCAAAACTGCTATTATCAACATGAGAGAAAATTAGGATGAGGATATCCAGGTTCTGTTACGCTCCTGGCCACTGACTCACGTTCACAGACAGAACGGAGGAGACTGCAGGATGGCGTAATAGTTAATAACTGAGGACAGTGACTTGAACCTGGCTCTGCCAGCTGTTTAGCAGAGACCAGGGCTGGTAATTTAACTCCAGAGATTCAGCTTTCCCATTTGTAGGATGGGGATGAGAAAAGTGCCTTTCTCACAAAGATTACTGTAAGGCTTAAATGAGATAATGGAACACAAGATGAATGAAATATTTGACAGACAGCTTGGTATATACTACATGTTGAATAACTATCAGCCATGATACTGAAATTATTTTATGAGACACAGTCTAGAAAAAAAAGAACAAAGGCAATGAGTGCTAATGAATTATCTTATGTAGGTAAGTTAAATATAGTCATTCACTTTACACAGAATCTAAGTGAGTAAATGGAAGCCAGGCTATATCTACATTGTAATTTTAATTATTTTTGGACACTTATGACACTTATGTTTTGGAGGTCATTATATCTACTACCATCTTTAAAATTTGAAAATTTGTTGGAAATTAGGATCAAAATGATTGTCCTTTTTCATAGCTAAGTGAACTAAAACCACAAAAACAAGTAATTAAAAATGGGCAGTTGGATGAATTTCCCCTCTTTCAAGATTTTTCTTAATCTTTTGAAACAATAATAGAAATCTCGTTGTTATAGAACTGCTTAATTTTGGCTTACATTGGAATTCAGTAATTTATTTAAAATATGGCAATTACTTACCACTTGGTATTTGGACATAAGGTGGAAAGAAGTTCACTAAAAGTGCAATTTTTATATAACTAAAACAATTTAAAGTATGCAACTCAGGTCACGCAAAGTGGAAGCACATCAAGGAGCACTGCTTACACACTTATAAATGAAAAAATGTTCAAAGATTTTTCTTCCATTAACTAATAGAATATGAAGGAAAAAAGAACATCTTTTGGCCTCATATCTTGTGTGTGTGTAAGTACAAAGACAGAAATATAGAGAGAAAATCTCATTTGCAACAAAACAAAACAATTCCTTACCTTCACAGTGAGGAGGCTGGATGTAAAGGCCTCCAGGATTTTGTCCATAAAATTACCAGGATTTTAAAAAATATTATTCTGTTTAATATTGTCCAGGTTTAAAGTATATATTAAAAAACCAACTTCCATTAACACGACCTTTCCCCTAAACTACTCCCAATTGTCCACAATAGGTCATAGAGCAGAAAGGGGGGGGGGTAAGGCAACAATAAAAGCCCAATGTTTCATTATTTTCCTTTGCTTCATGTCATTACATATTTCAGGCATTGTAAGAACCAAGTAAAATCACTGAAAAATAATCTTTTGCTGGGAATCCTTAAAAAATGTTTGTCCTCTTTTAAATCTTATTTATAAAGGTTTCCAGATGCTTCTTCTCACAGATTAAACACAGCATGATGTAGACACTTAAAATAATACTCACCGCCATGGAGCCAAGAAAAAGCTACTTTGAGCTCTAACTGCCTATCGCCTGAAGAATCAGGGTCCAGGGAATTTTCTGTCGCTATTAAAGGTGTGATTCTCTGAAGCCATTTGGAAACAACCTAGGTTCTCAGCAGCAACACATCTACCTGGTACTGTGTCAAAGCACATCAAATGGCTGGCATTCCAAACCTCAAACAGGTTATTTCTCATTATGTGAATACATAATAAAAGGATGTGGGCAAAGAATAGAATGTAAATTGGAAGCTGATTTCTGAATTTATTAGCTAGCAATACTGGGGAAAAAAACAGTCATTCTGATTTCAAGAGACAGTTCCAAAGTGGTTCTCAAGAGAAAGGACAGAGTATTTTTCAAATATTTGTTCAATGTGAATGGATGGGGCTTGCCAAAAATGACTTTTTATGCTGGCATGTGATCTCTTAGAGGGAAGTCAGCCTGAGTCACTGGCTACATCAAAGGTAGAGTCCAGTGAATGGAATTACTGCAGGCTGTGTGAACAAGCCAGATACCTGCATTCATCTGCCCACTGCTGGGATTGCAGCCCTCCTTTTAATTACATTAAAGCAGCTGGTACCACTGGTTACTGGAGTCTTCAGATTACCTTGATTGCTCGGTCATTATCTCTAATCAGCTGCTGCTTCTCATCTTCAAACTTCTGTACAACATCCTGGAGCCGCCTTTCTGCAGCAAGCTGCTGCCGGCTGTTCTCCTCTTTCAGAGAGGAAATGGTTGTCTGAAGTTCTGCTATGATCTAAAATGGAAACAGCATGCTATAACTCCAGACTCTTCAGTGAGAAGCATCTATTTTATATGTATTTATGCCTAACAAAAGAATGGATTGGCAAGACTCTATTTCACAAAATAAATATTTTCAATTAACACATCACACACTATAATGCATGAAATTCCACACCATAAAAGACGACAATAAAACTCTGAATGGCCAACAACTGCCAAACAAAGTATATTTGGAAGACACTTCCACTAGAACATTCCACACTATTTGCTCATCAGAAGAAAGAACATCTGTGATCTCGAAAATATGAAACGTGTCAGATTTTATTTTCCTGAGAAATATGCTTGTTAGAATGAAGGAAACTAGTCAGCCTTTCAAAATACTTTGAAGCATAATAATCAGAGAAAATAATGAACAGAGTTCATTCTTCATCATCACCTAATTCTCCATGATAATGTCTGAGTGTTCACTAATATTTGTGCATTGGGCTAAGCACTCTAAGTTCCTGCCATTCTCTACCGTGAGACACGCATTATCACTGCCCATCTTTCACAAGAGGGAGGACAGAGGCATAGAAAGAGGGCAAATATTTCACATTGTTGAAGATGACATCTGACCAAGGACATGAGCAGGATAGGAACCACGTAGGCACGCAGATCCTACACTAAAAGGTTCTTCTGACTATGTCTACTTTGTTTTCTTTTAAACAAGGTTTGGCATCGAAGAGAAGTTATGACAATTTCACACAGGTTGCTTTCTTCCTGATACACATCCATGAAAATTTATTTGGGTTCAAACAGTGTCATGTCAGAGGCTCCTGTAACACTACGCATTTAAGAACTGGTTCTCTCCATGGGATCTAAGTCCTCAAAGCAATCATCTGGTGATAGACCTCTTAATGTAAGGGGCTTTTTGGAGAGCATTGCCCTTCCTTTGGTTTGGATGTATCCATTTCCTTTCTAATTCAATAGTGATGACTTTTTAAAGGCAGGAAGTGGTTGTTTCTTCTAATAACAGAAAAAAGCCTTAGTCCTGGCCTAGAATCTTGTTCTGTTGGTTCTAAGGGAGTAGGAGTTCATGGTAGAGAAACACTGGGCAGGTTTTCTTCCTTGAAGCTCAGTTTTCCAGCTATAATTTTTGATGACGTTGGATTACAGCATTATAAGGCAATCCCTTGAAGTTGTCTGGAGTCCCCCAGAAGCCAACTTCTATGGAAATAGTAGTTATCACTACTGACATAAATAACAGCATATTTACAATATAAAATATGAAGTATTTATGCTTTTAGAACTGAGCAAACCCACTGTAACAAAGCGTGACATTCAGAATTTCTATGTTGTTAAATATTAAGATAATTCGAAATGACAAAATACACATTAACAATATGTTAATATTTCTCAGTGCAAGCTTGAACCTTCTGCTATAAGTGGAGGAATTCATGCACTGAGAATTAAGATGTTTCCATCTTTTTCTGAATTTTGATTAAATGTTGTTTCCTTTCTGGCTTTGATTCCCCTAGCACTTTTATGAAACAGGGAAGGTTAAATTCTTATAGTAAATGTCAAAAACTGAGACACAGAATAATCAACTCACATCACAAGAGCAAGAGGAGTCAGAGATAAGAAAGTGCCAGATCTTCTTGGCCTAGCATGAAACTTAAGATTGTGATTTTACAAAATCATGGAGCCAAATGGTAAAAATATCTTACTATTTCAATGGCTATTGCAGGGTTTCAAGTGCAGTATGTTCCAACTTTATGGTAAAGCGGTGAGCTTCATTCTGCAATGTGTTTACTGTGTGCTCAATGTGTTCGTGTCTGGTCCTAAGTGACTTTATCACACGCAGAGTTCATGTAGCTACCACTGCAATCACTCGCTGTTCTTAAAACACAAAGTCGTTTCATTTCATTAAAAAGCAACATTTAGATTAGCTTTCAATTGACCAAGACTGAAGATGAAACTATTTGGGGGTTCTTCAAATGACCACAAGGGCATGATTGGGATCTAACATTTTTAGAAGATTTACAATAAGCATACATAAAAAATAAATGAGGTTTAGGAAGGAACTATAAGCAGAGTCCATAATGTCCTCAGACACTATGATTGCTTTTGGGTGAGAAATGAAACCTTACATTCTCTGGGGGAATAATAAGATTCCTTTGAGAAAATGAGATTGTCTTTGGAAAGTTGCATTATTTAAAAAGCTATCCTACTTAAAAACTTATGAAAATGATAGAAGAGAATATTAAAACACTTGAGGTGAAAACACCTCAAGGCAAATTGGTTAGAAGACTGACAGAGAGAGATGGCTAAAATTTGGACAATTTTTAAAAACAGATTCGAAGTTTAATTTTAGAATAAGAGTTAGGCATAATCGATTAATATCTTTAGGTAAGGAATAAACTATTGGTTGTAGATTGTAAGACAACATACTAATTTTATTTTAGTTCCATGTACATCACTGGCATTCAGTATATATTTTTGTAGTGGAACTACAATTATAGTAAATAAGAAAAAATCATTACATGGCAAATTATATTGAGATAACCTAGTCTTTTTACAGAATAATAATGTAAAAAATTTGAGAAAATGAAAACTCATTTGTATAATCATAATCAAAACTTACTAGTTTTGATTGAAACATAATTTGAAACCATAAAACAAAATGCCATCCCTCAACTACACGCTTATCCTAGCTTCAGAGAAAGAACTGGATTGGGATATTTCCACATGGATATTAAAAATGAATACTTTGGGAAGCAAAAGGAGAGCTATTTTGGGCTGATGCTGTAAGCAGCCAACCCCATGAAAGGTATAATAGTTATTGTTAAGCAATGAATATTTTGCATAACTGTTAGTGGTCTTAAAAGTAACAATTCCAAGTACAGGTTAAGATTTCATCTCACTCTCACTTTACTACATTTCAGGTAATAGTACAGTTTGGATTTTTACTAAGCCTTTCTCTCAAAATCTGGTAGACAAGGCATACCATACAATGTCATGCCATATATTGTTTGACAAACATTGGAGATCTTTATGGAAGAAGTGGTGCAGTGCTCCCTTTACCCTTTGCAGTCTGGTGGTCACCTGGGAGAGCGGCAGGAGGGTGGGCATCTGGACAAGGAGCAGCAGCCCAGGCCCTGATGTGCCTGTGGTACATGGGAGCTAGTGTGGGCAGTGGGGAGGTAGGTACCTTGGCGGTGGGTGATCTTCACATTCCCAACTACTTAGGTCCCTGTGAAATGACAATTATCTTTCTTTGAAAAATGGTCACCCAGGGAGTCAGTACAGTGGGGGAAACTGTACGCAAATTGAAAAGGCAAGGTTAATATGGAATACTAAGATGAAAAGGGCAAGTATGTGGTTCTTATAGAAACGATGTTTCCAGTGTTCCCAGAGAGAATGCACAAGGTGTCATCCTGGAAACCTGGGGGTACAGTCCTGGGATATAGGCTGAGGGTTTAGTGCGCCATCTATCAGACCCTAAAGGTTTGATAGATTAAGATTAAATAACTTCCTTTAAGGGAGGAAAATATTTCAAATATTTTCCAGCTTTAACCTGATGATCTCCTGGGTACCAATGCATTCATTACTAGTGCCTTCAGCTTGTTATTTTCTGTTTTTTTTTTTTTTTTTTTTTTTTTTAAGAGAGGGATTGTTAAAAACCTGCTAAAAAATCAAGCAACTTTGCTCTGGCATTCTCATCAGTTTAAATATGAGCCAGAGCTAGAGATTCCAACACACCATCATTGGAAAACAGAAAAATTTAATCCTCGGTTCTATTTTATAATGTTCATTTTCAAATAATCTATTTCTTTGAACTGATAAACTGTAGACCAGTGTTTCTCCAATGCCAGTTCATATATGTTTATATACCTGGGAGTGTTACTGTGTAGATAGAGGCGGATGAACAAAACATCACCGTAAGGTTGTCATCGTACCTTTCATGAGAAGAATGGACAACCTTGTATTACACTTTCACACCCATTTTAAGATTGTTTTTGTTTTTAATGTTGCACTGTCTTTTCGATTTTGAAATGATGGCTACAGTACAGTGTAGTCACTATATTTGGTTTTCCTCCTCTTTCTCTTCCTCCACACCTCTCCGCCTCATCCTCACTTGGGAAAATAATCAGCAACAAATTTTAGAGAGAATCTTTGTCAATGGGGCAACGCCCCAGAGTTTTGAATCAATAATTGCTTCCCATTCTTCACTCCCTCCTTTCCTTTCTGCTTTTTAATTTTAATATTGCAACCCTAAGAGCTCCGGTAAATTCTTTATGATGTACTAGGCGCTGCACTAAGCATTTTCTTTTTGGCATTGTGTTACTTAATACTTAAACTATCCTATGAGGTAAGTACTACTCCCCCATTTTACAAATGAGGACACTGGATTCCAGAGAGGACAGGTAACTAGCTCAGGGCCAGGCGAGTGGCAGGGCTGGCGTGCAAATTCAGGTCAGCTGGACTCCAGCGCGTCAGCTTCCACACTGACTGATACTTAATTTGCCTTAATATTAACTAATCAGGCTTCTTCATACATTCCTTTAGATAAACTTAAATACTCCTGTTTATACTCTCATTATTTAAGCACCCTTACTGGCTATCTTATATCTCACTTTCGGTCTGCCTCCATTTAACATACAGCACAATAAGCAGATGCAAGGATTTGGCAGCTGGTGGGTTTCACGTTTTAGTTTAAACTTTAACCTGTGGAGCAAAAGATTTCATTATAAGGATCCTTTGCTGTGGATTAAAACAAAGGGGGGTATTTCCTCATGTTCTTTCCTCAGGGCAGGCCTGGAATAAAAGTAGTCAAGGCTTATAATCACCATATTCTAAATAAACACAGCCAACTCTTCATTCAGACTAAGAATTTTTGTTTTCCTAGTGGGCTGTGCATTGTGGAACACGCACATTTTAGGAATGAATCAGAATCTCAGGCATTTTGTGATAACGATCACCGAGCATGGCCACTGAACAAACGTGGGGCCAGGCTGGTGGTTTGAAGATCAAGAGCTTCTGTTCCCAAGTCAGACCCAGGCTGGGTCCTGGCTGAGTCACTGGCCATCTTTTGTGACTTCACCTCTTTGAGTTGAAGTTTTCTCAACTAGAAAGATGGAGCCAATAATTGTTCTTAACTCCAGAGTTACTGCAAACGAAGACTGAGTGAGTTGCTATGGTTAGGGCCCCATAAACATTCTGATTTTATTATCATTTTGCTGTTGCATTGTTGTTACACCCCTGCATGGCCCCCCATAACATGGTACATAAATTTCAGTTTCCTACCACACATCACTGTCTATAGGCAAAGTGCTGAAAAAAAGCTGATTTGAAAAAAATCATTAGATAGGATGGCACAAAATTAAATGACTTAATCTAGCCACCTGGGAAAATGAAAATTAGTGTTTGTTTGTTCTAGAATTACTCATACAACTAAGGAATGCTTGGGATTCCCTAAATGATATTATAAGATATCATTATAACAACTTATGCAGAAAAAGAAATCTGTGCATCGCATGTCAAGTAGAGACAAGCATTCAATTATTGGCTTTTCTTAAAAACTACTAAATAACAGCATAAAGAGAGAGGTGATTGGAAGCACTGGGAGCTCTTTTTTTCTCTCAAAAGGAGTCAACAGTTGAGCAGTTCACGTAACCCTGAATATTTGTCACTTTGAATTCTGCTGCTAAGCAGGCTTTAGGTGCAGCAAAGAGCAACACTGCACAAAAGCACAGATGGTATCAACATGCTTACATCACAAATATAGGTGTGCGCCTCCTGCCCTTGTGAAATATGTTTCAGCCCGGGCTTGTTCAAGCACACAGGCTGGTTTTACAACATCTGTGTGTGTGTGTGTGTGTGTGTGTGTGTGTGTTCAAATGGTTCAATATGTCTAATTTAAAATTGTTCAAAATAAGACTGAAATATTAAAAGCATATTTTATTTATCCATCTACCAATCAAAAATGGGATTCTACTCATCTGTACAAAGGAATTAAGTTTAACCCTGAAGTGCAAATGCTTTTCTGTGTAGGTCTTTGTTTTGGTTTTACTTTTCTTTTAACTTGGCTTACCTGTGAAGATTTGGCAAGCTTCTGCGTATATTCCTTCTCAATCTGCTTCAGCCTGCTGTTGGCCTGAAAAACACACGAACACGAACACACGGTGACCTGTGAGCTTGGTATCTCTTCCACATGCCGATCACCGGGCAGCTGGGACGGCTGCCAGCTGGACCGCCCTTCTGGGGCAGCCAGAAAACCACAGGGCTTGTCTTTGATCTAACGCCAACTATTCATCACTTAAAAAGCAAAAAGCAAAAGCAAAAAAAAAAAAAAAAAAAGATCTCTCCTGCCAATTATTAGACAAACACAGACTTCTGTGGAGAAAGAGAGAAAGAAGGAGAGACAGAAATAGACACAGCAAATGAGTGAAGGTTCAGAAGATAAAGTGAGGGAGAGAGAGAAGAAACAAAGGAAAAGGGAGAAGAGGGAAGAGGGGATTGGAGGAGGAGGAAAAGAAGAGGCGAATTTAATACCCTTTTCCTTAAAGATAAAAGAAACAGACGCCCCTGGACAGAGGCAGATGTGGGGTTTTCAGCCTCTCTGAGCAGAGCTGAGCCCCGCTCTGACTAACACACAGAACTATGTTTTGAAATGACAAATATATCTAGATCCTTTTTTCTATGTCCTGGAACTAGGATGGTCTTCCCAGAATAAGTCTACATTACTTAGAACTCGATTATCTCCTTTGTCACTGGAGTTCCGATCCTTTGTACGTGACCTGCTTTCCTGCTCTCTGGAAGCCTTGGGGATCCTCACTTTATCCTTAGTGTCCGGAAATGTCACAGCGACAGGCCCTCGACTGCACTCCCCCCCCCCCCCCCCCCCCGCCTGGCCCCCTCCAGCCATTGTACAGGCGCTAAGAAGGCCCTTTTCATCTGAGCTCATGTCCTTCATTTCTGGAAAAACTTTGAATCATTACTCTCATAACTTCCTTTTTTTTTTAAAAAAATTTTTCTCCACCCTCCTCTCCCCCTCAGGGTCATCATTTCTTTTTATTGTTTATGTTTTCCTTTTTGGGGGGATATTTTCCATTGTAGGGATTTTTCAGCTTTAAATTAAAAAACTTAAAAATTAAAAAAATTCTGCCGTAATAGTTGTGATTTCCAAGTTTTTCCTTGTTATTTGAATAGCATCATCATGGCTCTTTTTCAGATGTAGAAACCAATGCACAGAGAGGTGAAGTAACTTGCCCAGCATCACACAGCTAGGACACCATGCAGCCAGGGGTCCAGCCCCCACACCATGCAGCCAGGGGTCAGTAAGAATGCTTTAGGAGCAGCTGAAGCATACTTACTGAGCAGAGCTGAGCTCTGCCTAACACGCCAGCTAAAGCATGTTCTTTAGAGTTTATTCCACAATCTCTTTGTATCCTCGATCCATTGAGTACACTGGGTAGTTTTGTTTTTTCTCCAGAGTAGAGAAGGCATGTGACTATTGCTTTTTTTTTTTCCCCTAGTAAGTGATCAGATTCTATTTTAGGTCTATAATTAACAAAGCAAATCTTCATCATTGAATTAACGCCACTCTGGATCTCTCGAGGCTCTATTTATATTAATTTATATTGAGTGTCCATTATCCTAATTTTAGTTATAGTTTTTAATGCTTCCGCCCTTTAATACTAGAATTTAAAGGGATTTACCCACTTTGTTACAGTGATGCAGTATTCTGGATTTGTCTATACATTTACCAAAGTGATTCCTACTTTTTCATGCTATCATCTTACTGTTTAATCCATCATGATGGACTAGAGTCTGGTATAAGCCCTCATACTCTATTCCAGCTCTATATTTAAAAAGCCACTCTCCATTACAGAATTAAGCCCACTCTGAACCTCTTGAGGTTTATTTGTCTTGGTTTACATTCTGCCAACATATTTTTGTTAATGACAAAATGCTTGATAAAATATTTGTTGCTTATTTAATAAACACTTAGAGAGCTTTTACCTTGAGCAAGGCACTGTTTTAAGTGCTTTATAAATATTTACCCACTCAAAAAATATAAAAATTAATTATAGTGTCATAAACATTAAGTTACTTTTCCCTAAAAATGTGACTCAGAGATGCCGGTGAGTGCAGGGTAGCCTGAGTCTCAGCTGAGTCATCAGCCATGCCAGTCAGCCTCCGGACCCCACAAACCTTAATAAGTGCTTTATCACTAACCAATTTGACTATCCATTTTAGATAAGTGGGGTTAGAACAGTGAGGAAAACAGAAACTCCTCTCTACCTTTATGGAGTCTTTATCCTTCATAGTAAGCAAAATAACTTATAAAAAGATGCTATTTTAGACACAGTGCAAGTGCTTTAAAGATAAAGCAGGAGAAATAAGTGATGAAGGTGGTGGGGCACAGTTTATAATCCAAAGAGTATGGAACTAAGGGAAAGACCTGTAGGAGGCGAGGCACCACCTGGAACCCCAAGGAAGGATCACTCCAGGTACAGGAAGAGCCAGCCCAAAGTCCTGAGGCAGAGGCCTGCACCAGATGTTTGGGCACTGGGAGGTGGTTGGGAAGGTGGCCAGTGAGGCTGGATCAGCAAGCAATGTCTTCCGTAAGCCAGATGAGGTCTGGGCAAGAATGTCTGAGAATGTCCGAGAGCCAGATCTTGCATGATGTTAAAAAGGCCACTGGAATTTGGAATTTGACTTTTAATATGAGTGAAATGGAGAATCACTGAGGAGTTGGCAGTACAAGGATGATGTCATTTAAGTGTTCATAAGATCACTCTAGTTCTTGTATGTGGAAAGAATCCATTCGAGAAGCCAGCTGGGATGCCATCACAGATAATCCAGGGTGGTAAGCAAGGAGGTGGTGAGAAGGAGCCAGATACTGAGAAAGGTCTAAAAACAGAACCAACTGAATGTGCTGCATGACAAAAAGATGAATCAAGGATTGCTCCAAGATGTTTGGCCCCAAGCAACTATATAGTACTATGGAGTTGTTATCACTTTATATCAGAAAAGCTGGGTGGGCAGAACAGGTTTTGGAGGGAAGAAAAGATCAGTTTTGGACACGTTAAGCTCAGAGACACCCACTGGACATCTGGTGTGGAGGTGAATGTTTGGCTATTCAAGTCAAGTTCAGGGGAGAGGTCTAGGTTAGAAGTGCAAATTCAATGACCTCCAGTATATAGCAGCATAAAGAACCATGCTACTGGATGAGATCTCAAGGTACTGAGCGTATGCAAAAAGTAATCTAAGAGGGCCTCTCTGGTGGCGCAGGTGGTTGAGCGCTGCACTGTGAGGCTGTCCGTGGCCTGTGCAGCATGGGTTCGATCCCAGCTGGCCAGTGAGGGTCCCACATGGCAGGGCAGACCTCTCCTGTCTCGCCTGCTGCTCCCCTCAGCAGTGTGTTACATCAGTCTGCCTGTTCTGTTTCCCACTCTGTCTCCAGTGAATCCTCTCACCCTCCTGTGCATCTGGCCTGTGCCCCAGCACTTGTATAAATAAAAAATAAATCTTAAAAAAAAAAGTAATCTAAGACCTCTGCGCCCTGGGCCTATAAATGTTAAAAGGTTAAGAGAGAGGGAGGAAAGTGAACAAAAGCAATGGCCAGAAAGAGAAAAAATCAGGATATGATGGATTCCTAAAGCCAAATGAAGAAATGTTTCAAGGATTCATTAATTGTGTCAAAGGCTACAGAGATGTCACCTAAACAGCACTAAGAAATGACCAGATGACTTAAGTCATGTGGATGACTTTGGTAATATGGATAAAAGCAATTTTTGTATAGTGGCAAGGAAGGAAGTTGTATTAGAGGGAGCTCAAGTGAGAAGAGGAACTGGGGAAGATCCAATTTATTCATAGTTTTATTATAAAGGAAAGAAGGGAAATGGGCTAGAAGTTGCAGGGAAGTAGGTTTAGAAGGGTTAATTTGTTTTGTTTTGTATGGGGACAACTAACAATATGAATGTAGACTGAGGAAAAGGATCAGGGAAAGCAGATAATGCTAGAGATGAGCTGGGGAGATGTCATTAAGTAAAGGAGAGGATGGGAACTAGAACACAAGGGAAGGTGGTGGCCTCTGCTACAGAGCAGGCAAATCATCCCATAAGTATGGGGATCATCGTATGGCATGTCCTTCTCCATAATATAGGAACAAAGAGTCATTGGTTAAACATGATGATAGTAGAAGAGATTGTTAGGAGATTTGAGGAGTGAGGGTGGGGAACGAGTAGTCTAGGAAAGTGGGGAAGGGAATGCAGCCCTATTAGGGCTGCTTGAAATTAATGATTTGAATTTAAAGTGAGACCAGTTAGTAAAACATGAACACCTCCGGAACTTGCTCGCAGCTAAGAGATTCTCTACTAACAGAATCAATACTTTGGAGAATAATGAGAGTAATTGAAGAAATAAAGTTAATTTATTAACCTTCAAGGGCTTTACTATTTATTTGAACCTAAATCCTGCCTGGATTTCTTGGACTCTTAAATCTAAAAAGCTCTGGTGTAGCATGGTTGAAAATTTATAGCTAATTTATCATGCAAACTGTTCCTAAAACACTTCTTTGTATAATTTATCTTTGGGATGGTTCTGGCTGTACATTTCATTTCCATACATAAAATTAAGGTTAGTTATGTTAATTCAAGTCTGATTTTTATAGCTATCATTACTATACAGGAAAACAATTTTTAAAGCAATTATCTACCGTATGCCATAAACAGAATAATAGGTGAGAGGAAAATGATAATTTTGAAGTATGTGAAGTTGTTTGTTTTGTTGTTGTTGTTGTTGTTTGGTTCTTCCTCACTGCTCCCACTTAGGCTGGTCATGACCTTCACCCTCACCAAGCACTCAGCTCTGCTCTGCTTTTGTGGGGTCTCTTCCTCAAGCCATTCTTTCCATGTTATAGGGCCCAAGGTGTTGGTCCCCTCATTCTATGCAAGTCCTGTCAAATGATGGTCTTAACACCCTATCAGATAGGAACAAACCAATTTTACAAATGTGAAAATTAATCACCTTAATACGTCATCTACACAGGGTTTTTGCATGATGTCTTCATTTTTAAAATTCCTTCATTATTTTATTTCCAATACCTATCATTACTGGGCAGAATTCAGGCATTCACGATTGCCAGCAAGGTAATTTGGGAAAAGAAAGTTAGAAGACTCCTAGAATGCTTATTCTCATAGTAAACCTATATCTTATAAATTTCTTTAAAATATAATAACATAAGCTCTGAAAAATATTTGTTTTAGAATTACAAAATAAGGATGTTTCCAAGATGCTTGAACAAAGTATAAAGTTCAGATTATTATTCTGTATTTTCTACTTAAAAGCTTTGTAGGTATCGACTTAAAGTTTCTTCAAAAACTGCAAATATAGTTATGACCCAGTGATTCTAGATGCAAATATCAATGAGTACTATCCTAACAACAAAAAAATCAGAAATTCATAATGATTATATATAATTTTAAATATTTACAAAACTTGAAAATCTCTATACTTCATCTCAAAATAAAGGTGTAAATTTGTAAAGCATTAAAAAAATTCATAATGGAGTAATTTGGGACCGCACTTCATTTGCCACACTAAACAGCAAGGAAATTAAACTAAATATAGGAAAAACTGCTTTGGGATGTTAGGAAACAAGAAGCAAAGGATTATGATCCTGTTAAGAGAAATGAAAATGATGAAAAAATAATTTCAGTTTTTCTGAGTTGCTGCCTAGGCGTTTTGCAGGATACCAACCCTACGTATACTCAAGGTGTGGACATTCAGATGGTTAGATGAGCTAGGATGCCAGTCATAAGTTTCCACTTTCCTCAGGGTACCTTTTAAAATAATGATGTAGATGTTAAATGTGAGCCAAAAAAACCACTTAAAGCCCAAGAAAAATTAGTGACATAGACCTCAACACAGGGGAGGGAATACAAGGGGAGCATAGCATATGTTAGGTTGAGGTGACAAAGACTGGATTTTAGGAGGGTTGAAGCAGCTGGGATTTGTGAAGGCAGAGCTCTAGACAGGGGGAGCTAAGCAAAGAAGAGTTCCAGACATCCACATGGATTCTCCTTGAGTTGGCTGATGATAATTAGCTGTAGTGTTAAGTTCTAATAAGGCCAAGCAAAAAGTGACTGGTGAGCTTTAAGATAAACAATTCCCAAAGCTCATGCAAAGCTAAGAGATTTTTGAATCCTGATCAGTCAGAATGGTGAGTCTTCATGGAACTAAAGGTCACATGTTAGTCATGGAGCTACACTAGTTTCAACAATAAAGTTACTTTTAAGTTTTGTCTAACAAACTAAAAAAAGCCCAAAGATCCAAATGGATCAGATTGGTCATCCAGAAGTAACTTAACTGTTTCCTAAACAAAGCCTGATATTTTTATTGAAAGTTAAGAAAATTGGGGCCTTCCTGGTGGTGCAAGGGTTAAAGTTTCAGCACTATCAAGCTATTGCCAGCCACTGCAGCATGAGTTCAAACCCCAACCAGGGAGCTACCCACATGGTACAGCAGACCTCTCCTGTCTTGCCTGCTGCTCCTCTCAACAGTGGATTTCAGCAGATATGCCTGTTCTGTTCCCCTTCTGTCTCTGGTGAATCCTCTCAAGCCCTGCACCTCTTTTTCAAAAAGTCAAGAAAATCTAGCATTTAACAGCATAAATTTTACAATGTGAAGTAGCCAAAAAAAGATAATCATACATGAGAAGATCCATAAGAAAAATCAGTCAACAGAATTAGACCTAAAAATGACAGATGGTAGAATTTACTGACAAAGAAATTTTAAAAGCTAGCAAAAACATCTAATTGTATAAACAAAAGCATGAACATGATGAATTACATTAAATATAGTTAAAATTTTCTATCTAAATTTATCAGAGAAAAAAAGAAAAAGAGACATTTCATAATCTAATTCATGAAAATTATATACAATCCTCACACATATGAACTTAATTTCAAGAATTGTAGAATATACAGGCAAAGATGACAGAACTGAAAGAAGAAATAGGTAAATCCATGAATTATAATTGAGGAGTATTTAACACTTCTCTCAGGAATTGATAGAAAAGATAGAAAATTAATGAGGTTAAAGATGATCTGAAAAATGCTGTCAACCAACATGACCACTAATCAATGAAGACCGTATTCTGGACTATAGAACAAACTTTAATAAATTTTAAAAGGATAAAAATCATACCAAGTATGGTCTCTGACCATAATGAAATCAAATTAGAAACCTGTAACAGAACTGTATGTAATATGACTCAAATAAATTTGGAAAATAAAAAATATATAGCTAATTTCTTCAAATAAAAGAAGAAATCACAAAGGCAATTAAAATATTTTGAAGTTAATGAAAATGGAAGCCTAGCATTGGTGGAATGCAACTAAATCAGTGCTGAGAATTCATTTTTGGCTTTGAATTATTTTATTAGCAAAGGAGAAGGATCTAAAATAAATGATATAAGCTGCTCCTGAGGAACTGGAAAAATTTTATAGACAAAGTAACTAGAACAAAATAATAAATGAGTAGAAAGAAATAAAATAGAAAATAACAATAGAGAGAATCAATGAAACCAAAAGCTGGTTCTTTGAGATAAATAAAAGTAACCTCTAAACAGACTGATCAGAAACAACAGTGAGAAGACAAATTCCAGTATCAGGAAAGAGAGGGGACATTGCTTTCAGACCCTACAGACATTAATAGGGTTGGGAATAAGGAAATATTATAAACAACATATTGCCACATTTTTTTTTTTTTGTAATTTAGACAAGGTACTAAATCCCTTAAATGATATAAATTACCAAAAGTGACTCAAGAAGAAATGGAAAACTCAGAGTCCTATATCTCTATGTGCATTAAGCCCTCAAGCGTGAGCTGTGTACACACACACACACACACACACACACACACACACACCTATTTCAGACTTAAGTAGCTTCCTAGTGAATTCTATTATCAAAGGAAGAAATGATATCAGTTCCATATAAAACTTCTCCAGAAAATAGGCAGAAATTACATCATGATAACTGGTTAAAGGAGCCATGCTGCTCCACCAAAACATGGATTCTTTGTCTTGCTCCATCAGCAGCCTCCACTAGTTATTCTCACAAGGTTTTCCTTTCACATCATCCATATTTCTTCTACACTGGCTCATTTCCAGGCAATTATAAAAATAAAAAGGGTAGCTTTTCACACCCACACCCACACACACACACACACACACACACACACACACACACACACACTCCACTCTTGAAATCCTGCTACATCCCTATGACGGTTTCACAAACATTTACTTTGAGAACCTCCCTCAGAGTTCGGCATTATATGTTGACAGAGGTAAAGGATTTAATACAGGTGGGAAGGAGACAGATAAGTAAATCAAACATAGCATAAATGTCATGAAAGAGCTATGCAGAGGGCGTTATTATGGCAAAACTGGGAGAGACCTCCCATCAGAGAAGGCTTTTGTGTGTGAGGAGATGGGTATGAAAGGATAATGATGATGATGATGATGATGATGACAGCAACAACAAGTAATATTAATTTGCTCTTTCTCTACTGGCATATTGTCTAAGTACACTACACCTATTAATAGATCTAACCACCTCAAAGCCCTCAAGCATGAGTTGTGTGTATACACACACACACACGCCTCTATGTTCAAAACTCCATGAAGAAGGCAAAATTATTATCCTCCTTTATAGATAATAAAAGTGAGACACAAAAGGGTTAAAATCTTGCCCAAGGTCATCAGTTAGCAATGAATAGGAATGGATTAACTGAAAAATTCCAGGTGAGAAGTATCCACAGATGACCTTGAAGGAGTATAGCACCTCTAGGCCCTGTGCTGTCTCTTCTTCACATTCCTTCAATGGTCCCTTTCCATTCTTGGCCTCCACTCTTAACACACCTCAGGAAACAATCCTAGAGCAGTATGGCCATGGCCCATTCTTACAAAGGGTCTGAATTTGACCCCTATCGCCTCCACTCACATCAGTGCCCCTCTCACTGCTGAAATAAGAGGCCATCTTTATAATCAAATTTTTAAATTATAAAATGAATACAGGGTTGTGGTGATGTTTGCTCAGTTGTGTAAATTTTTTAAAAAAATTATTAAACTGTGCACTTCAATAATGGAATTTTATGGTATGTAAATTATACCTCAATAAAATTGTTTTAAAAAGCAAATGTTCAGGGCCTCCCCTGGTGGCGCAGTGGTTGAGTGCTGGGCTGCAAAGCTGCCCGCAGCCTCTGCAGCACCAGTTTGATCCCCGGCTGTCGGCGAGGGTCCCACATGGAGCGACAGACCTCTCCTGCCATGCCCGCTGCTCCTCTCAGCAGTGTATTTCATCAGTCTGCCTGTTCTGCTCCCCGCTCTGGCTCTGGTGAATTTTCTCACCCTCCCGTGCTTCTGACTGTACCCAGGGCTTGTATAAATAAATAAATAAATCTTAAAAAAAGAAAAGAAGTGCAAATGTTCAGTGTAGAAAAACTTCCCAGATTGGCATTCTACCCTCACAATCTCACAGGAAGGATGACATAGCAGAAATACAGAGAAAACAATTATTTTTTTAAAGATTTATTTATTTTTATACAAGAGGTGGGGTACAGGCCAGAGGCGTGGGAGGGTGAGAGGATTCACCAGAGACAGAGCAGGGAGCATAACAGGCAGATGACGAAAATACACTGCTGAGGGGAGCAGCGGGTGCGACAGGAGAGGTCTGCCGCACCACGTGGGCATCTCCCTGGCTGGCCAAGAATCGAACCCACGCTGCAGAGGCTGTAGACAGCTTCACAGTGCTGCACTCAACCCACTGCGCCACTGGGGAGGCCTAGAAAACAATATTTTAACTTCTGACTCTATAACCTGGGCCTATGGGACTCAAGATACAAAGCACATCAGTCAGAGCCCCACCTCCTCCCTGCTCTTACACTAGAAAGAATTCCCCAAGTTGGGGGAATGTGACATAGTCTAAAGTGGTTGGGGCGGGGAGGGAATATTAATCTGGGGAGACAATTCCTGAGAAGAGGCCTTTTTCTTGGACAAGCTGTGGCCTAACCCTGAGAGCTGGGGCAGAGAATCCAGTCAGATGTGGCTCCTCAAGAGGCCGGGGCGGAGTGGCCAGTTCTTATCTGCACTGACATGTAACTGAAGACACAGATAGGCGAGGGCTGTGTGGGGTGCACCTTTAAGCAGACCATCAAGACTGCTGCACCCAGTTCCTTGTTGCTCACACCTCCAATGAGGCAGGAAGAACATAAAGCTTCCTGGGTGTCTCAGAGCAGCATGTCTGCAGTGAAGAAAATGAAGGTCTGAGGGGCTTCCAGAGAGAAATATGGATTACAGACATGTGATCAAATCCACTGACTACTAAAGTCACTGGAAAAAGAGGTGTCTCAGGGGATGCTGGTGCACAGGTGAGACGCAGGACCAGAGGCACTAGCCTCTCCCCCCACATGGCAAGATGGAGAGCTCCTGGGTTCACATGCTGTTCTGGAAGCGCGGGCATAACTGAAGTGTGAGGTGACTGAAGACAAATACTGGGTTTTTCCCATGCAGCCAAATGGTGACTAAAAGCAGAAATTGTGACAATACTAAGAGGTGTGCGTCTAAGCTTATGACCTATGATCTGTACCCTTCTCAGGTCTGTCCACTGTTTTAGGCTAGGGAGAGGTTTTGAGGGTAATATGGTTCAGATCCTGGCTTCTTGTCGTATCTCTTCTTTCACGAAAGAAATGGCAGTGGCAGCAATCAGGAGACTGTAGGTTCTGTGCCCAGTGCTGTGGAAGTGGGGAGTGGGGAGAGCGTAAGCTTGAGTCTCACAGCCACATCAGGTCTGCATTCCCTTCTCCCAAGCTTGAAATCACAGTTGATGATCCTTTGGCCAACCGTAGGGTGTAGGAACAAGGGCAATAGTAAGCTCACTTTGGCCTAAGGAGAGATAACTGGGTTGCTTTTGGGGCAGTGGACTCTAACTCCTCCCCTCCCCCCCACAGGACAGTTGAGAGGACAGAGGAAGAGGGAGGTCATGCAAGAATGACACACAGGGACCCCACCCACCAGCGAGTGAGCCGAGCAGTGTTCACTCACATCTATGCTGGTACTGCAAGTGCAGTAAGAGGGATGGAGAGATGGGCAGACAGGCTGACGTAATTTTTCAAAACTTTCCCTACTTTGCACTGCATTGTAAACATTTCCCATGCAATTAAATTTATTCCACACCAATTTCTAAAAGTTTACTATTGCATCATTTGAGTTGAAAATAAAACATGTTCCCTGAAATTTCAGATTGATTGGTCTATAGCTGTGGTAACAAGGAGCCATCAGAACTGGTTTTAAACCTGTTCAATTCATCAATGACAACTCGCATTTGGCTGTCAGACAAGAAGTGGTAGTCAGATTCACTCCAACAAACACACCCTGGAGGGCCAGCTCATCAGCAAGTCTCACACAAGTCACCAGGCTTCTCCCAATGATGTCAAGCCAAGGCTCTGAAGTCCCCACACCCCCTACCCAAACTCTAATCCACCCAAAGGCCCTATACAAGGTCAACTCTGCTTTGCTCAGGGAGACACGTGAGGCAGCCTGGCTACGCCTGATCCTGCAAGCAACACAGTCGGCTCTCTATTTCAGACACACACAGGCTACAGCACAGCCACTCCTTTATCACAGTTGAGGTACCCACTATACTGTCTACTGGAAAGGTGAAGTCTTAATTTTCAAACAATCTTTGCCAATGTAATAGGAAGAGAAACTTCTTTTAATTTGTATCTATATGTGAGAAAGAATACAGTTTCCAGTTCTTCCACATTGTCTAGTCCCCCCTTCTTTCACTGGGATAAGATGCTTGGTAGGGCATCTGCTGGCCAGAGTGGAGACTCCATTTTCCAGATGCCTTTGCATTTCAGTGTGACCACAGGACCAAATCCTGCCCATGTAAATGGAAGTGTGGTGTGGCAGATTCTGGAAGATTCCTTAAAAGACAATCCATACATGACCTTTGATTATACCTTGTCAAATTTTTATGCCATTATATAAGCCTTGTAAGCCTTGTTGGAACCCAAAGATGAGAACCCTCGCTACAAGATGTCTTGCCCCAATGGCAAGACAGAACATCACCTAAAGGACCAAGCTGGTCTTTTATGTGGGAGAGAAATATTCTATCTAGTTTAAATCACTATTATTGGGGGCATTCTGTCACTGATGATTCTAGTCTTAAAATACATTTTTTATTGGCTCTATTTGCTCAGTCCCTATTCTGATTCCAATTACCTACTAGCCACTTCCATCTAAGAAGTCCCCCAGGCAACATCAAAATACAACACTTCTACAACCGCAGAAATGGAGGGTAGCAGCTGTGCTACACATTTATCATCCCCTCCCTCTACCCCACCTCCACCGAGTCCAGTGTCCAGTATTGAAATAGTAGGCGCTCAAGAAGTGTTCGGTGATTGAAGTTCTTCTCCCCCTTGTGAGGTTTCTTCATCTGGGGTCCATGGATAGGCTTTAAGAGTTTACGTGCAAAGTTTTAGACACACTATATTTCCCGGAAGGGAACCTAAGTATTTCAAGAGGTTTTGAAAGGAATGCATGACCCAAAGATGATTAAGTGGCATTGGTCTACAACTTCATTGTTTACAGCACAGTCACCTTCTGGTCCTCCTGTGGGTTTAAAAGCACAGCGTCTTCTTCAGTTTATTGATCCTTAGCATTTCCTCTGCTTACCCAGCTCAGTTCTTTCTCAACCTCATGCCCACAATATTCTCCTGAGCTGCGACCCTATCTCCTTATTTAGCCAGTCTCTAATTTTCCCTGAATGCTATTAATAATTTCTCTGCTGAAGAATCGTATTTACCAAATTCAAGATCTTTGGCTAGCACTCAAAGTCTCACTCATACAGCATCTATCTACATCTCCTTTCTGCATCAACAACCCCAGATACTGACTCCTCAAAGATAGCTCTCTGTGTCTACTCTACTCATGGATATATCTCAAGACCAACATACAGTACAACCAGTAACTACTGAATGAAAGAATAAACATTTTATAAAGTGGATTCACGGAGTTTCCCAGGCTCCTTGTTTTGCTTTGCAGTTTCCACCCATCTGCCATCATGGTGTTCTTTAGTCATACCCGTGGACAAAGACCAGTTCAAATGCTAATGTTTTCCTTTCTCATAAACTTTAGAGGCAATTTGTTTTTCCTCCTTTTGTCTTTCTAGTCCTGGTAATGTGCAAAGCTGCTCTAGTCTTTTGAAAATGTGACATATCCTTCCTAAAGGATTATGCCCAGTTTGTGGTCTCGGTATCACTGCTTTGCCATTAGTAGTTGCTTGAAAAATGTTGTTGACTGAATTAATAGGGGAAAAAAGTATATATGGGTTGATAGTTTTTTGAGCAAAAAATAGTTTTCTATTTCTTCATTTCCACATAGGACATGAGAAGTAAGGTGGAAAGTTTTGTGAGATTTTTAAAATATGAGATGCTGTACTACATTGTCTCTTCTTCTAAAAAGAGATAAAAGAGAGTTTGGGAGGAAAAATGGAGATTGAGCATGAATTATAGAAGAAGGTTTTCACACTTTTTCATACATATATTTTGAGTGCCATAAATATCTAAAGACATTTTATGATAACTTAAATATTTTAATAAAGTTGATTAAAACAGAATTTTTAAAGATTTTTAAGACATAGTTTAATGTCAATTTAGAGGAAAAAATTGCCTTATTCAAATCACAGTATAGGGATAATGTTATCTAAACACTATACTAAATTATAAAAGTGCATTAATTTAATTAAAAACATAAAAGCTAAGTTAGTGATTATACATAACTATGTTTTGCCGGTTACTATAATTGTTCAAACAGAATATTGATAGTTTTTAAAAAGTATCTTTACTTTCACTTCCATTTCCTTTGACTTTCAGGTTGGATTAAAAATTAACATAATAAATAAAGCTTCTATTTGTTGTTCATGTATTGAAATATTCATAGTGCTTTGCATTCATCAGACACTTAGGTTGATTGAACCAACCCTAGATAAAAGATTTAATCCATTCATGATTTGATCATGCGAAATCATCTATGAAGCGCTCCAAATCAATCACTTCATTGAAGATTAGCAGGTAGATGGCTATTTATAAGACTTCTAGTGATCCATTTTAAATTTCAAAGCTCTATCTTGAAACATACAATTGGGAGTAGGAGTGTCAGAAAGAGAATATTTGTTCAATATCTACAACTTGCCAGGTAAAGGATACAAATATGAATAACAAAGTTTCTGAGGTTAAATCCTAAGACTTTCTAATCTCATTCTGAGTCAACAACAAGTTCTCAGTTTGATACAATGATTACAAAAAAGGGCACAATAGGGGCCTCCCTGGTGGCACAGAGAATAAAATCTCAGTTCTAGCAAGTCACAGGAATGATTTGATCCCTGGCCAGGGAGCTGACCCACATGGCGCAGCAGACCACTCCTGTCTCACCCGCTGCTCCCCTCAGCAGTGTATTTCAGTAGATCCACCTGTTCTGCTCCCCACTCTGTCTCTGGGGAATCCTCTCATCCCCTGCACTGCAGCTCTGGCCTACATCCCAGTTCTTGTATACATAAATAAATAAAAATAAATAAATCTTAAAAAAACAAGGGTATTATAACTAAATTCTTATTCATTTTCATCATGGTTATGTAAATCACAACTTGAGAAAATGGTAAACTAATCTACAAATAGCAAAATGTCTACAAATGCCACTAGTCCATATTTAATGCCTTCAGTCATTTCTAGAAAATTCAGTTATTACAGATAGTTGCTTTACCCAGAACAAAATTGTAATAATTAGGAACTCCAAGTGTTTTGGCTTTTGGCATTGCTATTCACCTTTTAAAATCCTATGAAAAGCCACATCCTTTATAAAAGAAGAAACTGGATAGTTATGGAAAAGGGCTGAGGTACCATGTCTGTGATATCATATCACTTTTATTGCTACTCAGTAAGTTACAGGTGAATCCATTCTCAGTAAAAGTACCATATTCCTGAAATTGGCCCTATTTCTGAATATGCTGAATTTGATTTAATACATTCTCTGCCTATACTGTGGCTAAAGTAATGTGTATTTAACGACAGATAACCTAAAGAATAACATGGAAGAGTTGATTTTCCACAATCACTGTAATTCAAAAGGACTAATTTTCTCACCATTTCAACATCTATATTTATATGGCTAACACCCATAAATGATCACGTAAGTTTTACATGAGTTTCTACTCCACTCACTGAATAAGAAATCAAACTGTGAAACAAGCTTATGGAAATAGTTTAGGAATTAAGATCTAATCATATTTCAAAAGCTCACCCTCAGAGAAGCTCTCTGAAGCAGAGGCCACAGAAACTGAAACTCATTTATTACTTGGGCAGAAATACAAACTTTAAGAGAATGAGGGAGAAAAAAACTTTACTTTGCTCTAGGGAAGAAGCAACTATTCTCTGATGTGCAAAAAAGAATTTATCATCAAAGAGCAAATGTAAATGGGGCAATTAATTTTTTTTAACAATCTCTACCGTCTATAATATTTTTATGTCTTTGCTATTAAGCTTTACACCAAAAAGCTAATGTTGTATTATCTGACAAATGTTAAAGGAAAATGGCTACTATATTTAACAAATTTTAACATATGTAATATACAACTTAAATATACTTGTTCACATATTAGTGGCACATATGTTGGTATAGTACTTGGTACTATACCAAGTACTTCTATTTGGTATAGAAGCAAATAGAAAATTTCAAATACATTACTTCAAATATCAAGAAAAGCTGACATCCAATCATCAAATGATGTTAATTGAATTTTACTCATGTAATAATTATTTCATATAACTTTGGATCTAGGAGTTAGATCCAATTTGATTTAACATACAAAACCCATGGATATTTTACTTGTTTTAGAAATGTTTCCACTCTTTTTTCTCATGTGTATGAAAAAAAGAATGTAATAAATATTATTTGGAAAGTTCATGAAATAATGTTTTTATAGGAAGTTGCTGTGCTAGATTTGCAGGCAGTTCAGTCTCATACAATAATCTTAACACCGAGAAGCTCTACATCCTCTAATGGGTAATTTGAAAGTTTGGAATGGTGTTGAAAGAAGTACATAAGATTTAGTTCGAACCGGCGCCGCAGAGGCCGCGGGCAGCTTCGCAACCCAGCGCTCAACCGCTCTAGTTATTAGATCTTTCTAATTAAAAATGACCAACAATTTACATGGCTTTCCAGGATCATCTTTATTGAGATAGACTTGGCATTCCAATTCATTTAAAAATAATATTGGAAACATTTGCAAGCAATGGGTCTATATTAAATATTCCTTATTCCCCCCTTAATTTGGCAAACATAAAGTGTTTGGCTAGTTTTGTGCTGTAGAGGTGAATTTCCCATCACCACTCTCTGTCTTGTTCATCCGTTCAAGTTACTTTGACTGACTTCAAAAAACTGTTGCCAAATGGTAAGCAGTAGAGAATGGTGGTTAAGATCATGAACTTTGATGTTAAACCAAATGGGTGGTGCGACCATGGACGCATTATTTAACTTTCCTGGGTATTATTGTATAATGTGCAGATAAAGTGGACAACAAAGATTAAACAGGAATGAGGTTTATCACGTAGGAATGGTAAAAGTTCAAGATGGCAAAGGATCACAGAGTGGTGAGTAAGCACTGGAAGTAAGACAAAGACTCCTTTATGTGTGAGGAAGTGGGAAAAATAAAGGTAAGGCAAGAGTGATCAAAAGGAGAACTCAATAGACTAAAATCTTGGAGGTGAACTAGCTGACGAATGTAGAGGTTTAAGACAGGGCATTTTTTTTTTTTTGATGGATAAAATGGAAACGAGAAAGTTACTTTACTATAGCTGAGCTTACAAAACTCTAGTCAAGTTATTAAGAAAGTTAGCTATCAAAATCAATCTCTGCAGTCCATTTTAGTTACTCTTTCTTATCCATTCTTTGAGTCCATGAAAAAAACTTTTTGCCTCAGAAATAAATGCCAATGTTTCTCCTTACTCCATTCTATCCCCTGACTCCTAAGAATTAATCACGATCCTGCTTTAAAAATTGTCATGTATGAGTATAGGCACCTCTAACACATTAGTTTTACTATTTTTTAATTTTATACAAATACAACCTGGCTCTATGTAATTTCCTGCAACTTGCTGCTGCTCTCCTAACATTGTTTCTAGGATCCGATCTTGATGTTTCATTTGAAGCTGTATTTCATTTTCACTGCTTTGGAATATGCAATTTTATGAATAGATCATAATCATTCCTTCCTCTGTTAATGAGCATTTGTACTCATCAAGTTTTTTCCTGCATGATGCATTCTGCTGTGAGCATTCCTGTACATGTCTTCTGGTGCATATTTGTGAGTTTCTAGGGCCTGTGCTAAGGAGTTAAATTGATGGCTCATAAATCAAATGCTCAACTACAGAGGATAATGGCAAATTGTTTGCCAAAGGAACATTTTATGTTTTCACCACAGTGTGTAAGAGTTCTTTTAGTTCCACACTTAACATGGTTAGACTTCCTATTATTAATAGTAGTTTTAGTAAGATATAATTCACATATCATAAAGTTTATACTTTTATGTTGTATAGTTGAGTGGTTTTGGTAGCTGTATAAAAAGTATATCTATCGCCCCTATAACTTCCAGAACATTTTTAGCACCTCAAAAAGAAACCTCACACCTCCACTAGCAGCCACTTCTCATTTTCCAAGTCACTAAAAATCACTAATTTACCTTCCATGATTATGGATTTCCCTAATTGGACATTTTACGTAAATGGAGCCAGATAACGTGTGGTCCTTTTGTGGCTGGCTTCTCTCACTTAGCAAGTTTTCACATTTATTTACATTGTGCATGCATCAGTACTTTATCCATTTTCATCGCCAAATAATATTCCATTGTTTGGATCAGACAACATTTGTTTATTTGTTCATCATTTTATGAACATTTGGGTTGTTTCCATTTTTTGATTATAAAGATGCTATAAACACTCTTGTGCAGTATTTGTCTTTTTCCCCCCAAATGCTTTAAATTCTCATGGAAATAGACTTAGGAGTGGAATTAAGTCATATGATAACTGTATATTACATTTTTTGAAGCACTGTCAAAAACTGCTTTCCAAAGTCGTTGCGCCATTTTTTATTTCCATCAGCAAAGTATGAGAGTTGTAATTTCGCCACATTCTTGCAAAATCTTGCTAATTTCAATCTTTACTATAGCCACCCTAGTGAATATAAAAAGAAGGTATCTCATTGCTTAAATTTATGTTCCTTTAATGATTGATGATATTGAGTACTCTTTATGTGCTTCTTGGCCAATTATATATCTTCTTTGGATAAATGTATATTCAAATCTTTTCCCCACTTATAAATTTGAGTTATTTTTCTTTTTGTTAGGTTTTAGAGTTCTTTACACAGTATGGAAACTAGATTCAAAAGAAAAGTAGCAGTAATAGTGGGCATCTTTCTCTTCTGATTTTAAAGGAATCCTTCTAATGTTTCACCATAACAATATTGTTCTGTTTTTAATTGATTTTTGATGGATGTTCTTTTTTTTTTTTTTGAGTTACGGTTTATGATATTGCATATGATTTAGGGCATTCACACCACTTCAGATGCATGTCTCCACACCACACTCACTACCAGCACACCCACAGTCCTCTCACCATAGTCCATTGCTCCCACCCCTACCTTCCCTCTTTACTAGCTTCAATTTCTGTCCTCACAATTCTAGGGCTTGTTTTGGTTTAGTTTTGTCTGTACCTTTGTCTGTTTCTTTATACTACAAATCTGAATATATTCACAACATTGACACTCTTTATTGAGTTAAGGGGGTAGCTCCTATTCTTAGCTTCTTAAGATTATTTATCACAGATAGGGATGGATTATGCCAAATGCTTTTTTATCTGAGATGATCATATGGATTTTCTTCTTTCATCTGACGCCGCAATGGATTATACTAATGGGCTTATAACACTGAATCACCATCGAATTCCTGCACCAGCTCCAGCTTGGTTGCAATCCTTTCTATATACTGCTATATTCTGTTTCTATTTTTTTGTAGGAAATTTTACACTTAAAATTAAATGAGATCAATGTGTAATTTTATTTTTACTGTCCTTGGCTTATTTTCATATTGGGATTATACTAACCTTGAATGGACAGGGGAATATTTCCTTTTTCTTTCCTCAGATAGGAAATTATTTTCTTCCTATTTCATTACTGGAAATATCTGTTCCTTGAAAGTCTGATGAGAACTGAGTACAAAATCATTTGCGCTTGATGTTTTTTTGATGAAATACTGAAAACTGAATGCTTGATTTAATATCTTTAGAACTACTAGTGTTTTCCATTCTTCATTCAATCACAATTTCTAAAAATCAGCCCATTTTTATCCAGATTTTCAACTTTATTGAAATGGCTATTCATGATAGTCTCTTTCAGGATGAGCATTCATATCTCCCACCTCCCTTCCCCTGTGTTTTTCTGATCAGTCATTCAGAAAGTTTGTATTTCATTGTTTTTTCGAAGAATTAATATTGCCTTTGCTGAATTACTTTTTATTAAAACTCCCTACTTCCACAACATTCATGCCACAATTCCCTCTTGGTTTTCCAAACACCTCTTGACAATTGCTTATTAATCTCTAACTGATTTTAAATAAGAATTGCCTGCATGCCATCTGTTCTTTCTTTCCTATGCCCCTCTATTTTAAATCTGCTCATAATTTTAAATAATTTTGGTGATGTTATTTTTAACTCTATCTCTAGCTTCTATACCTCTTGCCTAAAACAGGGCGAGTCATTTTCAATTTTGTAAGAAAAATCAGAGAGTAAATGGTAGGGCAAGGTTTCCAATAAACTAGACTGAGATTTCAGGCTGGATTCAAATCACAGCAGAGATCTATGATTGGAACTGGGAGCTAAGGCAACCAAGCAGCAGCTTGGAGAACAGTCCACAAGGTGAGAACTAACTAAGGAAGATGCGAGCCCAGCAGGTGATGAATGTGTAAGCCACATGCATGTCTACACATGCTCCTGGGAGGCAGCCCTCATGCACTGCCAGCCTGGTCCACCTACCTTCAGTAACTGGGGCCAATCTAAGTGCCCTGAGAAAGACTGGAGTGGAAGGGATAGAATCTGAACATTCACTTTGCAGTCTTAGCCTCGCCAGTCCTCTGCTCCTTTGATTTCTTGCACAATAGTGGCAAACACAATAGGGCTTTAGGTCATTCTCTGAAAGCTCTATTTCCATTTGGTTTTCTCAGTGATTCTTTAAAATAGAGGATCCAAACTGGGAGCACTGAATTTAAGAGGCGTTACAGCATTATCAGAGGATAGAAGAAAAGGGCAGATGGAGGAAACTGGGTCCTGCAAGTAGAATCTCCAAGATATTCTGCCCCTCCGCCCCTCAACCCCATTGCGGATGCTGCATTATTATTATCTCTGAACTATTTTCACTTCTCCCCACTGGGCCTATGCAGCACCACTGCTAAACATTCCATCTTGGTTGAACACTCTACCCGAGGCACACGCTCACCAACTGGCCTAGTTCTGTTCAGACCAAAGTCAGTCCTGCTGGCCATCATTTTCATATCCTAGTCACACTTTATTCTGATCCTATTTGAAAGGGGAGGTTTAAATCATTATACAAGTTTTGGGATGATCTGTTTAGTGGATTTATTATAGCATTAGTATAAATCTTGATTTCAGGAAAAAACTTAATGAAAGAAGGAAAACAGGAGACTAAAAATAAAGTAAGAAACCAAAACCCTGAGAAATAAATATTGCAAGGCTTGCCTGTCTATTAATGGGCTAGAACATTAAAAACTGTGTCCCTAAATAGGGTTACAATGAAGGAAGGAAGATGGCAGAAGAAATGTGAAAGATGTTATTTGAGATTTGAAAATTACTGAATCAGAATTGCTGGGATGATTTTGTGGCCTAGGAACCTGGGCTGGAAGCAACCCCTGTGCTTCTGACAATCATTCTAGTTTGGGAACTACTGCTCCAGCTTACAGAGCAGGGACTGAGGGTACTTTCCTAAACAGGGCCGTAATCTAAAAGCACATGATTTCTTTTTTGATTGCTGAATAATACGCCATTGTGTATATATACCACATCTTCCTGATGCAGTCATCTATTTTTGGGCATTTGGACATCAGTGTAAAAAAAAAATAGTAACAGCACAAAACACAACAAAGCAAAAACAGACAATTATAAATCAGAGACATACTTCAGGGGAGGAGGAGGGAGAGGGATCAGAGGGAGGAGCACAGGGGACTGAGGTGATAGTGCACGGGTGCACTGGGGAAGGAAATTCTATGGGGACTATACCCGAGGGGGTGGGGGGAAGCAAATACTGTTTAAAAATGAACAATGATCTAAAAAAATTAATTATTAAAAAAATGAAAGCACATGATTTCTGCTTTCACATCTATATTCTATCATTCCTACTGTAATGTCTCTGTGCAGAGAGCGCAACAAGTTGAGATTGGTTCTTTTATTTTTTTTCCACTTCTTTTTAAAAAAATTATTTATTTATATATATTTTACATCATTGTTCATTTTTAAGCAATGTTTGCTTTCTACCCCCCAACTCAGGTGTAGTCCCCATAGAATTTCTTCCACCAATGCACCTGTGCACCATCACCTCAGTCCCCTGTGCTCCTCCCTCTCCCCCTCTCCCTCCCCTGCAGGATGTCTCTGGTTTCTAATTGTCTGTTTTTGTTTTGTTTTGTTGTGTTTTGTATTGTTATTTTTTCCCCTGATGTCTTATTTGGTTCTTTTAAATAAATATCCACTCTTGATAACCAAAAAGGGTTTCCATGGTAACATGGGGCCAAGAGAAGAACCACCACCATCTAAATAACCAAGGTTGCTTGGTGATCTTAAGCTGGTTTACTTCCAACGGTTTTTAAATATAATAAAAAGCAAACAGACTCCCCAAGGAGTCAGTCAGTGTTACTACAAGAGTATTTAATTAATTATGTGGTTTCTGAAAACCCCAAATAAGAGTAGAATGTAATATATTGTTTAATCATGCGAGCAATTAAATATATGAATAAAATTTTCACTGAGTCCACCATTTTCAGCATGTAATTATTTATCTAATTCAAGTCACGCAACTAGGTGTCAGAACTAACTTCTCGAAACCAAATACAAAAATGGAAAGTCATTTTGGGATTTGATCCTCATTCACTTTCAACCAAATATCCAAATTCATTTCCAATTTACACAAGAACTGCAACAGCTTCACCTAAATCAGTTTTCTACAAGTTAAACATCCCTCCTACACTCAGATGTGATTGTGGGGCGACTTTGATCTTTATTCCCAAATTTATTGCTCCGTGTAAACCATGACAAAATATAATGTGATTTACTATATCTCTATATGACAGCCCAGCAGCTGACAGAACTTAATAATTTAGCATAAGAAAAAACCTTCTGGCACCAAAATATACAGATCATAATGGGAGCTCTTTAGTGTCGGTTTACAATGAAGCCTATACACGCTGATCATAAGAGCTTCAAAACAATTCTTTCTCCCCACATGCATTTAATGAAGGGGATTTTTATTCCTTAAATATGCTTTGTAGCTACAAGCGAGTAATTGTGGAACATTTTGCTTTTGTTCTCATTAAAACAATGCAGGACTAGAGGCATACTGGTGTTCCTTTCTCTAAGTAAAAGGCTACAATTCTCTATTCAATTTGAAATAAGTGAAGAAACACAAACATGGGATCTAGCAGACTCTAAAAAAGGTAAATTTGTATTTGGTTATAAGTCAGAAAAAACAGATTAGGTCATGAGGCAATGCATAGTCAGTCATCAAAGTCAGGTAAAATGGACCAGTTTTTGGGGTGCTAGAGATGAAGTTCCTCTGAAATTCCCTTCCTCTGAACATGAGTCACATCCAGGTCAGGAAATATCACTCCAGATGGTCCATAGATCTTTTAACTCAAAATTTCCAAGATCCTTGTGATTGCTGTAGGGATTTTAGCAGTTTTCTTAATAAGTAAGGGCGATTTAATATCTGTGGCTGATATGAAATATGCAAAGTTAAGATAAAAGTTTTGTAAATTCAATCCAATTCTAGAACACACAAAAATGTGACCTGGGGTCTCCCCTGGTGGTGTAGCGGTTGAGTGCTGGGCTGCAAAGCTGCCTGCAGCCTCTGCAGCACGGGTTCAATCCCGGCTGGCCCACGAGGGTCCCATACGGCTCACAGACCTCTCCTGCCACAGACCTCTCCTGCCGTGCCCGCTGCTCCCCTCAGCAGTGTATTTCGTCAGTCTGCCTGTTCTGTTCCCCGCTCTAGCTCTGTTGAATTCTCTCACCCTCCCATGCTTCTGACTGTACCCAGTGCTTGTATAAATAAATTAATTTAAAAAAAAAAGAATATGTTAAAAAATGTGACCTGTTTTTTAATTAGGAGCCAGGATGAGTGAGTTCTCAGTAGAGACAATGCTCTCTGCCCACCCAATCTTATTGTCCGGATTTAGGAAGGAAGGGTTGGCATTTAGCATACCCAAACTGGCTTTTATAAAGTCCAAATTATATGTTTTGACTTCACAAGAGTGAATTTCCAGACTTCAAGATGGAGACAGTAATTCATATTGATATGCATTTAGTGTGACCCTCCCCCCTCACCCCAGCATACACAGGTCAACTGGATTCCAAACCCATTTATACATCCAAATGCTCTCGTCATGAGAGACTGCTATTTAGCAAGTCAGGGCAGGGGTGGGAGAGAGAGCTTTAATATCTCTTTTTAACAATCTACAATATTCTTTAACTCTTCTTGCCAGTTTGCACTATACTTTTAAATCCTTTGGAATGGTTTGGTGTTGATGGCAGCAATTAGTATTGATGATCTATTTTATGTATTTTGCAATTAAACAGAAAAACACAATTTGTAGCATTATGGTAAGAATTTTGATATGATATACTCCAGGTGATTTTATGTTTCTCTAACATTTATAGAACTTATACTTCATCTCATATAGCCTTCCTCCTCTCTCTCTCTCTCTCTCTCTCTCTCTCTCTCTCTCTCTCTCTCTCTCCTCCCAACTCCCTCCCTTACTCCTCTGTCCCTCCCTCTTCTCCACCCCAGCAAGAGGTGGCAAACTTATATGAACCTTATTTGCTAATATTCTGAAACACACACACACATTTTTCTCATTCTTACTTACTCCACTATTCATGAAAACTGGATCTAAAAATGAGACAAATCTCTACCATGTTAATATACTCTTAAATCCTCACAATCATTCTATGGAAAAATACCATATTCCTAGACAAGTTCTACTGGGAGAGATAATCTTTGGCTGTTGGTCAATAATCCTTTTAACTTCCTTAATCTTTCTCCAATTCATTTTGACCTATATATCTCAATTCTCTGTAAGTCCCTCCTGCCCTAATTACCATAGATGAGTGTGGTGGTTATGCAAAAGTACTATTCTTGATGAAACTAAAAGGTAATTTTCTCTAACAGTTTATACTCTTTCTGTTGAAACATTAAATTCATCTATTCAGGACCTCCCTGGTGGCGCAGGCGGTTGAGCGCCGCACTGTGAAGCTGTCCACAGCCTCTGCAGCGCAGGTTCGATCCCGGCCAGCCAGCGAGAATCCCACATGGCACAGCAGACCTCTCCTGTCTCGCCTGCTGCTCCCCTCAGCAGTGTATTTTGTCAGTCTGCCTGTTCTGCTCCCCACTCTGTCTCCAGTGAACCCTCTCACCCTCCCGCACGTTTGGCCTATATTCCGGTTCTTCTATAAAAATAAATAAAATCTTTAAAAAAATAAATTCATCTATTCAACATATATTAATTAGCTACCATATGCCAGGCATTATTCTAGGCATCAAGGATACAGCAGTGAATGAAACAGGAAAAATTCCATACTGTCATGTAAGTAACCTCCCAGCGCACGGTAATATGAATTTCTATGGGAGTACAGTCCTCTGTTAAAAGACAAACTCACTTTAGAGAGTATCCACCTCTTTCTCATCTTTGTACCCATCTCTGGACAAGTATTTGATTATCAGTAGGAAGAAAGATCTTCATAAAAAGAACAGAAAAATCTATCTCTTTCATAGCTTCAGAATGGCTCCTTCTCTTTGCCCAACATACATATACCTGAGGTACCATTTGTCTTGAACTTATTGAAATCTTTCTTTTACAGTATTATGTTTTAAAGAGTACTCTGTACCTATTAGCCCTCTCTCCTTTCACTGCACCCCACTCTTTACTAAAATTGGATTACTGAGGGTTGACAATTACCTACAGGAAACACCCAAATATTCTTTAGTACCCTCAATCTCTCTAATTTCAGAAAAATAATCCCCCACTGCCACTAGAATGTTCCAGATGGGTATCCCAATGATATTAAAAATTTTGGATTGGAGCCTATTACCTCCTCCTCACAAGAAGACTCATGTGGAAGAGGATCATGGTGGTTCAGATATGTGTGGGGTAGGGGGATGGACTTGAGGGTCTCTCATGCTCCTGGCTGAAGTGGGAGAAACTGAGAGACACTTACAGTTCTCTGCTCTAGCATCCTTGGAGATGACTGGGTGGTGTGTGAATAGGGAGCCTCAGTGACATGGTCAGGCTGGGTTTGGAGAAATACCCCCATACCTCCACCCCGTGGATCTTTAGTATCTGTCAACCAGTGACCCCAATTCATGCAGAGTCAACCTCCTATTGCCTCCCCAGGCTATCTGACTATAAAAAACAAATTATATATTCATAAAGTCTATGAAATGTGAAAATGTCTTCAATGAAAGAATTTTATTGAGGTTAGTATATTGCTGGGCAAGGCTGGTGGACCTGCCCATTGCCAAGAGGACTCAAGCACCTCTGGTGATGCCCCGTGTAATACACATGTTGACTTCACTATGGATCAAGTCCAGAAACTCAATGTTGCAAGTACTCCTGTGGGCTCATGCAGACTAGATGCACAGTAGACCTAGATTCTGAGGCATTTGCCATCTCCTATGTTCTATCCATTATTCAGTTTTATTTTGATTTGCACATAAACTTGCTTACTTTCTAAACCAGCCTCTTGACATGCCTGGTACCTGGCATCTGTCACAAGCACTCATTCCCAGAGCTGTAATCTCAGAACAGAACTTGGGAAAAATCCCAAGAACTTTTACTGTCTCTTGTTTGGAAAGGTTATAGGTGATTGCTTTAGAATCTAAAGCAACTAAAATCATGGTAGTGCTTTTCTGAGGTACAGCATGACTATGGGTTTCAATTTCCTCAAAAATAGAGACCAAATAAAATGCTAAGCAAATGTATCATAAATGAGACTTTGTCCTGAAATGCTTTAATGCACTTAGCCTTTTCAAATGGCCACAAGTCTTCAGAATATTAAAAAATGTGAACTAAGCAATTTACTAGCCAAACAGACAGAAACATAAACTCTAACTTAGACATCTAGTAGAACAAAAAATATAGATTGGCCTATGTATTCCAAAACCCAAATCCTACACTGACATTCATTTTGCAAGAAAATTAAGTGCATTTCATGGATTCATTGTCAACATAACAAACTTATTCTACTGGTTCCCTCTGTTTTCTTTTTTTAATTGAAGTAACGTTGGCTTAAAATACTAAATATAGTTCAGAGTAATAGGGTCACATCCTAACATCTTCAGATAGATGTGACCACACAACACTTACCACCAAGTGAGTGGTGAGGCCACCACCATGGCCCTCCACCATTGTCAACTGGGCCCCTCCACATTTTGCTCACCACCTACCCCCTCAACTCTCGTAGTCTCAATTTTACAATCAGATTTCTAGGATCTGTTTTTGGTTTGGTTTTATCTGACCTCGTGTTTTGTTTCTCTATATTCCACATATAAGTGAAACTACACAGTAATTTGTCTTTCTCCTTCTTATTTTATTTCACTTGGCATTATCCCCTCCAGTTCCATCCATGTTATCACAAATGGTGAGAGTTCATGTGTTGTTTTTTATATAGCTGAGTAGTATTCCACGGTGTGTATATACCACATCTTCTTTATCCACTCATCTGTTCTTGGGCACATAGGTTGCCTATATAACTTGGCTATTGTAAATGCTGCTGAAATAAACACAGGAGTGTACATACCTCTTCAAATTAGTGTTTTTGCATTCTTCGGGCAGATACTTAGGGGTGGAATTGCTGAATCATATGGTAGATCTATTTTTAATATTTTGAGAAGCCTCCATACTGTTTTCCATAGGGGCCAGTGCATATGCCCACCAATAGTGTAACAGGGGTCCTTTTTCTCCACTTCCTCATCAAACACTTACTGTTTCTGGTGTTCTGGTGTTTTGGTTTTTTTTAAGATTTATTTATTTATTTATTTATCTAACTATTTATTTATTTATTTATTTATACAAGAATTGGGGTACAGGCCAGATGTGCGGGAGGGTGAGAGGAGTCACCGGAGACAGAGCGGGGAACAGAACAGGCAGACTGACGAAACACACTGCTGAGGGGAGCAGCGGGTGAGACAGAAGAGGTCTGCTTCGCCATGTGGGACCCTCACGGGCCAGCTGGGATTGAACCCGCACTGCAGAGGTCACGGACAGCTTCACAGTGCGGCCCTCAACAGCCTGTGCCACCAGGGGAGGCCCTTTCTGGTGTTTTTGATATGGGTCATTCTCACAGCTGGGAGATGATATCTCATTGTGGTTTTGATTTGCATTTCCCTGATGATAAATGATGTTGAACATTTTTTCATATGCCTGTTTGTCTTCTGTATTTCTTCTTTAGAGAAGTGTCCATTTAGCACCTACCATTTTTTATTTATTTTTTATTGTTTGTTGTTGTTGTTGAGTTCTCTGTAGATCTTGGATGTTAGCCCCTTGTTAGATGTATGATGTGCTAATATTTTCTCCCAATCAGTAAGGTATCTTTTCATTTTAATGATAGTTTCTTTCTCTGTGTAGAAGTTATAACATTGTTTTATATTCTGAGTCTATAAAATTTTTTAAAAAATAAATTTAAGACATTTTTCTACTTCAAATGTATGTGAATAGATTTATTCATGCAACACATATGCTGGGAATACTATATAAATTGCCAAAGTTTCCTCTAAAAGAGATATATAGTCAAATATCAGGAAGAATTCATTAATTCACATTTACTTCTTTTTGGTTAATGCATTGAGCATAATTTTTCATTAAGTATATTTCTGATGCCATCATTAAAAAAAATCCCTTATCTGAGTTCTATTTTCCAATTTCAGGCAGCTCTTTTCTGAGATGAATAAAAAAAATAATAGTACTTTGTGAATTATTTAAAGTGCATTATGTATAGGGTGAATGTTTAATTTATTGTCAAGACCGGATAAGTTTTGAGAATGAATGGAGTGTTAGGAATTGCATTGAGAAAATGGGCTTTAAAACTGGGACTTAATGTCATCCTAAATATGAATTATATCTTCAATATGCTACTAACAGAATAACATTAAGTACCACCAATGCTAGGTCAGATTATCAGGTCCATAATCCAACAAGCCAAGGATAGACACTATGTATATAAACTTTATAGTGGCAGGAGCCATAAAAGTCCCCATCAACACCATAATTTTAATGTATTTAATAATATTTTATAATTTATACTACCATCACAGTATCTCAGTTGCCAAGAGGTCAGAATTCTAGTGACAATTGTTTATGTCATTTAGGCACTGTTCTGAGGCCCTACCCAGGCTACTGGGTGTAGAAAACCACCTGCCATCAGAATAAAGTGATAACTGAAAGAAGAGGGAAGATTTAGAACAACTATGAAAAAGAGAGAGAACTAGAATGACAATGGGGTGCACGCTTCACATAGGAAAATTTATGTGTGGCACCAACATTATTCAGTGATGACTATTTTCAGGGAGGATGTTAATACTTTAGCATTTTTTGGTTAAAAGAGTAGGGGAGTATGCTAGAAAAACAACCTTCAAAATGTAAGTTTTGGCACATTCATAGGGATTACATTTTAGTTATTTGGAAACTAACATGTGGAATGTTTTATTCTTGGACAATATCTGATAAATGAGGCATCCCTGTACTTCCTTTCATTTGACCTGAAATTATCTCTTCTAAATTCTTCTAAATGGTGCTTTGTTGAAAACTGATCTGAATTAACCCATTCATGGTATCAAGGAACCTGACCATAGAATCTCTCAATCTTCTACCTAAAATGAAAACTTTAAAAATTAATCTTCACAGGGCAAGCTCTTTCACTCCCTCTATCACTTTAATATCCAGTTTCAAATGTTTACCAGTTATACCAGTTCTTTCCAGGACTTTAAGCTGCATTAATGTATATATTCAAATCATATTCATTACCAGGAGCAGGAAAGAATGGTTTCTGTTTTGCTCTATTCATTCTATTCTATTCAGAGAGCACAAATAATATCTGCATCAATTTTGCTGGTTGGTGAAAATGAGGCCCAACAACTATCTTTGCAAAACCTTTCAGTCTAATTGGGGTTTTATAGTTGAAAAAGAAAAAAAAAACTAAGAAATAGTCATCTATCCAACAAATTTTTATTAGCTGTGCTAGGCATTGTTGTAGGCACATGAAAACAATGGTGAACAATAACTACTAATAAATCATAAAAAGTAAGAAGAAGGTGGAGCAGTGTACAGTGACAGAAAATGATGGAAGACTAACATTTAGGCAGAGGCCAGGTGGTCACTGAGAAACAGGAAATCTGGGGGGGAAAACCCGTCGAAGGAAAAACTTAAGTGGAAAGGTCTTGGGGAGGGTACCTTTTTCTCCACACCTTTGCCAACACTTGTTGTTTCTGGTCTTTTTGATATGAGCCATTCTCACAGATGTGAGGTGGTATCTCACTGTAGTTTTGATTTGCATTTCCATGATGATACTACTTAAGTTTAAGTGAAGACAGTTGCATAGTAGTTTCTTTCTTTGAATCATGTTCAATTGTCAAGATGAAGTTGAGGACGAGCATTTGGAACCCATGCATTTGGTTTAACCAGGGTTAGGCCAGAAGTTGAAGGTAGTTCAAATAAGTGACTACATTGACAGACTATGGCAGCTAAGATGGGAAGGAACGACACAAGGAAAACCATCCCTTTAATTATTGAAGCAAAAAAAAAAATCAAATACTTGGGAATAAACCTAATGAAAGTGGTAAAGGACCTATACAAAGAAAACTATAAAACACTGTAAAAAGAAATAGAAGACACAAAGAAATGGAAAGACATCCCCTGCTCATGGATTGGAAGAATTAACATTATCAAAATGGCCATCCTACCAAAAAAAAATTTACAGATTCAAAGCTATTCCAATAAAAATTTCAATGACATTCTTCAAAGAAATAGAACAAATATTGATGAAATTCATATGGAGCCACCAAAACTCCGAAAAGCCAAACCTCTCCTGAAAAAAAAGAAGGGAATGAAGGCATCACAATCCCAGATTTCAAACTATACTACAAAGCCATAATAATCAAAACTGCATGGTATTGGAACAAGAATAGACACACGGACCGATGGAACTGAATAGAAAATCCAGAAATAAACCCACAGATTTACGGTCAACTAATCTTTGACAAAGGAACAAAGAATATGCACTGGAGCAAAGAAAGTTTGTTCAATAAATGGTGCTGGGAAAATTGGGTTGCTACATGCAAAAGAATGAAGCTTGACTACTACCTCACACCATGCACAAAAACCAACTCAAAATGGATTAAAGAACTAGACATAAGACCTGAAACCATAAAATATATAGAAGGAAATATAGGTGAAACACTACATGACATGCACCTCAGCAACATCTTTAAAGACTCATCACCCAAAGCAGTGATAGCAAAGGCAAAGGTAAACAGCTGGGATTACATCAAATTAAAGAGCTGCTGTACACCAAAAGAGACAGTAACCAAAATAAAGAGACACCCCACCAACTGGAAGAGAATTTTTGCACACAACACTAATGAGAAAGGACTGATCACAAAAATCTACAAAGAGCTGAAGAGACTCAACAAAAACAAAGAAAATAATCCAGTCACAAAATGGGCAGAAGAGCTAAAAAGGAACTTCTCCAAAGAGGAAATGCAAATGGCCAACACGCATATGAAAAAATGTTCAGCATCACTTGTAATCAGGGAAATGCAAATCAAAACTACAATGAGATACCTTCTTACACCAGTGAGAATGGCACATATTAAAAATCTAGCAACAACAAATGTTGGCGAGGATGTGGAGAAAAAGGAACTCCCCTGCACTGCTGGTGGGAGTGCAAACTGATCCAAAAGCAGTGTGGAAAGCTGTGCGGAGATTCCTCAGCCTGCTAAAGATGGAGCTTCCATATGATCCAGCAATTCCACTCTTGGGTATTTACCCAGAGGACACAGAATCATTAATTCAAAAGGGCACCCACACCCCTATGTTTATAGCAGCACTATTTACAATAGCTAAGCTATGGAAACAACCCAAATGCCCAAAAATAGATAATGGATCAAGAAGATATTGTACATATATACCGTGGAATATTACTCAGCAATCAAAAAAGAAAAATTCATGCAATTTGCAGCAACATGGATGGAGTTGGAAGGGATCATGCTCAGCAAAATAAGCCAGAAAGAAAAAGAAAAATACCGGATGGTCTCACTCATAGCAGGAATTTAGAAAACCTAAATAAGAGACCAGGAAAAAGACTAATTATAATAAAGTAAAAATCAAAATCAACAAGCAATTATTAACCAGAAACACACTACGGCGGTGGGGGGAAATAGAGGAGGGATTAGGGTCAAAATAAGGGGGGTGGGAATTGTATGGAGAATATAACCAAGTTGAAAATGCATACATTGTGCAAAAACAAAAAATTATGTAAAAAATACATAAAATTAAAAAAATGAAATAAAATAAAAGCAAGTAACTCAGAGGCCAGTGTGTTGTAACAATTCATCAATGAGTCAATCCATCCAATGTCATTTTGGCTATGGGTCATTATGATTTGGGTTAGGACACTGCTCTTCCAGTGCCAATGTAATCACATACAAGTCACAGCCATCAAAGTAAAGCCCAATGAATGAGACAGAATTTGAAGCAACATCTAACTTTCATCAGAAAAGTGTTATTTAATTAAGTAAGTTTAAAAACTTCTGTTCTTCCTAATTTTATCAATTTCCTATTTAGAACTAAAAGTTAAAAGAAGAGCCAAGCATATCTGTAATAACAGAATACCTCATCTTTTGTCTAAAATATAAACAGGAGTAACACTGTAGTACTAAAACATATGTAAAGCCATTCTTGTTTTCTTTACATTAATACATAATGTTTTCATTGTTGCTTTCCAATCATAATATGTGTTAAAAGCGCTATTATTGTTGAAAAATATGTTTCTTTCCTTTGATTTGCTCTTTCTGGCAATACAGAATATTTACATGCAAAAATGCAAAACAGCTTTTCTCCTTGTAGATGATTCACAGTTAAGAAAGGAATAGAATTATTTTATATGCCATTGCTCCACCACAGATCCTGAGAGTCCAGAAAATTCTTCCACATCTATCAAAAGCAGCAGTTAATGCAGCTGACAAGGACACGCAAAGCCATCAAACAGCAGCCAACCTATTTATAATTGAAGGCTTTCTTATTGAACTATTTTTGGTTTCTGTTATATATTATCTCCACCAGAAATGAACCAGATCCAAATGAAATACTACAATAGAACAACAAAACTTCAGTTTTATTTAGAAAAAAGGCCACCTTCCAAACAAGCATCCCTAATCTCTCAAAGACAACGATAAGGCAATCTGACAGCTTTCAAAAGTCAAAGTGACTTTCAAGCACTGCTATTTAAATGGACGGAAATTTCTACAGATGTCAATGAAAAATTTAAAAAGGGAACTAACACTTTTTTTTAAATGAATGTATAAGACTTTAGGATTTATATCAGATAAAAGCTTGTTTTTTGACATTTTTAAGATTAAAAGCAAAAGCAGACCTCTCTTTTCTAAAGCTGTTATTCAAAAAGATTATTCATATAAAAGTAAAACTCTACAGTGCAAATAAAAGCATAAAGCAAAAATTCAGAACATAAAATTTCAAAAGATAAGATAATGCACATGGGTGAGTGTTTCCTCTACACCACAGGACCCAGGGACTAGCGGGACCCTTCTAGTTATTCTTTACAGAAACACCACGGGGAAAGTTCAGTGTTTATCCAGGGAGTTAGACCAACAATTCTGCTAGACAAAGTACATTATTAAGAGGATTCCATTAAGTCAAATGGCATCCGAGATCAAGTCCAAACTGAATGAATAAGAGCTGAAAGATCTTCAGGTACTAAATATTTAAGGCCAATCAAGGCAGAAACACATAGGTAAGGAGACTTGAGAATAAAAGGTGTGGGTAATAAGGAGTCAGGAACTCAAGTCAAAGTTGAGTTGGTAAGGAAGAATGTGGCAATAGAAAGATTCAAAAGACAGCAGCCAGGGCCTCCCCTGGTGGCACAGCGGTTGAGCGCTGGGCTGCGAAGCTGCCCCGTAGCCTTTGCAGCGCCGTTCGATCCCCAGCTGCTGGCGAGGGTCCCACATGGCGTGCAGAACCCTCCTGCTGCGCCCGCTGCTCCCCGCTGCAGCAGTGTATTTCGTCAGCCTGCCTGTTCTGTTCCCGGTTCTGGCTCTGGTGAATTTTCTCACCCTGACTGTACCCAGTGCTTGTATAAATAAATAAATAAATAAATAAATCTTTAACCAAAAAAAAAAAAAAAAAAAAAGACAGCAGCCACATAAGAGGAGGACAGAGTCGTGTTGGAAGAGGTCACATGGGGTGGGAATTGTATGGGGGATATAACCAAGATGAAAATGCATATATTGTGCACAAAGGAAAAATGATGTAAAAAATACATAAAATAAAATAAAAAAAAAAGAGGTCACTCAGGTCTAGGGCTGCTTACCTCATAGCTGACAGAGGCCTGGCTGGACCCCACGTCTCTCCCTGCAAGTCTGTCTAATGTTCTTTCTTATCACAGAAGTATAAGCGTTACTTCCTCAGGGAAGTCCCTCTCGGTCCTAAGACCACATTGTCCATACTGGTCTATTCTCATAGCTTCCCTTATTTCCCTTCTAAGCAGTCTTAACACATATTGTTACCATGTGCATTAAAAGGAGTTAAGAGCACAAACTCAGGAGTCAAACTGAGTTTGAATTTCCTCTCTCCAAAATACAAAACCTATGTAAACCTCTACAAAGACAATAAAAGCACTTACTTAAGAGATGTTGAGAGGAAACATTGAAATAGGCTTTTATAAGAATGTTGGCCACTCAGTTCAATAAGGGATGGCTATTTTTATTTTTTAATTTAATTTTATTTTCTTAATTAGTGAGGATAATTAGGGAAAGACAGCCAACAAAACACATTGTATGACAGACCCCCCCCCCAACAACACAGGATGTGCCCCTTGTCAGCCACTTAGTAGAAAGAAAAACCCATAAAATTCATAAACATTCTATATAGTTAGATGATGTTTCTTAAATATAGGCAGTTCTTGCTGCACACTGTTCCAACTACCATGAATTTTAGTTTTCACGGTTTTTAATTATAAAACCTCAGTGTGCCAACATGGTTCACATTTCAGTTACCATCACCTATCTATGGGGATGAGTCTATCTAATTAAAAATATTACAAAACAGTGAGATACTTGAAGTGGAGATACATGTGGCTAAACCCCCCAACAGTTACCTAACTGTAAAAGATTACAAAACGATTTCAAAATTACCTCCTCTTTTCCTTCTTGAATGATCCGGTCAAAGCAAAAATCAGACTCCTTTCTTGCTCAAGTAAATTCCTGCTCATGTGATTTTTAAAAATCAAAGATTTCCCTAAGAACAGCCTATCAAAAGCTGTGCAACTTCTACAGTTGCTGAACAGTAAGGATTGGTTACATTTAACTGGCTTCTCTTTCTGAGGTCATTTTTTTTTTTTCCTTAGATTTATTTATTTATTTATACAAGCACCAGATATAGTCAGAAGCGCGGGAGGGTAAGAGGATTCACCAGAGCCAGAGCGGGGAACAGAACAGGCAGACTGACAAAATACACTGCTGAGGGGAGCAGCGGGCGAAGCAGGAGAGTTCTGCGCACCATGTGGGACCTTTGCTGGTGGCCGGGGATTGAACCAGTGCTGCAGGGGCTGTGGGCAGCTTTGCAGCTCTGCGCTCAACCGCTGCACCACCAGGGGAGGCCCTTTCCGAGGTCTTACAGGGCATTTTAAAAACAAATATCAATCTTGACATCTGGATTTTTGATTAAAATGTTGTCCAATCCCTTAGCCATATAAGGCACACTTTCAGAAGATGGTACAGGGCAGTTAAAAATCATGCCAAAACATCACTCTGACTGGAAATTTTTATAGTACTTTATTTTCAGCTTATAAACTAATAAATGCAGATAACATGGAAATTCTACAGACCCTGCCAAGCGTGGCCCACTATTCTGGGTGAGCTCTCTATTTAAGCTAATGTGGTGGTGGCACTATTTTATTTTCAGCTATATTTGATGAGAAATAAAACTAATTCATATATTTTTTTTAAAACTAGGTTAAAATACTTTTGACCTTTTATGTCTGGATCAATGATGATATCTTTTCTTCCTTGTATTTTCTATACACATTGCCTAGGTCATTTTATATGAAGCCCACTTTGTATGAAGTTCAACTGAATTAAACTGGTGATACTGCATTTGCAAACTAGCCCAAAGATACAGACACTAATGTGATACCTTTTCCTTAAATAAAAATTCTCCTAAAAGTACAAATACACTAAAATTGTATACTTCAGTGAAGCAGCCATTCACTTAAATGTTGTGAAAAGGCCTTTTGGTTTATCTAAGCCTTTTTTGTTGTTGTTGTTTAAAGATTTATACCCCAGCATACAAGAGCTGGGGTACAGACCAGAGATGCGGGGGGTGAGAGGATTCACCAGAGACAAAGTGGGGAACAGAACAGGCAGACTGACTGAAATACACTGCTGAGAAGAGCAGTGGGTGAGACACGAGAGGCCTGCTTCACCATGGGGGTTGCTCTCTGGCCAGCGTGTAGATCGGTGATCGAACTCGTGCTGCAGAGGCTGTGGATTGCTAGTTTATTAACTTTCTCAAGGTTAATATTCTGGGACTATCTTATAACAGGTTATTTTAAGACATTGCTAGTTAATCCCATTTCATATGGCTTGAAGCGAAATGATTTTTACTCCAGAGAAAATACTATTATAATTAATTTTGGTTATTTAGCACAGTAGCATTTGAATAGCAGAGATTCAATTTTTTGTTAAAGTAAATATTATCTGGTTGTTACTTTGATTCCCAAATAATTTGACCTTATGGTAGTTCGTAGCTCCTTAAAGGAATTCTGGAGCTCAGATTAACTTATAATATATTACATCTCACTCTATTTTTAGAAAAGTTGAAATAATATCTACTGAACCTCCATTCTAGGAAAATTCCTTATTAAATGTTATGTTTCCGGAGAATGCTGTTGAGCATTAGCCAGTTAAGAGACTTTTCTTCTTTGTGAGAACCCCCTAGTACATTTTTCTCAGAAGTTTTCAATTCCATGAGTTTGAACTAGTGACATTTAAATTTTTATTGCACTGTATCCTGTTCTAATTGTGATTTTCTCCTTACATGCTCTCCTAGAAAACAGAGTCCAGTCAAGGGCTCTCTTTAGGAGGTATCCAAACCCTCACAGCATGCACTGTTTTTCCATAAACCTGACCTCTAGCTTCATCTCACTTTCTTCTTTTATATCCCTTCACAGCCAATTCCTACTCTGAAAAAATCTTGCATTTAAAAAGTGACCTTTGACTTGCAATAGTTTCTCCTTCAAAAATATGGAAAAAGCCCCATGGCCTCAGCATAAGATAAAGCTAGGAAATGCCAATGTTTCAGAAAAACTGTAACAAAAGAAATAATAATTTGTTGCAGGCAAGATTCACCAATGAATGGTAATGGATGAAGTGGTGGATGACGGTCTGAAGAAGAAATAGGGTACCTGCATAGTCTCAAAGTATCTCCTCAAGATATTTTACACATGATAAGATATTTAATATATTACAAAAGCAAACACAGTAACTTTACAGCAGAGAAATGTGGCAGATCTCACTTGAAATTCAATGATCAATATTAGTGTGACTAAAGATATTTATCAAATTCTTGATAAAATGCACTCGAGAAAGGCACAATAGCAATTCTGTAGTATTTTTACCAAAAATGCAGAACCTCAATCTAATAATCATGAAAAAACATTAGATAAACCCAAAGTGAGAAACATTCTACAAAATAATTTGCACTCTCCAGGAGTGTTCAAGGTTATAAAAGAGACAGAGCGACTGAGAACTGTTACAGATTGGAGGAAACAAAAGGTTTATGACAACTAAATGCAACGAGATCCTAGGCTGCATCCTGAAACAACGACAAAATAGTGGGGAAAAGGTGGAGGACACACAAGTTCTGTAGTAATCTACCTGTGTGGATGTGAAGGGTGTGCCAGTGCTCACTCCCTGGTTTCCAGGAATGTAACATGGATAAATAAGACATTGACATGGGGGAAGCTAGGTGATGGATGTAAGGGAATTTTCTACACTACTTTTGCAAATTTTCAGTAAGAGTAAATAAAAAGTTCAAAAGAAAAATTTCAAATATCCATCTTCAATGTTTTTCATAAACCATTACAATTTGCTCTAAGGTAATAGCACTCCATTTTTCTCCTTGGGCTGCCTCAGAAAATTCTTTGTATTTAACACCAATTTAAATATTATACATCAAGGACCATCTTTTCCATAAAACATCCTTTCATTACTAGGGACCTTCTGAGATTGCCCAGCCTTGCACCCTAACCTAGAATTTCATATAGACTTTCAAATTCTTTTAGGTTTGTAGTTCTCATTTAAAAACTCATTTGAAAAAAATCTTAAAATTACTCATTCAATATTAATGTAAACTGCAAAATAACACAAGCAACTGTCACAACATTCAAAGACACTGATGTTTTATGAGATATTTTTCATGACCCAGGCTTGCCTCCTTAGAGTATCCCTACAGTGTCTACTGATCTGTTAAATTCATTCAGTGGGAACAAATGTCCATTTCTTTGCCAAGAGAATACCATAAATGAATATTAAAAACAGTTCTGTTAGCCAAAATTCACATCTGCACACACTTAAAATGTAGCTTTTCTTGTTCTGATAATAATTTGTAATCTGAAAAATACAAAAAATATTACACAATACTCTCCACCTGGCTGGTTAATGAGTATTTTAGTCATAAATATGATGGTACAGTCTATAATGTTATTGAAATTGATTAGCATACTCTAAATTGTAGAACTATGTATTTGCATGGGTGCACACTAGTAACTTATGGGTAGATAGCACAGATATATATATATATATATATATATATATATCTTGGTTATGAATCAGAATATAAACTATTTTAAAAAATGGGAGTTACATTTTCTACCCAATTTGGGGATTCCGATACTTTAAAAGAATTATTCAACTTATCAAACTAATACTGTTTTTATTTTCTTGACATTCAACATTGGTTTACATCACTGTATAACAGTTCAGAAATATAGGATTTCCCCCCTTCAGAGGATGTGATCACATCACACCCACCACCAAGGCCCCCATAGTCCTCTGCCATCATCCACTGGCCCCCTCCACATTTTGCTCTTCACAGCCCCCTTCCCCTCTGCTAGCTTCAACTCTGTAGTCTGTTTTTTAGGGTTTTTTTTATTGGTTTGTTTTTTTTTTCTGACCCAAATAGCTTGTGTAAAATAGAACAGAAATAACAAGTGTTCACAAGGATGTGGAGAAAAAGAAACCTCTGCCTGCTGTTTGTGGGAATGTAGACTGGTCCAGCCCCTATGCAGAAGAGCTTTTCTCAAAATTTTCTTCCCTGTGGAGAAGAAGGTTTCTCAAAATATTAAAAATAGATCTCCCATGTGATCCAGCAATTCCACTCCTAGGTCTCTACCCGATAAATACAAACACAGTAATTCAAAGGAATATATGTACTCTTATGTTCACTGCAGCACTATTTGCAATAGCCAACTTATGAAACAACTTAATTACCCAAGGACAGGTGAATGAATTAGGAAGCTCTTATGATACACAATGGAATTACCATTCGGTTATTAAAAAAAAAAAAGATAAGCTCTTGCCATTTACGACAACATCTATGGAACTGGGGGAGATAATGCCAAGTGAAATAAGTAAGAAGGAGAAAGAAAAATACCAGATGTTTTCACTTATATGGGAAATGTAGAGAAAGAAACTAATATTGTTTTTTAAAAAGGTCATTCATTCACTGAGAATGACATGCCACACACACTTTTTTTAAAAATAATTTTTTAACATGTGCATAGGATAATTATACTATGGCCTGATTTCTATGCTGTTTTGCAAAAATTTCATATTATTTACGTAATAGAGGCTATCAATCCAACATAAGTTATATATGTTGTATGTGATGAAGGCAGACAATAACAAAACTTCACATGCATTTTCTCATCATGTGTGAGCGTGAGTAATGGCTATATGAGGTGGAGAAATTGGAACTGTTGGTGGGAATGTACACTGGTGCAGTAACTATGGAAACAATATGACGGGTTCCTCAGAAAAGTAAAAATTGAGTTACTAGCTGATCCAGCAATTCCATATATGAGTAAATCCCTCAAATATTTGAAAACAGAAACTCAGATATTTGTACATCCATGTTCCTAGCAGCGTTATGCGCCAACGCCAAAATGTGGAAGCCACCCCAGTGTCCATTAACAGGGTGAACAGATGAACAAAATGTCACATAGACATACAATGGAGTATTAATCAGCCATTTTTTAAATAGAAAATTCTGAAACATGCTACAAATGGATAAAACTTCAAAACATTCGGTTAAGTGATAAGTTGCAAAAATACAAATACTGCACAGTTCCACTCACAGGAGTGGATCAAGCACATACAGACAGCAAGTGATCAAGCACATATAGACGGCAAGAATAACAGTGAGGACAAGGGTTGAGGAGGAGGAAATAGGAAATATAATTAAACACATGTGTGCCTAATGGGTATAGTTTCAGTTCTGCAAGATGTAAAAGCTCTGGAGATGGATGGCAGATAGTTGCACAACCATTTAAATGTACTTAATGCCACTGAACTGTATACTAAGAATTAAGTGAATTAAAATAAGCAATAAGAAATAAAAAAAGAAAGGTAGAAGAAAAATGGGATAATGCAAATCCTTGGCCAGAACGCCAAGGGGCTGTGGTGACTTCACTTTGGTGTGGGCACTGGTATTTTGTAAGTTATTAAGCAAGGGAGGGAGCTGTCATAAGTTTGCAATTTCCCTCATTGAGAAGGGATTCAAGTCCCCACACCACTCCCCCCCCCCCCAACACAGACTGCCAGACACCATCCTGGATGTTCCCCAGGGAATGCTGTCCAATAGATCTTGCAATGACTCTGACCTCAGTTACAGGTAAGCTCTGCTTTGCTTGTTCTACTATACCCACCCCATTAAAATAATTTTCTCTGAGGGAAGGGGCTGTTCATATGTTGCCAGCACCTATCAGCAACGAGATTTCTTTTTTGGAAGCATCACTGTCTCAAGAACACACAGGGTATCTCAGTCTTACCTTGTTCTCTTTGAGGCCACATGGTTTTGCTTCCCTCTGGGACCTCAGACTACCAGCCTGCTCTCTCTCGGGGGCAGTTCCACTTTCCCCTTTCATCCCTATCAGACTCAGGCTTGGCTTTCTTGGGGAGAGAAGTCTACAGTCAGAAATGCACACATTTCTTTTTTGCCCCCATGGAGATCCAAGAAGCAAAGAAGAGGGCCCTCTAACAGGCTGCAGAACAGGTCAAGCTTTAGCTTTTCTGTGATGCTAATGAGGGCACAGCCTCCCTGTCCTCACAGAAAGATGGCTTGGGCTAGAGGACAGGGGATTTGAGAACCCTACCACCTCGCAGGCAGGAGTGAGGAGGGACTGGTGACATCACAATGGCATCACTTTTGTTTCTGATGTCAGTTAATGTCATGACAGGACTGAAGGCCACACATGCTTTTCTTTATGACTCTGGTCTCCCAGGGGAAGAAAAGGGGAAGCAGACTGAAGATGCCCTAGGGTTCAAGGGTACAGCAACAGCATAACTAGATGGTGGTTTCTATACATCACTGTTCCACTCACAAAATTGTTACAATAGAGAACATTAAGAAAAAAAACTGGTAAATTTGAAATTCCATGTAACCCCATCCCACTGAGAAAAGAGCGAGCATGTTTCCAATTCCCCACCCCCATGTATAAGCTTATCTAGGACTTACTTTTTCTTAGTTTCTCATCCCATATAAAATTTATCAGAAAACTATGTTGGTTCCAACTTTAAAATCTACCCAGATTCTGACTACCTCCACCAGGGCCGCTCTGATTTAAACTTCTTTTACTGGATTACTACAGTGCCCTTCTAATGGATTTCCCACTCTTTCCTCATTACTATAAGAAATTTCAAGCCTGAGTCAGATCATATCACTCCTGGAATAATACTCAAATGTTCTCCCATTCCTCAGAGTTAAACTCAAAGTCCTTACAACAGCTTCAAGGACATATAATACACAGGACCTTTGGATCCTTCAAACCTCATCTTCTATTGTCTCCCCTGTGTCAACTCTGCTCTCTGCACCCTGACTTCCCTGCTGTCCCCTTAACCATGCCAGCCATGATTTTTGGGTCTTTGCTCGATTTGTTTGCTATGCCAGAAATTCCTTCCTCTAAATATCTTCATGACTAACCTGACACCTTCGTTAACCTTTCCAATAAGGTCAACCATGAACACACTATTTAAATGGTCCCAACCCTAGTACTCCAGCCTTCCTTGATCTTCTCTGTTATTTCTTATTCAATAGCAGTTAGACACGTTTTAAAATTTGATGTTTCTTATGTAGCATGTTCAATCTCACATGATAGTGTGAGCTTTGGGAAAGTACTATCTGCCTATTTTGTTCATTGCTATATTAAGTGTCTAGAACCAATAGGCCAGGCATCAAATGATGAGCATGCTGAGACTGTGCCATTACCTGCTAATTGCCCCTCAATATCCAATCTTCTTTACTTAAAAAAATTATCTCCCCCTCACCAAATTTTCTGTGCTGCAGATACTAACAAGTCCCAGGTGTGACCCTGGAACTAGGATTTCTCCAGTGGAATGTGAGTGAAAATGATGTGCATAACTGACACAGTACTGCCTGAAAAGGCAATGTTTTGTCCTCCTCACATTCTTTTTCCTCCTTCTGTTGGTTGGGAAATCAACTGGAATATCTGTCCTCAAGGGGGTGATGGAAGCTCCATGTGAACATGATAGAGGCATCCCACCAGCCAGCCTGAGTTCCTAAATGACCTAGTGAAACAAAACCATTTGTTCCCACCCTTGGGTCACACTAGTACCTCTAAATTGTTATGTGAGAGAGAAATCAACTTTATGAATTCATTCATCCACTGTATTTGGGGGCTCTTTCTTTCAGCACTTAGGCTCACATTGACAAATATGAAGACCACACACCATTAATCTCTTTTGATTTATCACCATAGTGATTCATGCTAATAGCAGTCTTAATATCAAACCATCTTTGCATTCCTGGAATAAAACCAATATTAAGTAAATAAATAAAACCAAATTAAGTCCAAAAGTAATTGTATATTATGTTTTAAATGATTCTTTTACCTAGTTTTTTACTTTATGTTTTTACAATATTCATAAGTAAGATTAATCTTTTTTATAGATATATATTGTTTGGGTTTTAGTATAAATGTTATGCTAAACAAGGAAAGACTAACAAATGAAAAGACATTTTAAAATTCCTTTCAAAAAGGTTGTAACAATTTATATTCCCATTAATAAGTAGCGTTTTAGAATATTTATTCATTGTGCCCTTAGTATTTGATATTATTAATTTAAAATGGTGGTAGTATTTTAAATGATTTGCTGATTCAATACATGAAAAATAGTAAATTATCTTAATTAGTATCTACTTAATTACTCATGAGGATGAAAAGATTTACTTTTTTGGGTCATGTACTTTCTCAATTTTTTGACTGTGTCTCAAAATGTATTAAATTTAGTTAAATTAATTGACCACCTTTAATATTAATTTATTTAATCATCACATTAGTGAATTAGGAAACGCCATTCCATAGGGAGTAATTCCTTTTCATTATGAACAATGAATAAGACAACTCTCAGGCCAGAGCTCTTCCACTGTTCTCTGCTCTCTAATCCCTTTGTAACTTTGGACACTCAAGCCCGAATACTTAATGTCCATCAGCTCACCCCTTACAGAAAGTCTCTGAACAAAAAAGACAGGAGTATGAATATGGATTCTCAGTCTCTTCACTCTTATTTCATTGAGTCTCCTAATAAATGGAAAATATTTTTGCTCTAAGTATGTAAAATACTACTGAAATGTTGGTGTGATGTTGAAAATATCCATAAAGGCTAGTTGGAATATCAAAATAATTAGTTATCTATACTCTAAGGTCAGCATTACTGTCAAAAAAGCTACTGATTTAAAATATGTAGTTGGGCTTCCCCCGGTGGCACAGGCTGTTGAGCGAAGTGCTGTGAAGCGGTCTGCAGCCTTTGCAGTGCAGGTCCGATCCCCGCCGGCCGGCGAGAATCCTACATGGCATGGCAGACCTCTCCTGTCTCACCCGCTGCTCCCCTCAGCAGTGTATTTCAGTCAGTCTGTCTGTTCTGCTCCTCACTCTGTCTCTGGTGAATTCTCTCACCCTCCCGAGCATTTGGCCTGTAGCCCAGTTCTTACATGCATGAATAAATAAATCTTAAAAAAATAAAATAAAATATGTACTCATCACAGTGGTTAATAATGAACTTATAGGAGATAGTAAAATAAAAGCTGCTTCCAATACATTAAATACACCCTAATAGTTAGGGTAATCATGTAACAGCACTCAAGCTGGAACAGGTTTAAGTGTAAAAGAGGTTGGGGGAAATGGTAAATCACCCAGAATACTGGGACTCTCCTGGGTAAATTGAAATGTAAAAGCACCCTATTTGTGGTAAACTATCAAGATAGTACATAAATTATTACTTTATTATTATTTGCAAGAATTTCATCATTGATGAAGGTACTAATGAAATACAGATAGTTTCCATTTCATTTTATTGTTATTAAAAAAAAAGATGCACTATCTGATAAGATGCTTATAGGTTTGGCCATAAGCAAAATAAGTCAAAAGGATTGTACAATTTTCAGTATTTACCTTAAATACACACACACATACTCACACGCACACATGCAAAAATCTCCACAAAAATAAAAATGAACACACACACACATAAGCACTGGGCACAAGTGCCTGTTCCCAAATCTCTTGCTCCCAAATCTCTTACTTTGTGTATCAATCTCTGAAGATGACAAATAAACCAAATTACTATCTTTTGTTGCACTCATCTATGGGATTTTTCCTTTCTTTTAGATAGAAATTAAGTCCAAAAAGAGAAACCAACAACTTCTGGTTGGTAGAACTCCTACTTACAATAGTAGAAAGGTAGGCTAGAGAATGACAATGGAGGATTAATGTTGTAAATTTTAAATGTTTAATTTAAAAATAAATGATTAATTGATAATTCTAGATTTTATTTTCAAATAATCTTAACAGAAAAAATAATGCCTTTTATTTTCTCCAAATAAAATGTAGTTTTCTAGCCTAAGAAAACTAGACTTTGAAGTTAAGCTATTGATTTGTTCTCCCAGTTTGCTAGAAAATAGGAGGGCTCTTTAACATGCAGCCAAAGCAGCAGAGGAGAAAACAGTTAAAGATTCTCTGGGAAACAGGGAAAGCCATTCTGCAGGGAGCAGCACTTTCCATCTATCCTTGAGTCTCCACGTCAGCATTGAGGTTTACAGCTCCCCTCGGGGGCAGTAAAACCTGAACAATGTAAATATTTGAGCAAGGATGATGCTAGATACACTGCTCTTTTTGTTTAGTAAACAAACATTCCAGACATTTTTCCAGTATTTATTTAGTGGAATCACTGTGAAACAGGTGCCTCCTATCTGAACCAGAAAAAGCAGAATGCTGGGGCTTGATGTAAAAACCGCATCTCTAAGGATCACACAATTTCTCAGGTTATAAAAAGAGATAGGTAAACTGATTTAACTGAAATACTTGGTCTGGGCTGATTAATATATACTGTCCAAATGACAAAAACATAAAGTCCTAGCTTTTGTATAAAATAAGACCCCGATCATTTCATCATTTAAAGAAGGTTTACAATTGAGGTCATTTGAAGATACTTATAACTGAATATAAGTGAACACCAATTCATCACAAAGCACATACACACCCAGTTTCCCCAGTTGTCATTTGTGCATATTTTTTCTTCTGTAAGTTCATTTATTGCTATGTTTAGAGGTGTCATTAAGACCAGTCTCAAAGTGATGGCTTTATACACCCAGAGGTAAATGCCAACTTGAAGTTCATCAACATTAATGGAACTGTGGAAATTATACTGGACTTTGTCAATCAACTTATTGAAATCAAAACTGGTTGAGGATAATATTTATTTTAAAATTTTAAGGATATAAAACTTCATATTTTTAGCAAAGGAAAAAGTTACGGGAAAGATCAAAGTAAAAAGAACAGAATTCAGATTAGAACTACAGGTTAAGCCAAAATGACAATGTCTTCATAAGTTAATATTAATCCTTTAATTATAAATTTCAAAGGTTTAAGTAGTTTCTATGACCTTAGCTTCAAATAATTATGCCATATGGAGCTTTTCTTAAATTTGAAAAAGATGCTGAATTGTTGCTCAAAGACTTTTAATGACTTCAGGCTGGCAGAATTCCAGTATAATCCTTCAGATACCATTAAAATTATAGACCAGGATCCCAAGCTGGTAAGTGCTATGTCAATTTCATAAGAGCATAAGAGCATTTTACTTAGTAGGGTACAGTGTGGAAATGTTTGATGTGTTCGTATATTTTTAAACATCAAATCTTAAAGCTTAAGACAACTACTTATAATGGAGAAGTCACAAAGGAAAAGATGGACAGGATATATTAAATACCAATAAAATACTTGTGTCTCATAAAATGAAAAGGCAAATGGCAAAAATTCTTGTCACAAAGATAAGAGCTTTATCATGTTAAATATAAATCGAGTTTAAATATGGTGATGAGAAAAACATAAAACCCCAATAGAAGAGAATTAGACAGTAGACATGAGCAGGCAATTCTCAATGAAATATAAATAACACAACTATTGTAAATGCTCAACCTCACCTTTAAAATACAAATTAAAAATATTAACTGGTTTTCACCAAAAGAATACTAAAAATTAAGAAAATTACTAACAACAACAGGGACTGGCTAGATAAACAGATATTCTTTTTTGGGGGGGTATAAGTTAGTGTAACTTTGTAAGCAAATTTGCCAGGTAATTTACTGGGATCTTAAACCATAGGGAAAAAATACTGATAAAAATTTATATACGAAGATGCTAATCTACCTCAATTCAGACAGAGTTCTTTAAAGCTAAATATTTTTAAATAAAGGCATATCAAAATTATGCTACATCCATAAAATGGAGATTGTAAAATCTGTATTTTCAAAGAATTTCAAATGACATTGGAATATTCTTAGCTAACTTTAAAAAATGATAAAAGTATTTACTTCTTATGATCTGTTAGAGAAGTTAATATAACTATTTTTCATATACTCATTGAGTAATTACCATTGGTTTTCTCTGGGTAGTGGTAGTAACATGGACTTTTATACTGTTATTTTCTGAAATAGCTTCCACTTCAAGAAAGGTTATTTTAAGAATAGTTGAATAGATTTCTTAAACACTGGTAAAATTTAAATACCAAAGTTTTCATCAGTCTTCCAAAAATGACCCACTACCATCACTTAGCAATATTCTTTAATTTTTCATGGGTTCATATTTTATGGACTTTGTTTCAATTTTGTTTGAAAAAAAATTGAAAGGCTAGAAAACCAGCTTTCACTTTGCAAATGTCAATCATTTACTTTCTTGGATTCTCTCAAGTAGTGTGACCTTGGGGAGGTATTTCATGTTTCTCTTAACTCAGAGCCATTGAAGGGATCATCTGGGTCTAAATCACTGCTGACAGAAACTCAGGTAGGCTCTGCGCTGAGGAATTCTCTTAGAACCTGAACGCTGTAAGCTACTGAGGCAACCCAGACCCAAAGGGGAAGTGACGGATTATTTATATTCTGGTGTTGTTTTCCTCTTCTCCCAGAACCTCAATTTTATACTTAATGTGAAATTTTAATTTCTAAACCCCTCAATTCTGACTCTATTTTGAACTGCTAGCAAATATTTTAACTTTTAGATTTATTAAAATACACTTTCTATAAGAGAGAGTGAGAAGAATTCAAGTAACAGAATCACCTACCAGTGATTTATGAGTGTTCAAATTTATATAGCAATAACTCAAATGTCTCCTAGTTTGTAAAGAAGAATTAAAATTATGTTTGAAAAAAGGTTCATGCTATATACTTAATAAGGAATTACAACACTGAAAAAAAATTTGATTTAGAAGATAAATTTAACCTACTCAAAGTATTTATAGTGGCTTGAAACCAAATTTGGATGAATCAAGACAATTTAAAAAATGTATTTACAGAGGCCTCCTGGTGGCGCAGGCAGCTGAGCGCTGCACTGTGAAGCTGTCCACCTCTGCAGCATGGGTTCGATCCCCGCCAGCCAGCGAGAATCCCACAAGGCAAAGCAGACCTCTCCTGTCTCACCCGCTGCTCCCCTCAGCAGTGTATTTCGTCAGTCTGCCTGTTCTGTTTCCCACTCTGTCTCCGGTGAATCCTCTCACCCTCCCGCACATCTGGCCTATACCCCAGTTCTTGTATAAAACAAATAAATCTTTAAAAAAAAATGTATTTACATTATCACATTCACAGTGGCTGTAATGAATTTCTCAGTTCGTCATCAGACTTGTATTCACTCACTTAACATTTATGAATGCCGATTTTGTACGCAGCACCAAAGAGGATCCAAAGCTTTAGAAACTAATATTTCACAAAAACTGCTTTGAGGGAACTCACAGTCTGGGTCTTCACTGCATTTGAAAATGTTAAACTCCTTTTACTAGTAAGTGAAAAACATTTATCAATTGGAAATACAAATCACTCTTCCTATCAAGAACCCAGCACTTGTATTTTATCCCATGGACTTTGGCGTTGCCTAATTCTGCCAACTCAACAAATTCATGGCATTAAACTCTGGCCCACTTACTGTTCTCATCCCTTTCCCCAGATTTTCTCTGCCAGCAAGTCCCTGAATTCTGATTAGCACCAGGCACCTTTATCTGTGTCAGCTAAAATGACTGTGCTGAAACCCTGTTTCTAACTTCTCGTATTGCATTATCAGCTCACTTCAGAACATTATATTCTTCCAGGTTTATATGCCATGTTCTCTCCCCTACTTACAGAACTCCCTACTCTTCCAGAGCAAATTTCCTTCCTCCTCCTCCTTTCCATCCATCCATCTGCTCAGCCTGGCAGTTGCACCTTCCTGAAACGCCTCCTCTGAGTAGACGACTGTGGTTCTTTACCAAGAAAACAGATGAAATCAGATATAAACTCTTCTCAATCCTCTTCTTTCTTCCTGCCTCCTGGAACATCATGGATCCTGTATTTTGTGTGATTTATTCATACAAGGCAAGTACCTACTGTGTGCTCAGTCTTCTAGGTACTAAGATAGACAAGGTCACATTAATGGAACTTAAGATCTAGTGAAGGGAAATAGAAAACAAAGAAGCCAAAATATAAGTCAGATGATTTCTGACAGTGGATGGAACTTTGAAGGTTGTAGAGGTTGGCAAGCCTTCAGATTAAAGACTCAAGAGGTCAGGGAAGAACACTCTGAGGAGTGCAGAGTGAGGAGCTGGAGGAGGAACCATAAGACGATCCCAGGCAGACGCAGTCCAGCAGGGGCATGTGAACTCCTGGAGGCGGGAGAGAGCAAGGCCTCATTCAGGAACAGGCCCAGGGGCGAGGGTGCTCTGGGGCTGGTAACTTCATTCACACCCTCAGCTCTGCGATCACGAGCCAGTGGATATCTACAGTTCTCTATACCATGAAGCTCTTCCCTTTAGTTCCTTCTCATGTATTTCTTTTTTTTTTTTTTAAATATTTATTTATTTATTTATTTATACAAGCACTGGGTACAGTCAGAAGCACGGGAGGGTGAGAGAATTCACCAGAGCCAGAGCGGGGAACAGAACAGGCAGACTGACGAAATACACTGCTGAGGGGAGCAGCGGGCGGCAGGAGAGGTCTGCGCACCATGTGGGATCCTTGCCCGGCGGCCGGGGATCGAACCAGCACTGCAGAGGCTGTGGGCAGCTTTGCAACCCAGCACTCAAGTGCTGCGCCACTGGGGAGGCCCGCTTCTCATGTATTTCAAGACATTTTCAACCTAAAATACACTTCTCTTAACTCCCGCTGCTCTTTGGAACTACCCCTGCCTCTCACGATCAGATTTTCTAAAACAATAGCTCATTCACCGATCTCCACTTCCTCACCACTCTCTCACTTATCTTTTGCAACCAGGTTTTTGTCCACACGATCATTTTTCAGGGCTCTGTCCAAGGTAATCACTGAATTCTCAGTTTCATACCCCAGGACCTTCCTCCACCCCCATTCTTCCTGATTTTCTGTCACACTCTTGACAATCCTCCTTTCCAAACACTCTCTTTATTTCCATGAAGAGACATTTCTTCTCATATTCTTCTTACCTTGATGACCCTTCACTGACTGTTTCCTCTGGGACCTCTCGATGAAGTTCTTCCTTCACAGCTGTTCCTTTCCTGCCTGTACTCTGCCCTCTCTGTGGGTGACTCCCATAACTGTTTTGTTCCAGGCCCGCCTTCTCTTTTCCACCAGATCCCTTCAACAGCAAGAGAGGCTCACGGCTGGGTATAGCAGTGGTACTTCAAACTCAAGTTCCTGACTGAATTCATCTTCTTCTCCAAACCGGAAACTTCTCTTACATTTCCTAATTTATATGAAAGTATATTTTATTTTTATGATGCTTTTTAGATTTGTCTCCTCTGGTTCACTGTTGTTGCTTCACTCACTACTTTCATGCCCCTTTTGTGTGTCCTCAGGACCTCTCGCCTGGATTAATCCAGTCCTACCAACTACTGCTGCTATGGCATGTTGTGCACACGGGCAGATTTTCCAAATAAACTCCTGAATCTTAACACTTTATTGCTTGAAAACCTTCAGGAGCCTCTCACTGTTGATCCAGTGAAGCTGTAATTCTTATCACAGCTTTGGAGACTTCCAGCAACACCTAGCTGTCCTTCAGCTTGATCACTAGCCACTCCTCTCCATCAACCTTTTAAGCTCTGTAAATGGTTTTGTTTGCTTATGGTGGTGTTATTCTTTTGGCTGAGAATCTTGCATTTCTACATCAAAGTCCTACATGTTAGTTATATTTAGTTCAAGTGACATCTCTTCCAGTTAGTCTTACCAGATTTTTTTTAACAGAAAATGTCCCCCCAATTCCTATTCCACCTTGTATGATAGTTATTTGTGTATGAGTGTATATCTTATTGTTTTATCATTTCCTGGAGAACAGTGGCTTTTTTCTTTGCATCCCACAGTGCCTGAGATAATGCATTTCTGGGATATAGAAAACTGGCCAGAAGTATTTCCCAAATATATTTACTAATGGTTTCTATAATAATTTTTAAAAATTAGTTGAAACTTTTCAACTAGTAACACATATCAATGTATCTTTGAAAAAGTTCACATCCTAATAAAAGGAAAAGTAAACATTTAAGATGTGGATATATAATACAAGAAAATTAAGACCTAAATTGTATGTGTTATACCTTTCTTAAATCAAGATGCATTGGTTTCTGTGCCATTTAAGAACATTTAATTAGAAATACTTTCAACTGTTGGCAAAGGTGACTGCAGCCAAGTGAGGTGTAAGTTACCAGAAAAGATAAGCAACCATCATCACTCTCTACCAGTCAGCTTTTATTTGCTATTATCAGAAGTCTAAAACTATCCCATATAAAGGAAATTTCCCTATTTCTTGAAACTGTATATCTTAGCATCAAAACATTATTTTGTATTGTTCTGAAGGAGTTATCACTAACGTCCTCACTTGGATGTATAAAGAGCATCTCAATTCAAACATGTGCCAAATGGCCCAACCTGTCGCTCTTGCAGTCTTCTTCCTTCCTGCCAAGGGTAACTCCATTCATGTACCCACTCCAGCCAATCACCTTGGAATCACTCTGGACTGCTCATTTGCATTCTCGTGCTCGCACATACATGATCAGCCCCCCATCTAAACCAATTACAAAACCTATCAGAACCTCTGGGCCTCCCCGGTGGCGCAGCGGTTGAGCGCTGGGTTGCGAAGCTGCCCGCGGCCTCTGCAGCGCCGGTTCAATCCCCGGCTGCTCCCCGGCCACATGGAGGGTCCCACATGGCGCAGACCTCTCCTGCCGCCCGCTGCTCCCCTCAGCAGTGTACTTCGGTCCTTCTGCCTGTTCTGCTCCCCGCTCTGGCTCTGGTGAATTCTCTCACCCTCCCGCGCTTCTGACTGTACCCAGTGCATGTATAAACAAGCAAACAAACAAACAAATAAATAAATAAATAAACATGCCTCTAAAAAAAAAAAAAAAAAAACCTATCAGAACCTCACCTGAATCTGCTCAGTTTTACCATCTTCATTGCTACTCTACAAGTCTAAGCCTCTATCCTATCTTGTCTAAATTTGCAATAGCTTTGACCTAATCTTCTTTCTTCCTTCTTTGGCTCAATTCAGTCTATTCTCATCAGGGCTGTCAGAAAGAGCCATTCAAATGTGAGTCAGGTCCTGGTATTCTGCTCAAAACCCACCAGGCTTCCTTCCTCACAGAGGGCCAAACCAGAGCCTATTCGAGACCTATGGGCCTGTTCCATCACCTGAGCTTTGGTCCCTGACATCATCACCTCCTCCTGCTCAGTCACCTTTTCCAGCCACTCTGTTCTTATTGCTGTTTCTCCAAGAAGTCAGGCTCACTCATGCCTTTTAGGGTACTTTTTCTATTTGTTTCTGGATTCAGAGCTACACTGCAAAAGGTAAAGTCTGCTGAAATTAAGGTACTATAAAGTAAATTCCACAGGCTGGCAATGTGTGTGCCTGGAATAGTGCCTGGAATGTAGTGTCTACTCTATAAAGGTGAGGAAAAAGAGGTGAGAAAAATAAAACAGGACTAGAAGATTCCTAACTTACCTTTTTCAAGTTATGTCAAGTAACAAGTGTGCATTTGTTTATTTATTTTTTTAACACCATCCTTAAAAACTGGAGAAGGGGGAAAGAAATAAAGAAAGCATAGGAAAAAAATACTGGAAACCTGTACAGGTTCTCTCCTGGTCATTAGGTGAGATTTTTAGTGACACATAGTTGTCATGATTGACAACAACTCACACTCAATACTCAACTAAAGCATTTTTACTTTTCCAGACTACCAAAAGTAAGAATACTTGAAATTGTACATGGAATATAAGTCAACCCAAATCTATAAACATTACATTGGTATTTATTTCAAACATAGATAATCTAAAGAAACTTTTCCCAATCTGAAATAATCTGGGCAAATATGTCATTATTTTTTTTTTTTTTTTTTTTATAGAGGCATGTTATTTATTTATTTGTTTGTTTTTGTTTTGTTTATACATGCACTGGGTACAGTCAGAAGCGCGGGAGGGTGAGAGAATTCACCAGAGCCAGAGCGGGGTGCAGAGCAGGCAGAAGGATCGAAGTACACTGCTGAGGGGAGCAGCGGGCGGCAGGAGAGGTCTGCGCGCCATGTGGGACCCTCCTCCGGTGGCCGGGGAGCAGCCGGGGATCGAACCGGCGCCGCAGAGGCCGCGGGCAGCTTCGCAACCCAGCGCTCAACTGCTGCGCCACCGGGGAGGCCCAATATGTCATTATTTATGTTACACTGTTAGCAAAAGTTGCAAAACCTAGAAGTTATTAGTAGATGATCAAGGAAAGATCTGAAACCTAGTCTTAATCTAGAAAAAATTTAGGGCCTAAGTATTTAACCTAAGTATTTTTATTTTTAAGATTTACTTTATTTATTTATGCATACAAGAACTGGGGTGTAGACCAGAGGTGCAGGCAGGTGAGAGGATTCACCAGAGACAGAGTGGGGCACAGAACAGGCAGATCTACTGACATACACTGTTGAGGGGAGCAGTGGGAGAGACAGGAGAGGTCTGCTGCGCCATGTGGGTCAGCTCCCTGGCAGTGGTTGAACTCATGCCACAGTGGCTGGCAATAGCTTGATAGCACTGAGACTTTAAGCCCTGCGCCACCATGTAGGTCCAAGCCCAAGTATTACTAATCAGTATAACATTGGACAATATTACATTGCAACATGTATTTAACTCCTATGGATTGGGACATTCCAGACAAACCTTTCCAAGAAATTCAAGGGAAAAGTTAGGAAGTTTCCTAGATTATTTTAATGGTGCTTAGACACATAGCAACATACTTAAATTGTTCATTTTGAACAGTTTCTAAATTTGAAGAATATTCTACATTCACCTGCTTTCAGAGGACAGCAGCAGTATCAAACATGGGGTTCAGTTGTCTATTGGGGAAGGAAATTCTATGGGGACTCAATCTGAGGGAGTGGTGGGAAGCAAATATTGTTTAAAAAAAATAAATTTCAAAAAAAAATCCAGGCAGAGGGCTTACCTTTTCCAGTGTCATCTCTGTCTCAGCAGCGTGAGTCTTTTTCAGCTCGATTTTCATCTTTTCTGATTCAGCCTTCAGTTTGCTGACAGCACTCTCATGGTCCCTCGCAGCCCTTTGCTTTTCCTCTTCACGAAGAAGACCAAGCTCTACCAGCTGCTGCTTGCGCTGTGAGTTCACGTTAATCAGCTCTTCTCTCAACTTGTGAACCTGGGCCTCCATGTCAGCAATAACCTTGTTTTTAAAAATGGAAAATGGTCAGAAGATATGAAAAAGAAACTCACAAAAGAACTGCAAAAAGTCAATAAACACAATTTCTTCCCTTCCTCATCCCTCCTTTCCTTTCTTCTTCTTCCCTCATTCTCCAATCCCATGCCGTTACCTCCCAGTTCAGAGGTAAAATATTTCCTAGAACATTGTGGCATATACAGTTTATTCAACTTTATTTGTTTCTAATATCTATGTAGTGAGTATATTACATGTATTCTTCTGTAACTTGCTTTTTCAAATTTTTAAATTATGTTTCTGAGATTCACCCAATATGAACTTTTTTTTTTTTATTTCATTGATTTCTGCTCTTATATTTATGTCTTTCCCTATACTTACTTTGGGCTTATTTTATATTCCTTGCAATTTCTTATTATAGATATTTAACACATTTATTTTTATACTCTCTTCTTTCCCAATTTATAAAATTAAGATGATAAACACTCCTTTATTGCTTTAGTTTCATCTCTTAGATTTAGATATGAGGTATATAGATATAGAGGTATATAGATATGAGGTATATAGATATGAGGTATTTTCATTATTATTTAGTTTGAAACACATTGAAACTCCCATTATTATTCTTTTTCTTTGACGATGAATTCATGCTAATTTACTTAGAAACATGTATCTTAGTTCCTAAACACATATGGGATATTAGTTTTCTAAGGATGTTGTAACAAAGTACCACAAACTGGGTGGTTTAAGAAAATAGAAATATATGCTCTCACAGATCTACAGGCTAGAAGTCTGAAATCAAGGGTTGGTTCTTTCTAGAGGATGCCAGGGGGAATCTTGTTCCAAAGTCTCATTCTAGTTTCTGGTATTAGCTAGCAATCCTTGCTATTCCTTGGGTTGTAGACACATCACTATATCAATGCCTCCTCCATCTTCACAAGGCTTTCTTCTGTTTGTGAGTCCAAATTTCCCTCTTCTAAGAATACTGGTAAAAATGGACTTAGGGCCCATGCTAATTCAGCATGACCTAATTTTAACTTGATTATATCTGCAAAGACCCTACTTCCAAATAAAGTCACATTCAAAGGTTCTGGGTTGACATGAAATTTGGAGGTAACATCAATCAACTTAGGACATGGAGTTTAATGTTTGCCCTGTTGTTATTCACTTCTAACTGTGGCCTAAGAGTATAGCCTAATTCTTTGAAAATTGTTGAGGTTGCTTGATAGCAAGTTATATAGATGATTTTTAAGAAGTCCCATGAATGATTGCTAAGAAACAAGTATTCTATATTTTCTGTAATTGTTGGGTACTGTGTTCCATAAAAGTTCATTACATTAAAGCTTGTTTGTTATGTTGTTAAAATCTTCTACATCTGATTTTCTTTTTTGAACTTGCATTATTACTTTAAAATGCGTGTTAAAAATCTCCTAATACAATGATAGATTTGTCTATTTATATTTGAAGCTCTGATAAATTTTCCTTTATATATCTTGAGGCATTAAGGTCCAAATATATTCTGTATCTTACTGTTATTTGACTTTTTGTTATGAAATAGTGATCCTTAGCCTCTATATATCTCTAGTATTGATTTTGCCTTATAATCTTTATTGTCTGAGATTAAGAGATATTCATAGCAGCTTGTTGGGGGAAGACAGTATTTGCTTGGTAGGTTTTATTCACTCTTGTTCAAACCTTTTGCAACCTCAAGTTTTAGAGAGTCATCTTACCAATAGCATAAATATTTTGACATCTAAAAAAATCAAATCAATTTTTGTCTTTTAGATGAAGCATTTATCCAATTTATTCCATTAGTTTGTATAAGCTAACATAATTGTCTTTATTCTCTTTTTGGTATGATTTCTTATGTTTTCTGTCATCATCATCATCATCATTTGCTTTCTTTGATCATAAGTAAATAAAATGTTCCTTTCAGTCTTCTTCTCTTTTCTGGTTTTTTTAGTGACACACTGTATTTTCTTCTCATGGTAACAATAAGAGGCCTCAACACCCATACTTCCCTTCTAAATTTCAAAGTTAATTGTTTTGGATATCTTCCTAAATACTAAAAGAAACTTAAACTTTTTAAGTCCTGTTGCAGGCTTATTAATTTTCCACAGTTGTGATTTTTCCATTCACTTTGTTTTTCTCAATTCAATGGTGCTAATTATTATACTTGGCCAGTAACTGTTTAGAATACTCCCACATCTACCATTGTCTTATTCATCATTCCTTCTTGCAAGTAACACCTCCTGTCAAACCGTTTTCTTTTAGTCCAAGTGCATCCTTCCCAATGTTTTTTTAAAGTTTAGTGGCAAGCACTCTGCTTTTACTGATCTGAAAATATTTTTATGGGTGTCAATAAAAAGTCAGCTGTTATATATTTGAAGATAATTTGTTTATCTCTCTGCCTTCTTTTAAGCTCTCCTTTTTGTCTTTTGTGTTCTTCTGTTTATTTGGTTCCTTCAAGCACAAACATGTTTTTATTTATTCTGATGAGACATTTTAGTTACTCTGTTGAATATGCCTTTAACGAGGACTGCAAAGCTCTTAGTCATAACATTGAATGTTGCTGTTTCATTCTTCTCCACTCCTTATGGAACACATTTAGATGTATATTAGAATTTATTATTTCATTTAATTTTACTGCTCATATTTTTCCTTTCACCTGTATTCTGCATATTTTCCTCTAAGGTACTCTCAAATCCATCCAAATTCTTAATGTTATTTGTTTTTCATTTTTAAAAGTTTTATTGTTTTTCATATATATTCGGTAATTTTTTTTAACTTCCTGGCTACTTTAAATCTTAAATACCTTTAACATCTTTAAACATATGACTATTTTCTATTCTGTGACCACTGATGCTATTTCAAGTCTTTGAAGATCTCAGTTATGCTATTTCAAATTTCTGAAGACTTTTGGTTCATGGTACCTTGTTTTTCTCATGTTGTGTGTTGATACTCTTTTTAAATGTGGTCTCATCTTTACTGAAACATTATCCATTGAAATTAAAAGTAGACTCTGTAACAATCATATGACTTTGACAGATACCTAGAGAAATCAGGATCTCTGCATAACTTTAAAATAGTTATCAGCCTTCAAATTTTTCAGAATACTCTGAGTGACTATGAATTTAGATATCAGATCCTCATGGAAACTGGTTAAAGTCAAGATTTTTCAGAGACAACCCCTCACTCAATGCTAAAAATGAAGTAGATAACCTTCCTGCTTCTAATTCACTGGTTTTTAATTCACCCATACAATTTTACAATTGAAGAACACAGTTGAAATAGAAAGACGCTTAGGGAAACATAAAATGCCAAAAGAAGAAATAGAATGACTAAACAGTCTAATTTTAAAAAGTGAAAGAATCAATAAAATCTTCCCACAAAGAGTACAATGAGCCCTGATCATTTTACAGGTGAGGTCCAAAGAAATAAATTATCTGAAAATTACCAAACTTTTTAGAAAATAGTGAAAAAGAAAAATATGCTCAAACTACTTCAGAACTCATAATTTTAACACCAATAACAAGAACAGGAAGACAAAAATTATTGGCCAACTCATTTATAAACATAACAGAAAAGCTTAAATAACTTATTAGAAACCAAGTCCAGAAATGTATAAAAATAAAATATGCAATCACAAATTTGTAGAGAATGCCAAGGCAGTTTAACATTTATAAAAAATCTATAAATGCCAATAAATATCAATTTTAGATGAAAAGGAAAAATTGCTAAACCATTAAAAATTCACCAAAACTGACTTGGAGAAAACTGGAAAATGTGAATCATCTATAACCTTTAGAAAAATTTAAATAGTACTCAAAAATCTTTCCAGAAATGAAATATCAAGCCCAGATGGCTCTACTGGCCAGTTTCACCAAATATTTAGGAAACAAATAATTCACTCATACTAATTCTTTCAGAGGATAGAGAAAGAAAGAAGGATTATTCGGCAACATAATTTATGAAGCCAGCATAATATCAATTTAAAACCATGTCCCGGTCCTCCCTGGTGGTGCAAGGGATTAAGCACTGCACTATGAAGCAATCCGCAGCCTCTGCAGCACAAGTTTGATCCCAGGCCAGCCAGGGAGAAACCCACATGGCAAGGCAGACCTCTCCTGTCTCGCCCGCTGCTCCCCTCAGCAGTGTATTTCAGTCAATCTGCCTCTTCTGCTCCGCACTCTGTCTCTGGTGGATCCTCTCACCCCCGCATCTCTGGCCTGTACCCCAGCTCTTGTATGCATAAATAAATAAATCTTTAAAAAAATTAAAAATAAATAAATAAAACCACGTCCAAAAACAAATCTTTGGTTAATATTTCTCAACAATTATTAGTAAATAATTAGTAAAACGAATTCAGTGAAAATACATCATGAAAAAATAAGATGGGACATAATGTTGGTGTAATGTTAGAAAAAGTCTATCATATGATTTACTCCATTAAAGTATTAAAAGAAAAAGCCCTTAGATTATCTCAATACATGTAAACACATTTGATAAAATTTCATAATGGAAATGTTTAGGAAAATAGAAATAGATGAGACCATTTTCAACCAGATAATAAGTATTTGCAAAAAAAAAAAAAAAAGCATATTTCAGGTGTTCCTCGTTGATAAGTTTTAAAATGTCCCTCTTATGAAGAATGAAGAAAAGAATGCCTACTATCACTATTTGTATTCAGAGGTATATGACAAGAAAAAATAAAATAGAGAACAAAACTGCCTTCATTCATGGATGCTCATATTGCCTACAGAGAAAAAGCAAAATGAACATACAAATTATTAGAAATAATAAGAGAATTTATATAGGTGTCTGAATAGAATATCAACATTTTGTGATTTTTATATACTGGCAAGAAAATTACAACTATAACAACAAATAAAAGATTCTTAGAAATGTTTACCAAAAGATGTACAAAATACTAAAGAAAAATTATAAGCCTTTCTGAAAGACATTAAATAAGACCTAAATAACTGAGAGGTATATCATGGTGTTGGGAAGTCTCCATCAGTTCTCTACAAACTGATCTACAGCATCAGTGCAAATTCAATTAATATTTCAACAAAAGATTTCAAGAAACTCGACAAGCTAAATATAAAATGAACAGAGAAAACATGGAATTTAACCCTGTTAGAAAACACTCCTTTTATCTTCTAAAGAAAAGTACCAGAAACGATGATGATTACTGTATTTCTAACAAATCAAATACCAATTAACTTAATTCTGAAGCAGGACAACTGGTGCACAGTAAACAGTTTAGTTCAGGGAGTAATATGGTCAGGCAATATGTTTAGGCAGGATTATACAGAAAAAACCGAGGTGGTAAAATGGCAAGATCAGGAGGTTTGAATTCAGAATGGTATAAGGCAGAAGTGTTCAGCTGGAGGTGAATTCTTGCTTTTCCCTAGATCTCAGATCTTTCAAGACTTCTGATCATTAAGTAGCTTATAACTCACTGGTCAGCTACGTCAGTCATTCCTTAGTCTCTCCATCTGTGCATCCATCCATTCAAATATCCATCACCTCATTGAATGATTTTTTTTTAAATAATAAATTTTATTTTTATATTCCCCATACAATTGCAACCCCCCCATTCTGACCCCAATCCCTCCCCTCCCACCCCCCCACCCCCAAAAAGTGTCTCTGGTTCATAGTTTTTTGTTGATTTTGATTTTCACTTTCTTATATTCATTTTCCTGGTCCCTTATTTAAGTTTTCTAGATTCGTGCTATGAGTGAGACCATCCGGTATTTTTCTTTTTCTTTCTGGCTTATTTCGCTGAGCATGATCCCTTCCAGCGCCATCCATGTTGCTGCAAATTGCATGTGTTTATCTTTTATGAATGCTGAGAAATATTCCATGGTATATATGTACCACATCTTCTTGATCCAGTCATCTATTTTTGGGCATTTGGGCTGTTTCCAAAGCTTAGCTATTGTAAACAGTGCTGCTATAAACATAGGGGTGCAGGTGCTCTTTGGAATTGATGTTTCTGTGTCCTTTGGGTAAATACCCAGGAGTGGAATAGCTGGATCATATGGAAGCTCTATGTTTAGTAGGTCCAGAAATCTCCACACAGCTCTCCTTAGTGGTTGGAACAGTTTGCACTCCCACCAATAGTGCAGAAGAGTTCCTTTTTCTCCACAACCTCGCCAACATTTGTTGTTGCTCAACAACAACAAAGAAAATAATCCAGTCAAAAAATGGGCAGAAGAGCTAAAAAGAAACTTCTCTGAAGAGGAAATGCAAATGGCCAACAGGCATACGAAAAAATGTTCAACATCACTTGTAATCAGGGAAATGCAAATCAAAACTACCATGAGATACCATCTGACATCAGTGAGAATGGCACATTAAATGATGTTTTAAGGAACTAGAAGCTCTATCTCTTGATGGGCCTTCAGTGTCTGTTTCTGAAGAGTTGTGTTCTTATTTACATGCAAAGTTTATCAAGGAGGAGGGCTCTTCTAAGGAAATGGCTTCAGATTGCATCCAAGCTCCTGACCTCCTCGTCCTCATTGAGGACTTTTATGCTCATTCCCTGCCTTCCTAGACATTCTTTGGCTGGACTTAAAGGTTAGAATTAGGAAGCAGAACATTATGGAAGTGGATAGCATTTGGTCATCTAGTGTGACTGCTTCATACAGGCTTCAAGAAAAGGACGTCACAGAATTCAAACACACCTGTGCTTCTTATGTGAATGGCAAGTGAGGGTAGAGAGTAAAGGCTGAGCTGTGCTTGTTAATCCCTACAGATGCAGAGATGGGTAGTGAAACACTGTCTAAAATTTCATCATTTCAAGGAAGTTACACTGAAATGCCCCAGTAATAAAAACCTCCTCAGATGGGTAGAAATGATCATCTAATTTCTTGACTGGTTATGTCATGAAGACATCAGAGTACTCCTGTATCCACCCCTGTAGTTAAGGAGATTTCCTAGCTTTTTTTTTTTCCACTTTTTATTTGCTTGGTCCTTTCATTTTACCACATACAGGAAGGAGTAGGGCAGTTGGCCTCAATGGCTTGTACATAAATGAGATAATTAACTCATTTTAAGTATCACATATAGCAAGAAATAAGTATACTGTTCTGAGGAAGGCAAGTTGCTGCTTATACACATATAATACTTTAAGCTTACTTTGAAGATTTTGAAAATTCTCCAGGAGCATAAAATAATTCAAGGTCATTATTATAAACACCAATTATCATTGTAAAGTAATATAAATGTATAGGGTTTAAGGGATTGGGGTTAATCTATGGTGACCAATGGATATTCTATAAGTCCTTTTGGAAACATTAATCCTTGCTATTTGCCATTTGCTTTTATGGAACATATACATTTAAATTTTCCACAGTTCTTTCCACTTGCTTTAGATTCTAAATAAGCAGGTCACTATATTACAGCTTAGCTTGATTTCTATATATTTCCTATTTAAAATGTTTTTATATAAATCATCCAAAACTTGGACTATATGTCCCCAAAATTTCACTGAGATCTTTGTCAAGGGAAAATATTGGGAGGTAACTTTCACTGCTAGCAGCTGCCAGCTTATTAGAAAAGAGGAAAAACTTAACTCATGTGTTTTTTTAAAAGATTTACTTTTATTTATTTATGCATACAAGAACTGGGGTATAGGCCAGAGGTGCAGGAGTGAGAGGACATTCACCAGAGACAGAGTGTGGAGCACAACAGGCAGATCCACTGAAATACACTGCTGAGGGGAGCAGTGAGCGAAACAAGAGAGGTCTGCTGCCTCATGTGGGTCAGCTCCCTGGCTGGGGATTGAACTCGTGCTGCAGTGGCTGCCGATAGCTTCCTAGTGCTGAGACTTTAACCCCTGTGGCACCAGGGAGGCCCTTGTGGTTTTTTTTAAGAATAATTTTTAAGGGCCTCTCCGGTGGCGCAGCGGTTGAGCGCTGGGTTGCGAAGCTGACCGCGGCCTCTGCGGCGCCGGTTCGATCCCCGGCTGCTCCCCGGCCACTGGAGGAGGGTCCCCCATGGCGCGCAGACCTCTCCTGCCGCCCGCTGCTCCCCTCAGCAGTGTGCTTCGGTCCTTCTGCCTGCTCTGCTCCCCGCTCTGGCTCTGGTGAATTCTCTCACCCTCCCGCGCTTCTGACTGTACCCAGTGCTTGTATAAACAAAACAAACAAACAAGCAAATAAATAAATAAATAAAACATGCCTCTATAGAAAAATAAATAAATAAATAATGAATAATTACAGGCATCTTTAAAAAAAAAAAAAAAAAGAATAATTTTTAAAAACCCTGACAACTAGGTTTAAAAATACATATAGTTAGTTATAATGTATATTACATTTACTATTAGTTTGTTATTAGGTAATTTTGGTATTATATAATTCTGGTAATATATTTTAAAAATTAAAATAGACAAAAATATTCTTGCTATTATATTTGGTGGCTGAGCACTCCTATGTCAAAGTTATTTATGAAGCAAAACATAAGACAATTTTTCTTCTAGAACTCTCACCCCATTAAAATTAAAAATTTCCTTTTATTTTGAAATGAAATTCTGAATATACTGAATAAAATATGATTTTTTCAGATTTTATTTACTATCAAGAATGGATATGAAGTGGATATTCAGACTTCAAAGGGAAACATATATATTATAAAGTCAATATGGAATATATGAGGAAAATATGTTGGATCAATAAAAAATAATATTTTTGGAAAAATTTAATATGTCCATTTACTTTATAGAGTTGAATTTATAACATGCAAACTGTATATCTTACATGAGGTCCTATGTTTGTTATTTAAAAACTGAAATTAATCTAAACAGAGTAAAAAGCATATTTTATTGTATAATTATGACATACAACATACCCTTTCACATCATAGAGAAAGGAGTGATTTCAAATTAAGTCAAGTGTTAGAAAGTATTTTATATGTGAGGTAATTTTTTCTTGCTGAGTGTTTGCATGGAAATTTCTCTTTTTATTATAAGTTTATAGGGATAAAGTTTCCAAAATGTACCCCATAGGTTATAGGAAAGACAAGAAACTGATAGAAGCAGAAAAGAGAATTGCTCGGAACACAGGGAATGTCACATAAAAGTCTGGGTGCAAAACCAGGTCTTCAGATTCCTAAGGCAGCAGATTTTCTATTTTTAACCTGCTGCTTCTAAGCTGTAAATAGAACTTTCTTGACTCATAATGCCTATGTCCTATTAAATGGAAAATATTTTTTAAATCCCTGAAATGACTAAGAGATAATTAGAAGTAAGGGTCAGCAGATTTACCTTTACAAGTAATTCAGAAACTTCATTGAGATCCAATATGCATATTTGCATATATTCAAACAAACACAGTCAAAGTAAATTTGTATTTTTAGGCTCTTGTTTGGGTTACTATGCCTAGTAATTAAAATTAAAATCATTAGTCTACAATGTGATTCAGTGAAAATATTTCCACTGCAACTTGCAATTATGAGGAGGTGGCTTAAATTCCCCCATTCCAAAAGAGCAGTATATCTCTGGAAGGCATTCTAAACACAGAATTTAAATGTGGTACTTCTTACGAACTGCACGATGAAAGAGAGGACAGAGCTTAACATATAGGAAAGGCAGGAAAACCTTAATCTGATTAAAAATTTCAGAACAGTTAATGCTCGGTTTTGGTGCGTACTACAAAGGACTTACGTCAAGAAAGAAAAAGTATTTTTACCTTCAAAAGGAGAGAGAACTCTAGGGAGAGAACACAAAGCAATAGGGTGAAAGTACAAGAGAAAAGTACTCATTAATTCCCATGCCTATCTGAAGAAAAAACTTCAAAAGAAGTGGAACATTTTATGAGTCACATGAACTGGCAAACATGGTTGCATTTGTTTTTTGTGAGTGATGACTACACTGCTAAAAATTCATAACTGATGTTGAAATTTCCAGTTTTATTCTAAAAGAACCACCAAATCATCTCATTGAAAATAGGTCTTGAGGAAAATGAGTAAAAACTCATAGCAATTTGCTTTTAGGTTAAGTTAAAATTAAAGGGGGAGAAGATTCATAGCACATTGGTTTATTTTTGAAATTTGCAAATGAAATGTCTACTACACTTTAAATGATTATGCATAACATCTATTTTATAGATTAAACTATATAAGTAAATAACAGTGGCACAAAATATAAATATGACCATATCTTCCAGATTCAAATGGAAATATTCCACTTGAGAATGATGACACTAAGTTAGACACTTTCATCAAATAGCACTTTTAATAATCTCATCTTGAAAAATGCAAAATATGGATATTAAAAAGCTAACACAGATATATTTTCCATAACTCACTTTAGTGCAACATCAGGGCTACCAAACACAAGGACTACATGTCAGGAAGATGTTATTTGCAGCATCTAGAAACACTTAAAACTATTTTCTTGACAGTGTGATTCCAGGAGTGACAGGTGACCTCTCTGGCCTTCGAAGAAGGATAAAATTCAAGCTGAATTCTTCTTCCCTACGAACCTTCTTCTATAAAGAGTGACATTCAAGTAATTGGAAAGTGGATTTTCAACACTCTCCCCACTTACTCTACTTCCCCCTTTCCAGGAAAGCGAAGTTTTGACCTAGGTTTTCTGCCAGTTCTGAATTAGCCACTCTGTCCAAACATTCTGCGCACACCCCAGGTCACAAGAGCCCACATGCACTCCTAGTGCCATTCAGAAAACACTAATTACTGTGCCAACAACAATATGACTTTACTAAAGCAAGGTATTCAGAAGTTCTGGCTGCTTAATGAAATATAAGAAAATCTAGAGCACGCCAAAGCACAAATCACTACATTTTTAACAATGAGCTGATGAAAGGGAGGACAGTCCTGCTCCAGTCAAAGATGACTCAGCGGCTGCCTCCTTCAGAATGGACATGCTGAGCGTCCCCAGTTATTAGTGCTTCTAATAGCAACTCCATCCCACTGCATACTTGTGTGTCATGTGCACTTTGTGCAACTAATTATTAATTAAAACGCAGAAGGATGACATGAGATGTTTTAAGTTGGTGCCATGGGGAAAAGAAAATGGAATCACATTTGCAATTTAAGTTTTCAAAAGAAAAAATATGTCAATAATCTTGTCTAAAGGAATAAAAATATGAAAAATGAATATTAACACTATAGTCTTTTTTTTTTTAACACCAAACACCAGACTGCAATTGAGGATACCTAATTTAATATCTATCTCTTTTCATTTATTGCATAAAACAGTATAATTCTTGGTAGATCTATTTCTAGGAATGTGAAAAGCAGCTCAAAATAAGTATCCACATGAAAGGGAATCCATTCTAATGCCATGAAGACTGTGCTGGTAAATATCATCAGTACATTGGCACCTCGCCAATCATCTTCAAAGACAGCTTCACTGTCCAGGTAGGTCTCCCCACCTCTCAGTGTTCTGACACTAAGAGGTGTATTTAGGGTATTGCCTCAAGACAGAGAGGGCGGGCACCTTGCTCTTAATAGACTCCAATTGTGAAAAAGCATCTTGGATGATTTTGACATCAACACAGAAACCCCACGAGACTGTGCACTAATAACTTACTAGAACAATTTGTACTTTTGTACATTATCTGTTACTTGCTGCTTTTATTTCTCTATTTATAAACGAAGTTTCCAATTACTTAATATAAAAGGAAATTGTGTAGGCAAAGCCAATGCAAATAACTAGAAAAAAATACACTAACAAAACCCATGGTGACATGATTTGCCTTTGCTTACAAATATAAACCATATAAGTTAGTCTTCCACTTTAAAATTACTTTCAATTATATTAACTTTTTTGTGGGGTTTTAGCTGAGGCATTATTAGAGTTGGCATAAAAAAGGTTGTTTTTAAATATACTCAAGTGTATATTCAAAAGTATAAATAGTTCTATAATAACCAAGACACAAGAAACATGACTCATAATAATGTTACAATATAAAATAAAGGTTTTTATTTATAGAAGAACTTAGACTATCATTTTTAAAGATTCCTCATACTAAGTATAAAGCTAAGCTCTTTTCAAGGTATTATTGCATCTGGTAAAACAAGACAATTACGAAATCTAAGTTATACATCTTAGCTAGTTAGGTGCTTAGCTATAGGCACACTGATCCTACTTATAACTCTTAAAACAAACTGGGGGAAAGTCACCTAGATCAGGACTGTGGATATCAGTGGATTTTCAAAATCAAAGAAAAATGCTGTCAGTAAATTTAATGAACAACAAAAAAATTAAGTATTTCAATAAGCTTCAACATTTTTATGCCAAGTCTTATAAAAGATATGAATTGTTTTTCTTCACTAACTAAACATGAAATGTATTTTAAAATTGAGTTTTGTTGACAAAGTGGTCTATACAATTTAATGCAAATCTCTGCTAAAACCATACTGTGATGAAACAACTCTGTCCATCTAACTTCCTGAAACTTGCACTGCTCAGTAAGCAGCAATTTCCCACTGCCTGTTAACCTACTGGTGGCCTCCTAGCTGTCTGTTGTACTTGCTCAGTCTACAGAATAAAGTTACCTGACATTACATGACACTGATGATTTATGGGATTTTTTTTTGTTCAGAAAGTCCTTTCATCCTCTCTCCTACCTACCCTCAAGCACAAGCTGGCACTTGCCCATTCACTCACAGGTTCATTTGCTGCTGAGGAAGGGCACACCCAAAAGGCTTGAGCCCAAACAGATCTTGTATGCATAAATAAATCTTTAAAAAAAAAAAAAAAACAGATCTTACCTCCCAGATAGGCTCACAGTCATGAACTTTGGTCATGGTCTGTCAGGTTTACCTGCCTGACTAAACCTCTTTGTTACTCTCCATCTCTGATACCTGTTTGCTTCATCATCCAGGGGTTGGGCTTCAAGCAAGGTTACTACCTCCTCCTCAGATCTGGTTTTGTGATTAGTTTCTTTGAATTTATGTGACTACATCCTTTTTTATCTCCTGTTTTAACTACTTGGACTCTCAAAGCTCTTTATCTGAACTGTTGGTCTGACTTCATTATCCTTAAAAATGACCTACTTGGATTTCTGACCCTCCAAAAAATTAACGATTCATATTAATATTAATACCTAGCTACCTAGATTCTGGTTTGTTCCCTCTGCCATTTCCCAAAAGTACTGAGCTTATCAGATTTATGCCAGGTCGTTTATTGAGCCATATATCCCCAAGAAACCTGTAAATCCTAATAAATTATTAGACTAAGAATAAATACCTGTGAAGTGTTGAAACAGAAATACACGTTGCTATGGATACAGAACTCTATGACCTTAGTTTTATTCTATGTAGTTCCAAAGCAAAATAGCCAATAAAGAGGCAGAAACCTAACCAAGGATGTTATCGAAGAAATCAGAAAATACATGTTATTTTTATTAGCAGAAACTTATCTAAAGAGCTTGTTTGTTTTCATTGTTTGTGCAGCAAAATGCCTTGAACGTGGGTATATACCACATATTAATTTCATAAGCCATAGGAAAGATCTTTTCCCAGTTCTGTATCATTACAATTAAATGTATATAACAAAGTGGATGCTATTAATTAAGATGTGATATATAATGCAAACCACATCACTTAAACAATCCTCTGCACATCAATTCTGCATTTTAGGAAGAACATTGTATGTTGTGTGCATTCCACGTGCTTCAGCATTTCACAAGCAGCTTCACAGACTTATTTGAAATCCTTATAATTATTGCCATTTCCATTAAGATTGATAAAACGGATGTGCTGAAAGATGAATTAAGGTATCTGTTTTACTTTTAAACCCTGCAAGTAGCAATTAAGATTCCCATTTTACTGACAAAAGTTTTCTTCATGAAAATTTTTTACTCAAGTGTTTTTTAAAATTTTCCAATACACATAAACAAGCCAAATGTGTAGAAGGGCTCATGATGGACACAGCACCTGATGGCTTGTGATTTCCCAATTCCGATCATCGGACCAAAAGGACTGGGATACCATGGAAAACTGCTCCAGAGCCCATTTTTTGGTGGGATGATTGTGTGTTGTGTTCTGAAAGATTTCAGGTTATCAGTGGAAGGGAGTATCCCCTGTTCTTTAAACTCATTCAACAGGACACCTGTTACTGCCTCTTTCCTTCCCTGTCTAATACTCCCCATTCCTTCACTTAAGTCCTGGAATTTCCTCCCCAATAAACCACCTGCTGACTAATCCTTGTATCAGTGCTATTTTTATAATAACCCCAACCATGACAATACCACACACAACTGAGCTTTTGATAATGTGTTTTGCAATTACACATTACTTTGTAATGTAAAATTGCAAAGGAAGTGGCAGGCTGGGTTTCTATTAATATGTCTAGCGATCCTTCATTCCAGTTAATTTCTGTAGCCATTAGTTTAAAAATTAGAATGCATGAAATTATTTGATGTGATGAGATACAAAGTAGCAAAGAGCTTTTACCCAATAATTCACTCCTTGAGTATAGTATTTTAGTCATTATATGTAATTTTTTTTACATCTTTAAGTGAATATTACTTAGAAGTATTAAGAAGTTTGCTTTCAATGACCTTTAACTAATTTAGTGAATTGTTAAGAAGTGATTTTGAATAAAATAAAACTACAGATATACAAGAAAAAGCTAGCCACACAAGCTAAGAGAATGAGAGCAGGCATGTCTGGGAGACATTCACAATTGAGAATTGCTTTCAATACATTTCTGGTGGATGGGAAGTAAGACAGGACTAGATGGAGAGCTGGGGGATAAGATGGGCTGTGAAAGCTGGGAGCTGGGAGGTGACAACAAAGCTGGGAGTCCATCACAACCCTTCGGGATGCTTGGGATCCAGTTACTATGAAGAGGGTAAAACAAGCCCTGAAGGTCTGTGTGCAGAGGAGATGGACTCACCATGACCTACAGATTGTAGGCAGTCCTCGTGAAAACAGGAGGCTCTCCCTTTCCATCTTCAACTTCCCACTCCACCCCCCAAAATAAATAATGAGCAATTAGGGGAAACCTGTGATTTCCAGTATGAATTCTGCATGCCCAGAATGAAGCATTCCTCATTTCAACATGTAAGGATTCTGGATCCTAACCTATCTTTCAGTACGAAGGTTATCCCCACTGCATCCCAGAACCCACACGGGATTCCCCACCCAAGTAGAGCCATATTAGAAGGTGGGATGAAAGAGAGATTCTCTCTACACAAGTCAGCTATCCCACAAGTGTGACTGTGCTTGATTGAGTAATGTCTCCAGTCCCCAAAGATGTCCACATGCTAATCCCAGAAGCTATGAATGTGTTCCCTTACACCGTAATAGGACCATTGCAGAGGTGATTAAGAATTCTGAGATGGGAGAGTGTCTTGGTGTGTGATGTGGGCCTGATGTCATCCCAGGGCCTGAGGAGAGGGAGGACAAGGGTCAGAGGCACAGTGAAGGCAGGTGGCAGGTGGCCTCCAGAAGCTGGAAGAGGCAAGGGAACATATTCTTCCCTGGGACCACAGGAAGCAATCTACCTACCAATAACTTGATTTTAGTTTTGTAAGACTAATTTCAGATTTCTCACCTTCAAAACTATGGGATAATAAGTTTCTGCTGTTTCAAGTCCCCAAGTTTATGGTAAATTGTTACAACAGCAATATGGGAAATGAATACACCATTCATCTTATGTTAATATGAAGAGAAAGTAAGAATCACCAGACCTAGAAGGAAAGTCAAGAGAAGTAAATATGAAGGAGAAATAGAAAGATCAACCGAAAAACCGACCCTGAAAGGAAGAGAGAATTCAGGCACTGGGACTAAAAAAAGAAATTCTAATTCATCCATTTGGAGAGAGGGAAATTTATTACACCTACAAAATGAAAACAAGATACTCTGGAAAATAAGCAGAAAAAGTACAAAAAGATCTTAGAGTTTGAAAATTCAGCAAAAAGGGAAGAAAATCAACAAAAATACTAAATGAAAGACAAAATGAAGAAAAATTTGAGAAAAAGATCAAGAACTGAAAGGGTTTCTGAGGCCCGTGATTTAGGGTGAGACCCAGCCTTGGGGGTGGGAAGACTGAGCTGTCTGGCAGGATCACAGACCTCTGATCACAGTGAGATGCGGAGCTGGTGCAAGATATCAGCTCATCGTCTTAACTTTCCTTAGCTAAGTGATAAAATCAGATTCTCAACCTCAGTCTTTGACTACTGAATAGTATTTATTGATTCCATACTCAGTATCAGATGAGAAAGTTTATGATTATGGTAGAAACAAAACAGGAAGTCGAAGGCTCTCTGGAGCACAGAGCTAGGCTACTTCATTGAAGCATTTTCCGCCTTTGTGTCATTTTTATGAGAACAGATGCAGCCAACTTCACACATTAACTTCAGAGGCAGAGCAGAGAAAAGGCTCTGTGTGTGCGTGTGTGCATGCGCATGTGGATGTGTGTGTGTGTTCGTTTTGGTCATCAGACATAGCTTCAAACAACTGTCTTATTATTTTACCCCTAAACATTAATTTATTGCCTGGAAAAGAGCTAAAGGAGTTCCTGAAGATGATCTCAGACTGTGCTCCCTTTGCCAACTAACTATCCTTAATTATAACATCATACCCATTGGCTGTGGATAAAAAGAACAAGCCATGGCCCTGTCATATGCAATTCACCAGGACACAGTCACCACATTTGTCCTCATTGTGGCAACACTTCAGGAGTATGAAAGTAGGATTTCTACATTTTTAAATTTAGCTTATATACCAGAGAGGCACCTAGAAAGCCTCTAAGGTAAGCCATGCCAATCTCAATGACCACTACCAGACCACAAAAAGAAAGACATTCTCTACACCAACCTCCCTCCCTTTGAAGATTTTAACATAAAGGATGGACAGGAATATTATTCCATACCATGGGAGTATAATTCATCCCTTGGCCAATCCTGGTGTCTTTGAGCTAAGAACTAAAAAAGGAACATTTGCTGGTTAAATTCCTGCTTCATATGGACACAGTAGCTTCTGCAGGGAGAACTATACATAGATAATTTTGCATTTATTACAAAAATTAAAAAATAAGAAAGGAGAGGGGCCTCCCCGGTGGTGCAGCGGTTGAGCGCTGGGTTTCGAAGCTGCCTGCAGCCTCTGCAGCGCCGGTTCGATCCCCGTCTGCTCCCCAGCCACCGGAGGAGGGTCCCACAGGGTGCACAGACCCCTCCTGCCGCCCGCTGCTCCCCTCAGCAGTGTACCTCGGTCCTTCTGCCTGCTCTGCTCCCCGCTCTGGCTCTGGTGAATTCTCTCACCCTCCCGCACTTCTGACCCAGTGCTTGTATGTATAAATAAATAAATAAATCTTTAAAAAAAAATAAGAAAGGAGAAAAATTATACCCCTTTAGTCATGAGAAAACTCTACAAGGGCAGTGCCTAAGAGCACTGTTGAAAGACACCTGCCCACTGACCTTTCCAGGGTGGCTGAGGCCTCCTTCACAGATCATCACCACTCATTCTGTCTGTAACACAAAGTTTCTCCCATTATTTTTGATTTATGTTTCTTTGTTTTTTACCCTTCTGACTGAGTGTATCTTACTCATTTTTGCATCTTTGGTAGTTTGTAACATGACTAGTTAGCAACACACCTGAAACTAAGAAGACTTTCAGTACATGTTGTATGAATAGTCTATGATTTTGCTTATATAACCAAGATGGTAACCAATCCTCTAAAGTCATTATTATTTGGAGAGTTAATAAACATCCCCGGCATGTTTTAGAACTCTGAAGCTGAAAAAATATGATATGGAACAAGCAAAGTCAAGACATAGACCAAACTGTGAAAAAGATTTAAATATATTGACTAGTGTTCATTCATTCACTGATTAAGCATCGGTACTTGGGCCAGGCGCTCTGGCATGTTCTTGGGATGCAAAGAAACATTCGGTGTAGTAAGTCTGGAAGACACTAACATGTAAATAATGACATTATAGTAATTACCGTACTCTTCCTGTACATGTATTTTTGTTGTTCTGTATTAGAAATTCTGTGAGAACTCAAAGAGATGGGGATGATAAGTAGCTGACAATGTCATCTAGCAAAGGACAAACTAAACTAATAAACTGAAATGAACTGGTGGCTTCTCTAAGAGGGTGGTGACTGTCAGCCTCTTCCCCTGGAACCTAAGCCAAGTGTGAAGTCACTACTGGCTCCCTGAAGGGGCCTAGACTGGCTGTCCTATGACTCTGCTCTTGTTGCTCCATGAATCTGCCTTTCTCAATGCAGATGTCCATAAATGTTTGCTGAAACTATAGTTTGTACCAGAAATCTTTGAGATACAGTGTACACAGAAGTGTGGAAAATGGATCAAGTCCCTTTTGTTCCAGTCTACTTGAAGAAATAGACCAAAAAAAAAAAATAATAAACATATGATACAAACTGAAAAAAAGCAAGGGAGTTCACAAACAAGGTGCTCTGACAGAGAACAACAGGGGGAGACCTGTTTACAAAGAGTCAGTAGGGAGGCCTATTGGAGTGATTAGGCTCAAAGAATGAGAAGAAGATAATCATGCAAAGGGTTAGAACAAAGGTCTCCCAGTTCCAATGACCAGTGTGGACAAGGCTGGAGGACAAGCTCAAGTACAGTATATTTCAGCAACTAAAAAGAAGCCAGTGTCGTTCAAAGATATATGGCAGGGGGAGAACAGCTGGAGAAATGTGGGGATGCCACAACAGGGCCAGATCAGGCAGGGTATTGTAGGCCAACCTAAGAAGTTTGGATTTCATCCTAAGCATGAACTTAGAGTGGTTTCAAGCTGGGGAGTTTTCTAATCCAATACACAGTAACATGACTAGTTAGCAACACGCCTGAAGTAAGAAGGCTTTTAGTACATGTTGTTCTGAACCAATGTCATATGACTATTGAGAGGAACAAGGGAGAAAGCAAGACTGTCCACTAGGAGGCCCCAGTAGAGGGCCAGGTGAAACATGGGAGTGAAGGAAGAGAACAGATGTATTTGGGGGTTGACCATCTAGTGTTTATGGATGGAGTAAGAGACAGAAGCCTGTCAAGAACGACTTCCAAATTCTGGCTTGAACACTGAGTACATAGTTAAGCTACATAGAGGCATAGAGAAGATGGGGTTGGGGGTGGAGAGTGGAGGTTTCAGTTCAGGGTATACGAAGTTCAAGTGTTTGTGAACTGGCTAAGAGAAGTTGCCAAGAGGCAGCTGGATATTTGTGTTCGGTTCTCCGATGAGAGAGAGGAACTTGGAGGTTATTAGCAAATGGTTATTATTTAAGGCCACTGACATGTGGATGATCACTCAACGGAAGAATGAAGACGAGGGAAAAAAGAAGTGGCCAGAATTCAACATTAAGGGTAATGCAGAGGAACCAACAGAGAAACAAGAAACCCAGATGATGAAGTGGGAGGAGCAAGAAAAAAACTAGGGCTAATTGAGAAGATACAGACATAATTCAGTAGGACAAAGCAAAAGGGATATATTCAGTGATGAAAACCTGACCACATGGCTAAAAGCAGTGAAAGATCGCCTGGTCACAGTGTAATAAAAAGTGGAGCTATAATAGGATTCCAGAGTGAAAGCCGTGATGATTACAGTGCGAGAAATCCAACATCTTCCAAGGAACTCGGTAAACTCTTACAAATCTACAAAAAATATGTTAGGCATAGGCAAAATGAATTTCCTGCTAAATCCTATATGAAAGTGTTTTACTTCATGCTTCCTCTTAAGGAGAATATAGGGGAAGGGAAAACATTCTAGACTGTGAGTCGGGCAACAGACTCCTTTGCAAGAAAGATTTAAGGGAGTGTTGCTCCTTTTTTGTTTACCTATTTTGATAATTAAAAAGTATACATGTTCAGAATTTCTTCAACTGGTGTCTTGGATATTACTTTGTAGTTTAAAATAAAAATTCTATTTGAAGATAAAAAATAGTGAAGAATATCAAAATCTATATGATGTTACCAAACCTTCCAAGTAAATGGAAGAGCCATTTTTCATTCTGGGAAAGCAGACTTCAAATTTCTACTGTAAAAGGGCGTCCCTGGTGGCGCAGCGGGTGGAGCGCTGCACTGTGAAGCTGTCCACAGACTCTGCAGCGCGGGTTCGATTCCCGGCTGGCCAGGGAGAAACCCACATGGCACGGCAGACTTCTCCTGCCTCGCCCGCTGCTCCCCTCAGCAGTGTCTTCTGTCCATCTGCCTGTTCTGCTCCCCACTCTGTTTCTGGTGAATTCTCTCACCCTCCCACGCCTCTGACTGTACCCCAGTTCTTATATAAATAAATCTTAAAAAAAAATTTCTACTGTAAAACAGGTGCACATTATCTTATAAAATTTTTCTAAGGGCACAAGACCACTCTTTATCCTGGATAACTATTAGAAAAATTTTAAATAATCATTTTTTTACTTTAAAGTAGACTTAGATCTCTGTTCTAGGTTTGTAATTAACCCAAACTACTTATCTAGTGATGTAACTATTTAGCTCAAGATAATATTTATCATTCAACAGTATACTGACAAAGGCTCTGCTCTCATAAATGATCCCCCTTCCCCCCCACCAGCCAGGTCAACAACTAGCTGATGGGAAATATTTTAAAGCAAAATGAGTAATTTTTTCAAAATTATGTAGTTTTCTTTTTTAAGAAAAATGATTTGAGTGATTCAATTTACTTCACCACCCTGCAATGCACTTGAACACATTATCCCTGCAAGAATATGTAATAAAAGAGAGGATGCGTTTTCAAACACTTCTTGTCAAATTTTAAGAGATACCAATCAAGCAAACACCTCGCTAATCGTCATGAGACTGCTGTTTTAATTAACTGGTGATATTTTTGACTAAGAATCTCAGATGATGAAACTGTTTTTCCTTGTATTGAACCAGCTTGGCCCAGACTAGCCTGTCCCGCAGTGACATGTATATTGAATACAAATCAGACAGCACAGCTTTAAATCTGTGTTGCAGCTCTCATTTCCAATTCGAGAACTGTACTATAATCATAAGCTTCTGGTGGATGAAAGGAAATCAGCTCTCTGAATATTAGCTAATGCCACATTTGCAAGTCCTGAAGAGATCTGTGCTGTTAAAAAAATAGATCATTTCGCGTGAACCTATATATATGAATTGCTTTGTACTGCTCAACTGATAGAAGCAATGCCTGTGCTGGGATTAAACCCTTTTCATCATAAAACCTCATCTGGTTCGGAGTCCAAGTCCATCAAACCTTTTTCCTTTAAAGTCCCGCCTTTGATTCTACATCAATTTATTCAAACCGCAGCTGGGTGGCTGAAAACGAAAGGACAGCATCATTTAAACCAACCATGTTCCCAACTTGAAAGAAGGGCTATAATTAAAAAAATGGGCATAAAAGAATGGAAATGGGATAATATTTTTTAATGGTAGTTCAAAGGCCGACAGATGTCAGAGCCTTTGAAGATGTCAGTACACCAAGCAAGGAGTTGCCATAAAGAGGCTCGCCTGAGAGGTGAAGCGGCTTTCTAATGGCTGAAAAAAATCCTTGCACACACATCCTTGTGTTTTTAATTTGTCAGAGTTTCTGCAGTATTTTCTGATTAATGACACATGATTATAACTGCATAACAGGCATATTTTTATAGTTGGTTAAATGAAGAGTTTATTCCACATTCTTTCAGAACTAGATAAGAATATGGACACTTCGCTAGGAAGCCCTAAACTATTCTGATTGCTTCACATATTTATGCTAATTTTGTGGGACTGGCCAAATTCAGAGTTACTGTATGTTGCCAGCTTTTGTTCTCTAATGGCTTGATTGCTAGTAACATTACAATTCACATGTGGTAGTGAGGACAACGCCATTCGCGACTGTTTCTTTCTTTTCATGTACACGAACAATATGTGCCTGAATAATTAATTTGTGCACCAAGTCATGTCAAACCAAATTAATGTTGGAAAACATTCCTGAGCTCCATCTAAACAACCATGGGCTGCTGTAGGGTTTCAGAGGGAGCTGCTGAAGGGAAAAACTGGAGCTCTAGCTTCAGCATGACATGAATACCTACTCAGAAAGAGCTGCAATACTGCATGTAAAGTACCAGGGGACGCTTTGCTAGGATTTGGGGGAGGGACTCAGAGTGTCCCCAAACTATTTGCCCTTCTAAATAGTTCTGACATGTCAATTTGATTTGTTCTGTGAAATTACCCTCACAATATTCATGAATGTTAACCACAAGTCACTAGTGGGTAGTAGCAAGAAAAGGTTTTCCCACCAATGCTTATAATTTATTTCAAGAGGACGTACAGGGGAGAGGGCGTTCACAGACTTTGAAGTCAGATAGATTTGGGTTCAAATCCCAGCCTTTTCACGTAAGAGCTATACTGCTTGGCTCTGTCTTCCTTTCTGTAAAATCGGATCTAATACCTACCTCCTCCCAGAAAGCATCTAACTCTGTGCTCAATTCTTTACCCTAAAATAAGCCATACACAGAAAAATTAAAACTAGGTCATTTTTAGTTGAACATGTTTGTATTTCTATATACAACAAAATCACATTTTAGTGAAAATGACCCTTCTTTTAAAAGTAGATGCTGAAATTTCCCAAATTCCAGGCCCAAAAGCTCATATTGTCTCCTTGATGCTGTAATCTGACATGGCCGGAAACGGTCAGACCCTCAAGCCTGACAGCCAATCTTTAGCCCAATTTGTGAGGACACCCATACAGACAGCTCATGGGGGCAACCAGGCTGGGGTTGGGGTACAGGAGAGGGAATAGCATTCTCGGGTAGGACCAGGCAACAGACGAGATAGAGAGGCGTCAGCAGTGCCCTCAGCCCAGAGAGAACAGCTCGTCTACACGTCTACATGTCTACATGTCCCTCATGTCTATAGCCTCAAGAAGCTGAACTGCAACCTTCTTAGTTTGGGGGTTTATTTTCCTAATAGGGAGTTGTTTCTGCTTTTGGGTCCCTGGGTGACTATAATTTAACCATTACCACCCCACATGCCTCTTTGGGCAAATGAAGACTGCCTTTTGCATCTTCTTACTTCCTATCCTTCAAGCGAGTCGTCTGTCTACAAGCCCCCGACGGCATCCCACCAGGAAGTCATCTTCCAGCAATTCCCCTCCTCTTTCCTCGTTTATACTCTCTCTTTCCAAGACTCCCATTTCTTCAGTGTAATGGCTTCAGCTCCATGAGAGGAATCTGGCTAGAAACAACTTCAGATGTGGTAGCTGGGATGGACACACCAAGTCTCTCAGCCCTTCCTTCTAGAGAAACTTCCCTGCTTCCTTCAGGCGCAGTCTTCTGTTGGGTGGTGCAGGGCAGATAACCAGATAAGTGCAATTATCTCATTTGCAAAGCTTTATGAACTTGCTAAATTGCCTGGTGAGACTGTGAGCTCTTCCAAGAAAGGACTCTGTCTTCTTTATTTTGTATTTCTCCTTTAAGCACAAGAAAGGATTTGGTAAATGAAGACGGTACAAAGAGATAAATCAAAGAATTCTTGGAGATCTATTTCCATCTTGAGAGAGATTGCTTTTTCTTTGTATCATCTATCTTCATTCATTTACTTTTGAAAAGTGTTCATGAATTGCCCATTCAAGAATTTATTTTACCGTATATATTTTTCCATTTTGAATTTGTAAATGCTGCATAAGCTACTCAGTCAAGGCAAATTAATTAAATCAAGAAAGGACAATAGAGAGAATGTGAGTCAGCCTGGACAAATTCTACTTAGAGGTCTCTCAAGCAGTGTAAGTGGTAGTGCCCAGGTGTGATGGTAGACTCTTCCGGAGTTTCCTCACAGTGCAGTGACTCAGTCTGAGAATCCGGGCATTTCAGAGGCGCTTCAGAGCAGCTTGTGATCTCTCCACCTCCTGTCAGCTGACCGAATGCTCTCCCTCTGATCTCAGCTCCTAAAACTCTTGGCTTTTACATCAGCCCTGGCAAAACCTGTTCCTTTTGACTTCACTGGGCGATCCTGATAATGGATCCCTGCTTCTCTGGGTGAGCTGTGAGACCTTTCTTTGAACCCAACCCAGCAAAGCTACTCTCTCTGTGGATCTGAGACCTCACAGGTCCCAGGAGCTGCAGCGGGACTTCAGTTGTGCAGCTGGTCCTGCCACAACATGACAGAAACCTGCCTGGTTCAGTGCTGCCACCAAATCATGTCTGATTCTGCCACTAACTGCGCAAGCAGCTCATGTGTTCCATCTCTAAAATGGATTCCTTGATCTCAAAGTCCATGTCCAGCCGCAGGATTATGCAATGTGGACTCAGTCTTCTAGATCTATGGTCAGTAGCCCATTTATGTTGCAGAGCCACATTCACATCTTGAAAAAAATAAACTAAGATTCATAGGGTGATTTAAAAGGATTTGCCCTTTCAAATACAATCCAGGTGTTAAGTATTACTGGTTACTTTTTCTTCCTGGCTCCTGAAATACCACTTTCTCTTGGTCCCTCCCCTTCCTATCATTCTTGGCCCATTTTCTCAGTCTTATTTTTTAGTTCTATTTCCTCCACCTTCCTTAGTGTCATCAGTTCTCATTCTACTCCCCCTCCTTAAAATCTCATTTTCATCCCTGGTATCCATTACCATCCATGTGACTCCCAAATCTTTAATTCCAAAAGAGAGCCTATATGTCCTATATTTGAACACTCACCTGATATCCACTTGCCTGTGACACATGAATTAACCTACTCTCTTTCTGTCACTGCCAGACCACCTATTCCCCGGCCAATGCATTAGTTAAGGCCCTCATCACCTCTCATCGAGAAAACTCCCAACTAGTCACCCAGCCTCCAGTCTGCCTTCCAATTATTAATCCTCTGCTTAAATTCTTCAGTGACTTCTGAAGTTTTGTCTCTAAACTTCTTTATTGGATACTCCTATCATTAAAAGCTTAGGCAAGCAACCCAGTGTACCTGCGTAAATCTGTAACATTACTATACTAACACACTATGCAAAACGTGAGATACAAACATGAGCCAATACACTTTCTGTATTTTTCTTTTTATACCTTACACCTCTAATAACCTAGTGAATCCTATTTGGGAGAACACTAAATAATGACCAGAGGACTAACAAGCATTGCAAGTTGTACATTGTAAATGTAGGTGTAGTGAAAGAGACAATGCAGAGAGAAATAGCATTACAGACAAATGGTATTACCCCCAAGTCAAGGAGATCAAGTTGAGACTGCTCAACATGGTATAAAGAGTTCTCTAGATATTGATCATGCTACTCCTTCTGTTTATAATGCTTTATCTATCCTAATTTGAATAGAAAATTTCCACTCATATTAAAACTCAGTGCATACACTATCTCCTTTAACGCAACCTTTCCTGATAATCTCCCCAGATCCTACTCCCCAACACTCCACGACTGCCACACCTTCTTTACTTGGGATCAAAATAGCTTTATTACACAATTGCACTTTGATATCTGTCGACTGTCTGTCTGTCTGTCCAGGCATGCTAGAGGAGGCCACAGAATATAACTGTCCGTTGCTATGCTGGTATGCTGGTATTATTACCACCACCTACATACCTGGTAGGCAGGCAGACATGTAGGGAAAATTTCCAGACAGCAGAAATGGACCAAGATAATGTTAATTTCCTGCAATCCCTCAGCATGGTGAAGGAAGTATCTTAAGGGACTTATTAAATCAACATACTAATCAGGAGGTGTCACTGGTAAAAGGGTACTTTCATAGGTAGTTGTGGGCCTGGAGAGCAGTTCCAGGGGTTATTACTGTGTTTTCTAGTCCATGCAGCCATTAATAGCGGTGAGAAGTATCCTTTGTCCAGACTAAAGGAAAGCTTTCTTTGTTCCTCTCTGTTGGTATGAATTGTATCATCTTCCTTTTATGACAGATGCTCAATGCCTGTTTCCCCACAGACTATAAGCCGGAGGGCAGGGATTGATCCCCCCCCCTTTTTTTTTAATATCCCCCGGTCCTATTTTAGTGCCTGGCACACAGAGCTCAACAGATGACACTAAATGAATGAACAAATATAACAGATGTGGAAAATGATGACCAGAGATATGAAGTGGGTTACCGAGATTTACAGAGCCAGGAAGTAGTAGACGTTGGCCATGAACTAATATCTCTGTCTTCAGATGTGATAAGAAATGGGTAATTGCATCCAGGCCCCTGCTTTAATTATTATTGATGTGCCAATGATGTCCAAATTCCTATTTCTGGAATCTTGACCTGAATTTCCCTTTCTGATACATCTCCATCTTGGCAACGAAACTCTTGCTTTGGCTTATATTCCCCCCAAATCTTTCTCATGCTTGATACCTCTGTCTATCTAGGTTTTCAAATCAAAATTCTAAGGAAGCCTCAGTTCTCTCACCACCCCCATACCTAATTCATCAGTAAGTTCTATGTCAGAGAGACACAACAGCCAGAGTGACCTTATAAAAATACATATCAGATCATGCCACCTAACTGCTTAAAGGCCTCTAATTGTCTTTCAATTACATTTAATGTCTGACCAGGACTTAAAATGTCCCACCCTGCCCTGTGCCTTGTGCCTGCCACACCCAGGTAAAACTGGTCTCCTTTTTCATTTCTTAACACATCAAGTGTATTTTCTTATAGGGTCTCTGCACTCGTTGTTCCCCCAGTTCTGCTGGCTTCTCAGCAATTAGATCTCAGCTTAGTTAGCTTGTCCTTAGAGAGGCCTTTCTGCTGGCCACCTAGCATGTTTAGTCATGGCAACATAGCTCTCCATTTTAATTCTCTGCCTACCAGTGATATGATGCCCTCCTTGTTAATTTGCTTTTTGTGTTATCATCTGTATTCCTCCATCAAGTTAAGCTCCTGCAGAGGAGAGTAGTAGTAGACCTTGTTCTTGGTTGTACCAGAGCAGAAATCTTCTTAGGCTCATAGAAGCCACACCCTGTGCAATCCTAGGGAGCATTCACATCCACCAGGGTGTGAAAGGTACCTTTTAAAGGTATGTACCCTCTGCCCCAGGGCCTGGCACAGAATAGACACTCAAAATATTTTTATGGAATAAGTGAGTCAAGTTGAATGAAGTCTAAGTCATAAGGAAATCCCATATTTACAATTCTCCTTATTTTTACAGATAGGAAAGCTTTTATGCAAATGAATTTCATGTCTAGATTATCCAAAAGTCACAATTACAACACCCTCACATCACAGTGCCCCATTTTGTCAGCATCAATCTGGAAGAACGAGGTTGCAAAGAGCAGTGAGAATAGTTAATGGTAATTACAACTTTCATGAGATGATTTACTCTACTGCTCTTATTTCTGAATTAACTAATGTCTTAAAGAAATACCAGCTTCATGGCAATAACCTGTGACACTGACTGCAGGCCACTAGAAGTTGGCTGGAATGGTAAAAGCACAAGAGCCATCTGCACATTTCCTAAAGTCCTGACATGCACAGCCAGGACTGATTTTAATAGGGGAGCCAGGAACACTCTGCACCTCTTGAACTCATGGCTTTTGTCTAATGACAGCTTTGGCAGTAATTTCTGAATAACTGAAGAACAAAAAGTTTTCAACCCTCACACTCCATTTCTCTTGCTGCACATGCCAATGTCACTGTATCTGGAGCTATCAAACAATTTGCCCAACAAGTGAGGATAACATTTACATTACAAAAAATTAGCTTCTCAGGAAACATTTGGTGAACACATGCATTTTGTACATTAAATGACATCTTTGCAAATAACAAAATTAATAAGGTCCTACTTGACCCTGGGGATCTGGGGTTTGTTTCATTAATAAATACTGACTTAAGGAGTAAACCTAAGATGAATGAATCACCAGTTTAATTTTAACCTTTTTAAAGGGCTATGACTGACTTTCAAGTCTTTTTCCACTGGAAAATTCCCTTGTTTTGAGATGCAGGCCTGATTGGGCTGTTGTTCACATTCACTAAAAACTCTGCCATACCACAGAGGATGTTACTGATGGGACACCCACACCCTCCCATATTCCCCCAAGACTAGTGCTGTACCATGTCTGCCCCCCCACACAAGGGGAGAAACCCCAGATTCAGGCCACCTACTTCTGTAAACTTCATTCTCTAAGGATAACATTCACTCATTTTGAATTATTACTAATACTTTCAGGACTTTATACCTCAGCAAAACAAATCAAAATCAATTGGAAAAATAACATGTATTTTCAAATGCTGTAAGTCTAGTTACATAATTTTTTCCTTCTGATTTCTTGTGATAGTTCCATAACTTCTCAACATACACAAAGGCAAAAGTACTCAGAGGTCAGCTAACAATTTAAAATAATTGCTAAAAAAAAAGTGAAAAAAAATTTTCACTGAAGTTTAGTATTTGTTTCAACTGAGAACTAGCATCTCAGGTTGCACATCAGTTCACCAAATTCAATGCTTTAGGGTTCACTTAATTAGGGCAATTTTTATTCTCTAGAAGTTTCCTCCTAATGACAGAATTTTTCAAATATTGTCTGTACACAAACATTAAAGTAGTTTGAAAGTAGACTATTATTTTTATGTAATATCTTGCTCCTTCTCAAGTGGGAGATTCATGTCTCCTTGACATGAATTTCTGTCATTTTTTCATGAAAAATGCTCAGGTGTTAAATATCTTTCATATCATACAACTAGGCATGATTCCAATTAGTCCTGAATCGAAGACAAAATGACAGTTTAATAAGCTTCAATTTGCCAGCTCTTTGAACATTTGATGATATCATCATTTTGCCAATCATTTCTTGCACTTTGGCTTCAACCTCTCTTTCATAAAAAATTACCTCAAATATAAAGCCATTAGGTTGTGTCTTAGAGAACTGACTCAGATATCCCAAAAATGGCTTTTCCAAGACCTCAAGGAAGAAGAGTTATTCATACAATATTTCCTCAAAGATCATTTCTGCCTACATTTCTCAGTAATTTCACTGAGGCAGAGGTGAAGAGGAGAGGGGAGAATAATACGCTAAAAATAGCTGCAGGCATTTTTTCTTACATCAATAGGAATGGTATTCAGCATGTGGAGTAACAATTTATCTCCAATTTGATGAAAAAAAAAAGAATTTATCTGAAAACTTCATTTTGACCAAAATAGTTCTAGAATTAAGCCAAACTGCATCAACAAAAATTGTTTTTGAGGATTCAAAAGAAATACATTTTCTAATTATCATAATTCCTCCATGTTTTGACTCACTAAACTACCTTGATCTCACTTCCAAAAAGTTTTGACTAGCTATTGTCATGCAAAAGGATCCTTACATTAGTTCCTTTAGAGGAAAAAAAAAAAAAAAGATCTAACACTAATGTTCTGAGATTTAAAGACTCTCTCCATAAAATGAATGGCTCATACGGAACATTCTAAATTAGTTTGTGACTATAACAGACATCTACCTATACTATTCATAACAAACCAAACTTCACCCATACTAAATGCAAATTCCCAAGCCATTTTTATAAAGATTGCTACTCCCCATTGACCTAAAGCCTACTAGAATCTTACTCTGGCCATATCTTCTTACTTCAATGATGTGAACCCATTTTAAACACATATTAATTTTTCCATTCTACAAATTCTGAAATTTGTGGGGTGGAATTGTCTTCCAAATAAAATACTGAGAAATGTGTATCTCTGCAGAGTTTAATTTGTCTCAGAATAGAGACACAGCCAGGGGTTGTGGCTTTGGAAAAGATTGAAACTACTGGCTAAACTTGATTTGGATTTACATACTCTGAGTTATGGGTATCAGTATTTCCAATCTAACAATGTATTAACAATCCAAAATTGAAAATATAATGGAATTCATGCAGAATAAATGAAATGCAGAGACAACGAGCTCATACATAAGCAGGCATATGGGGAAGGGACTCTGCCAGGAGCCTCAGCTACACTAACTCCAACTTATGTAACCTTAGGCAATTTACTTTCTCTTTCTGAGCCTATCCTCATCAATAATGTGAAATATATACAATTGTCCTCTGACCAGGTAGGAAGGTCAAAACAGGGTTTCCAAATAGGAAATTTAATCAGTATGGGGTATTGGAGGGGTTGAGTGAGACAATGCAAAGAACCTAGCAGAGAGCTTGGCACATGGGAAGCATACAATAAATACTGTTTTGCTGCTGCTGCTATTAAACACACACAAGCATAATAATTCAGTTCTGTTTTAGGAGGTACTGCTTACTAAAAGTGGAACTCAAGCAGCATGATTCAATTATGACTTTGCAACAACATCCAGTATGGCAAATCACTGAAAGAAATGCAAATTGTGATGAGAATGTCAGGATGGGGAACAAAGAGTATCAGTGTCTCTCTCCCATGCTGGGCAAAGATTCCCACTGAACCCTGTTCCTGTTTTGTCATGTGTAAGTTTCTCCAAAAATCGATCTTGGAAGAGTGACTGTGAGATAAAGACAGGAGACTGAATTAAATGTGGAATCCTGGTTTGAGAGTTCTGTGACCTTGGGCAAGATAATGTCCTTGAACCACAGGTTTCTTATCTGTAAGTTGAAAATAATTGGCTGTGGTCATCTCTTAGATTACTCAATCTGACTATATCATTGCCGGATACATAAAACACTTGATATGACTAAAAGCTTCTTGCCTGGAGGAACATATCGTACATGCAGACTTGTGTTCCCTTGCAATCCTTCCAGTTTGCACCACTATAGAGTGATCACATTAAACTCCCTATTTAAAAATATCTCCAGCATTTTGTAATGATGTCTTCAAGAACAATTTTAATACTTGTAAATCAATCTATTTGTATGATGAAAACGAGATTTTTTAAGTAATCATTGCTGGTAAACTTGTTGATTCGAAGAAAATACTTTATAGGTTATTATTTGAAAGGTTTGTCTTTAAAAAGAATATCTTTTATCTAAAAGTGGACTACATGCCATGGTTTCCATGGTAACTGCCACATTTAAAAAATATGCACAGGACTAAAGATGCACTGTATAATACTTATACAAATGGATCATTCTTAGAGAAATCAATTTCCGTGTCTCAGCCTGCTTTTGTTTTTTAAACTTAATATAATATTTTCCATGATAGGGATCAAGCTGAATCATTATAATTGTTCAATTATAGGCTTATATGCTACTCCTGTGTTTATGAGACAAAAATAATTACAGAATTCTAGAATTATAATGAAAATTGAAAGCTGGTAAACTATAAAAAAATGTAAACTTTATTTGAAAGGGCATCTTCCCATATTTTCTCCTAATTATCTAATAAGCAGTATTATTCTCCTCATGTAGCAATACATGCAATATAGAAATACAAATGTATTATTAAATTCATATGTAATAAACACTGGACACTCATAAAATGAGATCTTCACATTCTTCACATGTCAAACAAGACCTGTGTCAAAATATGGGAAGGACTTTTTTCCTGTTTAGAAATTCTGTATAACTTAGGCTTTTGGTGTCAGAAACACAGTATTTCTCACCCAGGCTTTTAAAAATGGCTTAGTTAAGAAAACCTCCATTTGTGTTTTAAATGTGTGCAGAAAGTTCTTTGTCTATCTTAAATACACTACTTAGATAATACCATGAAACTTCATCTAAAGAAAATAAATCGAAAATTGCGACGTGTGGTTTCCCATAGACCCACAAAAAAACTTATTTTCCTTTTACAAAATAATAAAGTGAATTGTTGAAAACATTTCCCTACCAGCTCTTCTAATGTCTGACTTTAAATACTATGTTCATGGCAGCAAAACCCACTTAATACTTAAAATACACTTAATTCTCCTCCTCTTTCCCTCCAGTACAAATATCGCAGTGTATCAGGGGCCAGGTATCAAAGTGTGCTGTGTACACAGCTGGTGTGCCAGGCAACACTCTGATGTGGCTGTGTGTGTCAGTAGGGAGAAGAGGGGAACAAAAAGCAGGGTTACATTAACAGCAACAGCCTCATTATAGCAGGGGGAAAATGCAGTTTACATAGTTCAGTTTTTCCAAGCCATCAGTTAAATTTGACACAAAGAAATAAAAAAAGCTACTACTTCAGAACCAAGAATGTGATATTAATGAGTAGATATTGATGATGGAATACTATTTTGGTTATGTAGGAAGGATGTAAACCATTTTAGTATAAGTACAAACATCTTTTACTCCTGGACCAAATTACCACTGGATTTTATTATTCTTACAGTTTTCCATAGTATAAACTCAGAGGACAAAACAATCAGATGTAAGAAAGAGACTAACATGCTTGGAAACTAATATTAGGGCATTAACTTTAAAGCTATTTCTAATCTCAGTCTTGTTTTGATTTTTTACTTCCTGAGATATTTTGTAAGGGTTTCCAGAGCAGTCCTCTGGATAATAAGTACTAGAATTAACTAGGACTGTGACTTAAAATATATTTTATTTTAATTCATAATATCTACAAAATTAAATTTCTCAAGGCAGTTGTGGTTTTGGGTGTTGAGGATCATAGCATTCTCAATAAGAAGGTAAAATTTTAGCACATGAAAATTGAACCCATTAATTCCATTAATTGCACTTTATGAAAATACTTAAGGAGTCTGACTTTTTCTCACCAAACTGTATTTTCAAACCTTTTACAAATACAGAACACCATGAGTTATATGGGTCAGTGTCCTATATATTAAAAATTCAGGTCATAAATTTCTCTCAGAATTGAGAACAAGAAAAAAAAAAAAAAAACAACGAAGTGGTATGGTTTCTTTCATTAGGTAATTGGACTTACAAGATTCATCACCTTTCCCTCTTCAGTATGGCTACTAGGCAAGCTAAAATTTGTACTTGATTGTAACATTTTTTCAAGTATGGATTTTCTAATGTGGTTAGTATAATTTATTGCTCAACTATTCTTTTCAGTTATATATTACCTGTTCAAGGGTGTGTTTATTATGAAATGCTGCCTTAAATCCTTTAGGAATGTAGTTGGCATGTAAAGAAGTCAAAATCAAATGTTTTCAATAGAAAAAATACTAACCCCCAAAAGTCTAAAGACCACATATAAGTTTAACAATAATATTCAGAACACAATATTGCTAAATTCACCCTTCAAGTAATCTTTGAAGTACAGCCAGTGCTTAATTCACTGCATGCACACACACTCAGTTTATAATGGAGATTTTTATCCTGTGCCCAGATTCCCAAATTCATGGAAAATAATGTTAGTGAGATATAATTGAAAAAATTACAACTGTGCATCAAAAATTTTAAAAAATTAGTAGAACAGGGCTTCTGAAAACTCCACATTTTAGAATCAGTGGTAGGTGCAGCCTCTTTGTATGAATCAATAATGGTAAAATCAAGATGGTCTGTCCATTTATTATGCAAAACATGTTCACAGTCTCAGTTTAGGGAATCAGGAGAGGCATCAAGATGCAATGCGGGACAAGACTCATTTTACCACATTTAATTTTGAAGTTTAACATATTTATACATTTTGCTGATAACCTTCTTCAAGTCTGCTGTATCTCATTTGCATTCTGCTGATGACTGTTACCATCACTTCTTGATTTGTCTGTGCCTCAACAGGTCACACAGACAGTGGTCCTAGGCTGGTGATACCACCTCTGGGGCAGATCATGTATAAGTACTCATACATACTACTCGCTTTGGCAACAAACCCAAGAGATCAAGCAATCGCTAAGTGGCTCAGGGTCCCCAAAGAACACATAAGCAATCAAGGAACCTATGTTCTGTTTTTCCTGGAATTCAAATGGAAATACTACAAAAATTCTTTCACTACATTCAAAGCAAAACAAGAATCATGTGTAGAACTACCAAGTTAGATTTCCCAAGAAAATCAAAATAAATATATAAATTTTCTTTATATTTAAAAATATTATTGAATCAAACGTCCTTTTCCAAAATAATTGCAGTAACAGGGATCTAGCAAATGGGAAACATCTGACAGTGAGACTGCGAATTTCTAGATGTCTTGATATCTATTAATCTATTCATGAATTTCCTTAAATATGACTTAGTGACATGACAGACTGAACATCTTGTATGAGGGTAGTAAAATTTAATGTGCATAATATATCTTGTCATTGAAAAATCAAGGCATTATGACAAAAATAAAATATATGCATATGCATAGGATAATTAGCTGAATTCACCATATAAAATGAGGGAAAAGATGAATTGTCCTTAGCTGCATTACTGTATCTTATGATTTCTCCATAAGATGGGCATCCTTGAATAACAACTAATCTGTAATAATTATATAGCACAATCCCCCAAAAGGGGTACCTGACTGATAAGATTACCTTAAGGGAGGTATCTATGTTATATTTGAAAGAAGCCAAAGGTAGATTTTCAATATGTCATCTTCTTTCAAGAATCTGAAGGAAGTAAAGCAGCAAACAAAGCCATACTATCTAAAATACAGATTTCACTGGTCCTTGTTTGGTTGAGTAGTATTTCAAACAGCCCTTTTTACAAAATGGCTTCCATTGCTAAACGGGAGCAGCCAAACAGGAACTGAAAGTCAAATGTCTCTCTGGAACTAAAATTAAAAATGCTACAATCCAATGTTTAACTGTGATTTTTTTCAAACCAAAAATCAGTGATTTGAAAAAAAATATATGCCCACTTAGTTTTTTTTTTTTAATTTGTAAATAGAATTCAGGACTTAAAAGGTATTATACATTACACTATTTAGACGATACTCATGAAAAGATACATTTGGGAAATTTAGGACTTACCTGAAGGAAACTTTGCATTAATATCCTCAATGAGTCACCAAAAATAAATACAAAGTGTTAGCATTTTGGCATGCTTGGTAAGAATTTTTAAAATGTAACATATTAACAAATGCTAAAATATATATGTTCTCTAAAAACAAGTAAGTACGTATAGTTATACAGAAAATCATTCTCATTTTGATCAAGGATGCACTTAGCCTATGTTTACATTGCTTACTAGTTATCCTGTGACAACAATTACAATTGTTCCAAGAATGACAAAATATGAGAAATATAATCCTAAGCAACAGCATTTGAAGAGATCATAGGGCCTCAGCCTTAATATTTCCATTAGAAGAAATTCAATTAATAACTTTGTCATACTAAGCCTGTGGCTTAATTATACATAATAATTCTACAATTTCCCTTTTTTCCCCAAACATTCGATGAACCGCACCCTACATATGGCAGATATGACATATGCCAAATCACAAAGATTTCCTCTAAATTTGGTTTCCACTTGGGCTGATGTTCCATAATGGCACAAAAATAGCAGATAGTTACATAAATGAATGCATTTTGTTGCAGCAGTTATTCAATTTTACTATGCAAACAGACCCTACACTGACTCAGAACCCAAATATCTTACCATAGAAGACAATGGTAAGGATTCACATCATGCTTGAAGGGGAATGTTAAGTATGAAAAAAATGTTAATAAATTGTATGGCTAATAGTCAAAAGATCAGCTTCTATTTTATAAAGGGTCTAGTGAGGTTGGTGGCAAAAGCACAATACACACTGACTTGACAGAAACCACCTGACTGTTCTGGTGCCCTGGCTACTACAATGCCTACCTGTTTAGTTAGCAAATCCCCATAAAACAAATTGAAAAGAATTCTATAAGTGTATATTTGTGGCCAAAAAAAAAAACCAAACACGTGTGTTGAGGGTATTTAAATTGTCCTGGCCATTCTCCAAAGGTAAAAGACAACTCAAGGTCAAATGAAAAATTACCAATAACTCCTATTCTTTGCCTTACCGCCTCCCGCCCTCCACTCAAGAATTAAGATCTTATTTAATCAGAAATATTCTTACGTTTTGATCATTACAAAATTTTTCAAACACATATTTTTATAGCTTTATTTTATTATTTGGAAATTATATTATTTGGAAAAGGATAGCTAGGAAGAAGCTTATTCATGGTATGGATAATGTGGTTAGATGTCAATGGAAAAAGAGTATTTAGACCCAATATATGATATGGTTTTATTAGAAAAGAAAATTATCTTTTTTTATTATTATCAATTGCTCTTCAATTTTCTTTAATAGAATTTCACAGCAATCTTCCCAAGAGGACACACTAAAGGCCTTTGATTATATATACCCTAAAGAATGTATTGTACCACAAAGACACACACCCAATAAGATTTTTTTTCATCTGAAATTTATAAAGATAATTTTCCATGCTGACAGTGCACATTTCATCCATAAGTTTGAAGAGTCAAATGCTACCACAGCTGGGGGTTATTCTGCCAAATGGCTTCCAACAGGGACTACAGAGATGGAGGCTAGGAGGCATGTGTGTGTGCATGTAGGAAAAAGCAACAGACTGATGGGAAATAGCCCTTCTCTGGAGTCATTTTTATCAATTACCATCTGAGTGATCTAATCAAATATCGAGTCTAATGGGGAAAAAGCAACACTAGGAAGGAAAAGCAAATATTAAAACAGCTGCTTGATTACCTACAGAGATTAAAACAAAAAGCAAGGATTGAGGCTGATATATTTCATAGGGATTTGCTAAGGCTGAGGGGAGGGGTAAGGGGCAGATACCTTAAAAAATCCATCATGAAAGGAACTGAGACAAGATTATAAAAAGGGGGCCAAGTTATAGCGCGCCATGGGATTTTTAATCTGGCTACCTGTGGTTTCTGTAGTTAAAGCCTTATTCATCCCCAAAAGGGGGGGCACGGTGAGGGGGGGGGTGGAAAGGAGGGGAAGAAAACAAAAAAATCACATTTATATGTCAGTTTTGCAAATGATCAAACAGCGTGCATCCATAAGAATAATAAGAAAACATTCAACGCTGATGACTTTTTAAAAATAGGTACCCATTTTATCAAATATTATTGATAATTACCTGTGAGTCTCGTTTCTTGAACTCTTGAATTTGCTTTTCGTGCTCCATATTGGCAGCGCGGAGCTGTTTTTCCAGGTTTTCGATTTCCCGTTCATGGTCTCGGACTAGGCTATCCTTCTCTGCGTTATGCTGCTGTAATAGGTGCGTCTTCTCCTGTTCGTGCTCCAGCTTCAGCTCTACTATCTGATTGGACAATGAGGAGGACAGTTCATCAACAGAACATCCTTGTCGTCATGACAACTCATGGACAGCTTAATTTTTCTCTAATTTGTCCAAGTTGAAAATTTTATTTTTGCGTCATTATTACCTCACCCTTGAAATATTCTCATTTTTTGGGGGGGGGTTTAATCCAAACCTCCTAATATTCAAGACAGTTGGGCATATTCAGTAAATCCTGCTGCAATCTGTTGGCACAAATGCCTGAACATTGAAAAAAAAATGTGTTGAAAGCTTGTTATTTCCCCCCCCCCAAGAATTTGGGTATCACTGATCAGCCATGGTCATAAATGGTTAATAGTCAGTACGTTTGCTTTTTTGCTTAAATATATACACGGAAAAAAGCACCAATTAAATCGGTCAGTTTTCAAATAAAAGATCGCAGCCAAATACGCATCTGGATTATTGTATATACAGTTGTCTTTTCTAAAATAAAATGATAAATTTCAAAGCTCTATTATCTCGTTGTCAGCTACGGTATACCAACATAAACAGATGTTATGTGTTCCAGAAGGGCACCTGCTGTGCTGCGAGCTTGCGCCATGATTTCATAAAAAGCATTCAATTCTCAGGATCCTTTCCCAGTCCACTCCACACTGGAGACTGTGACCTTGGCCAGTCTTAGCCTCTCCCTGCTAGACTGAATGGCAGCCCGAGACCAAGGGCCTGGTTGCCGCAGCTTTGATACTAATCCTCCCAGACTGTGCACAATGGCACCCTACCTGGCCTGCAAACTATAGCCAGCCAGGCTGTCTTTGAAGCAGGTGATGAATAGGGGACTGCAGGAAGCCAGCTTCCCCAGTGAACTCCAGGCCACACAGCTGCTAAGAACAGTCACTTGGATTTTTCTTCAGTTTTGGTGGATTTCAGGGAAAAAAACTGCTGTTATCTAGAATATGTTGTGTTATTTGCAGCGTGAGAATCCATCTTCAAAAAAGCTAACAGTAGGAGCCTGCTCCAAATCGATCTTGTTTCCTGCAATGAATCACCAGACTACCTTATCTTAAAGCTATAGCATTCATTTCTCCAGGCAGGCACGCTGACTAAATTTCAAGTTATTTTCTTTTGAGATGGAAATACTTACCCTTCTAATTGCAACCTAAGAATCACACACATACAAAAATTTGTTTTTAAACATAGATTTCAAAATGTTTTCTTTCTGTGACTTTAGGGAGTTGGAAAATCCACAATAAATTTCTGATCACACGGATTTATTACACCATTTAGAAAAAAGTATAGTAATTCCTGAATGTATACATTTATCACAACAAAATAATAATAAAAACAACATGAAAAAGTTTATTTTGCATGTGAGGACATAGGTACATGCATTCTAGTGAGTTTATGTTTATTTAAATTTTGGAATTTTTTTTCAATATTTTTCTACTATTGGGAATAGAAAATATCATTTTTTTCTGCTCTTATACTATACCATATTATCTCTTCCTATAAGAAGTAGTAAAGGAAATTTTCTTTGATTATTTTAAACAAATGTGCATGTTTTAGTCTGTCAACCCCCCAAAATTACAATGTCAAAATTTCAATGTCAACCCCCCAAAAGAAAGACTTTAAAATGTTACTGGCATTATTCATGCCAAATCAGTTAGAATATTTTTAGATCTAGGTAAATTATTATTTCTTTCTAGGGTTGTATTATCAAACTTCATTATAACATAATTATCAATTTTAGTTAAAGTTTTTTAAACATATAACCCAGTAGAGAAAACAGAAGGTGGTGGAAAGGTCTATTGAGAGCTTCCCAAATGTCTCAGAAAAATTAGGAGAATGAGTGTTATTTAAATTGATAGAAATCAAAACAATATACAACACTCTAGAGAAAAGTAACTCATTGACCTATAATTAAGACAGAAGAATTATAGAAGTTTTCCCCCAAGAAATGACACAAGGCCAGAACTTTACTGTTTGCTTATGAAAATGGTGCTCCCTTGTTCCCAGTTCTAGGAAGAAGGTACTTCCATACTCACTGCTCTAAGTCAGTTGAAGAGTTCTGGTAGACTGATCAATGACCCTCTCATGTTTACACTGCAATCTGTTCATTTTTAAAAATCAGGAACAAGTGAAATAGGTATATGATGGAATAGATACATGATGTCATAAATTATTTTAGTTTACTTCGCCAGGGCCTGTTGCTCAGTGATGCCAGTTAATGAGCAAATCTCAAGGTTGCTGGAGCCTTCTAAAGTGAAAGGCTTTAAAAGCTCTGGCTTGTCTGCTTGATCCAGTGTTGCTTGACTAACTTTCTAGATGTTACGAGCCCTTTCTGGTCATTGCCTAGATTTCCTCACTGTTAGCAGCTTCTGGCCAGGGTGTCTTCTTTGGATGAAAAATGAGTCCAAGAGGAAAAACCCTGATATTCTGAGAACATCTTAATGATGGTATTTAGAACCAAAAATAACATCATCAAGATGAATCTGTTAAAATTCAAGGTCCCCAGTACCTTCCATATAAGTAAACATTCAAAGTTCTTGGGATTTTCCAATTTGGTCTTTACTTGTGGTCACATCTCAAGGGAAAACATGAAATAACATCTCCTCATTACTTTGAACTCCTGATTTTGGTTGAGCCACAATATGTCTAATGGTGTTAATGGTGATGAGGAGGTGGTAAACCATGGAAGATGTAAAGGTAGTTAGCCGGTATCCATAGGGGTGCTGTTGAATGTCAATGAGGACTCTGAACCAGAAACCACAGAGGACGAACCAGAATCTGTTCAGAAGACCACTTGAAGAGCTGTCTGTAACATAGGAGGGAAGACTTCATAGTCCCTAATTCAAAAGCAGGGAGTGGTAAGCTAGGTAACTATACATGCAGTGCCTGTCTGCAGATGCAAATGCAGATTGGCGAGTTTTCTAGAAACAAAGTAATTAGCTCTCATGTGCAAGCATCTGGTATCCTCTTGAGATGCAGATTTTAGTAGCCAATTCACCAAAGAGGCTATTCAGAGAGATAACAGACAAATAGAAAATGTTTTTCATGCAAAGACACACTAGAAATCCTATGGAGAGATGGACTTAGACAGGAACTGAGCCCTCCAACAGGCAGCACTGATTTGCAAGCCATGTCAGAGATACTGGTCTGGATGGCTTAGTGGCTGGGGTTTGAGGATCCCTCATCATTCCTAAGGGGAGGAAAATATATCTCAAAAGTAAAAAATCATTAGAGTTATAGGAAAACTTAAGAACATGAGTGTAATGAAAGAAGAACTCAAAGAAAACAGAATTAATTCAGGATGCAACAAATAAATCCATTATAAAATTAATTTTAAATTTAGAAACACCAGTGAGCTTGATAAACATATCTCAAAATCAAATCACTGACACAGATAAAAGACTTGAGATAATCATAACAATGTTTCGTGAAGGAGATAAAAAGAAGATAACCTATGGAGGAAACAGAGAAAAGAAAATCCATACAGATATGCATTCAGGAAATTTCCCTGAACTAGCAAGAATTGAATGTGTATATCAGAAAAGCACACTGTAGACTAAGAAAAACTGATACAGCTTGAAGAAAAGGATGACTCAAGAATACTATAACTAAACTCAAGCATGGGAGAACTCAGGAACTACAGATCCCAAACAACTCATGATAAAAAAAAAAAAAGAGTACTTAAAGATGAAATTCATGCAACCAAGAGATGATTGAAGAAACTGTGTTAAAAAGCAAACTTAATACCATATGATAGTAGGTCCACGTACAGAGGGCTTTCGGAGGGAAAAGGAGAGTTTTCTGCCCAGTCAAGCTGTCATAAATAAGGGAACACAGAATGATCCCCAAGCATGCAAAAACAATAGTGAGCATGACAACCATATGGCCTTCTTGGAAAAGAAAGATCATACTTGATGAAATCGTGGCAATCAACAGATAAATCAGAATGACTCAGATATGGAGAACTTACACTAAACATCCTGGCGGTGAGCATATAATTGATTTAAATTAAAAACTAACGATTGATAGGAAAATATAGAAACATACATGTGTGTTTATATGTGTATATGAGAATTAGGATTATGGAGAGAAATATGTGTTGTAAACCTCAACAATTTATAAAGAATACTATAACTGACAAAGTATAATGGTAGGAGTGGGTGGGAGAAAGTATAAGCATATTATTTTATTTTTTATAGGAGTAACTAAGTCTCAAAATTGAACCACAAAATTTAAAAGGGACTCTAATATCAATGTATTTAACTAAGAAATCATCTCTTAGAAGGTAAAGAAACATTTTGCTAAACTTCCACTTTCTTCAACTTCAACAAATTTCACATAAAAGTAAATATTTTAATGAAAGTGGCAAATGTTTGGCAAATATTACAAAGCTATTCTAAAAAATAGCTTTTTAATCTAGATAACTAGAAACTTCTGGAATGATATTTTCACTAGGTATCCATACAGCATCTCTTACTGTTGGCCCTGACATACAAAGGCAAGGAGCTGTTCAGGGCTATCGGGATTCCCACCATCAGTACATTCCTCAGCACTTTGGTGCTATATCTCCAAGACCCTCCCATGGGGTAGGTTATCTGGGCTAAAGTAATAATGTATTCTAATATTCTTACTTTCCTGGGACTTCAGTACTCTTCTCCAATATTACTCATGGGGGCATCACTACCTCAGATCATTATGACTGGATCAACAGAGAAGACCACTATCCAATAAAGTCACAAACTACTATAAACATGCTACATTATTTTTTAAAAAGAGACAAAAGTCAGTTCAAATATCGTGAATTCATCAACAATTATGCACATTGGGCTAACAGTTCAAAGAACACCTTGCTTTTAAAGTGCTAGCCATTCAAAGACAAGGATTTTTCTACAGGGTTTGTCAGGTAACACTAATCATCCTGCATCTTATCCAAGGGATCCCTGTGGAAAATTTTCCCATTTTGGTTGTGAGATTTAGTTCTCCTTCACATAGTTGATAAGATTAGTGGTATTAAAATCTACATTAAAAAACAACTGCAGCTTGTCCTGCTTTTTACCATGTAATGAAATATAGTCTTATTATCAGGTTATGTCTCTGAGCAGTTTTCCATTTGCATTTGCAAAATAGCACATTTGAAATGTCAAAATAAGCTATCAGGTTCTTTAAAGCTCTAGAAATTTAGCTCCAATGGGACAGTCTATGATAAAGTTAGCACCAATTCACGAGACTGCCCAGGCTAAAAGCTGCTGGAGTCTTTTTTTAAAACTGCAGTTATATGACATACAATGAGATAATGGACATTCCATGAGGTGAGAGATGAAGACTCCCTTTAAAAATAAACTTAAAAGATTTTGATCTGCATTTCCCTGATGATAAGAGATGATGAGTATTTTTTCATGCGCCTGTTAGTGATTTGTATGTCTTCTTTGGAGATGTGTTTATTTAGCAGTTCTGCCCAATTATTGACTGGGTTTTTTGTTACCACCTCACATCTGTTATAATGAGCTATATTAAAAAGGCCAGAAATAACAAGTGTTGGAAATGATGTGGAGAAAGAGGAACCCTCCTAAAACTGTGGGTGGACATATAGATTGTTCTAGGGACACAGTATGGAGGCTTCTCAAAGCATCAAAAATAGGTCCCCCCTATGATCCAGCAATTTGACTTCTAGGTATCAACTCGAAGAATATAAAAACATGAACTTGACAGGATACATCCATGCCCATGTTCACTGCAGCACTATGTACCATAGCCAAGTTAAGGAAGCAAGCCAAGTGCCTGAGGACAGATGGGTGGAAGAAAAGGATTGGCTATAAACACACAATTGAATGCTATTCAGTTATTAAGCAAAAAAAAATAAATAAATAAATAAAATAAAAAAAGATGAACTCTTGCTATGTGTGACAACATGGATGGAACTGGAAGGGACTAAGGTAAACGAAATAAGTTAGAAAGAGGGAGACAAACGCTGAATGACTTCACGCATATGTGGAACACAGAGAAACAAAACAAAGGACCAGACAAACAAAACCAAGACGAGCCCTATGCATTTGACTACAGAACTGAGGCAACCAGAGGGCTAGGGTGAGGGTGGAAAGCAGAGGGGTTAGGGGAACCCTATGGACTATGTGGGAAAATTATGGGAGTCTTGGTGGTGGGTATGGTGCATTAACATACATCTGAAGAGGTATGAACTGAGACCTCTGAATCATATACAGTGTGGAAACCAATGTTACTTCAATTAAAAAAAAAACAATAAAAAGATAAATTCCAGGACATACATAATTCAGCTCAAGCCTTTGGAAATTAGAGTAAAAATACATGTGAACCCAAAAAACACCACAATATGGCCTGACTTTCTGAACAACTTAATAGAAACCGGCACCAACAGAATTTGTGAAAAGTAGGCATTGTGTCAACAATAGAAATAGCATTTGTCATCTGTGGGTGTCCATGTGGCTTCAGGCTTACATATTTGTACAAAAAAAGAAAGAGCCGTGCCTGCGATCTGTCTGTCTATCAACAGTTCAGTCTACCCAGGCAAGTTCTCTTCACTTAAAGGTTTAATACGCGGTGCTACATGCTAACACACATGGCACATGCCTGCTCCTTCGATCCTTTTCCTCTCAACCAACCATCAAGAATCAGCGTCAAATGCCTGTGGAGGATCCCAAAACTCAAGCAGCACTGAGGGCCGAGGTGCCACCGTGGTGGTGAAGAGAAGCTGACAGTCATGCACATGCTGGAAGCACATTCTGTTCTTTGCAGTTTTCCTTCCCACTTAACACTTCCAAATACAGGTGAAGAGTGACAACAATCACCATGGGCTTGTCAAACTTTTTAAAAAATTAGCTACTACTTTCTGCATTTTCATCAGAGCTCAATTAAAACCCAGGAAGGATTCAGACACTCAAGGGCTTCCAGATTTCTCTTCAAGACTTTGAGATGGTTAACTCAAGTCACTGAAATTGAGAAAATTCATTAACCTTAGTTACCTTCTTACGAGTTCAACATTTTTAGAAAGAAACACGTCTAACTGCATATTTTATTTCAATTTATTTTGCCTTCCATCTGTTTCTCTAAAACTCACTCAGTTTGTCTTAATTTAGTACATCGCTGATGTGGAGTGAATATGAAATACAAAAACCACTGTTCCCCAGCTGATACGGAATTTAGAACAAACATTGGCCAGATTGTGAACTCCTCTGCTATATGCACTATATCTTTCCTTTTCCGTTTCTCCCCTCACCCGCCACGTTTGTTTGTTTTTTTGTTTTTCAATTTAAATAAATATATACGTTATTGGAAAATTTTGGGAAAATACACCGCTTGGTAATTATTCATCTTTTTGAATGAAATGTGTGGCATTCAGGAGGAAATGAACAGCAGAATTAGATGTAGTTAGAAGAGGAGCATTGCCTCGTCCTCTGAGGTAACTAACTCACCTACCTGTGTTGTCTCTGCCTTTCCTCTGACCTGAAGAGCTGGAGGGCTACAGGCCCCTGAGGCCAAATCACACGCCTTGCTTCCCCCTGAACCCACAAGTCTCTGTGTGAACCTCTTTCTCTCCACTGGAGCATTCGCATTTCTATCTCATTTTTAAAAAGATTTTTATTGATTGATTTTTGTGTAGAAGTGGGGTGTAGGCCAGAAGTTCAGGGGGTGAGAGGATTCACCAGAGACAGAGTGGGGAGCACAGCCCTCTTGCTGGTACCCCATTTCTCTGCTCCTCTGCCTTTAAAAATACCTCCAAAGGGTTGCTCACTTCCCATTCTCTCCACCCGTAAGATTGCGGCTTTTGTCCCCAGTCTACTGAAACTGGTCTTGAGGTGGTTAAAGGGTGGCTCGGTGAACCCAGGGGTCAGTTCTCAGCATCCATCTCAGTCCTCATGTCTGGGACACTTCTGCTCATGGTTTCTGGGAAATCACACCTTCGGGTTTCCTTCCACCTCCCTGGCTGCTCCTCTACCCCTTCCCATCTCTGTGGACGTCGCCTTCGGCTCTGGATTGGGATCACCTTTCTTTTCCTCTTTTCACGCGCCAGTGTCCGTCATCACCACTTCCCTGTTGCTTGGCTGGAAAACTTGTGAGTCATGTTTGAGTCCTCTTTCCCCCTCACACTTCATTTCACATCCATACCAGCCCAGCCTGCCAAACATCCCGGATCTGACCCTGGATCATGCCGCCACGCCCACCCACGGCTGAGCCTGTCACCGTTGCAGGCCTTCTGCCATGCGCCTATGAGCACCCCTGCCTCCCCTCCGCCTCTGCCTCAACCAGTGCTCCACACAGAGGCGAGATGGAGCCTTTCAAGATGCAAACCAGCTTGCTCATGGGCTCCCAGGGCTTCCCAGCACCCCCAGAATGAAGTCTAAACTCTCAGCAGTCTACAGAACTGGACAGAATCTGCCCTCTGCTTAACATCGGGCCACAGCTCTCACCCTATTCATGCCCCTCTGGCCACAGGTCCCTCATCCCCTCTGCCTGTTCTTTCCTCACCTCAGGTTTTGGTACAACTTCCTTCTCCACTTTATTAAGGTTTTAATTCAAGCCTAACTTCTTTAGAGTCCTTCCCGACTGTGTCTAAATGAACACTCTATGTGAAACACTGGACGCACAGAAAACAGCCCTACACTCACAAACTCTTTCCCCTGCTTTACTGTACAGCAATTATCACCACCCGACCCTACATTACATTGGGGGAGCACTCGAGGGTGCGTGTGGTGTTATTATCTCCTCTACCGTAAGTGCCGGGACACTATTTTGTTCTCTGCCATATCCTACACCCCTGGAGCAATATGACACACTAAATGGTTGCTCAAAAAAAAAAAAAAAAAAAAGAGAAATGAATTACTGAAGAGACATTATTTTGACTTTAGTTTTGTTAAGGTTTCTAGAAACTGGGAACCATCAGCTACATCATTAGCTAGGAAACATATTTAAAACAAAACATATACATCTTAGTCTCTTAATTCCCACTCAAGATAGAGGTGCCATTTGTTTTAACTGGAATGAAAAATGTTCTAAGCCAGAACAAAGAAAGAGGGGGAGGAGGCCCTGCACAAGCACCGTTCACTGTGGATGGCCATTCCAGGAGCCCAGACTCCAAAACCTTGGCTCAGACATCTGGGCCCAGGCAATATGGCCTCATGGCCTGTGTCTCTGATCCTGCAGCCTGACAGGGCAGGAACCTGGCACTTTGGCTGTTGTCCGGAGGACCTCTCTGGCCCTGGTAGCATGGCTCCATTCCTTGGATTAGGAGGCTGCAGAAAGGAAAAGTTTAAAAGACAGGGAGCATTCCTGAATCAGGGTGCTTTTCCCCAACCACTAAGGAGCAGTGTGGCAGATACATAGTGATGGCTCAAAAACTATATCTCACAAAGCATAGAAGGAAAGTCAAAAAGAAAAGGCTTGTAAGAGGAGTACAGTAAGGTGAGCAAGAAGGACAGAGCAAAGAGAAATGCAGGCATGTACTAGCTGCACAACGAAGTGCACGCATATTTAGAAATCCATAAACGCTACGGAAACCCATTTTGAAGAGATTTTACGAAGACCCACAAAATCAGTCATTAGCCTCATCTAGAACCTCGAGGCCAAAAAGAAATCTCACACATTTTTCTAGTCAGACCAGTACTGCCGTCACCAAAATAATTTCCATCAATTCCCATTTTCATTAGCTCTCCTGTCCAAATCACTTCTCATCTCAGCAAGAGATTTTGCTTCCTGTCTCACCAAGAAAAACCTCCAGTAATGAAAATGTCCTCATTTCTTACTGCAGACTCACCAGCTTCTGTGCTTCTGTCCTCCCTACCTCTTCTCACTTGTTCAGGTTGCTCACCCCCTTTTATCCCCCACCCAACAAGGATGGTGCCTCCACCTGGGCTGGGGGTCCTGCCTGCACTCCTCCACCTTCCTGGGAACCGATCCTAGAGAAGATCTGTTCTTCTTTTCTTCTCTTGGTTTCCACTCTATCCCCTTCCAGTGTAGACTAAATAGTTTACTTTAAATGAGGTCTATGTTTACTTGCTACATTACTTTAAAAATCTAGGTTACTACAAACTATTTCCAAAGAAAAGGTTAGGAATTGCATGTTATCTACTTTTTAAATATCTCAATTGAGCTTAAAATTTCCAACATGCTTATCTTGTATAATTTTTGTCTTATCTTTACTGCTGTCCGTGCTACCAAAATATAATATTTTAAATTTCATATCATCATGAAAACGTTACTGTAAGGGGTTGGCCCATAGTGGGTTTTTTTTTTTTTTATAATCAACAATAAGTATTTATTCTTTCTGGAGAAGCCGACCACTTGTTTATCTGTTAAACTACATTTCCCTTTAAAGGCTTTGTAGTAAAAAGGGAAGATATAAAATATAAGGTTAAAGAATGATGAGATTGCCAAAAAAATCTCCATAGTTCAGGAAATCCTAGCATGCCTGGTTTGTTGTTTGTTTCCAACTTGAATGAGGTTTGTGAAAAGACAATTAGAATTGTCTTTTTGTTCCAATGGGTTATACAGGAAAGAAACAGGAAATCTTGATGAAAGCTTGGACTTTACAGGATATTTGTGTAAGTATTTATCCCATGTGTTTGATGTTTTCCTTCCACATCTGCACACTTTATGCCTGCATTTTGGCTAAAATATTTAAAAATACCACTTTGCTTTTTTCACTTCATTACAGTTCCTGGCATGATGCTTTCTCTATGGAAAGAGCTCAAAAATTAAAACTGAATAAGAAACCGAGGAGGCCCAGAAGGCAGAAGTCATCCATTTCCTCTGGATGCGATTCCCTCATTTCCCTCATTATGAAATGTGCTCACTAGCCTGGATGGATACTTCTAAAACTTCTCCACCAAAGTGCCCCTAGCAGCAGTGAAAATGAATAGTACCCCCTGGGGGATCTGAGGGCATAGCCTGAAGCAGCCTCTGCAAGCTGGAAGCTTCTTTGAAATGTCCCATTTTCTCTTAAAAATTCATGAGAACTTCGCATTTTACAAAACAGGAAAGTCTGTGTTTGTTTTAAAATGAATGTTACCTCAGTAGTAAAGCTACTTTGCTTTCCCATAAAATAATCTATCCAGCAACTCCAGGAAGCGTGTAGCTTCACATACACCCTGGCACACGCTCACTAGCCAGGGACCCGGACCCCAGATGAGAAGTGCAGGCTGGTGGTCAGCAACCAAAATCCTTCCCAGCGTGAAATGTTAGAACCACAGCATTTAACATCTTACTTTTCATAGAAAGGAAGGACAGAATAACAGAAGAGTTGTCACACTTGACCTTGAGTTGGTGGCTAGACGGTAGGTGGAGGTTCTGAGACCTCAGAAGGGCTGAGGAGCTCACCAGGCAGAGGGACAGAAAGACACAGGACGTTGGGTGTGGCAGGGCCCTAGTGGCAGGCCACCAGCCCTGAACACTCACCTCCCCACAGCTCTGCTGATGGCTGCCTCCACAGCTCAGGCTGGGGAACTCTGCTTCTCGAAAGATAAACCAGTGGGTATATGAATAATTCTTTAGGGAAGAAGGTCTTTGAAATGACAAAATATACTTTACAGCACACACAGGCTCAATTTCTGCCCGCTGGAACTCCACCGGGAATCTGTTAAGAGTGGAAGTTAAGAGCCTGGCTAAGGTTCAGGTTTTGAGTCTATGAAGTGTGTGGGACCTCTGACAGGTTACCTTACTTAACTAGATGTGCTTCAGCTTCCACAACTAGAAGATGAGGATAATAAATAGTGGTACCTCCTTCACAAGATTACTGTGAAGACGAGTTGTGGCTAAATTCACGTAGAGGCACGTAGAAACGGCCGCAGGCCCGAGGTAGGTGCTACTAACTGTGGGCCAGTCCAATCACACACTGCCCAGATGCCAGACCCTGAACTGAAAAACAAGTAGACATGCAATTCTCTTTAGTCTTGTCTAGGCAAAACATCCTTATACTTTTAAAATATTCCCTCTGACACAGTTCCAAGCCATTCTATATTCTGGTAACTGTCCTTTGAACACGCCTAAGTTTGGAAGTGTCCTACTTCAAATGCGGTGACCAGTCCTTACGTGACCTGGTATGTTATTATTCCTTATGTGACCCGGTATGTAAACAATATGCCCACCAGGACCGGGTCTTTTACCTCTCTTACCCCATTGTCCAAGAGTTTCCTCCTGTTTTCCTTGCCACCCCCACCACTTGCACACACTCACACAAATACACACACACACACACATGCATGCACGCACAACTCATGCTTTTTGCATATGATTTTCTAAACCAAACCAAGGAATTTTATGTTCAATCCAAATAACTTTACTCTTCATTTTAGCTTTTTAAAGCTTCAGAAAACATTTTCATAGCCCACATTGTTAACTATTCCTCTGAACTCCAAGCAAGCAGAAAGCTTTTACTTCTATATCACTGTCTAGTGACTGATACACTTAGAAATCTCATTCAGGCTGACACTAGTCATTCAAAGATGGTCCTTTGAACTAGCTCTTTACACATAAATGTACCACTGCCGAAACCATATTTCCCATAATGCCTTCAAGAAAGACCTTGTCAGCTGGCTCATCCAGGTACCCCACTTTCCTCTTTCTATGTCTACTAGCCTGGCCACACTGTTTAAAAGAGGGAATCAGCTTAGTTTAATTGGCTTCATTTTCAGCAAAGGGATATAGGTAACACTACTATATGCCTATTAGTTCTCGTGCCAAACTTGCACAGTAAAAACCTTCATTTGGAGTGGTCGGGGGAATACTGTTCTAGTTAATAAAATTTACACCAAAAAAAAAAAAAAAAAGACTTTCAAAACTTGTAAATCTACCTGCTCATAATCCTGTCTTTATCTTTCCTTAGTGAGTTACTGTCTGGGAACTTCATTCTCAACATCCACTGTAATGAACCAGCCTTTCGACATGAGAATAAAATGGGTGAAATCTATACCAACCTGAGAGATCCTTATGTGGGTTTTTTTTTTAAAATTCTGCTCTACATTTCTGTAACATTTGTATCATTTATCTCTATTTACTGGTCTTTTTTTCATGAAAATGAGATAGAGAAAAATAAATGCAATCACATATGGTTTCTAGTAATGTCAATTCCTTACAGAATTCATCAGTTTTCCTTGTTAAGTATTTTTGAACAAGACGATACAAAGACAAAACTTGGGGAGATTTTAAAAACTATCATTCTGAGAAAAGATGTTGAAGCTTAACATTCTTTCAAATGAGTTCATTTGAATGTATTTTTACACTAAATTGTGACTGTCATGTTAAAAAAAGACACTGTCAAAATGTGAAAAGTAGGAGGGCTAGAAAAAGTACCAAGCAAAATTCCATCATCTACAAAAGAATTAACATCATAGTTTGAATGTCTGTGTGATTCTATGAAGTTAAGGCTAACTGGGCAGCAGCTGCAGATACTTTCTGTGACTCCTCGTAGATACTAACAAAGTCCTTTCCAAAAGGGTTGCATTAATTTATAATGGCACCAGCAATGAATAAAAGTACCAATTTCACTAAACTTTTGCCAACTGTAGATGGTACATCATTGTGAATTCTAATTTGCATTTTTATTAACACTGAGGCTGAAGATGTTTCTAGTTCTTATTTACTCAATTCATTTCTTATCTGTTTCTTTCCTTTGCCAGATCATTTATTGGGCATTCATGACTTTCTCAAGACTTTTGCTTTTTACAGAATATGCTAATTACTTGTATTTGTTAGTTACAACTATTTATTTCATCAAGAGAGTCACTCTTTGCCTATTATATTTGCTGTAAACATTTATTCTTTAACTTAAAAATAATTTTATTTTACTCAAGTTAATATTTTCCTTGGTGACTTTTCCAAATGTTTCCACTTTTAAAAATCTATAATTGTGAGGGCCTCTCCGGTGGCACAGCGGTTGAGCACCATGCTGTGAAGCTGTCTGCAGCCTCTGTAGCACCGGTTCAATTCCCCACCGGCCAGGGAGAACCCCACATGGTGCAGCACACCTCTCCTGCCTTGCCCACTGCTCCCCTCAGCAGTGTCTTCAGTTCGTCTGCTTGTTCAGCACCCCGCTCTGGTGAATTCTCCCACCCTCCCGCGCTTCTGACCTGTACCCCAGTTCTTGTATAAAATAAATAAACAAATCTTTAAAAAAAAAAAAACCTATAGTTGTGGGCCTTCCTGGTGGCCTAGGGGTTAAGTCTTAGGCTATCACCACTATGGCCCAAGTTCAATCCCTGGCCAGGGAGCTAACCCATATATGGTACAGCACACCTTTCCTATCTCCCCTTAGCAGTGTATTTCAGTAAATATATCCATTCTGATCCCCACTCTGTCTCTGGTGAAACTTCTCTCACCTCCCTCCCTGCACCTCTGGCCTACACCCCAGTTCTTCTACGCAAAAATATATTTTTTAAAAAAGCTGTAAAGCTCTTTCTTAATTTATCAAATCTATACTTTGTTTAATTTCTTCATGACAATGGGAACTTGACTCATTTACATTCCCTTACCTCTGCTTTTCCACTCTTCACACTATACTTAATATCACTCTTCTTGGTTCCTCCACTGGGGAACTCTATAACTTTAAGAAAACATCCAAGCCTATTTCACTAAGCCCACCCATGATATTGACACCTCAGTGCTTTCAATTTCCCCTCCCTCTCCTTCCATCCTTTTCTCCCAATTCCACACCCATGTCTCCTCTCCCTTTACTGTTACAATAGCAAGCTGAAAACACTTACATTTTGTCCTCTAACCACACATTCATTCTTAACTTTGAACACCGCTAAATGGCCTCCAACTGTCATGACTACAACTGAAGAGCCTCTTTTTGCTGGGACTACATTTCCTTCTCTACTGTCCAACGTTGTAACACCTGTGTATTCTGTGAGGCAGTTTCTACAATCAAGTTCCAGCATCCCCTCCTTTTTCACACTTTCTATATTTTATAATCACAATATGCATGGTGAATGGCTTTATACTTTTTTTTCTCTGCAGATTTTAGTAAGGATTCAATTCATATGGCCACAGAAAATAGGCTTATAACCTAACTATGTGATTCAGGGTCTGTAAAAAACATGGAGAGTGAAAGAGGGTAGAGCCAATGGACAAGTACAACCCAACACGAAAGAAGGAACTGTCTCTGGGTTGCAACTGATTATTGCTATGGGAAGATGTAGGTCATAGCTTCCAGATATACTAATGCTGCAAGATAAGCCTAAACTTACACTTTTGTTTAAAATTGTGAATATTTAAAAAGATAACTCATTCAAAAATTGATTGCAAAAACCTGGGGCTAGACACAAAAACAAATCTGAGGGCTTGATCTCACTTGAAATCAGTTTTCCATCTCCCTATTTAAGATTTTCCCTTTGTCCTTGTGCTCTAAACGTCACAGAGGTGTATTTATCCTCTTCTCCTTCAAATCTGTGAAACTCTCTTGTGCTATTGCTTTAATAATTTCCCTTCTTCTTAGTCCTTTGTTCTCTCTCTTTAGACTCCTAACCAGACATGATATTCATCCGGATGATTCACTCAGCCTCACCTATTCTGTGTCTTGGCAGATACTACTGTCTGGGAGAATCCCTCAAAATTGTTTGTGGTAAAGTTAAACAGCAGGGTAGCAGAGCATTTATGAGTAGGGGATTCAGATCAAGAAAGCTTAGGCTTACTCTGCTACTAGGAGTGAGACCTTGAACAACATGTTTATGTTCCCTGTGACTTGATTTCCTCAACTGTTAAATGGACATAAGAATAGCATCTATTTTTATTTTATGTGTCTGTTTAATTAAATGTTGCTGTCATGTTATTTTCTTCCTTTACTTATTTTGTGATTAAGCTGATCACTTTTTTCTAGTTTCCTAAGGTCAAAACTTAAATCACTCATTTGAGACTTACCTTCTTTTCTAATATAAGCAGATGATGCTCTAAGTTTCCCTCAAAGAACTACTTTTTAAATAACTTATGAGTTTTTGGTGTTGTGTTTTTATTTTCATTCAGCTCAATATTTCCTTAAATTACTTTTGTTATAAAATATTCATATTTATGGCATAATGAAGTAATTTGGCCAAAGGAAAAGAATGCCAGAAAAATCAGAAACTTGGACTCTCCTTAAAAGTCTAAATTATTTCACTTGCGGCCTTAAGTAAGTTATTTCACCACTTAATACTAATGTCAGTCATGTAAGTCTTTCTTTGAGAAATCACACACACATACACACATACACACACACAGAGAGAGACACACACAAAGCCAGAGATGATAACAGGTGATGTTTCACTGATGATCACATTAAAAATATTGAAATTTCTGCCTTTCATATACATCTACTAGACATATATTGATCAAAACTCAAATCAATTCAGTAATCATGAATTGTATCTCTAGTAACAACTCAATCACATAATGTAACATAGGTTGAAAGAAATTTCAAGAAAGTTTCTGTCATATTATCTTGTAGATTAAACTCTGTTCTGCATAAAAACAGCTCTGTATGATATCTTATAAGGATTGACTTTAATGTACAGAATAATAATCAACACTGTAATTTCAGAGAAAGAAGGGATGGGGATGGTACAAAAACGTCATGTAAAATTAGCTGGAAGCCTTGAAACATGAGTCTTGAATGACAGCACAATTTGCCTAGAAAGATAGAGCATAACAGTCCAGAAAGTGAAATAACAAAGAAAGGAGAAAGACTTTTGTACACCTTTGCTCTTATAGTTATTTTGCCTCTACACCATCCCTATGAAAGTAACTCAAACAGGTATTTTTACCAATCTTACAGCCAATATTTTAAGCTTATAACAATAACAACTATAAGGACATATGTCAAATCAGACTTTGTTTTCCTGAAACTCAAGTGAGCCACTAACTGCTATCACTTATGATATGGGATTAATTCATTTCTGATGTTGTAACCACTTAGTAAGGATTAATAATATAACCATGCCCAAAAAGGTATTCACATTTCTAGAATAAAAATGTTCAAATATGATCTTCAGGAAAAAATTTCTTAATTGAATGACTAATTTATTAATATTTCTCCAGATGTTAAAGGAAAGAAAGCAAGTAAATTGGACAAACAAGTAAAAATTAATATCCACTTAAATCTTCAAGGATCAGCAGGAACACATTTCTTTTTTATTTGAAAATAAGATTCCTTTTATTATTAAATAAGAGCTAGCACACTAAGAACAAAATCTAAACTCTTTATGTTGCCTAGTATGTCCTAGTCTTTTTTTTAATTTTTATATTCACCATACAATTGCAACCCCTTTATTTTGACCTCAATCCCTCCTTTCTCCACCTGCCACCCACCATGTGTCTCTGGTTCATAGTTGTTTGTTGATTTTGATATTTTCTTTCTTACAGTTATTCTTTTTACTGGTCCCTTATTTAGGTTTTCTAGATTCCTGCTATGAGTGAGACCATCCGGAATTTTTCTTTTTCTTTCTGGCTTATTTCGCTGAGCATGATCCCTTCCAGCTCTGTCCTAGTCTTTTTCTCTCCTACAGCCGCAACCTTCCTCCCTACATTTTGTCTAAAATTGTTCTCATTGTCATTTCATTCCTTAAACACTGCCAGCTAAGAGCAAGGTCTCAGGCCTTTGAATTTGCTGTTCCTGAGCCTGGAAGATGATTCCTCCAGACACTTCAGGGCACACATGTCCCCTTGCTGAGACAAGTGGTTCCTGACCACCTATCAGTGTTCCTACCCTCCACCCAGCAAAGTCTATGCACATTCTTTCTTTCTTCTTCATAAATTACTATTCAAAATTAGGTTTTTTTAATTTACTTATGGGTTGGCTACCCACCAAAATGTAAGCTCCTGCTCTTCCCAATGAATAACAGTTTCCAATACATAGTAAATACCCAAAACTACTCTTTAAACAGATGAACAAGTCAAACTCTTGCGCCAACAGAAAGAGAAGAACTCAACCATCACTAGAACTGTCTCAATTAAACATTCAGATTAATCAACTGTTGGAATAGACTTGAGAGTTAAAATTCTGTTTCTGGATTTTATTGAAACAAATCTTATTTTAAATATTCCAGATATATTGATTGTAACATTCTTAGTAATATTTTAACTGTGCAGAGATTTAGTGATATAAAGATATTTTTAAAAGAGTATACATGAAATTAAAAAATTAAATATCATCATCAATGAAAGACTAACCTGCTGTTCATATCGTTGTTTGACATCCTCCAGCTGCCATAAAAACTCCTTTGATTGTTTCTCTCGGAGAGACTTGGATCTAGTTAGATCTGCTTCTACTTTTTCCATCTATAAAATTAAAAAATATCAAATGTTTTAAACAAAAAATTATATTCTATGTATTTTAATTTGTTCATTCATTAAGATGACACATTTTACATACCTCACTGATCATAACGGTGACTTTAAAGATGATAAAATAAGAAAGATATATCAATTTATTTTTTAGCTATTTTAATAGTGCCTAAGTCAGGGATGTTAAAACTGGAATAAGACTGACTAAATTGTAATGTTATAACATTATATTGGGAATATAATTTTGAACATCAAATATTTACTCAACAAAATTTTAGTAAGTCATTGGTATGTGCAAAATGTCAAAAAATATTTGTAAACATATATCTGATAAGGGACTTATTTTTAGAATATATAACGAACTTATGACTCAATAATAAAATGGGGATTTAAACCCAATTTTAAAATGAGCAAAAGAACTGAAAAGACACTTCTCCAAAGAAGGAATGCAAATGGCCAACAAGTATATGAAAGCATATTCCATACCACTGTCATTAAGCAACTTCAGATTGAAACAATGATATCACCTCACCACACTAGAATTGCTATAATCAAAAAGACAGACAAAAACAGTGTTGAAGATGCGGAGGAATCAAAACCCTCAAACAGTGTAAAATGGTGTAGTCACTTTTGAATAATAAAAGAGAAAATCTCCCTTTTTAAAAATGCAGCCCTCTTCTATCCTCCCAGCTACACTTTCACTGCTTTATGATTCCTTTTCACCATCAGACTGATCACCCTCGGGTACATTATATAATTTATTTGTTTACTTGGCTTATTTTAATGTCTGACTCTTCCACTGGAATGGAAGCCAGTGCCCAATCATGTATTCCAAACAGCACACTGCTTGGCCATACTGACTCAATAAATTTTTGTCAAATGAGTAAATTAAAAGACAGTAGTATATCATATACTGGTTTGAAGTTTTCTGGACAATTTTTGACATTTAATGGTGTCAAATTCTTCATTGAACATAAGTAAAATAGTGTGGAATCTAATGTTTTCTATCACTTGGAAAATTAGAAGATAGATTATCCATGCTTGCTCTTATCAGATACTTTTGATATGTATAGGAAAGAGATTCTTACATATAGTAACATAAAAGATAAATAACATGAAAATGGCATGTCGTACTCAAGGTAGTGCCATAGTTCATTTGTATTCCTACCTAGACTTAATATATTATCAGATTTTTTTCTGACGCTATTGGTAGTTGACATGAAAACCATCTATCCCTGGTGACTTCATATTGCTTATTCTGCTTCACCAATCCCTTGATATTTCCTCTTTTCAGCATACACACAATGCCTCTTTCAGGCTACCCTTTGTTAAGTGTTAAGATTAGGTAAAATGAATATGAACAGGAAAGAAGAATGAAAAAGCTTCTTTCAGACTTTCATGTTAAGTTTGGAAAACAATTGTTTTTATTCAGACATGGTTAAGTTTCTTGGAGCAAAGATATATTTACGAAAAGAAACCAGTTTCATTGATTGAGAACAAAACCACCCACTACAGCCATCTAACAACATGTTCCAGTTTTTGGTTGTTACATTGAAGTTTGGTGTATCTAGCTTACAACCCAATTATTTGACACCTAAGTATTTCATTGCAAATACAAAAGACTGCAATCTTGAGGATACTAAGTCATCAGCTTCAAAATTCAATGATCAGAGTTCTAAGGTTACCATTCCATAGGTAATCAGTATCATGGTCGCAGGTAAACTTGCTACAGAATTATTAAAGGAGCACAGTCAAGCCCCTTTGTTTTCTTTTATTTCTAACTCAAGAGGGCAGCTCATCTTCCTTCAGTTCTTTTCACATTTGAACTCAAGCAGGAGGCTCCTTAGTTTGACCTCACAATCTCTATTCCCACATTCCAATATCTTGGCATTTCCCAAACAATCCACAGCTGTAGCTCACTCTATGGCCTTTTGCTTTTCATACGATCTGGAAAGGCTCCTCATAATTTTCCTCATCCAAACAATCAGTCTTCAAGTTGACTCAAGTCTCCTCTTTAACCCCACCAAATCTCATCAATGTTTTCTCTCTCTGCTCTAGGATCATTATTTTCCTAGCTCATTGGGTGAGGAAATGCGTCAAATGTCTTATCTAGATCATGAGCTCCCAAATAAGTGAACAGTGACTTACAATTTTTTCTTTGGTATTTTAATTAACTAATTGCCACAGTATGTGAATAAGTATGTGTTAAATTATTAAGGAGGAATGAAAAAATAGGCAAAAGCAAGAGTGAAAAAGAAATCAAGAAGGGAAGGAAGGGCTTTTATTTAGTACTTTGGAGACTGATCTTCCTATAAAATTGATTTTTGGTTCTTATTTCATCATAGATTGAATATTAAAAATAAATAAATATTTAAAATAAAAGTTAAGGAGCCTCCTCTGGTGGCGCAGTGGTTGAGAGCTGGGCTGCGAAGCTGCCCGCGGCCTCTGCAGCACCGGTTCGATCCCTGGCCGCCGGCGAGGGCCCCACACGGCGTGCAGACCTCTCCTGCCGCGCCCGCTGCTCTCCTCAGCAGTGTCATTTAGTCATTCTGCCTGTTCTGCTCCCCGCTCTGGCTCTGGTGAATCCTCTCACCCTCCCACGCTTCTGACTGTACCCAGTGCTTGTATAAATACATAAATAAATCTTAAAAAAAAATAAAAGTTAAGAATGTTATGTACTTTAGTCTGTAAAAACAGAGTATCTTCTATCAACAATTTAATTATCTTCTATAATCAAAATAAAAAGCAATCTAAAGCACATGAAGAGTTTTTATATCCAAATATTATAAATAACTGATAAATATTTATCAGTCAATAACTGATAAAGAAAATGAAATACAAGTTATTCTAGATTATACTGACCGAAAATGCAAGACCCCACTCCATGTTCTTTCTCCAAGTTAACAAAAAATCAGAAAATAAGTCTTGTAAAATACTGAGTTTGTTTAACACAAGATATTCAGTTGCCATAGATACAAAAGATTCTGCTTTGTGAAACATCATTCCATATTCTATTCAACTTCAAGTGCAAAACAAAACAAAAATTCCCTTCTTATATAACTTCAAAAAGTCTAAAAATCAAACTTGGTGGTCAAGTTAGAAGCAGAAGCAGGTTTGGGCGTCTATCTGTGAGAGTGGTTAGTGTTTAAAGTAGTCAGAAAGGTGAAAAAGATGTTGAATGTTCCTTCTATGGGGTTTCAGGCATTACTACATGTAAAAGAAAAACCCAAATATCCACAGCTTAAATGACATGGATCCCTTATGTTTTCCTCATATAATGAAAAGTTCAGAATGAGGCTCCTACACTGGCAGTTCAAAGATGTCAGGGTTAAGGTCTCTGCAATCCAACCTTCCTATAATAGTTGCAAAATGCCTTCAGCAGCTCGGAACATCTGGGAAGGCAAGGGCAAAGGATATGGGCAAAAGGATAAGGGCAAAGGGTCCATGGTAGTTGAGTCAAATACCTTTTTTAAGGGGCTTTTCTGCAAGGTCCTGTCAATAGCAAATTAATTATGTGGTTTGTATTTCTCACTAGAATTACATTAAATGGCAAGGTCCATATATAAGGTAAGAAGCTAAAGTTTTAAAACTCTCTAATGTTGCCCTAAATAAAATCTCTAATAATTGACATTGAACATTGTTTGAATTTCGTTCTTTCTTTCAGAAAGTGCTATTATATTGAATAATTTGATATGTATAATTTTTAACTATATACAATTGTATACAAACGTGTAATTCAAAATATATTTCGTAATATTTAATACACATTTAGATGGTAATTGCTTGCATAGTTTATCTTTGTAGTTTACATAAATATGTATTAAATATACATATGTAATAAACATGTACATAGAAAGAAATTAAAAATAGATATAGTCAGGTGAGCAGATAGATATAGATGACAAAATATTATTTCTATTTTTTGCTAAAGACTCAGTAGAAAATAATGTCCTTAAAAGTGGAAATCAATTAACACAGTATTTAATTATATTCGTAGTTATTTTGTAAGAAATAATCATTACTCTATATAAGACAGAAAATATGTCTTGTAAAAATATTGTCATGGGGAAAGAATGCTATAAAATAGAAAGATGAAATATTTCATTATTTCCAGAAATAGAAATATATTATATTATATTTACTAACACCATAAGGCAGTTCACCTAAATTAAACAAAATGATGGGTTTAACATGTTCACCAGTAAATTATTCTTCCCTGTCCAGGGTATTGCTTCTTATTCCTTATCCCATTTGACAACTTTCAGATCATTCCATTTTTATATTTCTTTAGAGGATTACTTTTTCTTTATTAATATAGGAAAAGAAATTAAATGAAATGGGTTATTATTGTTGCTTCTGTGACTACCATCATGAATACAGACCATTACCAATGTCTTAGGCCACACTTAGATTATTTCCATATATATCAAATGATAAATTCCTTTTGGGTAAATTAACACTTTTTTTTTTAAAAAAGTATCAAGGTCAATATATAATACCTCAAAAGTCACCCAAGGGTAACTTGCATTGCCAGTTTCACTTAAGTTTTATTCTTTACCTATATGGAAGCGGATAACACTCTGATTTTTATGGCTGCTTTCTTTCACTTGTCGATTCTAACATATTGTTAGGTGAAACTCTACATTGCTCATTCTGCAGTCTTGCATTGTTTGTACAGTATTCATGTACAATATTCCATGGGTAAATATACTACAATTTATTTACCTATTTTATTGTTGATGGATTTGGGTAATTTTCAGGTTTTTTTACTGTTATAAATAATGATGCTATTAATATTCCAATGTGTAGTTTTTGGCAAATTATGCATTTTTTAGGAATAAAATGGCTAGGCATAGGGTATGCATATATTCAATTTTATGAGATAGCCAAATCAGTTGCACCGATTTATACTCCCATCGTAGTATATATGAGTTTCATTGTTCCACGTCCTTGTCAACATTTGGTATTTTCTCTTTTTTGTTTAAGCCATTTTGGTAGACGTATAGTAGTATTATACTGCCACTTTATTTTTACATTACTCTGATGACTAAAGAAACTGAGAACTCTTTGTATATTAATTGGACACTTTCAAGTCAACATTTGAGAAGTATCTGTTCAAGTGTTTTGTTCATTTTTTTAATTTAGTGTCTTCCTTTTCTTACTGATTCGTAGGAATACTTTATCTGGATATGGATTGTTTTTGTTCAATAATTGAATTGCAAATATCTTAATCCACTCTTAGGCTGGATTTTCATTTTCTAGTGTCTTTTGGTGAACAAAAATTTTTAATGAGGTTAAATTTAACAATATTTTGTTTTTTATGTCTTTTGTTTCTTATTAAGCAAATCTTTGCCTAGTTTCAACAATCAAAAATGATCCTACATTTTCTTCTAAAATTATGTCATTTTACCTACCACTTGTATATCTACATTCTTTCTGGAATTAATTTTATAAATGGGATAAAATATGTGACTTTTTTCAAAGTTATTTTCTATTAGTTTGTTGTTTTCTTAATGACCTATTTGCTATTAGAAGTAAGACTAATGTGTATATTTGACCTTCTGTTTGTTAGCTTGTTAAATTTATTGCTAATAACATTTTAACAAGCAAACATATGAGAAATACAGTTACACAAAGATACAATCATTGTAGATATATGCATAACTCACTAAGCTACGTTACATGCCTGTCCTCTGAGTTCTCTTAATGACCTATTTATTTTACTAGTTATACCACCTATTAAACCACGCAGCTTTATGCACTGGTCTGTCATACAAGCCACAAACATGTCTTAATCTTTGTATTCCCAGAATTTACAATGGCTGGTATAACACAAGTATTCATAAATTGTTAGTAAATGAAGAAATCAAGTTTGTAGAATACTTGATCAGTAAGCCAATAAAATAGTTGAGGTCTTAAAACAAGAATGTTACTATTTTTACAATAAATAACCCTTCAAATCTGCCAAATAAAGAATGACATGTTTACAGATTCAGTGCTCTCAGTTGATTTTTTTTTTTTTTTTTTGGTTTGCAAGAGATTAGTCATTGAGGAATATTACTAGAAAACAGCTTCACTTACAACTCTATTAAGCATTTAAGGAGCAAGTCAAGATTCTTATTATTTGTTTTGTTTAGAGTTTTTCTGTTTAATTTTGTTTTTTAAAGCCAAACACTTGTACCTATTCTTTGGATGTTATCATTTGGAATTGCTTAGTTATCATAATAAAATATTTAAATATAATTCTAGGATTTTACCTCTGTTACATGATCTCATTTAAAGACAAAATTCCAAATGTTAACAGGGTGGAGAGATTTCTCCATCATCATCCAAAAGTAACTAAGAGAAAACACTTGCATTTATATTGACTCTTTTATTATCTTAAAACTGGTTTCAACATCTTATTTAGAGTTGCATAACCCTTAAAGGACAATCAGACAAAGGTATAAGTCACAAAGAAAAGTTTATATGATGATTCTTTCTTTAAGTCTGTTTGTAATCCATCTATGCTTAATGGCACAAATATGTCCAGATGGCATTCTTCCTTCCTTATAACTTGAGAATGGTTTTCATTAATTCAGCAGCAATAATAGGATGATGAATTTAATTTATAATCTCTAAAAATTAAGAATCTGGCTAACCAATTACAATTGTACTAGGAGCCAGAAGCAATCTCACTCGTCAACAGCAGTGGTTTCCAGAATGTTGTCATGACAAACCAGGGCTTTTCCAAGTATAAAGCTAATTAATATCCTGTAGCTGATGACTATTCAAAAAAAAAAGGAATAGAATTTAAAGCCAAATATTTAGCAGCAAGAACCATTTAACGAGCATGTATTTTCAAGAGGAAAAAAATTAAGTACAAAAGTCAAGTGGCTAGTGAAAGCCCCAGGAGGAACTAGTTAGCTGACATCCATGCAGTCAGTTTACAAGATTAAAAAGTTTCACTTTACAATTGCTGCCAATACTTCAAAAAACATAGCTGTCTTTTTCAGTCATTTATTTGTTTCACAGAGAATAGGTAAATACAGAATACTATTTCTTTAAAAATGATTGATACACACAGAAATAATTTTAACAGAGTAAAGCATTTTCACAATAAAATAAGTATGTTTCATACAACTAATTGCTGACAGTTAACACTTATGATGGATTTCACCATTTGGAGTAGAAATTAGATTATTTAAGCAATCTCAAATAAGATAAAAGTTCTTCAAAGTGACAGAAACAGCATGAAGCATTTTTTTTTTTTTTAATTTAAAACTGCTCCATTTTCTCTCCTGGGCCTTATTTTTGAAACAGTAATTCTCTTCAAAAACAAACTCAAAGCTTTTATTTTTTAATTCAAATTCTCATTGTCTGCTATCTGCAGCAGTTTCCAAGTGGAAAAAGATGCCCTATAGCTCTGCTCGCTTTTACACAAAAGATTCAGTAAGAAAATGGAATATTCAAAACAGTAATAGAAAAGGAAGCCTTAAAATATAGACTGTGGAAAATCTGAAAACATCATTCGCCAAATAATGAGTCTGTTGATTGATTTTTCTTTTAGAACTTGAGCTATATCACTCACCCCTTTTATTCAACTGCTAATCTGGAATGGAGCACTTTTAATTTATCCTGTTTGACATATATCTTTTATTTAGTATATTTGCTAAAATCTACCATTTAAGAAGTATCTGATTTTTTAATTAGCCTCGCTATAAGGGTACCATTATAAATGGGATTCCTTACTATTAAATATACACCAAAGTTGCTTTCTCTATCTCAGAAGCTCAAATGCACTTGGCAAAACTACTTATGATTGAAACCACTGAAGAACATGCCATCCCTGTTACTCTTCGGTCTAGCACCACTGGATGTATCAGAGAAATCTTACAAAGACAGGGCACAGGTATAGTGTAAGTCGGGGGTGGAGAGTGGGGGAAGAGGATCCAGAGGCAGGCACCAAGGAGATCCTTCAAAAAATCATTTAACCTGTCCATAGAGATGTGACAGCTAAAAGGGAAAAATTCATGAAGGCTTAAGGTGGAGAAGAGGGAGAGTCAAATGAGTCTGGTAGGGCTGGTGAAGTAAGAAAGCGGTCAGACCTAGAAGCAGACATGGAACAAAACAGTCAGAGATAGGAAGGTGGATCAACTGAAAGGATTCTTCCAGAATTGATTACACAACACTGTCTTTCAAATCTGGCTTTCCTCCTTTTATGGCAATTTCATTTTGTGACTACATTGGGCTCTTAGAGTAATGGCTTGTGAGATGACATTATCTTCAAGGATTTCAGTTGTGCCACACAACTCTGAGATTTCTTTTTAATCTTAAAATTTTTAAACAATTTCTACATTCCAACTTATTTTCTAATTTTTCAACATTAGGTTGAAATATTAGGTTTCATGTTAAAAACATTAGGTTTTTTAGCAAATAACCTAAGAATAAATACCCTCAAACACACAACTTACACACTCTGTATTCAGAAAAAAATAAAATCCTAGAAGAGAAGAGAGGTATAAATGATACGCAGTGTTAAATCCTCCAGAAAGCTGATATAGCTTCACATAGCAACTAGAAATATATGCACTGACACATATTTATATGTATTGAAATATATATTACCTCAGACCTTCATGGAGTTCTACCTAAGCATTAATTGGAAAATAGTAGAAAGCTATTTTTATTTAAGATTTTTTTTTAAGATTTATCTATTTATTTATACAAGCACTGGGTACAGTCAGAAGCGGCGGGAGGGTGAGAATTCACCAGAGTCAGAGGGAAGAGCAGAGCAGGCAGACTGATGAAGTACACCGCTGACGGGAGCAGTGGGCGGCAGGGGAGGTCTGCCGAGGTACAGGCTGGATGTGCGGGAGGGTGAGAGGATTCACCAGAGGCAGAGTGGGGAACAGAACAGACAGAGCGACTGAAATACACTGCTGAGGGGAGCAGCGGGCACAACAGGAGAGGTCTGCAGTGCCATGTGGGACCCTCACTGGCTGGCCGGGATCGAACCAGCGCTGCAGAGGTTGCAGACAGCTTCACAGCGCCACACTCAACAGCCTGCGCTACCAGGGGAGGCCCTAATAGATTGCTATTTTAATTTAACAAATTTACTAGTGAAAGTAAGCACTTTCATTGTTAATTTTTCCAAAACGTGTAATAGGGATTTTGACAGGGATTGCATCAAATGAATTTCATATACTTAGGGAGAATTGCCATCTGGACAATACTGAGTTTTCCAATCCATGTACATAGAATAGCTCTCCATTTATTCAGATATTTCTATATTCCTCTCAGCAGTATTTTATAATATTCAATTAGTTTGTTTCAATTGTTTCATTAGTTTATTTGTAAATATTATATTATTTCTGATGTTTTGGTGAAATGCTTTCTTAATTTCATCTTCAAAAATTTCATTGCTAATATATATATATATATATATATATATATGTATACCTGAATTTTGTAAATTGAACTTCTATCTGCAAACTTTACACCATTTATTAGTGCTAGCATTTCTTTTATGGATTTTGACCATAGGGGCTCATGTCACCTAAGGACATTTATACTTCCTTATTGTCAATATGTGCATGTGTATATATATATATATATATATGTACATTTTCAATATATATACATTGTCAACATGTGTGTATATATACATTGTTGGGGGGTACCTTAGCGTACTGCTAGAAACTCCAATACAATGTTGAATGGCAGTGCAAAGGAAGACATCTTTTACTTTTTGACAGAAAGAAAAGCATTAATTTTTCAACATATTAGCTCTAAGATGTTACAGAAGCCCTTTGAGTAAGTTCACTTCTAGTCCTAATTTGCAAAGAATTTTTTTCAATCACAAATAAGTGTTCAACTTTTTCAAATGTTTTTTCTACCTCTGACTATGTAATTCTGCCCTTTATTCTATTCATTTTGTCCTTTATTCTACTAATAAATTAATACCATAATGATTTCCAAGTGTTAAAACAACCTTGGATTCTTGGGATAAATTGCACTTAGTTGTGGTATATAATCATTTTTATGTTTCCAGATTAATAACACAAAAATATCATTAAGGGCTTTTGTGTCTACATTCATAGTGGATATTAATCTATATTTTTTATGGTATCTTTGTCTTTGATATCAAAGTAATACTAGCTTTATATAATGAACTGGGAAGTGTTCCTTCCTCCTCAATTTTCTGAATGTGTTTATGAAGAACAAAAATTATTCCTTCTATAGTATTTGATGAAATTCAAGCCATCTGGTTCTGGGTTTTTTATTGCAAGAAGAGTTTTACTTGCCAATTAAATTTCATTATCTTTCAAAGGGTTATTCAGATTTTTTATCTCCTCTTGAGACAGATGTATTAATTTGTATCTTTTTAGAAACTTGTTCATTTCATGTAAACTGTGTAACTTGTTGGCATAAAGTTTTTGGAAAATCATCTTATTCTTTTATTTTCTACAGGTTCAATAGTGGTATTCCCTCCTCTGTCACTTCTAACTTTGGCAATTTGCAATCAGTCAAGAAAACGATTTTCCAAGTTTGTTGATCATTAAAAAAATTTTTTTGATTCATTGATTTACTGTTTTTTCTAATTTCTACTTTTTTGCTTTCTGCTCTAGTCTTCATTATTCTTTTTCCTCTAGTTGCTTGGGCAGCAGGTTACTTTTTTTTAATATGGTTTCTTAAAATGGATTTTATATTACTGACTAGAGAACTTTGTATTGAGATATATATATATATTTATATATATGTTTAAAGTTAATATTTTTCTCCAAGAGATGTTTTATTACATTCCATAAATTTTGATACACCTATTTTAAATTCAGTTCAAAATATTTTCTAATTTTTCTTGTAATATCTCCTTGACCCATGAGCTATGTATGTTATTTAAATTCCAAAATATGAGGAATTTTTCAAATTTCCAATTGCTATTTATTTCTGATTTATTATTCTTGGGATCAAAATATTTTTTAAATTATTTTAATCCTTTTAAATTTATCAAGAATTGATCTGTGACCAAGCATCCTGGAGAATGCTCCATGAGTGCCTGCAGTCATTAAGTGGAATTATTTAAATCACCATTCAAGTTTCTAACTTACTCATGAGTGCACAATAAAACCAGACCCAAACCCACAGATTAAAGGTTTTGAAACTTAACTACTGTAACTGGAAGCTGGAATCCACCCATAGATGAAACTTTTACTGTGAAACAAATTGGGTTAATATCTATTAAAGTAAAACAAAACAAAAACTTTAACAGTATCTAAGGAATTTTTACATAATTCAGAGAGTATACAATATACAATATGAACTCTTGTTTCTTCTCAACTCAGCAGAATTTTGAGGCATCCTTGTTATTGTAGGCATCAGTAGTTTATTCCTATTTATTGCTTTGTACTATCCCATTGTAGTATCCCACTGCTGCTCTTTGTCCTTTAATTTTTTGTGGAACATTTGGGTCGTTCAAGTTTTGACTTTTTTTTTTTTAAGATTTATTTATTTATTTATACAAGCACTGGGTACAGTCAGAAGCGTGGGAGGGTGAGATAATTCACCAGAGCCAGAGCAGTGAACAGAACAGGCAGACTGACGAAATACACTTCTGAGGGGAGCAGCGGGTGCGGCAGGAGAGGTCTGTCGCGCCATGTGGGACCAGTGCCGGCAGCCCGGGATTGAACTGGCACTGCAGAGGGCCAGCTTCGCAGCCCAGCGCTCAACCGCTGCACCCCCAGGGGAGGCCCTCAAGTTTCAACTTTTGCAAATTTAGGTGCTGTCAACATTCGTATACAAGTCTTTGCCTGGGAATATATTCACTTCTCTTGATTAAATACATTGTGCCAATTTTAAGAAATCACCAGTTTTCCCACCCACAGTACATATGAGCTCCATCTGATCATATCTTCACCATCTTTGGCATTGTCGACCAACCCTTACAATTTCAACCATTCTAATGAGTACAGAGTGGCATTTCATTTTGGCTTTAATTTGCACTTTCCCAGTCAATAACAAATATTAAGTTTTTTTTTCATGTATTTATTAGCATTTGCATATCTTCTGCAGGTAAGTATTCAAATATTTTGCCTGTTTTTAGTTGGGTTGCATGTCTTATTATTTAGCTTTAAGATGACATATATATATATTTTTAAGATCCCTTTTAGATATTAGATACAAATTGTTAGAGCTATTTGTCACTCTTTTCTCCCATTCTTTGGCTTGTCATACTTCCTTTTGTTGTTTTTTTAATGATGTCTTTCAGAGAACAAACGTTTTGATTTTGGTGAAGTCCAATGTAGCAATTTTAATTGAAATTTATTTTCTAGCTTTATTACATTGTGGTAAAAAAAAATGTGCTCTCTGTCATTTCAAATCTTAGAAATATATTGACTTTCTTTATGGTCTACTGAGTTTTACAACTGTTTCATGGGAACAAAAATTTAATATATTGTATTTAAAGGACAGAAAGTAGAAATACAGATTTTTTTTTCATTTTTTCCATATATTTACTTTTTATTGAATTTGTTAATTTTACAGAGTTCTTTCAGTGCCAAACCATTTCTGAGACTTCAAAGGAAGAAATGGCTCAATAGATAGCCTCATCAACCCATCACACAGTATACTAAAACTTGATTGATGTGCATTTTGATAATTTCACAATCTCTTTTAAAAGTTATAATGAGTTGGAATTTTAAATCTGCTGATCTTCAGATTTCTAGGGCAGTATACCATTAAACAACATTTCCACATATTCATCTCAGTTCATTCCGCAATAACATAACTCCCAACAAAAGCTTGCTGGAAAAAAAATTCCATACTTTTCAGGGAAGAGAAGTGGGTCAAGGTCCAAGAGATTTAGATTTTTGGTTGCAAGGGGCCACATGCCACACTGACATATTTTTATTGATACACAACTAGGTATTACCAGACTATCTCATTAGATGGAAAGAAACTATCAGTAATCATGGGCAGTGTCCTTAAGTCCCTTTTAAGAACTAAAAATTACTGGATATTTTAAGCTGCAATTATCAAAAACAGAAGTGCTTTATCACTTTTCACCCCAAATGAACAACATAAAGACACAATCAAAGGTTGATAACAGAGCTATCACAATCTCACACAATCACTACATCGATAAAGTGTCCAATATTTTAAATATTTTATTACAAGCATATCTGGAATTCTGAAAGATCAGCCTGCCAGCTGACCTCTTTTCACCAGCCCTTGCATTCTTGACTGTCGGGGCGACCTTTTTCTTTGAGGGTCTGTTGGAGGTGGGAGACCCCTCTGCAAGGACTAATATCCCTTTGTCATCCTGAATTCCTGACCTAATTGTATGGCTAATCCTGAGATAGATTTTTCTAAAGCAAATATGCTTCGGTCATATTTAAGATCAGAGTGTAGCTTCCTACTGAGAGAATGACTTTCAGTAAGGAGAGCTGTGGTCTCCTCACCTGCTCTTTCATTTCAGCATAGACTTTCTCCGAGTTCAGTTCCACCTGCCGCTTAAACTCTTCCAGAGCGGCATCTGCCTGCTGGGCCTGCAATCTCTGAACTTCAGTCACACGAGTTAGTTGTTCTTCTTTTTCTCTAGGAAAGTTCAGAAAAGTTTCAAAGTTAAGATATAAAATAAAAAAACTCATCAGAACTAAAAAAGTTCAAAAGATTGAATCAAAGAATAGTATTTAACCCTCTCTAAAATAAAATTCAGATTTCAATTGTTTTTATCTAAATTCTGTAAAATTTCATAAAAAGTTGACAATAATCTATTTTGGGGAAAAGTGGAATAGCCATATACTGTGTGCTATGATGAGGACACAATTACTTTAAAAGATTTTCCTTAAAAAACAATTATTTAAAACCATGTATCTCAATCAACTGATGAATGGATAAACCAAATGTCATATAGCCATACAATGGAATATTATTTAGCCTTAAAAAGGAATGAACTTCTGACCCATGCTACAACATGCATGAACCTCAAAAGTTTTATGCTATGTGAATGAAGCAGACACAAATGGTCACATGTTAGATGATTCCAATTATGTGAAATATCCAGAATAGATAAATACATAGAAAGCAGATTTGGGGCTCCTGGGGGTTGGGAAGTGATTGCTAATGCATATGGGTTTTCTTTATTTGGTGAGGAAAATGTAGAATTAGCAAGTAATGATGGTTGCAAATTCTTATGAATAACCTAGTATCTGCTGAATTTTAACTTTAAGATATGAATTTATAGCATATGAACTACATCTCAGTTTTTTTAAAAAATGTGCCAATAGAAAAAAATGTAGTATGCATGTTAACAGCAGTTGACCTGTAGGGTAAAAAAATGCAATAAAACAAAATTATTCTACTATCCTCTAGTAGACTTGCTGAAAAGAAATAATAACTGTCTCACTTCTTTATACCTCAAGCTAAAATAATATAGTATAAAAGTTACAACAGAAAGAGTTGCATATTTACAGAAAAAAAAATTAAAGACATTAGGTTATAAATGCATGAACATTAATAATGTTTAATACTGAGCTCTGATTAGGTGCTGGGCACTGTGAAAACTATTTATATACATCCTCTCATTTACAAGAAAACTTGTATAGGAGTATTATTATATTCCGAGTATTACTGAACAGAAAATTGGGCCTGGTGAATATTTTCAAGGCTACACATTGAACAACAGGTCACGCCAGGACTCCAGTCTGCTTCTAGGGCACCTGCTGTTTGCTACTATAACGTTTTCCCGATTTCCCAGATGCCATATTCTATGATCTGAACGTGTCCTCCCCAAGTAAGATTTTTTGTTTGTTTGTTTTGTTGACATTTTTTATTATTATTTTAATTTTATATATTTTTTTACATCATTTTTCACTTTTGCACAATGTATGCATTTTCATCTTGGTTATAGTCCCCATACAATTCCTCCCCCCTTGCTTTGATTCTCCTCCCACCTCCCTCCCCGATAGTGTGTCTCTGGTTTATAGTTGCTAGTGGATTTTGATTTTTACTTTATTACAATTAGTGTTTTTCCTAGTGCCTTATTTAGGTTTTCTAAATTCCTGCTATGAGTGAGACCATCCAGTATTTTTCTTTTTCTTTCTGGCTTTTTTCTCTGAGCATGATCCCTTCCAGCTCCATCCATGTTGCTACAAATGGCATGAGTTTATTTTTTTTTTTATTGCTGAGTAATATTTCATTGTGTATATGTATCACATTGTCCGTGCTGGTACCTTGATCCTGGATGCCCCAACTTCCAGAACTGTAAGAAACATATTTCTGTTGTTGACAAGTTACCCAGTCGGTAATATTATCTCATAGCAATGCAAATGGACTAAAACATCATAAGTAAGATTATTTTGGCTCACTTTCCCTACTTGGGAAAGTTTACATATCTATAAAACATTAGACTATTGAAGATATGAGAGGATGGAGTGATTTAATGAAAATAAAATTCTCCAGAAACAGTGCATTGGGAGCTGGGGAAGACATTTCTCAAACAATGATGCCACTTTCTTTTAACATTAGGGTAAAAAGTCATTTGAACTTATTAGTTATTCAGATCTGAGTCTGAAACCCCCTGTAAGATATTAATTTCTAAAGTTTTCAAGAAAAAATACATGTCCTATAAAACATCAAAAAACTAACTTCCCCCAAACTGAAAATTTTTCTCAAAGCTTAAATGGCAAAAAGACTGAAGAGAAAAGAGTCTCCTACTTTCTACTTTAACAGCCCCTTTGTAAAGAAAGGTGGCATAGTATGTAAGATTAGCGCCCCCATGTGTTTGGGCATATCTGCAAATAAGAAGCTGAAGCATACACTCTGTATCCATCTGTCCTTTATTTTTCATTTTCAGTTAACACTTGTGTCTATGTTTTCATATCCATGCACACATCCACATATCCACACATCTTGCTGCCTCAAGTAGGCAATAATCTATATACCCCTGTGATAAACAAAGCCGTCTCTCTACCCCATCTCTTTTCTTCTAGGTTTCTGCCTCACAGTTGTGGCCACCATTTCAATGACCCACTGGGTCATTATCAATATTCTGTACCAAGGTGTATGAGGACCTGCAAGGGAGGAAGACATTTCAGACCCTGCTGCATGCCACATGTATACCCCCACCACTGCATTTTATAGCACCGTGGTACAGGCTTCCGGAACTTTTTAAAAAACTTTTGTATTATTTGTCCACTTCAGTTGACTATTTAAGAGGAAGCTGAATATCTTGTTGTCCTCCCTTTTTCTTACATGTGGTTAAAATAAAACACCTTTCATCTTATTTCATTGCCAAATTTGAGGCCTTAATATTAGTGATTTTTTTCCCCACTTAATGTTAGTATTCGCCCATAACAATGGTGAGTTGTAACTGGATGTTACATTGAAAACTGATTCAAGAGCCATCGCTGCATAAAAGACTGAGCACTCTGATGGCTAAGGAAATTTTAATTTGATTGGACATTTTCAGTCCCCAATATTATTCTGCCCAAGAAGCAGGAAGCCTTGCATTATATGTCTGATAACCCAGAAATTAACATTGAATATTTTGTTTGAATACTCAATATTTGAATATTAAAACAGCACATGAGAAAAACAAAGTCATATAAATTCTACTGGGAACCTTGACCTAGACGTAGGTTTGTAAATATAACAGACATCTGCCACAAACGCTGGGTCACACATGATGAATGGACATCTGCTCTGGTGTGATGGACCAAACTGACCTGAAGGGGCTGCCAAGAATGCTCTATTGAAATAATTCTTATACCAGGCTCAGAGAAAAAGGCTGTTGCAGTAAATGAATACTGTCCCCATTGCGGCAGGCTGGGGTTAGGCAATGCAAGGGCTTCACTCTGCCATAAAGGGATTACAGTGAACAGTTCATCCTGTGCTATTTGTTCATTTTTGAGGTCTCCTAGGAGAACTTGGGAAGACTATTTCACAATTAAGGTTATAATTTTTCCTTTGCTTTGTCAATCTGTCTATAAATAGAAGTTACATTGGAAAATATTTAAAAACTTTAAAATGCATATATCATATAATTAAGAATTAAGTACGATTGATTAGTCAAAAGAAAATCTTGCCAATACATTTCATAAATATATATGACTATGGCTGATTTATTGACCTTGTTCTGTGTTACGAGTCCACAGTTTTATGTTTTTGCCCAATAATTTACATGAGCTGTTTAGCTTATATAAACACTTTCAATTCAATGGGACAAATATTTTCTCTATATCATCTTATTCTTACCAAGTTCAGTTCACTGACTTTATAACTAACTTATGACCACATAAAGCAGTCATAAACTTTAGCCATAATTAGGTATATCTTAGAAACCATATAAAAAGATTGCTAAAATAAAACCCCATGCAATATGGTACATTGCTTTTAATTAATAATCTCTACCCTGATCTACAAATAGCAAAATTATTTTGTATTAAATAACAAGCATTGGGAAATGTGTGAAATCTGCCAACTAGTTCCCAATCCTAATACTTCTGCTGAGCTCATTTAGTAATAAAGTTAAATATCAAAGAAGGCCTCACTCTGTGTAAATCAATGTTTCTTCCCAGTTAATCCATGGCAAATACATTGAACTCCACTAATATTTAGGAATATTCCTTCTTAATATAAATAAAATATGTCTCTAAAAAAAGAGATGATGATCATTTTAATGAGGTGTCCATTTTAATTTCCATCAAAGTGATGAATGGAAACTTTGAGCCTTTGAAAAAGAAAGAAGACTACTCCTCACTAACACAGCAGAATTCCCTTTTACAATGATTCCAAATAGTGTATCCTGTAAGAAGAGGGGTGGGAGAAAAGTGACTTTGAAGGTTATTTCTTTCAGTGGAACTAGTTGTAGGACTGAGCACAAATGTATCACTCAAATGCCTTAAAGCTGGGCCTCCAAGAAGATAAAAAGGTAGGAAGAAAATTTGTTTTCAGCTCTGATTTATTTATAAAATGCAGTGAATTTTCCTTGCCTGCATATATAAAAGATAAAGAAAAAAGAAGCAACATACTTATACAACCACAAGCCAGCTCAGATTAAAGGATGTCTGAAGTACTTGATTATTCCCAAAAGGCAATAAAATGTAGGGGACTAATAGAGTACAATTTAGTATTTCTTGAGCTTTACAAGCTAACATTTATATGTCCAGGCCAAGCATAATTTGAAAATCTTCTCTTTGCACATTTGTGTACCAGTACTTTTGATAATGATGGCGGTGATCCAACATATATTTATAAGGTTTCACATTACAGTATACTTCATTTGCTGCCAGCTTGGCATCTCCACTGGAAACTCCAAGAAAAACAAAACAAAACACTTCAAACAAGTCTGAAAAACAACTAGAAGAGCCTCCATTCCCCTTCCAGCTCAGCTGGAAAACAAGACTTTCAAGCAATTGTATCACCCATGTTCATGGCTGCTTATTGGTACTTGATTTAGAGCAAGTCGGTAAAAATACTTGGACACAACTATAACTTAAAAGGCACTAAAATTAATACCTTTCACTAAACATGATAAATGAATAAACTTTGACCTCATTCACATGACTATCAAGACTAGTGGTTTCTGCTGAATTCTTTTTAAAATATTTTACATGGTAAATACTATAGACACAGACTTCAAAACTTCAAGAGTCAGAAAAGACCATTAAGCACATAGTAAAATGGAAATTAGTATTGTTTTTAATATTGGAAAGATGACAATGCTCCTCAAATCAATCTATAGATTTAATACAACTACTATCAAAATCCTAGTTGATGTTTTACAGAAATTGACAAGCTAATCCTAAAATTCATCTGAAAATACAAGAGAACCCATATGCCCCAAACAATCTTGAAAAAGCAGAACAAAGTTGAGGAATCACGTTTTCTGATTTCAAAATTTATTACAAGTTACAGTAATCATGCCAATGTGCCACTGGCATAGGATAGACATATAAATCAATGGAAAAGGTATAAGTTTCCAGAAATAGACCTTTACATTATTAATCAGTTACTTTTTAGCAAGGATGCCAAGATAATTCAATGGGAAAAACAGTCTTTACAACAAATGGTGCTGGGACAACTGGATATTCATATGCAAAGGAATAAAGTTGGATTTCTTCCCTATAAAATACACACAAAAATGAACTCAAGGTGGGTCTGAGACCCAAATGTAATAAAACTATAAAACTAAAAAACTATAAAACTAAAACTGTAAAACTCTTAGAAGAAAATACAAATTTTTGTGAACTTGAGCTCAATAAAACCTTCTTATATACAACACCATAAACATAAACAAAAAAATGAAATAGAGACAAATTGAACTTCAACAAATTTTGAAAACTTTTGTGCTGCTATGGATAGCATCTAAAAGTGGTGGTATGGTATGGTAATATGCACCTGAAGGGTGTGATCCTATCCTCCAAGTCATATACAATGTCATAAACTAACGTTATCTAGACAACAAAAAGACAATCCACAGAATGAGAGAATATATTTGTAAATCATATATCTGAAAAGAGACTTGAATCCAGTATATATAAAAAGATGAATAGCAAAATTTAAAAATGGGTGAGGAATCTTAATAGATATTTCTCCAAAAATACAAAAATGGTAAATACATGAAAAGAAGCTCAATATCATTAATCTCAGAAAAATGCAATTCAAAATCACAATAAAAAAAAAACCACAATGAGATATTAGTATATATATCTACTTATGATTAAGTAGGTAATTTTAAAAGACAGATAATATAACAAGTGTTGTTTGTTTTGTTTTCCCCTTACTTTGCTTGGGCTTTGTAGAACTTGAATCAGTATACTTATATATTTTATGAAAACTGGAAATTTTTTGTCTATTAGTCGTTTAAATATTTCCCTGCTCTATTACTTTCTCCCTTTTCCTTCTGTGACTCAAGTTATATGTATCTTATACATTGTTATTGTTCTGTGAGTCCTGGCAGCTCTCTCTCTTTTGTTCAGCATATTTTTTCTCTTAGTCCTCAGATGGGCTAGTTTCTATTGATCTCTCTTCCAGTTCATCCTGTTTTATAGTCAGCCAAGTTTTTAAATTTCAAATATTGTGTTTGTAACATTTTCTGTTGAGATTTCCTAGAATGCATTCACTGCTACTAATTTTTTTAATCTTCTTGAGCATAATTCTACCAGCTACTTTAGAATTTTAATCTGCTAATTCTAGCATTTACTTCATCCTGGGGCAGTTTCTACTGATTGTATTTTCTTTTAAGAATGAATAAATCCTGTTTTCCAGTTTGTTCTTATGTCAAATAATTTTGGTTTTTATCATTATGAATGATACATTGTAGAGTATCCTGGATGTTGCTAATTTCCTCTGAACAATACATATGTATGATTTTAATCACTTGTTTTTGCAGTTAATTAACTTGACTGAATTCAAACTATAAATTGTGTCTCTTCTATGGGAATCTAGCCAGTGATTCCACCCAATCACCAATTATAGGATAGCTTGATGCTCTAACCAATGAGGATAAGCATAGCCTCTAGTCCTACGTACCTGTGGATACAGATGGAGATTCCTCTAGACCAGAAAGTCCAGTCAGCAACCTTTTCCAAAAGATAAGTACAACTAGCAACCTACCAGTAGGGAAACTGAATCAGCAATGAGAAACCTCACAACACAGAATAAACTAGGACCAGATAGTTTCATTGGTGAATTCTAACAATCAAGGAACAATTCATTACAATCACACTCAAACTTTTCCAAAAACATTGAAGAGGAGGTAACATTTTCAAATTCATTTTATAGGACCATAGTTAACCTGATACGAAAGTCAAATAAGGATGGCACAAGAAAACTACAGTTCAATATCTTTCATAATGATTGATGAGCAACTTATCAACTGTCAAATCAAAAACAATATAAAGGATCACACAACATGATCAAGTGAAATTCATCTCTGGGATATATTAATGGTTCAATATATGCAATCAATAATAGATATTATATATTAATATGATGAAAAATAACAATCACACGATCATCTCTATAGATACAAAAAAATGTGTTTGACAAAATACATCATATGTTCATGAAAAAACTTTCAGCAAATTGGGTATAGATGGTACACACCACAATATAAAAAAAGTCATATATGACAAGCCCACAGCTAATATCATACTCAATAGGAAAAGTTGAAAGCTTTTCCTCTAAGGTCAAGAATAAGACATGGGGGCCTCCCCAGTGGCGCAGCGGTTGAGCGCTGGGCTGCGAGGCTGCCCGCAGCCTCTGAAGCACCAGTTCAATCCCCGGCGGGCCAGTGAGGGTCCCACATGGTGCGCAGACCTCTCCTGCCATGCCCGCTGCTCCCCTCAGCAGTGTATTTCATCAGTCTGTCCGTTCTGCTCCCCGCTCTGGCTCTGGTAAATTCTCTCGCCCTCCTGTGCTTCTGACTGTACACAGTGCTTGTATAAATAAACAAACAAATCTTTTAAAAAAAAAAGAGTAAGACATGGGTACATGGGTGTCTACTTTTATTCAACACAGCACTGGAAGTCCTAGCCAAGCAATCAGGCAAAAAAAAAAAAAAAAAAGAAAGAAAGAAAGAAAAGAAAAGAAATTAAACGAAAACCATCCAAATTGGAAAAGAAAATGTAAGTGTCTGTTTGCAGATGACATCATCTTTTAAATAGAAATTTCTAAAGACTCCACCAAAAAGTGTTAGAACTAATCAAAAAATTCTGTCAAGCTGCAGGATACAAAATCAACACACCAAAATCATTTGTGTTTCTATATACTAACAACAACAATCACCTGCAAGAGAAAATTAATAATCCCATTCACAAAAGCATCAAAAAGAAAAAACTGCTTAGAAATAAATTTAGCAAAGATGGTGAGAGGTTTATGTGTAACTTTAGTGAAAGAAGTTATAGAAGACAATCATATGAAAAATAGGCCATGGACATGGATCAAAAGAATTAATATTGTCAAAATGTCCAAACTACCCAAATCCATTTGTACATTCAATGCAATGTCTATCAAAATTCCAATGAAAATTTTCACAGAAATAGAAAACACTATCCTAAAATTTATATGGAACCACAAAAGATGCACAAAAGCTTAGTGAAAGAAATCCTTAGAAATAAGAACATAGCTGAAGCCACTTCCTGGCTTCAAACTGTATTACAAAGCTATAATAATCAAAATGGTATAGTGCTACCATTTAGAAAAAGCCCTAAACCAATAACACATAATTGAAAGCCCAGAAATAAAGCTGTGCATATATAGTCAACTAATATTTGCAAGGGAATAAAAACTAATCAATGGGGAAATGACGGTCTCTTCAATATATGAACTGGGAAGCCTGGATATTCATATGCCAAAGAATGAAATCTGACGCTTATATTAAATCATTCACAAAAATTATCAAACTAGATTACAGATCAAATTTAAAGCTTGAAACTATAAAACTTCTAGGTGAAAATGGGACAAGCTCTTGATAATGGTCTTGGCAGTAATTTTCTAGATGTGATACCAAAATCAAAAGTAACAAAAGCAAAAATAAGTCAGACTACATTAAAATGAAAATTCTGCACAGCAAAAGAAATGACCAACAAAATGAAGAAACAACCCTACATAATGCTATAAAATGTTTACAAATCATGTATCTGATAAGCGGTTAATATCCAAAACACAGAAGGAACTCATATAAGTCAACAGCAGAATAATACTACTACTGATAATCCAATTAATAATGCACAGAGGACAAGAGTGGACATTTTTCCAAAGAGGATATTCTAGTGGCCAATGAGTAGAAGAAAACGTGCTGACCACTGGGGAAATGCATGTCAAACCATAATGAGATATCACCTCAAACCTGTCAGAATGGTTATTATCAAAAAGACCAGAGTAAAGATGTTGATTAGAATGTGGAGAAAAGGGAATCCTTGTACATTGCTGATGGAAGCACAAACTGATATAATCACTATGGAATCAACAATGGAGGTTCCTAAAAAAATTAGAAAACTACCATATGTTCCAGTAATTCTACTTCTGAATACATATCTGAAGGTAATGAATTCACTATTTCAAAAAGATATCTGCACCCTCATATACATTGCAGCATTATTTTCAACAGTCAAAACATGGAACAACAAAAAGCATTCATCAACAAATGAATAGAGAAAGGAAAATAAAACACACACACACACACACACACACACAAACACTGAAATATTAGTTAGCCAAAAAAGAAGGAAATCCTCCATTTGTAATAAAATGGATTGACCTTGAGGACATTATGCTATGTTAAAAAGCTAGACAGAGAAAGAAACACTGTATGGTCTCGCTTCTTTGTGAAACCTAAAAAAACCCAAACTTAGAAATACAGAGCAGACTGGTGGAGGCTGATTTGTTGGATCTGGGGGAGGATGCATGAAATGAGTAAAGGTGTTCAAAGGGTAAAACTTCCTGTTGTAAGATGAGTAAGTTCGGTAGATAAAATGTATAGTATTATATACAGTGCAGTATATATAGTTAACAATGTTGTATTGTATATTTAAAAGAGTAGATCTTAAAAATTCTCATCATGTACCACTAAAAAAATTAAAGTTAAATATAAGTACATCATTTGTAATATCTTGGAAAGTCATGAGTATTTCTTAGGACAAATAATAAAACCATGTTTAAACATCCACAGGAAACCTTAGAAGATTTTCTCCATTCTTCATCCACCTAAAAGGACATGTTTTGAGTTTACAGCAGAATCATCATTTAACCTTTTATGAATTCATTCTATGAAGTACTGATTAAGCTACTATTTTAACCACTAACTTATACTAAGGAACAAAGTTATGTGGGAAAACTATCTTTGTAAGAGGTCCCCATCAAGTAAAGGAGAAAGACAAGGACCAAATATTATAACGAAGTTTTGAACACAGTCTTGGAAAACAAATGGAAAGGATTCCACTTCATTTAATGAAAAAGGTGGGGATGTCGACTGCAGATCTCTTCCGTAGGAATCTCCATTCTATTATGTGAATTAGACCAGCCTTCTTAGGGGCCTCTCCGGGGTAAGTGGGCTTACATACCACAACAGTAAAGGTCGAACTAAGAGAGCCAGAAATACATGCAGTGTAAGTCTGACTCAAATAAAACAGCAATGGTACCACTGCAGGCACTCAATAAGATTCAAGGAAACTATGATGATCCAGTACTAAACTGCTAGAGATTTTTCTCTTGCTACTAAGAAAAATGTTCAAAAGAGGTATGGTAACATCATTTTTAAAGGTCCAAAGGAAGTCTCTTCTGACAAGCACCTTTAATTGTCAATGACTTAGGTTTACCCACAGAACCATGTCCCCAGGCTCAATACTCCAGTCTCCAAGAACCATGACTGGTTGAAGCTTGTTAGTTTGGGATATAATGAGCAATCTTCAACTATCCAAGAATCTCAAGAAGATAAGGATATCAGCTAGGAAGGCCATAATAAATCTTTTGACATTTACTGGATTTGAATCATGATTCAAAAAAAAAGAAAAACTGATCCTGGCCTCAATCTTCCAGACTTCATTTTCAATCACTAGGTCACACTAGCAACTAAGAAAAGTATCCTACTGAGATCTATTCAGTCAAATAACGCAGAAAACTTGAAATAAGTGAAAGAAGTATAGGTGCTCAGAGAACCTACAAATTGATTAAGAGGAAAAAGAAAATGCAAGGAAAGTAATCAAATATTTTGTGGCAATTTGTAAACACAATAGGAATACAAAAAAATGGAAAGAGGCAGTGAGATTATGTAAAGCAAATCAATCTCAGATAATCAGATTTGTGTATAAAATAAAAAATAAAGCAATATAAGTAAATTTAATGAAATGTTTAAACAGTAAGGTTTACATATTAATGTGCTGCACTAACTTCTGCCTAGGATATGGGTCTATAAATAAAATAATTCTACCTCAGGAAATAGAAAAGAATTCATATCTTTATGGTAAAATAGGAAAATCTTGAGAAAATAATTCTTAAAGACAGAATAATCAACATGTATAGTGAAGAAAAATTCCTTTAAAATCTTTAAATTCTTTAAATGCCAAAATAAATCCCAGATCTAATGTTGTTTCCCTTTATGTTTTATATATTTAAGAAATTACTGATTAAAAGTTCCATGTATAAATTATACATCATACATACCAAGCTACACACATACCCACCAATACACCTTATTTTAGAAGCAGGGTTATATCTGTAAATAGCAAAGAAATGTAGGTTCTTCCTGTAAAATGGCAAAGCCTAATATTTTAAAATAAGTGCAGAACCACTTCTTGTTGCTAGGGAGAGGAAAAAGGCAGTGTGAAGCCATTCAAGCAGAATGATAAGTAAACCAAAGCCAGATCAAAGGAATAAAGAAGAAAGGCTGAAATGCGAAGCTGAAATATTTATTTCCTTCAAAACATCATCCATGCCTTGTCCCTGGGCGGTTCAATATTTCAAAGTAGCTAGAAAATATTCTCACTTACATTCATCACTGTGCAAAAACAAACCAAATTTTAGGTAGGCAAATTTTCTCTTTATTTGCCAAATATAAATATAATATTTATCATTGAGAGAAGTTTTCTGCATATAATAAATTACTTCTAAATTATATGAAATATATTTTAAATAGTATTTTCCAGTTTTTAGTGACAGATGCTGTTAAAAATCACCATATAACCATAATTTTTAAATGTCTTTGCAAATGAAATAGAGTGAACATTTATTGAGTGCTTACTATGTTCATTATAGTGCAGAGCAGTTCACTTAATATCTCATTTCACTTTTATAACTATAAAGGCTATTATTCAATTTTTTTTGTAAGAATATGTTTAGAAGAGTTAAGGAATTTGCTCGTTTATCTAGTAAATGGCAGACCAAGAAATTAAACTAGTCCATCTGACTTCAAAGTCCAAAACGCTTCTACTACATCATGTTATTTCTTTAAATCTGTATAAAAATTTATAATTTTAACTAAATCACCATGTGATGTTCATTACTATGCTTTTTCCTTATATAATATTATTTGCATATCAAATCATTTTTTCAAATTACTCTGAGAACATTTGAAAGCTGAAATGTTTATCAAGCATTTGCTTAATGCCCATTATAATCCAGGATTTGTGCTTGGTACTAAAATACAGAAACAATCAAGATGTAGTCTCTGCTTCCAATATGGGAAAGAAAATACACTCTACTACCATTTTCAGTGTGATAAAAGCTACATGGTAAAATGAAAAAGCTATGAAGAAAGAAGGACCAGAGGAATATATTTTACCTAGAATACAATAGAAAACTTTATTTTCCTTCTTAGTATTATACTTCCCATGAAATTAAGCAAGTATCCATTAGCAAATCACCTGTGAGAATGACCCATATAAAAATGCTAGAAATAAGCGCTGGTAAAGGTGTGGAGAAAAAAGGAACCCTCTTACACAGCTGGTAGAAATGTACACTGGTCCAAGCCCCATAGAAAACAACATGGAGATTTCTCCAAATAGTAAAAATAGATCTACCCTACCATCGAGTAATTATACACTACCTAAAGAATGCAAAAACACTAATTCAAAGGGATATATGCACTCCTATTTTTGTTACAGCACTATTTGCGATAGCCAAGTTATAGAAACAACCTAAGTGCCCAAGGACAGATGAGTGGATTAGGAAGATGTGGCATATAAACACAATAGAATACTACACAAATCTATAATAAAAAAGTTGAAATCTTGCCATTTGCAACAAGCTTGGATGGAAATGAAGGATATAATATTAAATGAAATAGTCAAAAAGAGAAAGATAAATGCCAGATGCATTCACTTACATGTGGAATCTGGAGCATCAAAGCAATAACAAATCCTAGAAGTCTGACAAAGAATTGAAGCTATAGGGTATGAGCAAAGTGGGTACAGGCCCAGTGGACTATGGTGGAGGTCCATGGGTGTGGTGTAACATAAATCTGAAGAAGTTACATACCTCAGAATCATATACAGTCTTGTAAACTAATGTTACCTCAATAAGAAGATGAAAAAGAGGAAAAAGAATTATTTTAAGAGGAATATGACTATGGTGAGGCCACAGATTTCTTAAAATAGGATTAAGGGGTTTTTTTTGCATAAAATATACAACCATTTTCACTAGTTATGAAAAGCATATACTCTATTGATGAGTATATAAAAATGTTACCTGAATTTCTGTTCGTTTTCAAATACCAGTCTATCTTTATAAATGTACCACCCATATTTCATTGACCACTTCTTCCCACCTTATACTAACCTTTTCCAAAGGCTCCAGCGATTATATTACAAGTACTTAACAAGTTCAATAATTTGTTAATTTGCTACCTTCTGGTAGCCATTAATTCTGCAAGTACCCATTATTGCAAGGCACCTCCTAACTGTTGAGAAAAATCACTGAATTAGTTACACCTGGTTCCTGTTCTAAGGATGTTTTCAATATAGTAGAAAGAAACACTGAATTAACACTAATAAAACAATGAAAATTCAAATCAATAAACAAAAGAGGAATACAGAGTATTAAAGGTTTGTATAACGGGAAAAATGTTATCTAGAAATCAGGATGTCAGAAAGTGATATTAAAGTTATGGGAAGGATGAGGTGGATTTGGTAAAAGAAAATACAGGATAAGGGCATTCCAGCAGAAAGGATAACAAGTGGAGAAGCTGTGAAAGGGGAAGACTATTTCATTCAAGGGATATAGTTTTATTTTGTTGTTTTGTAGAGAAACTACACTGTGTGAGATGAAAAATATAATGGATGGGGTTAGAAGCAGGTTATTTACTGAACTTGAAGATGTAGCAGTAGAAACTAACTAAAAGCACAGTTAGAAAAACAGACTAACAAAAAGGAAGAATCAATGACAATTTTCAGCAACTGAATAATAAAAGCATATTTAGAATCCTTCAGGAAAAGCGAGAGACTAGAGCAGAAAAATATTTGAAGAAATAATAAAATTTATTGTTATTATTACCTTCTTGTCCTTTTGATACACATAGATTCTGTGTATTTTGAAAATGTGATATTCAAATGTAATGAAAATTGTAACTATCAATACAACAACCCAAAGAACTCCAAGTGCAAGAAACATAAAGAAACTACACCAAGGCATAGCATAATCTATTCACCTCAAAACCAGTGATAAAGAAAAAAGAATCTTGAAAGCATGAAAAAATAAGACAAGTTAAAGAGGAACAGAAATTAGGATGGCAGTGGGCTTTCTGGCAAGCAAAAAGACAAAAAAAGCAACACCTTTAAATTACTGAGAGAAAAAATTCTCAACTTAGGATTTTATATCCAGTGAAAGGCTCTTATATCCAGTCTCTTCAGACATAAATGTTTAAAGAATTCATCAACAAGAGACAGAAGGAAGGAATAAGGGTAGATAAAGAGGAAGGGAAGGAAAGAAGGAAGTTTTTCAGTGAAGGATAATTACATTGATAGAAATATGCAAATATACAATGGGATGGTAATTACTAGAAATGATAATTATATGGGTAAATATAAGGCATTTTTAACAGTTTCTAAAAAAATAATTTAATGTATTGTTTGGGTTATAATGTGAAAGTAAAATGTATGGCAAGAATAGAACAAAGGTCTAAGGAAGAAAAAAGGCAGTAAACAAAAATAGACAGTAGAAGCAGACAGACAAGGATAACAGAATTTGAATAACACTCTCAATCAACATCACCTAACACCTTTAGAAGATTCTACCCAATCACAGCAGAATACATTTATTCCAAGAGTGCATGAAAACTTATTAGAACATGCTATCCTCTAAAACATAAAACAATTCTCAATAAATTTAAAAGAATTCAAGTCACACAATGTACATTCTCTGATCAAAGTAGAATTAATTTTAAAATATATTAAAAGTGACCTATGGGGGGAGGCGCCCAAATATCTGGAAACTAAGTAATATTTTTCTATTGATATATAAGCCATTGGTCAAATAAGGAATAAATGAAATATTAGAAAGGCACCTTGAACTTAATGAAAATTAACATAAAACATCAAAATTAGAGAGATGCTGCCAAGTTGCATGTGGGGAGAAGTATATTAAATACCATATGCTAGGGCCTCCCTGGTGGCGCAGCGGTTGAGCGCTTGACTGCGAAACTGCCCGCAGCCTCTGCAGTGCTGGTTCAGTCCCTGGCTGCTCCCCGGCCACCAGAGGAGGGTCCCACATGGTGCGCAGACCTCTCCTGCCACCCGCTGCTCGCCTCAGCAGTGTGCTTTGGTCCTTCTGCCTGTTCTGCTCCCCGCTCTGGCTCTGGTGGATTTTCTCACCCTCCCACGCTTCTGACTGTACCCAGTGCTTGCATAAATAAATAAATAAATAAATAAACAAACAAACAAACAAATAAATAAATCTTTAAAAAAATAAAATAAAATAAATACCATATGCTAGAAGATCATACACTAGTTTCAAACCAATGGTATCAGCTTTAACCTTAATAAACTAAAAAAAGGGCAAATTAAATACAAGAAGAAAGGAAATAATATAAACAGAACAGAAATCAATAAAATAGAAATGGGAATTATTAGACAACAATCAATTAAACCAAAAGCTGGTTTTTGAAGCAGATCAATGAAAGTGGAAACAAAGGGGGAAGGGGTCCCCACAGTCTATGGTAAATGGCTACAGGTGCGTTGGCGGTGGGTATGGCATAGTGACATACATCTGAGGAGGTGGGAACCTAGTCCCCTAGATCATATGCAGTATTGTAATCCAAAATTACCTCAATTAAAAAGGAATAATCAAGATAATTTCTTTTAACAGAAAAAAAGTTAAACATATTTACCACAGAATCCAAACATTGCACTTCTATGTTTTTATCTTAGAGAACAAATAAGAAATGTCCACACAAAGACATGGACGCTAATATCCACAGAAGCTCTCCCTAAAGTAGCCTCAAACCTAAAACAGTGCAAATGTCCATCAATAGGTGTATGATCAACAAATTAGGACATATCCATACAATGAAAAGCCACTCAAAACCAAAAAGCAATACATTATAATATGCAATACATCATGGTTGAATGTCAAAATCATGGCAAGGGAAAGAAATAAGACCAAAAGGTTTATGCACCGTTTGTTTCATTTATTTAAACTTCTAGAAATTAAAGTATGGTGACAGGTTAGTGGTTGTCTGCATACGGGGAAGACAGAGGGTCGGCAGGTTGTACTGAGGCATGAGGAGTCTTGGGGAGCGATTGCATGCTCTTGTAGACATCTTTTTGGTAGGTAGGTGCCTCCCTGAAGAGCAGCAGCACTGGGAATGGCACAGGACGAGAGAGAGGTTACTCAAAGTCCAAAATGAGTTGGAACAGTGAGAAACCCAAAGGAACACACCAAGGACGTGTGTCCCCAATCCACTGGCAGGTTCGTATTTCTTTAGAATCAGGTTCAGAGCAGTGGGCAAGCATGTACATGCATGGGCATTATTGTCTGGTGCAAGTTAGGGTGGCGAGACCAGGGGCTAATCGCTTGGGGGACTCCACAGTTCTTACAAATGAAAGCATATGATCTCTATTTCCTGTTCTTACCTAACTTTCTGCTAATCTTTACAAGTAAGGTATTTCAGCTGATCTTGCTAATCTGGCCATATTATCTGCCTGCTATTTTCAGCAGATACTGTTTTCCCAGTATGTTCCTCCTGTCAGGACTTCTGTCCTTGGTGTGAGGCCCCCTGCCTGGCTGTACGTTTAGCTTGACCAGCAGGAACTCTGGGCAATGACACAATAGCCCCAAGAACAAAGAGGGCTGGGGAACCCAGAGGTAGGTTCACAAGTGTATACATATATCAAACCATGAACATTTATACTTTAAATAGGTGAAATTATATGTCAATTAAAACTCAATAAAGCTATTACAATGGCCCTTATATATGTGAAAACACTTCTAGTCTCACTTATTATGAGAACTGCAAATTAAAACTATATTGAGGTACTATTTATTGCCTATCAGATTTACAAAATTAAAAAAAGAAACACATAACAATATATTGGGAGGCTGTGGGTCAAGATTCATTATAATGAATTCAATTCAAATCAGTGCAACTCTCAAGGGGGAAATTTGGCAGCATAGAGCAAAACTACCAAAACATTTACCTTTTGACCCAGCATCCCCACACCTGAAAAATCACCTGAATATATATTTTTCAAATAAAACAAAACGTCTATATCTATTAGGTCATTCATCACACCATCATTTGGTAATTGGAAATAAGCAGAACAAGACAGCAGTTGCATAAACTCTGACGCATTCACATACTGGCATACTGCTGCTGATATAAAAAGAATGGAAACCTGTAATTCAGAATAAATGGAAAATGCGAAGTGTAAGACAGAAGAGCAAATTATGAGATCTACACCTATCTGTTCATTTGTGCAGAAGCAAACACAGGATTCATCAGAGGCCGATGAGGTCACATGTCCACGGGAAGGGATGGAGAAGAAAGGATAGAAGAAACGGCAGTGATCCAATTTCATGATCCAATTTCTGAAGGAGCTTTCTGATTTTTGGAACTATGTTAATGTTCCATTTATTCAACAAATTAAAAATAAAATTAGGGGAGGGAAATCCCAAAATGAAATATAAACAGAAAAACATGTATTAGTACTTGAAATGATTAATAACATAATCACAATGGAGGGGAGGAAGAAATAATCAAGTCAATCTGAACACATTTGGATCAGATGCTCTCAGACTTAAGACAAAAAAGTCAAAGGAAGTATAAACTCAAGGTTTTTCTTTCTCTTTCCATCATAGTAACTTCCCAGGATTTCAGCCTCAGCAATGTTATACTTTCTAGGTTTTCCCATTCCAAATTCCCATGACATGGGAGGAGGGACAGACAGTGTGGAACAACACAGTGGTTAAGAATAGGAACTTGAGGGCCTCCCTGGTGGCACAGGCAGTTGAGCGCCACACTGTGAGGCTGTCCTCAGCCTCTGCGGTGCAGGTCTGATACCGGCTGGCCGGCAAGAAACTTACAGGGCAAAACAGACCTCTCCTGTCTCGCCCGCTGCTCCCCTCAGCAGCGTATTTCGTCAGTCTGCCTGTTCTGTTCCCCGCTCTGTCTCTGGTGAATCCTCTCACTCTCCTGTGCATCTGGCCTGTACCCTGGTTCTTGTATGAATGAAAAAATCTTAAAAAAAAAAAAAAAGAATAGGGGCTTGAGTCAAGCACACACACAATTTCAACCCCTGACACCTCCACTTACCAGCTACATGACCTTGAACTCTGTACCTCACAGTAAAATGAATCTGCTGCCTTTAGAGCTGGTGTCCACCCCAAACCCAATAAGCGTAGCAGAGAAGGGAGCGGGTCCTATGCAGAGGGCTTGGTGGGCAGTTGTCTGAAGCTGTGGGCAGGGCCTGTTCTCACATGAGGGAGTGAAGGGATTAGTGAGTAGTGATAAGTCTACAAACAGCACACGCTGCTGTCAATGAGACACTTGGATCAAGTCATTTAAAAAGCATAAAAGGAAATATATCTACTGGTGACCGAAAGGTAAAAGTCTGCATTCTATCATGAAAAAAGCATTGAATTAAGACTCAGGAGATCTAAGGTTAAGTCCCAGCTCGGCCACATATTAGCTATGGTTGAGTTGCTTTTCTCGCTGAACCTCATTTTCTCCCTTTAAAGTGTAGATAACAATAACCAACCCCTCTGAGGATATGGTAGAGAACTGTGAGTGCTTTAGTGTCCAGAGGCGTCCAGAGTATGTGCCGTGTTGCATATGCGTGCCATGAGTTCGCTTTACCGTTTCGCCTTCGGAGAACCACAGGTTTTTCCTGTAAAGCACATGAGACTGGGAGGTACGGGGGGAGGAGCTACGAGGGTATAAGAGGAGAACGCGGGAGAGAGAGAAGAAGAAGAAAAGGAGATTTAAGAGGAGAACCATGAGAGAGGAGAGTACTGCGAGAGGAGCAGAGAGAAGGCCAGGGAAGTAAGAAAGACAGGGAAAAGAAAGACACGGAAAAGTAAAAGAAAAGGATAAAGGAAAAATAAAGAAGCAAACGCTAGCGTCAAGTTGTCAAGCCCCTCATTTCAATCCTCAGCCCTTCTCTTTTCGTGCCTCCGAATCCCGCGGGTCGGGACACTTTAGTGGTGAGTATGGTGTGGTAATACACACCTAACGGGTGTGGTCCTCTACCTCTAAATCATATATAGGATGGTAAACCAATGTGCCTCAACTTAAAAAAAAAATGAAATTATTACATGGGTAAGCAGAAAAAAAAGAGAGAGAATGTATATTAAAGTCATTTTCTTAACTATGAAACATTAAAGTATTGCCATATTTTATTAGCTTATTCAACTCCCCACCAGGATTATATTTATTTTACCACATTTCATAGCTAAAGAAAATGTTGATGGCCATAAAACTCACAAAGCTAAGTTTGTAAGTGGCAAAAAAAGAAAAAGTTTTTCCAACTCAATTCCTGAAGCAAGCATCCAATAAACCAAAAAAATTTCATGTTATAAATTAAATCTATTGTGTGAAATAGTGTCATAAATGTTTACATCAATAAGAGGTCTCATGATCATCATATTGTATTTACACTCATTTAAAGCAGCATGTTCTTGTGAAAAGAAATGCAGAGTTCTGTGAAGATGTATCTACAAAGGAATACTTAATAGGATAGAAATTCCCTTTTCAACTTGAAACAAGATCACCACATATTTCTGTCCTCTCTTCAAGCTTTGCACCATGAGTCTTAGAGGGAGGGTTATGTCAGCATGCTCGCTGGGGCTAAGGAATGCTCACAATAAACTGGAAAACTTTGACTGCTCTCCACTTAAAATGGTTTCAGATGCTCAAGCAGAATGCAGAAAAGAGAACAGATGGGTCCCCACCACCACCATTGATACTTAAGAAAGCTATTTTTGAGAAGAAAATTATATTCAGAGTCTTTAGGCACTTTTCAAAATGTAGGGAAAATTTTCTCAAGACAAGACATAATGTATCAGTGCAATATGGAACACTTTTAAAATCACTTAACAAAAAAGAATAGATTTTCAGTAGTTACTTCTAAGAATTTATCCATAATTTCCAACTAAAATATAATGATATGAGCCACAAGAAAAGCAAACTACTATATTCCTATTAATTACTTAGAAAATTATTAAAGTAAAACATCTTAAGTATGTAATAAATATATGTTCACATTATAGCCACAACCTACAGAATGAATGACAACATTATGGATGTGCTACAACTTTTATGATGAACTGGAAATTTCTCTACTAACAAGGGAAATATCCTTAGTAATAATTTCAAACAGTATGATTAGTATATAGGGCAAGCTAAGGAACAATTAACTTGCCAAGTACAGAACTTGAAATGTTTCCAATTATAATCACATAGCACCCCTTTAAAAGGAAAAAGCCAAACCAAAGAATCAGACATCAAAAGGCCATTAGGTCTTTCAGTACAGACCATTTCCAGACCTAGTTTACATAAAAACTCCTCCAGAGTGTTTTCATTTTTCACTAAGAATAGAGATATATGGTTCAAATTACTGAGTTTCTTCAACGTTCCCTGACATTTGTGTATGTCACACCTAAAATGAATAAATTTTATATCAACTAATAAAAAAAATTAGAGGATTTAAAATTTAACCAAGTCACCAGTTTTAAAATCCACCCCCCTTATGTTTCATGACATCAAAGTTCAGGGATTATATTTTAGGAGGAATAAAGGAAATTTAGTAAAGAAATAAAAGTGTGCTTTGTTTTAAGGAAATGGAAATGGTTGACATTTGCTTATCTATTTTTATTACAGTTTGACAAAAATCTTTCCTCTAGAAAATCAAGTCTGTTTGCTTTACTCCTAACCCATGCTTGGACATTAACACATTACCAGATTCATGGCCTTGAAACATTTTAGTTCTTCTGGCAGGGAAATTTTCTCCATTAACACACAGGCTCAAGTCCAAAGCGAAACTAAGACTAAAGAAGAATTACTTTCAACACTGTCAATGATTTCTATCTGGTCTCAATGAAAATGTGTTTTCAGTAGCGATGACACTATTTTTCTGATTTTCCAAACTACAATAAAATATTACAATGACTACATAAATGTACAGTTATATATAGCAAAAGGAAGCAACAGCCACATATTGCCACTGGTCAGCAAGTATAATAACCTAACAATTCTATTGTGATTCTCTCCACATAAGGAGCTGATATTAACTATTTTTTATGCTATGGCAGGATATGGAAGGTAACAATATGTCAGAGTACTTTTAGCACAGGTTAGCAGAGAATAATTTCGTTTATGAAGCCTAGCAAAAGGAGCTACAGGCAAAATATCCCCAAATTAGGGAAGAGCAATTCACCTAACTTAGCTGTTAGCCTTAACTTAATATAAATAACACTTAGGAATACTCAACTATTCTTATAAGAATAATTTTAATCCCATGGCTATGCCAGGCAATAATTTACTCAATGGTTTGAATTTTGTAAAGCCTACCCCACTAGAAAATAATACTCTGATCAAACACCTAGAGCCCTTTACATAATTCTTAATGACCACTGTCCTTGTGTGGGCCACAGCAGCTGCTGCCATCAGCAAAAAGGGAAAATGTGTGTCTCCTGCCAGAATATCATTTTGAAGACTAATAATAGAAGTCAAGTACAACAAGTAAGAGCTTTCCCAGCAACCCCACTCCTAAGTAGATATCCAAAGAATTGATAACAGGTACTCAAACCAAGACATGTATGTGTTTGCAGTACTATTCACAGTAACAAAAAGGGGATACCCACTGTTCATCTACAGATCAATACCTAAACAAATTATGGTATACACACAAAGGAATATTATTCAGGTATAGAGAGGAATGAGCAATGATATATGCTACAATGTGGATGAACTTGGATAACAAGTTGCTAAGTGAAAGAAGTCAGACACATGTTGTATGATTCCATTTATATGAAATATCCAGAATAGGTAATTCCACACAGACAGAAAGAAGACTGGTAGTGGTGCAGATATGGGAAGGGGTGGAGGATGAGGGCTGACTGTTTAAGGAGTATAGAGTTTGATTAGGGGGTGATGAAAATGTTCTGGAACTAGATAAACGTGGTGGCTGTACGGCATTGGCATTCTTAATGTATTAAATGTCACTGGATTTTTCACTCCACAATGATTGATTTTATGTTATGTGAATTTTACCTCAAAAAAATTAATCAGTAATCAAACTGTACAGCAGGGGTCCAAATTTAAATACCTAACAGGATCAGGTGAAAATGTGAAGAGTAAGCCAAAAATAACATACTCTACACTACATGTAGTCATTTCTGGTTATAGGTTTTTTCCTTAACATTGTTTAATTTCTTTTCCTTTTAGTCTTTTCTCTTCTTGGCCTGTTTAACAGAGAGCTCCATCATTTATTAACTTCTTTTCAAAGTGCTTTTGGTGATACTCCGCATTATGTTTCCAATTTTATTTGTTTCTGCTCTTTGCTTTATTTTTTTATGTTTTTGTCATATTTACTTTGCTCTCTTTCTCTAGTTTTTTTGAGGTGAAGGCTCAGCTAATTCCAGTCTAGATACCAGATTAGAGACACTTCATAACATTTCAAGAGTCATACTTTCATTATATAACAGTTGTAAATATCTCAAATTTAAATGTGATTTCATCTTTAACCATTAGTTATTTAAGTGTGTAAATCTAAATTTCCTAATACAAGGGCTTAAACAAAAAAAGCTGGCCGCTTAATATTGATTACTAATCTAATGGCACAAAGAATAGAAAATGTGATCTCATGATTCTTTGAAAATTTGTGACTTCTTTTATAATACAAGCAATAATACAAGCAATCATCAATCAGCTCCAGCAACTTGTCATGAGAGAAGATGGCTTAGTGTTGCTGGGCAGCATGTTTCAATGAAAATTAGAAGTCCAAATTTCACACAAAACCTCTCGATTTTATAACAACAACTAATTCAAATTTTGAAAATATTTTGTAGGCCAAACAAAACACATGCACAGAAAGACAGTGGAAAGCATGAACAGTAGATCATCAAAATGAACAAGAACCACAGAAGCACAAAAGGTAAGAATGATATGTAGAAGAAAAGATGAAGGGAAAGGAATGGCTTACACAACATCCTGGAACTCTGTATAAAGTGGAATGTAAAAAGTTGTAAATGAAATATTAAAAAAATCAGTAATAAGAACAATGAAAATAAGGAAGTAAATGATCTGAAATGAAATTTATATTTGTAAATCATTGTTATAAGGGTGGTAATAAAATAGTGGCTTCTAAGCTATGATTTAAATTGCTTTGTCTAAGGAAAGACTCGAGAGTGAGTAGAGTATAGAATGAACAACCAAAGATGATGAAGTGGAGGGAAGAAAATCAGGAGAATTTCAGTTTCACAAAAACTGAAGAAGAGAACGTTGTTAGGAAGGGAGACTAAACAAAATCCAGATTGGAGTAACTGTGGCCTTGCAAGAAGTTTCATAACACGAGAAAAGTAGCGAAACTGGATTGGGCTGAAAACAGGAGGTGGAAAATGAGGAAACAGAGGCAGTGAGCATCGTATCTTTTTAAGAAACCTAATATTAAGAGCAAAGAGGAAGAGAGGATCACAGATTGGGGTGGGGGCTGGTGTGCAGACTGAGAAAGGCACTTTTAAGATTAATACCTGCTTCTGTCTAAACGATCAAGAGGACAATACAATTGAGAAATAACAAGGAGCTACTGAATTAGACCACACAATGGAGAAACATGCAGTAAATTGTCAGGAGAAGCAGAGAACTGGTAGGATTGGTACTATAATCACACCTTAAATATTAACATACTACAAAAAAGGTGAGGGCTTTAATGAGGATGTTAATGAAATTAGAAATATTATTTTGGTTTGGAGTTCCAAGAATAGAAATGAGACAAATTTTCACTTGGAATTGGTGATAGGTGATAGGAGAGAAGGAGGAGGGAGGACAAAGTAATGACAACAGCTTCCTATATACTCCACAAATAAACAGTTTTTACCAGGAAAAAAAATAGAGCTTAAAAACTCAGAAGGAATTGACTGTGGTCTATTATATTAATAAAGCATGTATCAATGGTGTGAAAAAAATCAAAGAACACTCATGGCAACAGTGAATATGATGACTTTCTGGAGTTTAAAAAAAGGGATTTGGGAGATCTGACTCAGCCTTTGATTCACTTATTAATTTTGCAGAAAGCTAACAGTGTTACACTGCTCAGGAGGTCATCCAGCTCCACATGGCTCGCTATCCTCTTGTAAAAAAAAAAAAAGGCAAAAGATTGCAAAGCAAGCTGAGATCAAGGACTTCTTTTAAATCAAGTTTCAAAATTATGAGAAGGTCACTGTGTATTTAGACTATAGTCACATGAACTAATCTATAATTCAATCTATAGAAAAATCCCAATAATTGAGTCTAAAAATGAGGGGACTAACTTACCATAAACTGTTTTCATTATGCAATGACAATAAGAATAGGAGTGTAACTATTACATTTCCAAAACAATTATATCAAAAATTAAGAATAATTCTAGAATTTATATACAAAGTGATATCACACTAGCATCTCCAGAATAGTCTCTCTTGTGTGCTTACTAAAATATCTAGAAAGAGAAAGAGAAAAATGGTTTTAAAAAATCCCAATCCCAATAAGAACTGAGATAAACAACCCAATGAAAGAACCTAGGAGGAATCACAAGAAACACAAAGCATATGGAGGTGAGTTGATAAAAATAAAAATCTCTACAGGTCCACCTGAGAACCGATATAGAGTGAACCAAGGCATAGACAGCAATATTACAATAGTAAGGGAGGGCAAGACGGCTCTTTCAACTATGTGCAGATTGTCCAGAGATAAACTCAGTAAGGAAACATGGACTTGGACTAAGTATTAGATCAGATGAAACAGACATTTAGAGAACATCCACCCAACAGGAGCAGAATACACATTATTGTCAAGTGTGGATGAAACAGTCCACAGGAGGGTCTCCCTGGTGGTGCAAGGGGTTGTGACGCTATCTATGAAGCTCGGGGCAGCCGCTGCAGCATGAGTTCAATCCCCAGCCAGGGAGCTACCCACATGGTTTAGCAGACCTCTCCTGTCTTGCCCGCTGCTCCCCTCAGCAGTGTATTTCAGTCAATCTGCCTGTTCTGTTCCCCACTCTGTCTCTGGTGAATCCTCTCTCCCCCTGCAGCTCTGGCCTATACCCCAGTTCTTGTGTGTATAAATAAATAATTCTTTAAAAATGAGTCCACAGGATAAACATAATGCTAGGGCACAAAACATGTCTTAATAAATTCAAGATGACTGAAATCATATCAAACATCTTTTCTGATCACAACAGCATGACACTAGAAACCAATTACAAGAAGAAAACTGGAAAATTCATAAAGTTGCAGAAATTAAACATGTTACTGAGCAATCAATGGGTCAAAGAATCAAAATTCAAAAAAAATCTCAAGACAAATAAAACAAAACAACCAAAATTTTGATGTTGATAGTGTAAGAGGGAGGTTGAATGATCAATATGTACATGAAGAAAAATGAAGGATCACAAATAAACAACCTGAATTTACATGAAAATGTGCTTAACACCACTAGTCATCAGGAAAATGAAAACCAAAACCACAATGAGATATCACTTCGCACTTACTAGAATGGCTATCATCACAAAGTTAAGAACGAGTGCCGTCAAGGATATGAGGAAAAGGGAACACTTGCATACTGTTGGTGGGAAAGTAAATTGGAAAAGCAATATATTTCCTCAAGAAGCTAAAAACAGAACTACCATATATATGATCCAGTAATCCCACTTATGGGTTTATAACCAAAGGAAACAGAACCATTGTCTCAAAAAGATACCTGCACTCCCAAGTTCATTGCAGCATTACTGTAGTCATGGAAACAATGTAGGTGCTCATCAGTGGATCTCCCCAACTCAATTCAACATTTAGACTGCTAGAAGTAACATTATAGGCAGATCTGAAGATCTGACATATGTTGTTTCATTACAAATTATATATGTTCCTAATTTTAGTAATAACAGCAATAGAAAAAATACTTAAAATTACAAACTCAATCAATTAATCTTTAAAATTCATATATTCATGGTCAAAGCCAGCAACACAAATACTTTAAGGAGAATCATAATTTACAGGCTACTTTTATATATGGTGGGCTGTTTTATAATTATCTTCCAAGAAAACTCCTAGAAAATATAATTTTGCTTTCTAAATAGAATATTATTTTCTTAAAAGGTGACCCTATTAATTGTAACTGGGTTTTTTTTCCTGTGAAAATATGTAACCATATTTTCATATACCACTGCCTTTGTAACATTACAATTTCACTTGCACATAGAATTCTTAGAGAATAATTCTTGATGCTTTTAAAAGTGATTTATAATGTTCTTCTGAGTTACATTTTTCACTTCTTAGGATCAAATATCTTTAGAGTGACTATTCAAGTTTGTAGGTTTCCTTTCAGCATCTTTCTAGACAGATCTTTATTATTTTTTAAGTAGATAGTCACTTTAAAGTATTTTAAAGTATATAGTCACTTTTAGTTCCTTGGTATATTTTTCACCAAACTTACAAAACAGCCAAATCTTAATTCCTCATTTTGGCAATACTGAAAATTAAATTTAGAATTATACCATCCGGCTGTACTTTAAAATTCCTACACAACGCTGATTTAACCTAGCTCTTGCTTTCTACCAAATTAAAATTTCAAGCTCCTGGGTACACTGGAAGGCTATCTGCTTTTAATGCAACTCATCCGAATTTTTGCAGTAAGCAACGTTCCATTAAAAAAACAAACTTAATCAAAATGTAGTCCATTCCCTCTTTGAAAAATCACAAGATTGTTTAATATTCCATTTATGTCTTCTTTTCAGATTAGTTTTTGGAGCACAAAAGTAAGAAACACTGTCATTATAACTTTGTAGTTTTATTATCTTTACTCCACAGCATTCCTATTTGAAGATTAATCTCTGTTCATACTAATATTATCAATGTTTAAAAATATACATTTTTTTTAAAATATAACTTTAGGGGTAAATAATCTGTTTTCCACTGTCATGGGAGATTATAAATGCTATGTACTTTGGGCAAGAAAAAACTTTTTAAAGCTGTATGTCAACTTGTTGGGAAAATAACAAAACTATTTCATAAATTTCCTCATTTTAAACAAAAAAAGAAAGTCAGGCAAAAAAGTAAGTGCTGCTAATTTTTTAAATAAATAAGTAATTTTATAGAATGACTTAAATAAACCAGATGGCTTCTTGTGCTGAATATCACCAACACTGAGAGTTGACTTCAAAATAGGTCAAATAAAAATATAATTCAAGAACATTCTGAATTGTTTTTTAAAAATCAAGAATTATTTTCTAATGATTCTGTGAGCAAATAAAATTGTACTTGTAAAGGTAATGATATATGAAACATGGTTCCACATTTTCAGGGAAACAAAAAAAAAAAAAACAACTACCAATAAGAAAAATCTTTATTTTTTGAGATCTCTTCTACTTTTTTTAAAAGATTTTTTATTGAATAATAGTTTACATCATTGTTTCTACAATAGTGTTGTGGGATCCCCGCCCCCCTCCCCCACCTTCAGGCAACTTTATTGGAAGAAAGACTATTTTAAAAATCAAAAATATAGTAAAGTAAACCTTTAAAATTTTTCACATTTTCCTTACTTATAATACTTGTTCCAGTAGCTTATAATTTACTCATTTGCCACCGAGCAGGCCCATAAGTCAGAGAACTTGTCTTAGATCCTCCTAAACAATATAGTTGATATAGTGACTGTGTTCTCAGAATTAGAGGTTGCAAAGCACCCCAGGGTGGCTAAAGGGGCAAATACCTCTAATAACATCTTCCTTTTAGCCCCACGTATATTTGATTTTCCACTGATTTCAACTAGTTTTTTGCTAACACCCATGGATAGTCCAAACGCCTGTCCTCCCCACATACATGTGTTACTTGGCACATAAAACTTGGGTGTAGGGGGCCTCCCTGGTGGCGCAGGTGGTTGAGCGCAGTGCTGTGAAGCTGTCTGCAGCCTCTGCAAGGCTGGTTTGATCCCCACTGGCTGCAGAGATACCCACATGGTGGGGCAGACCTCTCCTGTCTTGCCCACCGCTCCCCTCAGCAGTGTGTTTTGGTCAGTCTGCCTGTTCTGTTCCCGACTCTGTCTCTGGTGAATTCTCTCACCCTCACACACCTCCGACCCATACCCCAGTTCTTGTATAAATAAATAAATCTTTAAAAAAAAAACAACAAACCTGGGTGTAGGTAAACATTTCACAGAAACATGTATATGTTTTACTGAGATAAATATAATGTGAAAATTCATAGCAACATTATTAATAACACCCTAAAACTAGAAACCACCCCAATAAATTCTGATAGCAAAATCAATACTGCATAGTATGTTCATTTTGAAATGCCATTCAACAAATGAGAATGAATAACTACAATGATATCTAACAATATATCTCACAAATCTAAATGTTGAGCAAAAGAAGCTCATCTCTCTCACCCCATTAAGAGTACTGAATCATGTGCTGCACGACTAGGAAGGGTTGGGAAGGGGGATGGTCAAGAAGGCTGGGATAATGGCAAATAGAATCCTGGAGGGCATTAAAGGGATACGAAGCCTTCTTAGTGTGACAGGGACTCCATCAAGAATCCTGCCCATGAGTCCCTGGGAATGCCTACCCAGATTCCCCCAGGAGGCCCATGGCTGCTCCCCCATGTTCTTCATTCACACATACCTTCACTTAGTGGCCTACTTTCTGCACACACTCCCAGCCATGGTGACTAGAGCAAGCTTTAGCAGATGGCTAGTGAGAATGCACAGGAAGCTGGCACAAATTTGAGAGCCAGGGAGAGATCACAAACTTGAGTTTTCATGCCACTTTGGTAAAAGAGAGGCTGTCAGCACTTGGCCTGATATGCTGCAGGACTGAGAAAGGCTTACAAACTTAAGACCTTTACAACAATGCATTTAGAAACTGAATGTAAGTTCCCACAAGAAGAAAACTTAAAGCATGTCTAAAATGTATCTTCCATGGAGAAGATCTACTTTTGTTATAAAGATATCCTAAATGGTACACTTATTAGAAAGCTCTACTTCCTACTGCATATCCCAAATGCCTCTTAATAGCCTCTCTTAAAACATCTGTGGCCTAGTGTCTTTCCAGGTGAGAAAAATTTTCACCTGCAAAAAAATAGGGACTATCAGCCCCTACTAGTATACACCTATGCTAGTAATATAAAGTTGGAATTTGGAACCAAGATAGCAGTGTCCAGAGGCCAGGCTCTTAACCTACACTGAACCCAAATGCCTACCAAAATCACCTGAAAAAGTTCAGGTCAGAGTAAATTTAGAATTTAAATAGAGAATTTTTAATTCTGGCATAGTAATATCCATCTTTTTCTACATGTTTCTCCTATGTTTTTGTTTTAATTATGTGTTAATGTGTGTTTACAGTATGAGCACTTAAGTTGTTTTGGAAATAGACATATTTTAAAGTCATTTCTTGTAAAAAGTTCACCATATCTATGTATTACAAATACAGGAACCAGTTGCTTGCTGAAATAAACTAAAAAGAATTACTGTTTTTCACTTTTCCTACATTCATCTATCACTTAAATGACACAATCTTGAAAGCATTTCAAACTCAAAGTGCTGTCTGAAATTAGCACTACAAATAAAAATCAGTAGCATTCTAGAGAGGTTCTAGATTGATGAAAATAAAACTTTGATTTATTTTTAAAATAAGGCTTTGTATTTGAATCCCTAAGATTTTTTTTATCAAAAAAGGAAAATTGGGGCAGCATTAGAGACATTTTTTTAGGTTGGCCTCTGGAAAAAAATAATGATTTTTTATTCTCCAGAGAAAAAAATTACACAAAAGAGGAACATGATACAATTTGAACATCTGGTCTGATGGAAACCAGCAAATGGAAAGGCGAATGAGCAATAAGATGTTAAGGAGGTACATGGGCAACTGATTTTAATAAGGTGTTATGTTCACAGAAGGTTAAGCAGACTGATTCTGTAGAAAGCTGTTCATAGGAACTGGACTCCCTATGAATTACTAATCCTCTCTTGGAATAGTGACCAACACTCCTCAACTCATTTTTTTAATTTATTGCAGAATTTCTACTCTTTCAATGCAGCGATCCAAACAATAGTTCAATAGAAGGTAAAATAACTAGTTTACACTGATGATGTGAAATCAAGAACATCTGAGGTTATCAACTGAAGCAAGAAAAACATACCTAACTTCCAGAGGCGTGTACACAATTAGCACCCTTCTGGACTGTGGGACGGGAGCATCATGCACTGCACTAACGCACTAAGAGCATATTAGGTGACACATGTGACTTGGCGTGCACCATGACCATAGCAAAGACCTTGCCTATTTGCTCAGCACTTTACACCCAGCTCCTACAAAGTTCCTTACACCCAGTACCTACGAAGTCCCTACAACAGAATATATATTGGGATGAATTAATAACTAATTCAATTAAAATCACATATACGGCATTAAAGGCTATGGGAAAAATATAAACAAAATGGAATACTCGCAAGAGTTTTATGTTCTTCACAGGAAAGCACATGGTATGTCCAAGAAGTATAGAGTTTAAGATCAGTACCTCCAATTCTGTATGAAACTTTAAACTTAAAATGTGCAGCTCCCCACATATTTTAATTTTCACATGAAATATCCTAATAAATAGTCAAAATATTAACACACATGCCTACTATGAAAGAATCAATTTGTGATATTTAAGTAACATAAATTCCTTGTGAACAAGTCTGTTTTGAAGAAGGTTATTGCAGTAGAATGGCACAGAGGGAAAGCTGAACAAACGCAAAAACATATCAAGTTCTTGCATACAAAGACTCAACATAAACAAAGTCAATCCTTTCTTTGTTAAACTCTACAAGGTCAGAAACAGTAACAAAAAGATGAATGGTTGTTTTTTTTCCTTTTTTTTTTTAACTAGACAAGTGAATTACAAATTCAAATGAAAAATATAAACAAACCCAAGAAAGGAAGATTCTGAAGAAGAACACTGATAGAAAAAGAAGTCCTACGAGACATTAAACATTATTTTTAAACTGTTGTCATTAGAAGAGTATTGGGCTGCAGCTAGGATGTCCATATATCTGCAGCAGATTAAAAAAATCTAGAAATAAGTTCAAAGCTAAATGTACTGTAGCAGACATTCTGATGAGGGAAACACAGGATTGATAAATCAATGATTTTGTGATAATTGGGTACCCACTGGGCAAAAACCAAAAACAATCCATACCTCACAACCTATACTAATACAATCCAAATGAATCACAGATTTAAATGTTAAAATCAAACCATGTATGTACTAGAAGACAAACGGAGGAATTTTCATCATTGGTTCCACAATACAAAAATGGTTAAATAAAAGATAGTGTATCGAATACATAAAATAAAATGAGGAAGTTCCTTATGACCTTACATGAAACAATAACCAAGACATATTGATAAGTAGAATCAAACAAAAATCAGAATATATATAAATGTAAGGGGAAAAGAGAATAGGGAGAGAATAGTTACAAGCACATATGAAAGGACACACAAGGAATTGGTAACACTGCTTCTTCCCAGGAGGGAAAATGTGTAGCAGGAGATTCATGGCAGGGGCTTCTCACTAATCTACTTTTCATCTTTCATATTTGAAGCCATGGGACTCTCGCCCCTTCCTAATTGTCAGGAGACAATTAACTACTGTTTCCTTACGTTGTATTTATTTATAGAAAAGTCTAAACAGGGCCTCCCCTGGTGGCACAACGGTTGAGTGCTGGGCTGCAAAGCTGCCCACAGCCCCTGCAGCGCCGGTTCGATTCCTGGCCGCCAGCGAATTTCCCACATGGCGCGACAGACCTCTCCTGCCGTGCCTGCTGCTCCCCTCAGCAGTGTATTTCTGTCATCTGCCTGTTCTGCTCCCCACTCTCTCTCTGGTGAATCGTCTCAACCTCCCACAGATCTGGCCTGTATCCCGGTTCTTGTATAAATAAATAAATAAATAAATAAGTCTTTAAAAAAAAAGTCTAAACAAGAAAAATCTTAGACTAGTTCTAAATTTATATAATCAAATATTTACATTTTGTATATTATATAAATTTGAAAAAGTCAGCTTAAAATGTTTCAGGGTAATGAAATAATTGTGAGGCAATTCAGATAATGATTTAAAAGGAGACTAATGGAATATCCAGTATTCCTGAGACATTGGCCACCTTTGAACAAAAATGCAAATTAGTTCATTCTAGTCATGTTAAGAAATTTCTTGCCTGAGAAGTTATGGCCCAGATTTGCATTTGTCATATCTCTGTGCTTTTTAAAATCCAGTAAGTGTTATTTGTGGTATAAACCTTCACACACAGTCATTATATATCTCTGTATCTAATCCAGGCAGACAATCAAAATAATACCTGTGTTACATGAGGGCCTGCTCCTTGTAGAGTCATTTATAACCATATCATCCCAAGACCAACATTACAATACTGTCTAGTGAAAGTGCCACCACATAGTCCTCAAAACAAAAACCTTATATATATATATTAGTGTCAGGGTGGACATACTTATAATGCTCACTGACAAAGCAAAAAAAGTTCAAATGGATCGGCCTAAATCTGGTTCAGGCATTTTGTGTTTATAGCAAAAGAGGAATTTGAAAAGGTTTCCATCAAAAAGATAACTCTGGAATGTTTTATTGAATACTTCAAAATAGATGATTTACATAATATCTCAGAACAATGCTTTGTTTTTCTTTGAAGCACCAAGAACTTAAAAATCAAGTATGGCAAACATATGAATATCGAAAAAGGAATAAACTAGACCTCCACTATATACATCTGTTCTTGATAGATTTTAACTCCTCCAAAAAAATAATAAACTTTTTTTTTTTTTTTTTTTTTTTTAAAAGATTTATTTATTTATTTATACAAGCACTGGGTACAGTCAGAAGCGCAGGAGGGTGAGAGAATCCACCAGAGCCAGAGCGGGGAGCAGAGCAGGCAGAAGGACCGAAGTACACTGCTGAGGGGAGCAGCGGGCGGCAGGAGAGGTCTGCGCGCCATGTGGGACCCTCCTCTGGTGGCCGGGGAGCAGCCGGGGATCGAACCGGCGCTGCAAGGCTGCGGGCAGCTTGGCAACCCCGCGCTCAACCGCTGCGCCACCAGGGAGGCCCAAAAAAAATAATAAACTTTTTTTTCAGTGTTAGTCCTTCAAAGAGGTACACCAAATTATTTTGTTATATATGGTCATTTTATATTTATTATTCTATTGAGTTTCCCATATGTTTTAATTACTTATCTTTGAAAAATGAACACATATAGTTCATACCATTTAGAGCTACCATTTCAGATAACTTGCAGTTGCTGGTGGTTGTTAAAATTCTTTTCAACAATAAAAATGAAATAGGAAGCAAGAATTATTTAGAACATGGTAGAATAAAAACTGTAAACAGCAGCAAGGCAGCACTATTACTTTTATTTCTGTGAAACAATAGCAATAGGCAAATTAGTAGTTAAAGTGAATGCTGACCTCAAATCATTTTCTCAAAGAAAAAGTGCCAGCTTTTTTTCAGTGTGTGACACAACTATTATGTCAGAATAAAATCACCCCGCGTTTCCAGCCACAGCTCAAACATGCGCCCTATCACCCACATTCACAACACTCCTACACAGTTGCAAAACTCTATGATCTGAGAGAATCAAAGAACCTGAGCCTTGGAAGTCCTTAGGGGAAAAGGAAAGGTATTACATGGAAGGGGCACATCTGACAACGCAACAAGGTCAAGGGAAACATGAAGGCTGAGAAGGAGAGTTTGGAAATAAGAACGAAGGGTGAGGCCAGCATCAGAGGCCAGCATCTGTGAAGAGAACGTAGAGGGTGACACTAAAACCCCAGGATACTTTATCTTTTCTCCACTGTTCCTTCACATGTCAGTGAAAGACTTATCCTTCTCTAAGAAGCCTCCATTTCTAATCCATCTTGCAAATTATCTTCTTACATGTCTTTAAATCTTGTGCTTTATACTGTCTCATGTACCCATATGTATAAGAGTTCATACGTGCATATTCCAGTTTTCTCTGGTATCTTCTACTACACATTTAATATGCACAGAAGAGATCCTCACTAAATGAATGTTTATACATATGAAAACTATTTCATTCTAGAAGTGAGATTATTTTACCTCTTTATGTATTTATTAAAGAAAAAAATTTTGCTAATCATCAAGGCAAATTTCTATATTGCATGTCTTAGACTTTCTAGAATGTCGTTTTCTCTTTGAGAAAAATGCAAGAGTCTCTGGGCCAACTAAGTCGAACACTATTCTTAGATTCAAAAGCAGTAGCAGTTGCCCCTCTACTTCCACCCTACCCCCAAATATTTTCCTTGGGAAAAATAGTCAGCTTCTGCTGTTTACTCTGAACTTCAGACCACACAATAACTTACTATGCTACTTTTAGACCAGATTACTCCAGCTATACCAGGTGCTATATTATGGATCATGCAGATATTTAATCAACATGAAGATATCACCTACATAGGGCTTGGGAGAAATAAATCTACAGGGGAATTTTATTTAAAATCTAAAATTTTATTTTTAATTCCAAGTAAAATTATATATTTTGAAAAGAATATAAACAACTGGGACTACATCAAACTGAAAAGCTTCTACACAGCAAGAGAAACTAACTAAATTGTACAGACACCCAAGGGAATGGGAGAAAATATTGGCACACCCTAAATCTAACAAGGGGTTAATATCAAAGATATACAAAGAACTCACACAACTCAACAAAAAGAAAACAAAGAATTCAATGAAAATGGGCAGAAGACCTAAGTAGCTCTTCTGTAAAGAAGACAGGTAGCCAAAGGCACATGAAAAAATGTTCGCCACCAATTATTATCAGGGAAATGTAAACCAAAATGACAAGACACCACCTCATTTCTGAGAGAACGGCCCTTATCAAAGACTGAAAGTCCTTATCAAAAGACCCTCTCCTACTGTTGGTAGGAATGGAGACTGGTCCAGCCCCTATGGGAAGTAGTATGGATGTTTCTAAAAAAAGATTAAAAATGGATTTACCATACTACCCAGTAATCCCACTCCTAGGTATCTAACTGAAGCATAAAAAAGAGTAACTTGAAGGCAAAATAGCTCTCCCACGGTCACTGCAGCACTACACACAAAACCCAAACTACGAAACAACCAAGCTGCCCAAAATCAGATGAGTGGATGGAGAAGATGTGGCATATACTGACAATGGGATACTACTCATCAATGAAGAAGATAAACTCATGTCATTTGTGGCAACATGGATGGAGGTGGAAAGGATTCTGCTAAGAGAAATAAGTTAGAAGGAGAAAGACAACTTTCGAATGGGTCACTATTTGTAAGACACAGAGGAACCAAACAGAGGGTCAGGTAAAGACAAACTCAAAACTACCCCTTGAAAGCTGAGAACTGAGGTGTTCAGATGGGGAGGGGGGTGGTTGGGAAGGGGCATAAGAGAGTATGGTGGTGACTCTGGGTGATTTGGTGGTAGGAGTGCTATGGTAATACCACCTAAAGGGGGAGTTCTATACTTCCAAAATACAGCAATGTAAACCACTGTTATCTCAATTAAATTTTTTTAAAAGAAACTACTAAAAAAATTCAATATTTTGGTAAAAGATGTTTAAACTTAGGGAACATTATTTGGCTCAATATATAGAAAACTCTGGAGGTTTCAGTGTTCTTTCATTATCTGAGTGGACATTAAGATATACCATATTGTGTTACATATAAATTACTTATATCCCACAGAAAATCTTTCTGAATTCTGATTGCACTACTGGCAACATCTTAATACCTGATACCCTAAGTACTTCAAATGCCAAATGTGGACTATAAAATCATTAAGGACAGCATTATATCTGGAGCTGAATCTTCAAAACCTTCTATTCATGTTAGTAGGAAACTATAATGTATATGCACTGTAGGTAGTAAACAAGTATTTGTTGATTTACTGTTATTTAAAGGAATATATCTTCCTCAAGGAATATGAAATACATATCATCAAACCAATGAAAAAAGTTTTAAAAAATTGCAGCAGAACAAGCGAAGCATAAGTGTGGTGAATTGAATAGATGAGGAAAATAGCTAAACAACATTTTAAAAAAGAAAAATAAAGGAATAAAGAATAAAGGAGGATATCCATAAAGAAAAAAATACCCTAGTTTTGTCTATTCATTGGAGTATAAGACAGTTTTCAACTCAATGTTTAATGAGTATCATGGTTCTTTTCTGATTTCATCTAATCCATACTCGGTGATGTGAACAAATAAGCAATAAGGCCTGTGCAGATAAAAAATTGATGTCCTGTGATGCCATGGTACATAAATTATTTTAAGATGTTCTACCTAGCAGCGTAGCCAATACATTTTACTAATAGGCAAAATGAGGGAGAGGGAATGGTTATGCAATTTTTCCAGGCAGAATTTGATACTAAGTTTGTTTGATCCTGGATGTCCTTTTTGGCCTTTTTAAGTTAATTCTGTTTAGAGGTTTGGGGAAGCAAGGAAAAAGGAATTACCTGATTCTCTGGGAGTTAACTAGATACACTACACTCAAGTAAGTTTCTCGTCTTTAAATCATTCTCTTGCGTCAAGCATCTGTTGACCTTTCTCCTGTTAAAAGTTCTTCCCACCCTGTACTATAATTGCCAGAGTTTTCAAATATATTTCCAACCAGACTATCAGGTCCTCTGGGAAGGTGCTATCCATTGCCTGATCCATGGTATAAACTTGATATTCATTGAATAAATGTAGGTTTTCCAACAAAAATCCACAAGCTAAACCTAGTGATAAAGTAGAGTCTAATCAAGTTAGTAAATGAACGGAGAAGACAAATAAAATCTAATACTTTAATGTGAATGTGTAAATATTACACCATGGACCAAACCTTTCCTGAGATATGCCTGTATAGTAGTCCACTTTCAACCTCAACAACTACAACATTACACTACCCAAATCTCTTAACCAAACCTACAAAGGGATTTCTAAATGTCTTATGACCCAAATCCTGCTTTATTTAAATCTGTTTTCAGTTAAGAGAGAGAAAGCATCTGAAACCACTAAGTTCTATTTTTTTACATTCCTATCACTTAAAAACAGCTGTACTGATTTTTCCCTTTAAAAAAATTACTGGCCAGTAATAAAATTCTGAAAATAGAGATCCATGATGGAAAATCAAGTCAAATTAAAATTCAGTGAGACTTGCATAAAACTATAATGTTTAGGTTCTAGTTCTTTTGGCTCACAGTGAATTAATTAGACTTATAGTTTAGAATAAGCAAACTTTCGGGCCTCCCCTGGTGGTGCAGCAGTTGAGTGTGGCTGCAAAGCTGACCACAGCCTCTGCAGCGCTGGTTCGATTCCCAGCCACCGGCGAGGGTCCCACATGGCGCGCAGACCTCTCCTGCTGCGCCCACTGCTCCCCTCAGCAGTTTATTTCATCAGTCTGCCTGTTCTGTTCCCCGCTCTGTCTCTGGTGAATTCTCTCACCCTCCCACACTTCTAACTGTACCCAGTGCTTGTATAAATAAAAAAATAAGTCTTTAGAATAAGCAAACTTTCAAAATTAACTATAGCGCAATTTTACTCACTTCAAAGCTTCCTCAAATTTGTGAATTTTCTTTTGAGCATCTTCTTTTTCTTTATCAAGTTCACTCTGTAAGTCATGAACCTGCCATGACAAGGACATTGTAAAATTTACTAGAAGATAAAGTTTAAGCAAAGGAGAAATACAAATAATGAAATAGCAATCTTAAATCTATTTTCCATATAAAATTGGATTTAGCTATCTCAAGATAGAAACTTGATTTACTATGATCATCATCACAGAACTATTTCAATACTAGACTTCCAATATTCTGATCAAAGTGAATAATTGCTCGAATCTACCTGCACGTGGATTCCCTGTAAGATAGACTGATGACTGATGCATAAGAAAGTCAAAAAGCATGCAATCACTTTTGAATATTTTTATTTACATATTAGCCAAAGGAAAGAAATATCCTGAGATTCAGAACACAATAATACCCAATCTACTCACCAAGCACATAGAGGTTATGATGAAATAATCTGTTTCACTGCTGTGAATCATGGTAGTGATTCTTAGAAGCAGTGATGGAGTTTGGGGGGCAATCCCCCACCATGAGTGTGCCTTTCCTGATTGTGGCATCCTTTGAGTGAGGTAGGAGGTGTAGGGTAAGTGAAAATTGTTAGGATTTTCTGCCTTTCTGCCATTAGCATTAATGATAGATTCCTGCGGTCCTATATGCATGCCTGATGGCAGGCACCTGGAGTAGGGTGTGGGGCATAGGTGGGCTCGCTTGGGCTAAGACTGGGCTTGTAAGGAGGCTTCACTGGGACGTCAGCAGAAAGAGAAGCAGCAGCACAGAAGCAGACAGCAGGGAGAGCATAAAAGAGACCACGAGAGAATGCCAGAGAGCCCAGAAAAAGTGAAGATTTGCTGGGGGTTGGGAGGCCTACCAGCCTCCAGGCCCTTCAGCCCCCCAACACCCTGCCTGCCGTGTAACTGGTTGCCGCACTACAAATGACGTAAAAGCTCAACAAAAGCCTGAAAAAGCCACCAAGGGCTCCAGGACTCTCCTTTACCCATCTTCCCAGATTATAGAGAACATGTTCTGTGCCTTCCTGGCACTACAGAGGATAGTATGCAAATTCAGGACTAAACGAAAATCTCTCCTTCACAGAAAACTCTTTATTTGCAAACACAGGCAAGCATATTCAATGTGAAAATTATGTGGGTCTAAAAATAGGATAAGAAAACTTTGGTAGATCTGCAAGGAAAGGGAGGCATGGACTGCCACATTCCACAGGGAGGAAGGTAAGGAGCTAGTGGGTAAGAAAACTCAGGATATGTGCTCAGCTGGGGCCACCAACTACACAACTGTTGGCAATCTAGAGGAGGCTGGCGGGACAACTGGAAAACATACAGGAGAGGAGCAATAAAAATAAAGGCAACAACAAACAACACAAAAACACAATGACTATTCCTCCTGAACACGGAATGAAATCAGTGCTAGTCAAGAAAACCTGCAGCTAGCTATTGACATTGGTTTGAATGGGGCCTAACTGTATTCTTTGGCCTTTCCTTCTATAATTTGCTCTATTTTTTTTCTCTTGGTGTATTAGTAAAATCAATAAATCCAACTTTCTCCTTATAAGGGGGGAAAAAAAGGAATTTTCCATGAGGATATCTAAAAGTGATAGGACTCTCCCAGGTGAGAAAAGACTTGAGAAACAGAGAGGAACACTCAGGGCAGTGGGAAAGGTAGATTGTGAGGAAACTAGGGAGAAGGAGTCCCTCACCCTCATCTCTAAATTGGTAAAATTAAAATTATCTCATAGACTGTTTTTTTTTTTCTTACTGGGAAGAGAAAGAACAACTTGCCATACAGAATTTTGGTGCTACATTCACTTTACGTGGGGAGGAAAGTCTGTTTAAAATTTTATCAGGTTCAATACTGAAATCACCGTAGTATCTTGGATCTCTAATAGTACAGTATCTGACACACAGAAGGCATGATGCTAACTTGACACACAGTAGGTCTGCTACCTTGACACATAGTAGGCATGCTAAGTTGGAGTAAAAATCAAAACAAATGACAGAAGCACCATTCCAACACTGACTTCATCTTTTTAAAGGGCAAAATCAAAGCCTTAAAGTCCACAATTAAACTGAGATGACCTAACTAGATGATTTTGGTAACATACATGTTTTTATATCAGCAAAATCCTCTCTTTAAATCAGTGAAAATCCAAACACTAACAAAAACAAAGAAAAAGCAAATTTGAGTAGAAGGTGGGGGGATTACAGCTAAAAAGAAAGTTAATGGGAAAATTTAGTATTAGTGCAGTTCAAGTTTCACCTGTTGCTTTCAAGAATCATTCCACACATTTATTTATCCTTTTGCTTTAATCTTAGTGTCAGATGATTTTAAGTCTCTAATAAATATCACAGATTTGGCTTTTGACCCAAATTACACATTTTCTTTTTTTAGGGGAGATTACTGGATTCTTTGCTTTTACTAAAATATTCATATTTATGCAACTATGTTTTCTGGGTTTTCATGTCCCTTTTTTAATTGGCTTTTTTTTCTCCTTCTCCATGTTCTGACAGTTTGGTAGGTGCATAGAGACACAGTTTTTAATTTCACCAATGATTAGAGAGCTCATAATTATTTTAATGTATATTTCTCAAATATTTAGCAAGTGAAAAATCAACTATGTCATTTCTCTTTAAATAACACCTTAGAACAATTCCACTTCTCCCTTCCTATCCATTTTAGTATAACTTTTAATAATCTGAGATTGTTCATCCAGGTTTTGTTTTCACAATATTTAATTTTACATCCTTTTTCTCAAGGATCTTGGCATTTGTATTGTTTTATATTCAGTACCCAATAAACTTCTAATCTCAATTCTAGGTAATTTTGGCATTCACTACCACTCCTATTTTGTTCCTGTGTAGTTTTTTCCTGAGTTAATTTTTTGCTTATCTTTAGGTTGATTAAAGTGTATCATCCAGTAATTTTATTTTCAAAAAGATGATCTAAGTGACAGATTGTAAGGGCAGGAATGGGCCACAGTGCAGGTTTTCTAGGATCCCATGCAGACGGGGTAAAGGAGGAGTCAGAGTCCTCAGTGGTTTTTGCAGGTCTTTTACTGGGATTACCAGTTACATGGCAGGCAGGGGCGCTGGGGGGCCGGGAGGCTGGCTGGCCTCCCAGCCCCCAGCAAGTCTTCACTCTATCTGGGCTCTCCGGCCTTCTCTGCTTCTCTCTCAGCTTCTGTTCATTCTCGGCTTCTTGGCTTCTGCTGGCGTCCCTGTGACGCCGACCTTAAAAGTCCAGTCGTAGCCCAGGTGAATCCCATCTACCTATGCCCACACCCTACTCCAGGTGCCCGCCATCAGGCATGCATTCAGGACCGCAAGGATCCATCATCCGTCCTGATGGCGAGAGGGCAGAAAAGCCTGACATTTTTCCTCACCCTACACAGATACAATTCTCAGACTTGGCAAATCCAAGAATGTCAGTCTGCTGCCTTCACCTGTGAAGGGAGTGTGTGGGTAAAATGACTGAATCACAACATTTTGGCGAAAGAATAAGAGTATATGTTACTCGTGTTTTATGACGTTTAGTTTTGCAACTAAAGGAAGTCTTAAGACTTTTGCTCTCAACTCTCCTTGGCCTGGATATTTACAAGATGATTCTCTTCATGTTGCCATGCAAATGTTTCTTAATCTCTTTTTATGGATCTTTATTTTATACAGGGTGACTCTTAAATTTCTGTACACAGACCATCAGAAAAATGTTCTCATGTATTTAATTCTGTGTTAATTTATTCTGAGTCACACGTCAGGAATATCAATGGTTGCTTACCGATTTCTTTTTTTTTTTAAGAGTAGTTCTTTTTTTTTATTATTCATTCATTCATTCATTTATACAAGCACTGGGTACAGTCAGAAGCACGGGAGGGTGAGAGAATTCACCAGAGCCAGAGCAGGGAGCAGAGCAGGCAGAAGGACCGAAGCACACTGCTGAGGGGAGCAGAGGGCGGCAGGAGAGGTCTGCGAGCCATGTAGGACCCTCCTCTGGTGGCCGGGGAGCAGCCGGGGATCGAACCAGCGCTGCAGAGGCTTCAGGCAGCTTCGCAACCCAGCACTCAACAACTGCGCCACCAGGGAGGCCCGCTTACCGATTTCTTTTTGCTGCCTAATATCTAGCTCCTTCTCAAAGTTTTTTTCTTTATCCTTTCCCTTTGCAGACTGAAAGATAATTTTTTGCCCTTCATTATCACTGAGTTAATTCTTTCCATCTGGTCTACCTCTAGCCAGTTGCTATGTGGATCTTACATCTGCTACTGTGTTTTTAGGTGCTTTACAACCCTTTCTATATAATTTCCTACATTTTCGCTTATTTTTTCCCCTGTGGTATCTGTTCCTCTTTCATGGACATATCTTCTGATAAATTTCCTGATAGGTTCTTTTGGAGTAATCCACTTTCAGAAGAAACTCCTCTCTTTACATCTTCTGTGTAATGGATAGTATCTCATGCCTTCACTCCATGATATTTTTCGAATGACAATTTTTGGCTTTTTTCCCCCTACTCATTCTTAGAACAGTGTATTAACCAGCCACATTTGGTGCTTCATAAATATAGAGAGCCTAACTTTGCCTCTATTAATGTTACTTTGTATAGTTCCTTCTCAGAGCTACAGCTAGAAATGCAGTTCCCAGGACATCCCCAGGAGGATTTTGGGATTTCTACTGAGGGTGAGGTCTTGTCCTGACCCCACAGTCTGCTTCTCCAGTACTCTGAACTACACCTACATGAACATTGATAGGGAGCCGCATCAGAGTAACTGATGAGTCTACAGCTGTTCACATTTTGGAACTGTATCTCCAAAGGACTGTGTGCTACCGTGGTTTCCCCTGTAATTCCTGCTCAGTTTTTTGTTTTTTTTTTTTCTGGAACTCAGAACTCTCTTCAGGAAAGCATAATTAAGATTTACTCCTTTAAGTAAAAACTTCAAAGCATTAGTCATTTTTGGGACAAAATCACATGCGATTATGAAAGCAAGCTCTGGAGTCAGCCTGCGTGAAGGCCTGTCCCTACTCCTTTGCAAATCACTAAACAATGTGCCTCAGTTGCCTCCTCTGAAAAATGGGAATAACAATGAGTATATTTAAAAATCTGTGATGAGGTAATAAATTATTCCATGCAAACCTCTTAGAACAATATTGGGAACATAATAAATGTTAAACAAATATTAAACATTATTAGTACTACCTCCTCCAATTGAATATTCTATACACATTTTTTGGAAATGCAAGGTCATTATGAACACCCCAAATCACTGCATGTCACAACATGGTAATTTCCTCAGATGAACTGTTTCCCTTTTCAGTAAATGGCCCCAGAATTGCTACACATTTTTTGAGATCTCGTAAGTGCTTTTTATCACTCCCTATTCAATCTTAACCTCTGTCAAGTTTCAGCTGCCACTTCCTGATGCGGGCCAGTGTGCTAATTCAAGCACCTTGATCTAATTTATTGCTTCTTAACATTAGAACCATTTCTAAGACAGGAATGGGAACTATCTGGGTGGGAGGATGAAGGACTTCCCTCTGAGTTAAACATGCATGTGTCAATGCACAAACTTTTGAGCTGGGGCTTGCTTAAAGCTAGAAGCTGTTTCTCATTTATTTTTATATCACCAGCACCCAGCACAATACCTACCCATGCTAGAATTGTTAATAAATGCTGTTTTGGGTTGGTTGGTTTTTAACTGAATACTTTTGTATTATATCCTTAGGCCCTTTTGGATTTTTTTTTTTAAGTTTTTACCTAGTTTCCAAATGGTTGCAGGTGATAGAGATAATCCTATTGTCAACCTTTCCTTTTTAATGGCAATGGGGAAATGAGACATGAGTTGATTTACTTGTAATCCTTTCCCCACGAAATACTGTTAATTCCAAAAATTAATATTAAAAACCGTAAATAATGAAAATGCAAGACAGATAGTCAAATATGCAGCATATATTCTCAAACATGAGAGTTCGTGGTAAATAATAATTGAATTAAGTAGCCCTAAGCACATTAATTGAACATTTATATATAGCTTACTTTCTCACATCTGAAAATGTTAAGTAATCAAGAAGGGAAACTTGTATAAATAAGGAGATTCTGCGCTAGATAAGGCAGAATAGTTAAGGGGTAGCGGACCTAGTGCCATAGGAGAGGGGTCAGGACCACTGTGGACTAAAATATGGACGAGCTGGGGAGCCATCATGTCTCTTAACACCTAACCTCTGCTTCCTGGTATGGAATGGGGGGTTGGATTATGTGACGTCTACAAATCATTTCACTGCACAATTTTTTTAAAATTCCCTCAAGGAACACAGCTTCTTAAAGAAAATCATGCCAGCAGTAGCTGGAAAATACTACGATATTTTATATGCCAAGCTTTGGAATTTTTAGATTTTTTGAACCTGAATAAAATATAAAAGGTGGGCACTGGAATAACCATAGTTTAATGGCTTTGAACTCCATCAAAACTTTGTCTCATCTGCCATACACATAACATCAGAATTATTTTCAATAGATATTTCAATTTTGGTACAATTTAAACTATCTGTGCTTCACATTTGTCTCGTGAACTTCTTTTAGGTAAACAGCACCATCTTTTACTCTTCGGTGCCTATTTGGGAAACAAGCAGTAGGTTATTGTAGGAGGCAGGTGTTTCCTTGCTAGTAAAATCATTTAGCCTAACCATTTCCTGATTTAACAGATTAGGACACTTCATCAAACAATGACGTTTCGTTTTACTACCTATTATTTGTTTGATGTTCAAAGATCTTAAGAGCAGGCAATAGCCACCAGAGATCAATAAAGGCCACTAGATAATGTGTGTGTGCGTAAATTAGGGACAGCATCTGATGCTGTTTCTCTTACCTACAACAAGTCAGAATCTGTCACGCTGCTTTCTTACTGCCAGGAGGAAATAATGTCATTCAGATGGCATTTCCTTTGCTGGACAGATCTTGAGAACTAAGTTTTGTACCAAAAGTTTCTCAATGTGCACACCTGTAGTACTATGGAACACACACACACACACATATGAGTCCTGTACACCACATTTAACTATCCAGTTACACAGTCCAGGTCTACGTAAGATTGATGTCAGCTCTTGGAGCAGTCAAAAAGGATATTCCCTGAGGGGGGTACAAGACATCAAATCTTCAAGGACTGAGATCACAGCAGGTTTAATAAAGAAAGAAGAACAGATGTCAGTTTAAAGGGGAGGGATTATGGAATTAATTGTAAAGCAAAAGTGGCATGCTGAGCCACATTTTCTTCCAATTTAAATAATGTTAACTATATGAAGTATGAACAAATGCTCTTTTAAAGACTGCTATTATTTTAACACATCTTATTTACATTGTAAACAACACACTTTAGTTGCACTCTAAAAAAGCTAGTCTAATTGATACTTCGTGGAAAAGGGAAAAGTCACAGTTACGAGGTCCTAATAAAAAGGACCTACGTCTGCTCCCTGAAGGGAAATAGAAAGGGAATGGTTGGAATGTGAGTGGATACAGCAGAATCAAGTTCTAAAATTTTGTTTCTTGTGTGTGACCATAAGGGAGAAGGGCTGATCCAGAAACTTCACCGTAGGACTGAGTATCCAAGAAAAGATGGTGGTAACAGAAAGTCTGTCTGTTCAGTTCTGTCTCCGTATCTAACAACCCTCAGTAGAACTTAAAGAAGTTTGGGACACTTGTTGTTGCTAGTTTTTTTAATATGTGCCATTCTCACTGGTGTGAGATGGTATCTCATGGTAGTTTTGATTTGCATTTCCCTGATGACAAGTGATGTTGAACATTTTTTCATATGCCTGTTGGCCATTTGCATTTCCTCTTCAGAGAAGTTTCTTTTTAGCTCTTCTGCCCATTTTTTGACGGGATTATTTTCTTTGTTGTTGTTGAGTCTCATCAGCTCTTTGCAGATTTTTGTGATCAGTCCTTTATCATTAGTGTTGTGTGCAAAAATGTTCTCCCAGTTGGTGGGGTTTCTCTTTGTTTTTGTTATTGTCTCTTTTGCTGTGCAGAAGCTCTTTAATTTGATGTAGTCCCAGCTGTTTATCTTCGCCTTCACTATCACTGCTTTGGGTGATGTGTCTGTAAAGATGTCTTTGATGTGCAAATCACGTAGTGTTTCGCCTATATTTCCTTCTATATATTTTATGGTTTCAGGTCTTATGTCTAGTTCTTTAATCCATTTTGAGTTGATTTTTGTGTATGGTGTGAGGTAGTGGTCAAGCTTCATTCTTTTGCATGTAGCGACCCAGTTTTCCCAGCACCATTTATTGAACAAACTTTCTTTGCTCCAATGCATATTCTTTGCTCCTTTGTCAAAGATTAGTTGACCATAAATCTGTGGGATTATTTCTGGATTTTCTATTCGATTCCATTGGTCTATGTGTCTGTTCTTGTTCCAATACCATGCAGTTTTGATGATTATGGCTTTGTAGTAGAGTTCGAAGTCTGGGAGTGTGATGCCTCCATTCCCTTCTTTTTTTTTTCAGGAGAGCTTTGGCTATTCGGGGTTTTTTGTGATTCCATATGAATTTCATCAATAATTGTTCTATTTCTTTGAAGAATGACATTGAAATTTTGATTGGAATAGCATTGAATCTGTATATTGCTTTTGGTAGGAAAAAGGAACTCTTCTGCACTGTTGGTGGGAGTGCAAACTGGTCCAACCACTATGGAGAGCTGTGTGGAGATTTCTGGACCTACTAAACATAGAGCTTCCATATGATCCAGCAATTCCACTCCTAGGTATTTACCCAAAGGACACAGAAACATCAATTCCAAAGAACACCTGCACCCCTATGTTTATAGCAGCACTATTTACAATAGCTAAGCTTTGGAAACAGCCCAAATGTCCAAAAATAGATGACTGGATTAAGAAGATGTGGTACATATATACCAGGGAATATTACTCAGCATTCAAAAAAGATAAACACATGCAATTTGCAGCAACATGGATGGCGCTGGAAGGGATCATGCTCAGCGAAATAAGCCAAAAGAAAAAGAAAAATACCAGATGGTCTCACTCATAGCAGGAATCTAGAAAACTTAAATAAGGGACCAGAAAAATGAATAACTATAAGAAAGCGAAAATCAAAATCAACAAAAAACTATGAACCAGAGACACTTTTTGGGGGGTGAGGGGCGGGAGGGGAGGGATTGGGGTCAGAATGGGGGGTTGCAATTGTATGGGGAATATAAAAATAAAATTTATTATTTAAAAATAAAATAAAATAAAAACACAGAGAAAGAAGCTGCCTTCCAGAGGTGGGGCATCTTAAAGGCTCTGCAAAAAAAAAAAAAAAAAGAAGTTTGGGACAGAAATACATTCTTTCAAATTATTCAGTGCGTGTCTCTCTCCTTGCTACTATCCTTCTCTCTGTCTCCCAGGTACACAGAACCCATCTCTGAGGAAGAGAGCTGACCATACAGCAAACAAGAGCAGGAGGCCAGGCTGTTCCTTAATGGATGGGAAGCCAGATATCTGCACAAAGAATGAACAATGGACTAACAAGAACACCCAGAGGATGTGGCTGCCTCATACACGGGTGAGCAAGTTTATGGTAATGTATGGTCTTTTTTGGTAAGTAAAATATTTATGAAGCTGCATGGCTCAACAGTAGAAACTGAAAAATTCTTTATTTCAAAGAAAGCACTATTTCCCCTTCCTATTCAGATATCATTTTGGAGACATGAAAAATATTCAGGATCTTGCACTGAGCTGTATTAAAACTGCAGCCAAAAAAAAAAAAAACTTTTAGCAATAAGAAAATGTGTTATGATTTGAAAGAGCACATAGTCTAGTGAGTACATCTTAGTAAAAATACTCTTTTACAAATGACAGAAACATTCTTTTCCCAGATATTAAGCTTGTGGAGGACAGAATCTACGTCTAATTCATCTTCCCAGTCCAAGCACCTTGCCCAATGGAAACATTTAGTGACTCCTTACTGGCAGATATCCTCAGATAGTTATACTACTACAAAGTGTATTAAGAATTTTGTGCTATAAAACTGTTTAATTTTAACTAGTATTAATTTAAATTAGTTGCAGGGCTGATTTGTTTCTCATTTTTCATTATGCACGCATTTTACAAATGTTAAAACAGTAAATAATTAGAAAAGCAGCAATAAAATCTTTGCTATTTCAACTACTCTTTGACTTTGCACGTCTCATAGCAAATAACAATTTCAAAACTGAAGTTGAAAAGTCACAATCCAACAAGGGCCATCATCAAGGACATATTTGCAATCATCTGAATGTCACACTAATGTTTTAGAAGCAGGTATTGGTATCAAATAAACTCCCTATTAACTTGTTGGGTAGACTGACTGGTGAGAGAGAGAGAGAGAGAGAGAGAAAGAGAGAGAAAGGCAGAAGTTACAAACCTATAGAATTCTATACTTTATTGTCAAACATGTTAACAGTGGGGCAGTACATGCCCATTATTACTGATAAAAGGGATACTAACAAATTAAGTAATATTCACTATTCTAAGTGACAAGAAACAATTACTAATAAGTTTTTTAAATAGCAGGTAATTCTTTCATGCTTTTATATATTTTTTTGTTAAATATTTAGAGATCCTATTACACATGATACAAGAGAGTATGATATAACTCCCACTGATTTACCATATTTCAAACAGGTAGAAAATATAATTTCAAAGTGTTATTATGATGGGTTAACATAATAGTACTATTCACTTATTAAATATAACATAAAAGTGGTGTTTTCATTAAATTAATAATTGAACTGAAGAAGCTTATAAACATGAAAACTAAAGAAGCAAAATTTGACCATTGCCTAATTAAATGTAGAAACAAATTATTCTTTAAGGACTAGAATGCATGGCTTTATAAAAATTAGCCCCTGTTCATTATTTAATTTGCTACTTTAAATATCTTACACTTTCCCACAAAACGTATTACCTTTTTTTCATAGGTGCGTTTTAAATGACTTTTCTCCATTTGAAATTTATTTTCTTGATCCTGTGAATGATAAATATTTATTTTTATTATACTTAAAATTATTAGTCAATAAAATTAGTGATCTTATGAGATAGAGCAATCTACTTGATCACAACTTTGAGTTTTGCATATTAGTATGAGAACCCTACCCCTCCAATTTTCTAAACTACAAGTAGAAAAAAAGAGTAGCTTTATGTTAGAGACCATACAACTTTAGTTATTTGAAGATGTTACTGCTTTCAAAGTACCTACAGTGGAGGAGAAACTCAAGTCCTTAGGTTAGGATATCATTTAAAAAGAGCTAATTCACTATGGAAATAATATATTTGAAATTTTATCATATACAAGTTCTTGGTACATTTTAACCATGAGGGAAAAGAAAAAATTTAAAAGATGTGTGTAATAGAGATGAGGGAGAGAAATTATCAATATTGGCAGATGATTAAGAGGGAGGAAATTATTCTAAAATAATACTATTTTAAATAAAGCTTAATTTTAAACTAATCTCCAAAAGATAATTGATTGTTCAAGTTAAAATTGTTGTTCATTATTCTTTATATCCCATTAGCATCTACTTTAGGCAAAATTAATAAAATAAATGAGATGAAAAATGATAAAATGTAATTAAAAAATCAGAAATGGCATACCTACATTTTTGAGGTTTTTTTTTTATTGACTCTCATTTATACGTGTGAGTATTAGTAGAGTATTAGGAGAGTATTAGTCACTGCTCTTCTGCTTAAGAATACAGAGCTCACCCTTATTTGCTGCTTTCTTTGAAGTTCTGATTCCTCTAATTGCTGTTTTAATTGACAGATGTTCTGTTCTAATTCTTCAATCATACCAGATGCCTAGAAGGATTTTAAGAAGAAAAAAGACAGAATATTGATTTTGCACCCTCCTACATCTTCTTGAATAACTTTATTTTTCTCCCTGAAATTCCACTCAAAATTCAAGGTATCCATAAATCTGAATGAAAAAAATTTTTTAAGTCTTAAAAATCTTTTAAAGTGAAAATATAAATTATACATAATATTTAAAGATGTAAAAAATATAATGATATAAAAAATAGGTTTACAAAAAATATCAAATTTTAAAATCAAATCTAACAGAACATTCAATTCATGAAATATCAAGTAACTAACTACCTTAGATTCATAGCTATAAGATTCTCTTGGCAGAAATCAATTTCAATTTTCTGACACAACCGTGTGTGGGTGCCAGTGGGTGCCCATGGGTTAATAGATGTGATAGCAGGAAAACTAAACCACAACCAAAATTTCAAAACAATATTAATGATGTGAACAGTCACTGTAAAAATGTATTCTTAAGACAACTGATTACTTTTTATTTCCTCCTTTAAAAACTTCAGTACTTAAAAGGGCTACCTTATTATAGCAAAGTTTATTGTTGACATATTTATATTACGCTGCATAATAGACATTTTCATTTCTAGTATTTTAAATGCCAATAAAAATTCTTGATGTTTCAATTACATTGCAAGATAAATCAGAGACTAATTTTAAAGCCAAATACTTAGGTTCTACATGACAATCTATGCCCATGTGCAGACAAAAATAAACACTCTTGTGCACATATACCCATCTGCATATATAATACCTTAGACGCTGAAAGAGCATGCTCCTGTTTCAGAAGGTTTATATCAGCATCAAATTTAGTTTGTAGCAACTTCATATTTTGCTCATAATCGTTCACAAGATGTTCTTTCTCTTTATGCAGAGTGTTGCGCCTGACAAGCAATATGAGAATAAAACAAAAGTACTTCCTTTAGTAGGTATGTACTTCCGATGCATTTAGAATCAATCTCTAAAATGGATTTCTTTAGTCAGTCACATTGAAATGTATCATCTTTCAACGTATCAAGTATGTATCCACATTTTTATCAACTGTTTTTAAACATGCTTCTCATATTAAGTGGGCCTTAAAAATAAGCAATAAATGGAAGGGTTTAGGCTGTAACCCTCCCAATGTTAAATGCACATGGTGTGATTAATTTATAAAGTTAAAAGCAATATTTTACAGCCACATTTAATGGAGATCTGACTTCGGACAATACCTTGCCTTGACTTCCTGTAATTCACTACATGTTATCTGGTAACATCTCTCAAGTTCCAATTTTTCTTGAAGTAATTTCTGCCTCTGTAAATTACTGTTCTCTGCCTCTCCAGTCAGCTGCTGGACACGGGACTCCAGTTCTTTGACCATCTGGTTCTGAAAGAATAGATCATGGTTAAGAAAGCCTCTGACTGACTTTGCAACACTTCTTTATTATTAAATAGCCTGACAAAAGTCCATATATCCTAGTTAAGAATAAAGAAAACAAATGTATTATAAATCATACTAGCAAAAATTAAACCAATCTCTAAATTAACCAAGTATTTTTTAAAAGAATGCTTTTAACCTAGTAAGACCATCAAGTTTACTTCTTTTAATCATTCATCATTCATTCGTTAAACAAATATCTCCTAAATCTGGTACTATTCCAGGATCTAGGGACACATCAGTTACTGAGGGAGATAAAGTTCCTATCTTCAGGAAGGTTACATTCTCTTTCTGCAGCTTAATTTATATTCTAATGTTAGGTGAGTATTCAGCAGTGTTTTTCACTTATCAGTTCAAGTTTTTAAAACTTTTTAAAATTATGTAAGACCTGAGACCACAAAATACATAGAAATAAACATAGGAAAACACTCCATGACTCTGGCTTCAATGATGTCTTTGGGGACTCAACTACAAAGACAAGGGAAATAAAAGCAAAAATAAACAAATGGGATTATGTCAAACTAAAAAGCTTTACACAACAAAAGAAACGATCATTAAAACAAAAAGGCATCCTACTGAATGAGAGAAAAAAGTGCACAATATACATTGGATTAATATCCAAGATTTATAAAGAACTCATACAACTCAATAGCAACAACAACAACAAAAGCACACCAAATAATCCAATTTTTAAAATGGGCAGAAGCTCTAAATAGATACTTTTCCAAGGAAGACACGTAGATGGTCAATAGGCACATGAAGAAAACAAGCTCATTATGTCATCAGAGAAATCAAACTCAAAATCACCATGTGACGAACATCTCATAACTGTGAGAATGACCGATACCAAAACAACCAGAAACAGTAAGTATTAGCAAGGGTGTGGATGGAGTAAAAGGAACCCTTATTTGTGGGAATGTAGACTGGTTCAGCCCCTATGAAAAATAGTACAGCATTTTCTAAGAATACTAAAATAGATGTACCACATAACCCAGCAATGCCACTCATAAGTATCTACCTGGGGAATGCAAAAACACCAATTTGAATGGATATACACACTGTTAGGTTCACTGTGGCACTATTTACAATAGCCAAGTTATGGCAACAGCCTAATTGCTGTAGTTCAGCAAGCACAGAGCAGGTTCTCTATCAATTCGGGCAGGCGGGTAAAGGAGAGTCCTGGAGGCCTCAGTGGCTCTTTATAGGCTTTAATGCTCTTCTACACCAATTTTGTGAGGCAAACAGGAGCAGGGCAGGCAGGGGGTCTGGGGGGCCAGGAGGCTGGCAGGTCTCCAATCGCCTGGTGAATCTTTATACTTTTCCCTTTGGACTCTCTCTCAGTCTTGTGGTCCTGCCTCTCTAGTCACTCTTCCTCTCATAGCCATTCTTCCACCATCTCTGTGTGATGCTGCCCTTATAGCCTCAGCCTCCAGGTTCAACAATGTAAAACATTTTAAAAAAAAAACTAGCAAACTAGCACATAGTTAATAAACATCCTGAAGACTCTGAGGTTAGAGGGGTGGGGAAGGGAAAGTGACAAGGGGACACAAGGGATGATACAAAAATAAACAATAAATCTGATAAGAATGTTAACTTAGCAAAAACAAAATGTGGTATATATAAACAATGGAATTCTACAAGGCTATAAAAAAGATCAACTCTTGCCATTTGCAACAATAAGGATGGAACTGGAAGGGACAAAGCTAAGCAAAGTACGGCAGAGGAAGAAAGACAAATACCAGATGATTTCACTCATGTCTGGAAAATAGAGACACATAACAAAGGAACAGAAAAAGACAAACCACAGAAAGATGACTGCAGAATTGAAAATGAACAACCCAATTAATAGACATGTCACCCAAGAAGATATATAGATCATAAGGCAGCCCACATCAAGTCACCAGATTTAATGCAAACAACAATGAAATGTCACTCTATAGCCATTTGAATAGCCAGAATCCAGAACACTAATAAGACTGGATATTGATGAGTATGTGGAGCAACAGGATCTAGAGAAGATACAAAATGGTACAATCACTTTGGAAGATGGTCTGGAGGTTTCTTACAAAACTAAACAGTCTTACACAATCTGGCAATCATGCTCTTAAGACTCTCTTAGCAATTAATTCAAAGAATATATATGTATAGCATAGGATCTGCGCATACATATAAACGTATATGTATACATACATCAATAGTGCATACTTATTATAAATATAAGGGCCACAAAATGGGCAAAACCAGTCAAGTTGGTGCTACCTATGAAAATAGACACAAGATTAGGAAGTCCTAGGGCTGTGCCAAACAGGATGAAGATTAGAATAGAAAAACAGAATAGCAGTCAATCAAACTAGAAAGACAAGGTGAAACAGGGTGAGAATAAAAAGAGGGGTAAGATATAAGAAGGTTTAAAACAAAGAACAGGATGGTCCTGATACTGACTCTTCAAACACTGAGCGCCTGTGTTAGAAGCTGGCATGGGTTCTTGTGCAAGGGCATGATTAAAGGCTGCTCTATTGTGCAAATAAGTATTTTACTAAATGGAAACATTGGCTCCTGCATTAAGGTTTATATTTGTTGAACACATACTTTTGCATATACTGATAAAAATTTTCTGATTCAAGAAGCAAAATGCATGATGATGGTTATTCTATTCTTTCTTTTTTATTTTATTTATATTATTTATTTTAAATCATTTTCTTAATAATTTTGTCTTAGACAAAATATTGTAGGCAAAAAGTAAATGAAAGAAATTTAAAACTTACAATGTCAAGGGAGTGCCTACAGATACATATGAATACCTCAAAGACAATAACATCTGACCACAATAATCTTTTAAAACTAAATACAAAGATTGAGGGGATAAAAAATAGTGGAGGCTTTAAAAAGACATAAAAAGCAGTACAGGAAAAACAGCAGAGTGTAACAGACAATGCAGAGAGGGGACTCAGGGATATAAGGGGCTAGGGGAAGGAACAAGTATCACTGAAGACAGATTACCTCCGAGGCACATAAAATCTTTCCACACCGTGAACTCAAAGATGGCATTCGGAAGACTAGGTTGGAGTTCTTGAGTGGGCATGGCTTGTAAGAAATGATCATAGGCATTAGGCGAGTAATTTAAGTTCTTGATCATGGGACAATGAGATATGGAACGAGAGAAGACAAGGAGAGGAACTGGCAGGTGAAAGGAAGAGTCTGAGAATGAGGCAACAATGGCCTGAACTCAGGTGGTAGCTGTGGAAACAGAAGGGAGAGAGCAGATTCAAGATTTTCAGAGAAGTAAAGCATGAGTAAGTGAAATACTTAATGAAAGCCATGAGAAGTGGTGGAAAAAATCCTACCTCCTCCAGGTTCAAAATCCAATATACCAAGAGAATTGACTCATTGGAATTGAAAGAAAGTTTGGGAAAAGGTAAGATTTTGGTAGGAAATATAGAAATGATTTCCACAAGTTAAGTATTAGGAAATATAAAATCTCTGATGGGTCTTCAGTGGCAGAACCAATAGAAAGAATGAGAAATCAAGACTGGAGATACAGATGTTAGAGTTTTACAAACCAACTGGGTTTGAAATTCTGTATGAGCCGAAAGTTTGACAAAGTTAGCAATTATAAGGGTGAAAATTTCGACTCCTAAGCAAAAGGAAGAACATATTTTATCTTATTTCATGTACAACTACTTGAGATATGACATATATACAAAAGATGTATTTAAGTCTATATTTTCATGAGCTTTTTATAAACTGAAACACGTGTGATGCACTAGAAGGCAGAAGCCTCACCAGCTTCTCTGAAACCTACATACCATCATCCTCTACACACAAGTAAGCACTTTTCTGACTTGTAGCATAGAAATTAAGTTTGCCTTATGCCGAAGCCTATAAATAGAGTCAAAGAGAGTACTTCTGTGGGTCAGGCCTTGTCGTGCATATCATGTGTCTGAGATTCACCCACACTTGGAGTAGCCACAGTTTAAACCTTTTCATTGCTGTATACAGTCTTTCATTTTGCAAACATACCTAAAGTAATTTATCCAATTTATTGATGGATTGTTTTAGGTGTTTGGTTATTAAAAATGATGTTGCAATGAACACTTTCATACAGGTTTTATACAGGTTTCATACAGATTTTGCTGAGAAAACAACTGATTTGAAAACTGTGCCCAATGCAAAAATCTGCAAGAAATACTTCTAACAGCTTTATTCATAAGTGCCAAAAATTGGACAAGGGAAGTCTGAGAAACTAGCACAATGAGTCAAAGGAGAGATAACAACTAAATGTATTAGAGCCTGGACAAGAACAACTTTGGGTAAAAATTAAGGAAAACTGAATAAATTATGTTCTTCAATTAAAAATAATGGATTGGTTCATTTATTGTAAGCAATGTACCAAAAAATTGTAATGAGTTACCAGTAGGGGAAGTCGGGTGTGGGGTATATGGAAACTTGGTACTATCTTCCCAAAATTTGGCAAGTTTAAAAAATGGAATTTGTTTTTTTAATAGTCACCTTTTTGAAAAGTGATGAAATGATGCTATATGGAGGTTTCTTTCTATAATCATGAAAATGGGAGAAAAAATATGGGTGGTAACTATAAAATCCTAAATTCCAGCTATCTCAGAGAGTAGATTAAGTTGTTCTATGAATTATCACTTCTAACAGTAATAGTTACTAACGGTTAAAAAATATTTCAGGTGTCTAAGGCCTTTTGACACCCTTAGGCTGGCGCTCTTTGATACAGGTTCATGAATAGAATTCAGAATGTCAGTGAATCCGAATGGAAAAACGTGTTCATCTTATTTTCCTGACCTTAACTGACCTTTAGCATTTCCCTTCAATTATGAATATCGTCAACAAACCCAGGTAGCATTAGCAACACCTATGACTAACAGAAATCACAGCTATTTTTATAGTCCCTTACAGTTTTGGATAATACTAAATATTATTTACTCCCATCATTATTCATGAATTACAGAAGGCTCCCAGCTAAATCTTGTTATTTATTGCAATAATTTAGAAGCATATGTACCACTTTATCATGATTTTGATTTCTTATTGATACTATTTTGACAACTGTGTCACAACATAATTTCTTTTCTTCGTAAGCTTATAAATTTTATTAAATAGACTGCATAAACTTTGCAAGGTTGCCAGGAGGATCCTCGGTACAAAAAAAGGTAAAAACTCCACTAATCAAAGCTAAAATCTCAATCACATTCATTGTGTCTAAAATCTGAAATGGCTACAACTCCATATTTTATACCCTCCCCCTTCCCACATCTAATAATTTTATTGTAGTTTGCAAACTTACAAAGACTAATGTTTTTATGTTTATGTTTCTAACTATGAGTTTCACATAAGAAAATTCCTGCCAATACTAAAAGACATAAATCTAATAATCTATACGAGTGTCTGCTTACAGTAAGTGGCACTGAAGCAAAACAAGACTCAACCAAAAGAAGGAGAAAAAAGCCTGAAAGAACAACAAATAGAGAAAGTAATTCTCAGTGACAGTCTCATCTTTCATCTTAAGCCCTGCCGTCAACTCAACCTTGTTTAATTATTAAATCAGGAGCAGCTCAGCAAGATCTGTCTACTTTTGATGATTCTTAAATTCAATCCTGCTGACAGAGTCTGTCCATTTTTCTCTATATTTACTATTACCTAATGACAAGGTCTGAATGCTAATTTTTAAGTTCAACTTTCATTAAAAATAAAATGAAATTTCTCTGACAGTGACTTGTTGACTCCAAAGTATCCCTTTTCTTTACATCTCAAATTTATAAAAATTTAAAATTCCACTGTGAAAGCTCTCTCTCTCTTAATATAATTAAATAATAAAATATACCAATGCAGTGAACATGTTAGGCAATCAATGCTTCAGAAATTTCAACTTTGAAGTTGCCTGTTCATATCCTTTATCTGTTTGGAAATTCATTTACTTACTCTTTACTTCATTTGTAGGAGTATTTTATTTATTATACAAATTAACTGTCAGTTCTTTTTTCTTTTGGCATTCACTTTTTATTATGATAAGTTATACACAACATAAAATTTATCATTTTAATCATTTTAAGTGTACAATTCCATGGCATTAAGTACTTTCACATTGTTGTGCTACCATCCCCACCACCCTTTCCTAGAACTTTCTTCTTCTCAAACCGAAACTCCATACACATTATACAGTAACTCCCCAATCCATCTATGCCCTTTCCTTAGCAAGTACCGCTTCCACTCTCTGTCTCTATCAATTTAACCTTTCCAGATACTTCAGACAAATGGAATCAGACAGTATTTGTCCACTTGTCCATGTTCATATCATTTAGCATAATGTCTTCAAGGGTTAGCCATGTTGTAGCACGTGTCAGAATTCCCTCCCTTTCTAAGGCTGAATGACACTCCATAATATGGATAAGCCATACTTGTTATCCATTTGCGATGGACACCTATATTGTTTCTAACTTTTATCCACTGTAAATACTGCTTCTGTGCATACAGATGTTCAAGACCCTGTTTTCAGTTCTTCTGGGCAAATGCCCAAAGGTACAATTGCTGGATCATGTGGTAATTAGTGTTCAATTTTTTTGAGGAATTGTCTTCCCATTATCTACCCTTTTATATTCCCACCACAATGTAATATGTTCTAATTTCACTACATCCTCTTCAGTACTTAGAACTTTCTGGTTATACTTTATTTATTAACTTGGTATGGTGATTCTAAACATGTATGTAAAAGGAAAGGACTCAGAGTAAAGACTCTTCTGATGGACAGGGAGGGAAAGGAAGTTACTCTATCCAACAAACAAGGAAAATTAACATTTAAAAAACTTGTAAGGCATTCAAGATGTGAAGGGGCTGACATTTGAATCCAAAACCCTAAAGTTCAGTTTCCAAGTCACTATGAATCCTGTATCCCATTTCTTTAACCCTAAAACCTTAGAGCTGGTCTAAAGAGCTCCAACATATGCCTGGTAATTGAATCTTTCACCAATTCCATAGCTTTAAATTCAAGGAATAATTATTGTCCTAAGTCGGGCTGGCCTGGGGTAGGATGTAAGGAGTAAATGAGGACAGGGTTCAAGATTGAGATTCAAGTCTCTTCCAGCCCATGAGGCCGTGTCATAGATTACGGGTAAACCCAACATAGTGCACTTGCCTTGCACGTGAGGAACCCTGGTCTACTTGCCCAGCAGCCTTCCTCTTCCAGGCATGCGAGGTTTAGGAAGTCAGCTGACTTCTAAAAGCAGAAGCCATTCATTCCCTCAGACCTGTCCTCTGTAACCAAGAGCTCATTGAGGAGGCTCATTGAGGAAATAGGGGATCCTCTATCTCCCCATCTCTGCTGTAGGGGGCCTTGATGCCCCAGCCAGATAAGATACTGGCAAGCAGCTAAGAAAAAGGGCCTCACACAGTGGGGCCAAAGCTAAAGGGCCTCTGCAGCCAAAGTTAAAGGGACTCACACATGGGGCTGAAGATTCCTTGTGCCTCACACCGTGGGGCTGAAGATTTAACATCCCTTTGTTTTTTGTTCTTGGTCATAAAAAGAGAAAAATTTATCAGAAAGTATTAGGCAATAAATTATACATATCAGTATACTGTAAGTAAATGGCATGGAAAATTATCTGTTTAGAAATTATTATTAAACAATTTGGCCCACTTGACAATGGGAGACAATTTATTGTTTGCTTTTTTTTTTTTTTTTAGAAGTTCCTTGGAAAAGTTTTTAAATGAAGTTATTTGAGTTAAGGAGTTTCTAGGTAGAAAAAGTTCTGATAGCTGAGTAGCAGCTGGTCTCCAGCTGAAGGCCATGCGAATAAGAAGTCTTTTCATGCTTAGGCTTTAGCTGATAGGGATGTACTGGCGGCTATCAACTGTCTTAGGCAATTGTTTAGCTGAAACAATGAGTTTTAGTGTAAGGCTTAGCTTTTTACCTATTAACCTTGAAGGTCGTCTTCTTGCTGAGAGCATGTAGTAGCCAAAAGTCTATGGGAAAAGGGATGCACTGATTGTTTCTGCTTTGTTTCCATGCACATGATAATGTAATCTCAGGGCTTGCTAAAAAAAGTATAAATAAAGAACCTGCTGATCCCCTCAGCAGGAGATACTTGCACCAAAAAGAAGAGTGCGTGTCTGCCTCATCCCCTTCCCCTCAGCCCTTAACGTGTCGCCTAGGCCATCTCATCCTTTCAGGAACCCCTGACACAACATTTTGCCGAAAGCTGGTCTGCGGCACATCTCTTCATGGGAAAGTTACTGGTCTCTCTGTTGTGAAGCCTGACTATGGTGACCACCTCCTGCACCCTTTCAGAAAGGGAAGTTTTGAGGTGAATTAATGTGACATCTTTGGTCCCATTCTGAGTCTTAGAGTGGTCACACTATTCCCACCTCCCCATTTGATTTCCTTCACACTCGTATTAAATATTTTCAGAAAAATAATCAAGTCTTCAGTTACAAAAAATGAAAAAAAAATAAGGAAAGAAGGGAAGTGGGAAAAAGGAGCGAGGGAGGCAGGGATTATCTTTGGACTAAAATGTAATGACTAAAAAGAAGAGAAATTTATAAAAAGCTTTCAGAGTGAAGTCTCACAAGCAAACTTATCGCATTATCTCATATAGTGCATTATCTCGTATAATTCCACTCAAAGCAGGAAGCTAAGGTGTTTTAAATCTGTAACACATTTATGCACTGCACAAGCCAGGAAAGCATGGCGACATGGAGATTAAGAGGATAGTTTCCAAAAATGGCAAGAAATGGACGGGAAGGGAAGACTTACTGTGGACTGTGTTTGCGCCACGTATTCACCCTCCATTTTATTCAGACGGAGATTTGTGTCCTCCAGCAATTCTTGAATATTTTCAGTATGCCGCTTTTGAAGATCAAACTTTTCCTTTTCCATTTCTGCTACCGCATTGTGGAGCTACACAGAGAAATCAAGAATTGACTCTTCAAGCACTACGGAATAGACTGTTTTGCAATTCAGAAAATTGTCTCTGTTTCTCTATTTATCTATACCGTGACGTAAATGCCAAATGAGATAAAACCTACAAATAAACATGCAAAGTAAAGACATCATACAAAAAGCATACTTTAAGAAACAATTTTTCCTCACTTTCAGGCATTGGAAATTTCAATTGACAAATAATTATTAAAGGGAATTGTCTACCGGAGGAAGAAAGAGTAAATAAATCAAACAAATAATATAATGCCTCAGCAAACAACACTAGCATAAGACTGAAAAGCCAGAAGTATGTGTAATAGTGCTGCTGATTAGGGATACTATCTCAGTACATATTGTCATCTTATTTACAGGAAATGTTGTTTAAAAATACTGTTAAAAAATGCCTCCTCCCTCACTCTAATCCCCAACAAGAAGCCATTTTTATCCATTCCATAATCTATACAAAAGTGGACACAAAGATGGCAGTTATAAATCAAATAAAGGATAAGTTCTCTAAGGAGAAGTATATATATATATATATATATATATATATATATATACACCATACGTCCTAGTGTAAACAGGGTTTTCTTTATAACAAAGTCTGCAGAGAATGTTTAAATGGACACTTATTGTGTCTATGTAACCGATTAAAGGAAACCAGGTTCAACAAGATAGCTTCCAAAGGGAATTGAAAAGCCACGGCCACAGTCTCGTGAGCATTCCTTTGCTATCTTCATGGAAGTAGAGTTCTGATTCTACCTCCTAATGTCCACCTCTAAGCCCAGGCTCACTCAATGGGTGGGAGGACAGGAGTCCAAGATATTCTAAATGACACATTTGATTTTCCACCCATGAATAGGAGAGAAATACAAAGATAGGACACATACATGTAGATTCTTACTTAACTAGGAAGATACTGGAGGAACAGGAAAAACCCTGACAGATGGTGAAAACCAGAGGCAGGATGCAGGCAATAATTATGCTAATTATCGGTAAGGGTCCCAAGGACTTTTCTTTTTTTTTTTTTTTAAATAAATTTTATTGTTATATTCCCCATACAATTGCAGCCCCCCCATTCTGACCCCAATCCCTCCCCTCCCACCCCCACCCCCCTAAAAGTGTCTCTGGTTCATAGTTTTTTGTTGATTTTGATTTTCACTTTCTTATAGTTATTCATTTTCCTGGTCCCTTATTTAAGTTTTCTAGATTCCTGCTATGAGTGAGACCATCCGGTATTTTTCTTTTTCTTTTTGGCTTATTTCACTGAGCATGATCCCTTCCAGCGCCATCCATGTTGCTGCAAATTGCATGTGTTTATCTTTTTTGAATGCTGAGTAATATTCCATGGTATATATGTACCACATCTTCTTGATCCAGTCATCTATTTTTGGGCATTTGGGTTGTTTCCAAAGCTTAGCTATTGTAAACAGTGCTGCTATAAACATAGGGGTGCAGGTGTTCTTTGGAATTGATGTTTCTGTGTCCTTTGGGTAAATACCTAGGAGTGGAATTGCTGGATCATATGGAAGCTCTATGTTTAGTAGGTCCAGAAATCTCCATACAGCTTTCCACAGTGGTTGGACCAGTTTGCACTCCCACCAACAGTGCAGAAGAGTTCCTTTTTCTCCACACCCTCGCCAACATTTGTTGTTGCTAGTTTTTTTAATATGTGCCATTCTCACTGGTGTAAGATGGTATCTCATGGTAGTTTTGATTTGCATTTCCCTGATGACAAGTGATGTTGAACATTTTTTCATATGCCTGTTGGCCATTTGCATTTCCTCTTCAGAGAAGTTTCTTTTAAGCTCTTCTGCCCATTTTTGACTGGATTATTTTCTTTGTTGTTGTTGAGTCTCATCAGCTCTTTGCAGATTTTTGTGATCAGTCCTTTATCATTAGTGTTGGGTGCAAAAATGTTCTCCCAGTTGGTGGGGTTTCTCTTTGTTTTTGTTATTGTCTCTTTTGCTGTGCAAAAGCTCTTTAATTTGATGTAGTCCCAGCTGTTTATCTTTGCCTTCACTATCACTGCTTTGGGTGATGTGTCTGTAAAGATGTCTTTGATGTGCAAATCACGTAGTGTTTCGCCTATATTTCCTTCTATATATTTTATGGTTTCAGGTCTTATGTCTAGTTCTTTAATCCATTTTGAGTTGATTTTTGTGTATGGTGTGAGGTGGTGGTCAAGCTTCATTCTTTTGCATGTAGCGACCCAGTTTTCCCAGCACCATTTATTGAACAAACTTTCTTTGCTCCAATGCATATTCTTTGCTCCTTTGTCAAAGATTAGTTGACCATAAATCTGTGGGTTTATTTCTGGATTTTCTATTCGATTCCATTGGTCTGTATGTCTGTTCTTGTTCCAATACCATGCAGTTTTGATGATTATGGCTTTGTAGTATAGTTTGAAGTCTGGGAGTCTGATGCCTCCATTCCCTTCTTTTTTTTCAGGAGAGCTTTGGCTATTCGGGGTTTTTGGTGATTCCATATGAATTTCATCAATAATTGTTCTATTTCTTTGAAGAATGACATTGAAATTTTGATTGGAATAGCATTGAATCTGTATACTGCTTTTGGTAGGATGGCCATTTTAATAATGTTTATTCTTCCAATCCATGAGCAGGGGATGTCTCTCCATTTCTTTGTGTCTTCTTCTATTTCTTTTAACAGTGTTTTATAGTTTTCTTTGTATAGGTCCTTTACCTCTTTTGTTAGATTTATTCCCAAATATTTGATTTTTTTTGTTTCAATAACAAAAGGGATGGTCTTTTTGATTTCTTCTTCTTCAGATTTATTGTTTGTGTATAGGAAGGCTACTGACTTTTGCGTGTTGATTTTGTATCCTGCCACTTTACTGAACTGATTGATGAGTTGAATTAGCTTTTCTGTGGAGTTTTTGGGGTTCTCTATGTATAATATCATATCGTCTGCAAATAGTGATAGTTTGACTTCTTCTTTTCCTATTTGGATTCCTTGGATGTCTTTCTCTTGTCTTATTGCCCTGGCTAGGACTTCCAGTATTATATTGAAAAGCAATGGTGAGAGTGGACATCCTTGTCTTGTTCCAGATCTTAATGGAATTGCTTTCAGCTTTTCACCATTGAGAATGATACTGGCTGTTGGCTTGTCATAGATGGCCTTTATGATGTTGAGGTATGTTCCTTGTATCCCAGAATTTCAAGGCTTTTATCATGAATGGGTGTTGCACTTTGTCGAAAGCTTTCTCAGCATCTATTGATATTATCATATGGTTTTTATATTTCTTTTTGTTGATGTGTTGGATAACGTTGATTGATTTTCGGATGTTAAACCATCCTTGTGCCCCTGGAATGAATCCAACTTGGTCGTGGTGAATTATCTTATGGATACATTGTTGGATTCTGATAGCTAAAATTTTATTGAGGATTTTTGCATCAGTGTTCATTAGGGAGATTGGCCTGTAGTTTTCCTTTTTTGTGTTGTCCTTGTTCGGTTTGGTATTAGTGTAATGTTGGCTTCATAAAACGTGTTTGGTAATGTCCCTTCCTTCTCAATTTTTTGGAAGAGTTTGTGAAGGATAGGCACTAATTCGTCTCTGAATGTTTGGTAGAATTCATTTGTAAATCCATCAGGTCCTGGGCTTTTGTTTTTGGGGAGGTTTTTGATTACCATTTCAATTTCGCTAATTGTAATTGGTCTGTTTAGGTGTTCTATTTCTTCTTTATCTAGCTTTGGGTGATTGTAGAGTTGTAGGAATTTGTCCATCTCTTCTAGATTGTTAAACTTGTTTCCATATAACTGTTCATAGTAGTTACTGATTATTCTTTTGATTTCTGCTGTGTCCGTTGTGATTTCTCCTCTTTCATTGATGATCCTGTTTATTTGTGCTTTCTCCCTTTTTTCCTTTGTGAGCCTGGCTAGGGGTTTGTCTATTTTATTGATTTTTTCAAAAAACCAGCTCTTGGTTTCATTGATCTTTTGGATTGTTTTTTTAGTTTCAATTTCATTTATTTCTGCTTTGGTTTTTATTATTTCTTTTCTTCTACTGGTTTGGGGTTTTTTGTTGTTCTTTTTCTAGATCTTTGAGCTTCGAGATGAGGTTGTTTCTTTGCGTTCTTTCTTGTTTCTTGATGTGAGCTTCTATTGCTATGTATTTTCCTCTTATTACTGCTTTTGCTGCATCCCATACATTTAGGATATTAGTGTCCTCCTTGTCGTTCAATTCAAAAAATTTTTTAATTTCTTCTTTAATCTCCTCATTAGTCCAATGGTCTTCCAGTAGTGTGGTTTTTAATCTCCATGAGGTAGGAAAGTTCCTTGCCTTCTTTTTATGGTTTATTTCTAGTTTGATGCCTTCATGGTCAGAAAAGATGGTTGATATGATTTCAATCTTGGTGTATCTGTTGATGTTTGTCTTGTGCCCCAGTATGTGATCGATCCTGGAGAATGATCCGTGTGCGCTTGAGAAAAATGTGTACTCCGTTTTTTTGGGGTTTAGTGTTCTATAGATGTCTGTTAAGCCTAATTGCTCTAGGTCCTTATTTAGAGCTTTGGTTTCTTTACTTATTTTTTGTCTTGTTGATCTATCCATTGTTGATAGTGGTGTGTTGAAGTCTCCCACTACGTATGTGTTTTCTCTGATGTCTGTTTTCAGAGAGGACAACAGTTGTCTGATATATTTTGGTGCTCCTTCGTTTGGTGAGTATATGTTAATGAGTGTTATTTCTTCTTGAAGTATTGTCCCCTTGATCATAATGTAGTGACCATTGGGTCTCTTTTTATCTTTTTGAGTTTGAAATCTGTTTTATCTGATATAAGTATAGCTGTTCCTGCTTTCTTTTTTGGTCCATTTGCTTGTAGGATTGTTTTCCATCCTTTAACTTTGAGCCTATTTTTATCTTTTGTAGCTAAATGTGTTTCCTGGAGACAGCAAAAGGTTGGGTTTTGTTTCTTAATCCAGGCTGCAACTCTGTGTCTTTTTATTGAAGAGTTTAGTCCATTTACATTTAGAGTTAATATTGATATGTTAACATCTGTATTTGCCATTGTGTTTGTCTTTCCTTTGATTTTATTTATTTATTCTTTTAATAACTTTTTTTTTTTTTTTGGCCTTCTTTCATTGTTATTCGTCCCTCTGAGGTTCTGGCTTTAGGACTCCTTGTAGTATTTTTTGGAGTGGGGGTTTAGTTGCAATGAAATTCCGGAGTTTCTGTTTGTCTGGGAAGGTCCATATTCTTTCTTCAAAGAGGAAGGAGAGCTTTGCGGGATAGAGTATTCTTGGTTGGCATCTGTTTTCTTGGAGTCTGTTGACTATGTCCCTCCACTCTCTCCTTGCCCGTAGTGTTTCTTCGGAGAAGTCTGATGTCAGCCTGATTGGTTTTCCTTTGAATGTTATCTGTTTCTTCCCTCTTGCCAGCTTCATTATTTTTTCCTTGTCCTGGATTCTTGGGAGCTTTACTATTATGTGTCTTGCTGTATTTTTCCTTTCGTCGTGGAAGTTTGGTGTTCTTCTTGCTTCTTGTATATCAATTTTCAGCTCCTTCTTCTCATTTGGGAAGTTCTCTTCAATTATCTCTTTGAATATTTTCTCTGTTCCTACATCTCTCTCCTCTCCTTCTGGTATTCCTATAACTCTTATATTTCCTTTCCTCATGGAGTCAGATAGTTCCCGAAGTCTTTCTTCGTTCTTTTTCCTTCGTACTTCTCTTTCCTTTTCTGTTTTGGTTCTTTTTATTTCTGTGTCTTCAAGATTACTTATTCGTTCTTCCATTTCATCTATTCTGCTTTCATTGCTTTTCCCAGAATTCTTTAGTTCTTCCATTAATTCTTTAATCTCCTGCATTTCTTTTACTTCCCTCTTTAGGGACTCAATTTCTTTCTTCTGACCATTGTTTTCCCTCTCTAGGGATTCAATTGCATTCTTCTGATCGTTGATTATTTTTCCCTTATCATTGTTTTCCTTTATGACTTCTGTCAGTTTTTTAATCACGGCAATTTTAAATTCTCTTTCTGGAAGGCTCAGAAATTCTTCCAAGTTATTGTCTTTGCAATCTGGGGGCTGGCTTTCTTTTTGTGGTGTGCTTTTTCTCTGGAGAGTTGCTAGGTTGCGTGTGGTTCTTCTCCTCCCTACTGACTGTTTTCTAATTTGCCGTATGCGTTGGGATACTGTGTTGTTGGGACTGGCCGGCATCTTGGGTGGGCTTCTCTGTTCCCCTCTGGTTCTTCCAGGAGTCATCTGTCAGTTTCAAGCAGCCGGGCGGCCGGGGCTGTGTGCTGGGGCTGGTCTCCTCCTGGGGGGCGGGGCTCTCTTTAATGGCGTCTGGAGCTCACCTCCGCGGCGGATCCTGCAGGGTTCGCCTCAGCTCCCGTTCACGGGGTGTGGTGGCTGCAATAGTTCCTTTCCACTCACAGTCCCGCTTGCTGTGTCCGTTTTTCTTGTTGGCCGTTTTGGTTTGTTGTTTCCTCCTCTCTGCCGGTCCGAGAGTGCCGACTTTGTGGGCGGGGGAGGGGAGCAGGGTTCTGCGCTTCCCTCCCTTCTCGTCCTCTTTTATGGCAACTTTCTTCTTCGGGCAGTTTGCTGGAGTCGTCCGTTTATCTTCCGTGTCCCAGTTCTCACTGGGACCTGCCGCTTTTCCTCCCTATTAACTTTTTTTAATGGGAGATCTTACTCGCAGCGTCTCCTCGCCGCCATGTTGCTCCGCCCCCTCCCCAAGGACTTTTCTTATAGTTTCTAGTTGAACAGAAAAAGTGAGAATGGCTCAGCAATCAAAAACCCTTGGGTTTCACAAATTTAACATACGCAGCTTTGATTATTTGTAAGTGGGTCCCAAAATCCTTAATATGTTGTAGCTATATTTTGCAGACACATGCATCTTAAGCTGGTACAACTGGTATTCAAAAGTCAGTCACTGAGCTGGTATGTGAATGTAGGCAAGCTCATAGCACCTAAGTTTCTGTGCTGCTTTGTATTCATTGACTGACATGAACATAACTCTGATAAAGGGACCTAAAGGAGTTACTGTTGGCCATTTACACATCTTTTTTGAAGAAGTATCTATTTAGCTCTTTTGCCCATTTTTTGATTGGACTGTTTCTCTGCTGTTGAAGTGTAAGAATTCTTTATGCACTTTAGACATTACTGTCTTGTCAGATATATGATGTATAAATATTCTCTCCCATTCAGTAGGGTGTCTTTTTGTTTAATGATAGTTTCTTTTGCTGAACAGAAACTTGTTCGATGTGGTTTCATTTGCTTGTTTTTGTTTCCCTTGCTGTTGGAGTCCAATCACCAAAGACATCCATGAAGCTAACGTCATGGATTTTTTTTTTCAAGTGTTTTCTTCTATGGATTTTATGGTTTTGGGTCTTACATACAAGTCTTGAATCCATTGTGAGCTAATTTTTGTGTATGATGTGAGACAGTGGTCTAGTTTCATTCTTTTGTTGGCTGTCTAGTTTTCTCAACACTGTTGAACAGAATTTCCTTCTTCCAATGAATACTGTTAGTTCCTTTGTTGAGATTAACTGTCCATATAAGTGTAGGAGGCTTTAAAGGGTGAACATTCCCTAAAGGATAAATTGTTTTAATTGAAAATATTACTAGATACGCTCTAAAGCATGAATCTTGCCAGGATTTATGAACCATAGGATACCATCACGGCCATAAAAATGAGTGAATCTACAATATAAAGGAGATTTTTTAGTCAAGAGCTTGACAATGGGTAAAAGGGTACAAAAGGCCTCCCCAGCATCCTGAATATTGGTCTTTAACCCGGACATTTGACCACACAGGGTAAATTCTATGCTATATGAATCATAACTCAATTTTTTAAAGGCCCACAAATTAGGAAAAAAAACAAGGTATATTGTCAAATAACTGAGAGCTAGTCCATGCATATGAGAAGGGGAGTAGCATTATGACAAAGGTGAGACTTGAAAAATCACAGAAGCTCAATCATGAAGAGCCTTGTTACTCCAAAGGGCAACTGGGAACCACTAGAGTGACTGAAACATAGTAGGTGAGCCAGGTTTGTATTTGAGAAAGACTCAACTTGGCTGTTTTGGGCATGGGGGTGCTGGTGCAAAGAGCCCAGTTACAGTATGTCTGGGCAAGAGACAAGAGTCTCCTGAACCCGGAATGAGGGATGATGAATCAATGGGAAAGAAGTAGCATCTCTGGGCAGCTGGGTAGAGGGAAGTATCATAGAGACTAGGAAAAGGGAATACTTCTTAGCAACAAAGAAGACAGAATTTGGGGAGAATGATGGAATTTAGGTCAAGGAGAAATCTTTAATGGGTAGTTAGATAACTGGGACAAAGTGAGAGATGTAGGGTGGAGAGATGTAGGGTGGAGATGTAGGGTGAAGAAAGATTGAGATTATACCCTTGCACAAGGTAGGAGGCAGAAGACTTTTCAAACTAGCAAATCCTGCGATTTAAACTGGGAAAGTAGGACTAGAGATTTCAAAGGAAGGAGGCCTTCTCTGTATACTAGCTACCTACAGTGAGCACAAAATTGTGACAAATTTATAGACAAAACTAAAATAAAAGAAAAACCATATAAATTAATGAAATAAAAGTAGGAAACAACTGACTACCCATCTTAATGTATCTGCAGTACACGTCCCAGACCAGGCCTGAAGCTGCCCTTACTAGGACTTCTTATGTCAGAACAATAGTGTCTGCCATTTATAATTATAAATTTATAATTTTCAGTAGACTACTTTAAACCGAGATCAATTAAGAGACTATCAGTATGAATTAACTGAAAATCTTTTGTAGTTGTTGTTGCGTTAAAGAACTGGGGTATAGGCCAGAGGTGCAGGGGGTGAGAGAATTCACCAGAGACAGAGTGGGGAGCAGAGCAGGTGGATTTAATGTTTTTTTAATTTTGTTTACATCAAAACAAGTCTATACTATATTGTATTCTCTGAAACTTCAGTAAAGATATGATACCTGGCCTGAATCCAAAATTTTAAGTTTAATTTCCCAAAACTATCCACGTGCTATTTCCCTAAGAATTTGCTCAAAATCTACTGGCAATGACCAAAAAAAAAAAAAAAAATTCAAAACAGTCATTAATTTCAATAACTAAATAAAAGTAAGTTTTCTACATAAAAATTATTCTATGAACCATTAGACATCTGGAAGCTAATATACCAAAACATGAACAGTAACTATTTCTTTTCCTTTTTTTTTTTAAAGATTTATTTATTTATACAAGCACTGGGTATAGTCAGAAGCGCAGGAGGGTGACAGAATTCACCAGAGCCAGAGCAGGGAGCAGGGCAGGCAGAAGGACTGAAGTACACTGCTGAGGGGAGCAGCGGGCGGCAGGAGAGGTTTGCGCAACCCAATGCTCAACCGCTGCGCCACCGGGGAGGCCCCGAACAGTAACTATTTCTACAGTCTAGAATCTTGTTACTTTTTTCATACTTCTCTGTATATCCTATAGACATCCATTATTATTATATTTAAGTATGTTACTTTGGAGGATAAACCATTATGCTTTCTATTATTATTCATTTCATTACTTACCTTCTTTTCCCAGTCATTATTCAGAGATTCTGCACTTTGTTCACATATCTTCTTCAGCTCTGAAATCTGGTTTTCTTTAGTCTCTCTGATAACTTGACAGTCACGTATAAGGGCCTGAACTGTCAGAAAGGATGAAAACAGGTTAAACCAATTCTAGCTACCACATAAAAATCTGATGATAAAAAATATATAAAGCACCAGTTAACAGATAATTCCATTGTTCACCAAAGCTTCTCAATTCTCCCGTCTAGTCTAAAATATCTGTTTTCTTTCCTCTCTTTTCACCATTTCTCCCACTGCAGTCTTGGTAGAATCCATCATCACTCACTCCCCAGACAGGTTTAACAACGTGCTGGTTTGGCATCATCCCCCCTGCATGCTCCGCTGCTTTGAAGAAGCCTACCTACAAATCCAGGGCTGTCACTCCTGAGTAAAAATGATTACCCAGTCCCTTTCATAACACATAGAGGGTAAAAACCTTCAACATAGAAAACAGCTCCTCACAATCTGATTACTTCCTGGCCATACCTTCTGCCAATTCCATATTCTTTAACATGTATTGCAAAAGTGCCAACTATCTGCAGATTCCTGAGGCCATGTTCTTCAACGTGCCATTGCCTACCAGCAAAGCCCTTCCCTCTTCTGCTGAAAAGCTCCTACTCACTCTAAGTCTCAATTCACCCATGGTGAACCAGTTAAGGCCCATTTATGAGCCATTCACTCACCCTCCTCTTGCAGGGGCAGAAACTTCTTTTTATTTCCAGGAAACCATATTTACTTTGCCATTAAATTACCTGTTCCATTATATGTTCTAATGTTTTACTTGCCTATTTCCTGAAAAGAAATCTATTTCAACTTTTTATCTACGAAGCACAAAGTGTCACATAGGCAAATTCTCAAAACCCAGTGCACTGAATAAATAAAGGAGCCCATAATTCCATTATATTGTTGCAATGGTAAAACCATTACCAAGGTTTATATTAGTAATAAGAAATAGTTCTAAATTATCTAAAATATTTTCCTTATATATCAGTTAAATTTCCATCTTTTTAAAATGACTTAAACTGTCACTGTTTTAAGTAAAATTTAACATTCATATCATCTGGATGGTAAAATAAATTGAGCTGTATGTTTGTTTGAAGCTAATATTGTCTTAGTTTACTGATAGGTTCTTACTTCAAAACAGCCATATTTTTACAAACATTTACATAGAAATTCTTTCACTCTAAAATTTCAACTATGCAACAAATAAGGGGAGAGAGAAGAATCCAAGTTAACCTAATACTAGTCTTCAGCTTCTACATCATTTTTCTTCACAATTCCAAAATTAAACTAAAATCTGTTTGCAATTCCAAAAGCCTTAAGAAATATTATTTTTTAACCTGAGGCATGTTTGAATTACCTGATTTAAATCAGGATAAGAAATAAAAACCTAGGAATAATTTAAAGTATTTTTATAATGACTGATATTTGGAGAAAGAACCTGAACAAATTTCTAATTACTTTCACCAACATTTGAGGTTAGAAGTAAACCTTATAGTATCAAATTTGTTAACTTATATAGATAATAGCCATATTGAATTTTCTAGAATACCATTCTCAGATATACGTGGGTTTGGTGTTTTAGGAGGGAGCCACCAAGTTCCATATGAAAACTCCTAAATGAAAACCTTCTCTTCGTTTTCCTTTTCTTCATTGTCTGTATCCTACCATTCATCAAAATTTCTTCAGTTCCACCCTCATTACTCCCAACGCCATCATTCACACATCTGGGTCCTTAGCATCATACAGAAGCATGAAGGCATTAAGATCCTTGAGCTGGAAGGGACTTTACATATTATCTCCTCTAACCTCACCATGTTACAATAGGACAAGCTGAAACTGCCTGATGTCATACAGCAGACGCTGAGGAACAAGGCTGAGACTAGACCCTATGTTTTCCGAGTGGAATGTTTTCCCTCCTGCTCCCACTCCATCCTGCCTTTGACTATTAACAGACTAGGAATTAGCTTCACCATGGTAAGCTTATTATCAGACTATTCCTTCTAAAACATGAGATCCTAAAACTCCCCTCTCAAAGATTCCCAGAACCTACAGGATAAACTTGAAACTTCTAAATCTGAAATTCAAGGTCATACCAAATTATTCATCTTAAATTTTTTCAAGCTCTCTCTTAATGTATAGGATATCTACTCTAGCAAAACGGTTTGACAGCATCCTTCCCACGACTCACCAATGTCAGCATTCCTATTTCAGTACCTAGAACTCTTCTTTCTAAATCATCAAATTTTGCAAAAATTTCAAGTTTTTTTTTTCCAAAAAATATTTTCAATACTCTCTCTAATGCCTGCCTGTAGCATTTTAATGGTTTAACCTACAATCATTATTAGTTTAACTCTTGATTACATGTTTTTTTTCCTTTTTAATGAAATTTTAAATGGAGAATACTTTCCAAATGTTCTGTCAACCACAATATTAGGAAATATGCTAAAGGTATAAAGTAGGGTACTTACGTGATTGCTTTTACTAGACCAAAAGGAGTAATTTCCCTAGACTTCCCTGTAAAAGTAAGTTCTAATTCCATGACTGGCCTATGTCAACTCAAACCCAATAAGGAGGGTTAGTTAAGAAGAGGAAATAACAGTGAGAAATTCTTACAGGTTCTTAATCACACCAACACACATGCACACACGTTTTCCCCAGTAATTTAGAAGCCCACAAAACATATCCATTAATGATTTAATAGAAACACTCTCATATTCCAAGAAATTACAAAACCATTTTTACTCTGTACAGCCGCTAAAATAAAATGGAAATGTTATTGAAAGATTTATGTAACAATACCACATCACCTTTCTTTTCAAGTTTCTAATAGTCTCCTCCATTCATTTTGCTTCTTTTTATATAAAGTTTTCAATTCTTCTATTTCGTTATTCTTTCTTTCTAAAATCTGCAAGTGAATTTGAAATGCTTTAGTAAACTATATTGTCTTATACATAAAACACAGTTTTACAAATGAGCATAATGTATTTCGTAAGTCTATCTCAGCTAATCCCACAAGTGGTTTCCAAAAGAAGATGTAATAAACTCTATTTTAGTAGATAAAGAAAATAGCAAATTAACTAAAATAATTGATTACTGAAAGAAATGTTATCTAGTTTCAATTTTCATTTTTGAATTGTTATCTAGTTTGAATATCAATTTTTAAGGAGGAAGAGGTGAATAATAAATCAGGGGATTCTCTAAGATAAAATTCAGAAATTAAATTGTAAGAGAGTGGCAGATAAGTCATCAGAATCTTGCCATGTTGGGATAATACAATTTACCTCCCCACTGCACTGGAAAAAACTATCTTCAGGTGGGCATGTCCCTGAATCCTCCCAAGCATCCCACCATTTTCATATACAGTAATAAGAATCCCCAGGTATATGGGAAGACGTTATCTTTTATGTCTAGTTCAGATATTATGAATCAGAAAAATCAGCTTGAAATGTCAGAAATTGCATTAACATTTTACATCATCATATCGTAATGATTATATTGTATCAGAAGTTTTATAATTATCATTTAATAAAATTTAATCATGATTATATATACTTCTAAATACACCTCACTCCAAAAAATCCTAGAGAAATGATGCAAATGTAAGAACATTTAGCAAGTAGGAGAAACTGTGATAACCACAAGAGAAAAGCAAACTGAGTCAGAAATATAAATACCTACTTTTTTATGGTTGGGGTGTACTTCCTGTATACCAATTTAGTAAATTATTAAAGTCTATTTTTAAAAGCAAAAAAATAAAAGGGTTATTCACCAATGTTTGTCTACTTTTCCTTAGTGACTCTGTTACCAGCATTTTACTTTAGCTTTCATTGTTTTAGTCCCTCCTCAAAGAGTGTCTGGTAAATAAGAGAAGGAGCTAGTTTTTTCCTGACATTCATAAAAAAGAATGTATACAAAGAGACAAAACACTTTAAATTCAACTTGTCTCCTATACCTGACACTTAGAAAACACCATACACATGACAATACTGTTTTCTTTTTTCATGAATTTAAATAGAAATTCCTGGAAAGGATTTTTATTACTGAATGTTTTCTTACAATAGATCTTTGTAACTCACATACCAGGGAGCTTATTTTAAACTCTATTACCATGATTTTCCAAATATATTTTAAAATTCATTCATTTTACATATCAATACGTTATACATCAGTAGATTCTATTTCTTATGGACATATGTTCTATTGAAACTGTATTTCTGAATCGATAACATATTTATGATAAAGAAATGCTTTTATATAAGCAATTTAAACTGAAGCAAAATTCTAGTAAGAGCACAAAGCAATATTTGCCTTTAAAATTTGAATGGGAAAAAGGAAAGAGAAGGAAAGGGATTCAATATTTTTTCTCTTTCTAATTTTCAATCAGTGGTTTCCTTCTTGTTGCTTTGAAAGAAGGTAAGCCAAATATACACCTGACTAAATATTAAATATATTTTCAGCTTTAAGAAAGCTTGCATATGTGATGCTGAACCACCATGATTCTCTCCCCCCATCTCTGCCACTTAGTTTTGGGAAGGGTTAGTTTTGAAACAGTAAATGCCAAGATTCTATTTGGGTCAATATTAATGTATTTAAATATATATGTGTATTTATATGTGTGTTTATATATGCATTTATATTTAAATAAATGTATTTACACACATATAGAAAATCCATATACATCACTACATTGTTTTTAATCATTGCTAAATATAGTATAAATTCAAATTCTATGAAGGATAACCACAAAGAGGTATTTTTGTTGTTGTTGTACCCATGAAGAAGAAAAATTAACTTTACTTAGTAATACAGATTGAAACACTGGAAGGCTTCAATCCCCATGAGCTACTGAGAGAAGATGCTTGCTGTCAATGCTAGCATTCTAATGCGTGCAGTCTCTAAGCCCAGGAGTTCTGTTTTAAATTAAAAAGGAAATTTTAATGGCACAAAAGTGAAAGAAAATTAGGCAAAAAAAAAAAGCTCTAGTATTTACAGTTGATGTGTTATTTTAGCTTTTATGAAAGGTAATAGCAGAATGCAGATAAAGGACTATAAGGCCAGCCTTCAGGAATTGATGAAGAACCAAAAGTTAATGTAAATTATAAGGATTTACATAAACTTACATGCTTTGTAAATCCAAAAGTAAATGAAGTTTAAAGATCCACTTCTTCTAGGATATTAATTTATTAGTAAATTTCACTTATAGCATAGACTATAATAAGTATAGAAATAAGTAGATGGATAGATGGATGATCACAAGACCTAGAATATTTCAAATATTCAACATGAATGACCAAATAAATGCTATATAAGCCTACCTTCTGAACATCAGCATCATGCTTCTGCTGCAGTTTAAGTTTCTCTTCATGATATTTGGCTTCCATCATTTTTGTTTTCATGTCCAACTTCAAGGACAAAAATTTTAAAGTTGTTATTACTTTTTTATCCCTTTGGCAAAATGTACAATCAAAACAAAATAACTCCCTATATCAGAGAGAGTATCATTTTCACTTTTACCTGATAGCCACGTCTACCCATCTCATTACAGACACCAATATGTTAGTTACATTCTTTGATAACTTCCGAGCTAATTAAAAGTCATTCAAATAAATTTCACTTGACAAAAGTGTCAAAGGAAAACTGATACTCTCAATACAGATTAACCAGTTTCCCCCACCCCCCAGAAAATGTAATTTTATTTTTTTCAAAAAATGTAATTTGAAGTGATATTTTGCGAAATCCACTCAATTTTTTAGAACTTACTACTTTTTGAGTAAGTCTCTAGTCAACATTTTTACTTCTTTCATTTCTCACATCTGTGTTTCCATTTTAAATCTCTTATTTACCTACATACTTAAATATATCAGTGAATCAATGTCCATAAATATGGCCTATAACTGATGGGCACACACCTCACTTAACAAATTGTCTACTTCTCTCTCCTAGACTGTAGACCCTGGCTCCCTCCAGGTAAGGGCTGTATCACCTTTGGAGCATTCATTCACAAGTCCTGTCCTCCTTTGTCCACACCTAGAGCACTGAGATTCTGAGCAAAGCCAGCAAAATGCTTGCTTGTTGATAATAATGAGTGCATCTTAGAATTAAAAATTAGTAGTGACAGGTTTGAAGAAAAACAATATAAAATCAATGATCTCAACTGTAAAGTATCTGGCCACCTGATTTTGTACTATTTAAAAGGATATGTATGTCGGAGTGTGATAAACTTCATTTCTAACTCTTTTCAACTCCCACTGTGTATTAACTACTGTGACTTTGGGCAGGTTGCTGAGTATACAGCTTGAAACGAAGTAGGTATGCAAAAAAAAAATTAGTCCACACCTTCATAAAATTTTTCTCTTAAAATATCAAAAATGAAACTCTAAAAATATTTTCTCAAAAATTTTTGAAATATTTTCAATTACCATTTCAAGTAAATAAATGCGAATTCAAGATAAGCATGCATGTTCATATCAAAATTAAAATTTAAAAATTTTACAAACAAAAGATAACATAACACAGATTCATGATACGTATAACCCGTGCACACATACTATGCAAAAGGAAAAACAAGTCTGTCTTCTTTCCCTTGTCTCTAAATCACATGAAGTTTCTCTCTCATTTTAGCAGAGAGGGGGCTGGGTGGTCACAATCCATGTGAAGAATCTTATGAGAAGCATTTTTGGGGTCTATTTAAAAGGAATCAAACTCTAAAAGCAATATAACCAAGCTGGGCAAATTTAGGAGACATAACTCATCACCATATCTTTCTTTTATACCTTGCATTGAACTTGTTATACCCTCAGCTTCTGAGGGTCAACCCTGGGACCATGTTTCAAGAACCCTAACCCACCACCCCCTACCTACTCCACCTCAATCTTGGTGAACAATCAATTAGGAAGAAACAGTTGGCACATGCTTATGGATTCCTTCAACTAGTGGCTAATTATTCAGATTTGCTCTTTCAAGAATCTAAGCTAACAGTAAGTTCGCTGGTATGGGGGAAAACCCAAGTTCTAGAGGGGTGGTGACCAAGAAAAGGCGGATGAATCCAATATACAGAAGAAAGCATGATGAATACATAAACATAGCAAAGACTAACCTCACTGCATCTGAAATACAAGTAAACAACCTTGAGCTCCAAGATCAAGCCTAGGTTTACTTGAATTTGTAAGAATTCCTGTGTTCTTGCAACCAATAAGATTTATCTAAGCTCTATTTTTTCTTACTTTGGTCCATTAAACTTAAAGTTGCTATAATAGCACAAAGAGCTCCCGCTATCCTGTACCCAGATTCACCAATTATTTGCATTTTGTCACATGTGTTTTATCATTCTTAATACCTCTCTCCATATATATGTATATATGTGTATGTAGATGTACATACACATACATACATGTATGAACAATTTTCTGGTAAGTTAGAGACACTAGATGTCTCTATAAGACATCTATAGATGTCACTTATAAGTTAGAGACATCACATCTCTTTGTCACTAAAAACTCCAGTGTACATGTGCTTCAAACAAAGATACTATATTGCATAACCACAGCAGTTATAAAAACCTGGATATGTAATATTAACCAATAATGCTATCTAATACAAAGACCTAGAGATAAGTTTTATCAGTTATCACAATAATACCTAATAATAGCTAATTTCGCCCCGTCCAGAATCCAATCAGGATTGTGACTTGCCTTTAGTTGTCATATCAACTTTATCCTAATCTGAAACAGCCTTTCTTTGAGTTTCTTGACCTTGACACTTTTGAAGAGTGCAGCCAGTTATTGAATGTCCCTCAATTTGGATTTGTCTGCGGTCTCCTCATGATTAGACATATTAGATTTTGGTAAGAATAACACTAAGTGACATAGTGTCCTTTTCCTTCCATTAGGAGGAGTTTGGTTTGTCCCAATATTGCCAATATAAGGTTTGATAACTTTGTCAAGGTAGTGAATGCTAAGCTATTATCAGGGCTGTATAAAATATAAGGTTTTCTATAGTAATTCTTAAAAAAAATAAATAGGAGTATCTCTTCTCTGTAAACTCTTAACTTGACACCACAGAATAGTTCTATATTTCTGTCCTGCGGTCTAAGGCATGATTCATGATAAGTCATCAGGACTAGAATATACACAATCTTACTAGTACAGTATATAAAGATAACACAAGATACAAAATACAGATGTACATATAAATATAAACACAGATATGTATGTGCATCTACATACATACACATATGTATGTAAAACACAGAAAACAGCCTTGTTTCATTTAGTTTAATAAAGGACTAAAATGGAAAGACTTGAATATAACATTTTTAATTTGTATGGCTTCTAGGTAACCTTGATTTCAAACAATGTTTAAGTTTTCTTTAACTAGACTAAGAATGTATGCTATCAATTTCAAACTTAAGAAGCCTAGGGAGCTATTTCAGGCTATAATGGAGTAACCAGCACCAAAATCACCTCCCACCACTAACAACCATAAAATGGAATAAAATATATGAGGTAGGTAACCATTCTGTGGTCTTAGAAAGTAGGCAGTGCCATTCTATCATCCTTATAAACTGAGTCCATGGTAAATCTGGCTCTATGGATGGGCATAACAACTAGAGTTCAAACTGGCCACCACAATACTACTCAACTGAGAAGGCAAAGTTGAGAGTTGTTCAGGGCAGCTGAATAAGCTAGAACATCAAGTAAAGGTTGGGGAAATAGAATACCTTCTCAGTCACTAATATGGCTGACGTGTATGTTGGGTACATGATAGAAAATGTAATAGATACTACAGATTAAAAGTGCTGGGAGACACTGAAGGCCCAGTCCAGCCACAGTGGAAATTCCTTCCCAACACCTTGTGAACACCTAGGCATCCACCATTGAGGCCCTACCCTAGCCATACTCTAAAACTGCCCAATAAAATCTAAAAGGAAGTCTTTATAATTAAGATCCTCAAGAAAGTACAAATTTTGTAGAATGGTATAGATTGGTGGCATGTTGGAGGAGTATGGAAAATATCTTTGGTTTTCCATAGATTCGCCTTTATGTTCACACTGTTAAAGATAAATGACAAGCAACTGAATGGCTTGCAAGAACAACAACAAAAAAAGCCATTCTATGGAGGAAGAGAAGATAATACAGAGATGCCTGCATTGTATCATCTACAATGTACTACAGGAAAAAAAATAACAAACATACAAAACAAGAAAATGTCATTCACAAGCAAGGGTAAATAAGTAAAATAAGTTATAGACCCAAAGTCAAAATTTTCCCAAGTTTGATTAAAGATGAACCTATTTAGCAAACCAGACCTTAGAGTGGCTTATATAAATTTCTACAAAGACCTAAAGGAAAATATATCCAAAATTAAAGAAAAATTTATTTGAATGAGAGGGTAGATAAAGAATCTCAGCAGAGAAATAGAAACTATAAGTAGGAAGCAAATGAAATTCTAGAATGGAAAACTATAATAACTGAAAGGAAAAAAATCACTAAATAAACTTAACAGCAGATTTGACAGAAGCGTCTGTAAATTTAATGAGAGACCAACAGAAAATATCTAACAGTAGCAGTAAAAGTGGCAACAGCAATAGTAGTAATTGTAGTAACAGCACCAGCAACAATAGCAGTAGTAGTTGTAGTAATAGCAGCAGTAACAGAAGCAGCAGTAGTTGTAGTAACAGCAGCAGTAACAGTAGTAGTTGTAGTAACAGCAGCAGCAGTAACAGTAGTAGTTGTAGTAACAGCAACAGTAACAGTAGCAGTGGTAGTTGTAATAGCAGTGTTAACAGAAGAAGTAGTTGTAGTAACAGCAGTAGCAGTAGTAGTTGTAGTAACAGCAGCAGTAACAGTAGCAGCAGTAGTTGTACCAACAGCAGCAGTAATACTAGCAGCAGTAGTTGTAGTAGCAGCAGCAATAGCAGTAGTAGTGGCAGAACAATTACTTGGAGTAGTAGCAGTATCATCAGTAGCAGCAGAAGCAAGGAGTGGGGAGAATTTGCAGGAGAAAAACAACAAATATTTGATTGATTACAACCAACATGCACTGTTCCTGGCTATTTGCATGCATTATTTCATGTAATCCTCATCATAACCATCATGTAGATACCAGTGTTACCCCCCATTTTACAGTTAATAACACTAAAGCACAAAGAGGGGCCAGTTCAAAGTCACACAAGGCGTGTCTGGATTCATACTCAGGTACAAAGTCAGGAACCCTACTCAGCAGTGTGGGTCCAGCTAACACACAAGAGCTATATTCTACTGAGTAGCTTTTGTATGCATAAATAAATAAAATAAATCTTAAAAAAAAAATGACAGATGGCCTTTTTTTCAAATAGCTCCCTACATAAACCATAAACAGATCGCAAACAAGGAAAAGAAGGTGCACTCTCTGGTTTTAATAATAAATGTGGTCTGGGACAGAAAACCTGACACAACCAGGGAGGGGTGAAGGGATAGCACATGACCCATAAATAACCTTTTTTTTTTAAGATTTATTTTATTTTTAAGATTTATTTATTTATTTATACAAGCACTGGGTACAGTCAGAAGAGCGGGAGGGTGAGAGAATTCACCAGAGCCAGGGCGGGGAGCAGAACAGGCAGAAGGAGTGAAGTACACTGTCAGGGGAGCAGCAGGCAGCAGGAGAGGCCTGCGCGCCATGTGGGCCCCTCCTCCAGTGGCCGGGGATCGAACCTGCGATGCAGAGGCTGCGGGCAGCTTCGCAACCCAGCGTTCAAACGCTGCACCACCGGGGAGGCCCAACCACATTCTTTAAAAAGTTCTGTGGTTCAATTTTTGCTCCCTTTCCTTTTTTTTAAGATTTATTTATTTATTTATGCATACAAGAACTGGGGTACAGGCCAGAGATGTGGGAAGTGAGAAGATTCACCAGAGACAGAGTGGGGAGCAGAACAGGCAGATCTACTGAAATAGATTGTTGAGGGGAGGAGCTGGAGAGACAGGAGAGGTCTGTCGTGCCATGTGGATTGCTCCCTGACCAGCCAGGATGGAAGGAGAGGCTGTGGATTGCTTCACAGTGTGGTATTTAACCCCTTGCGCCACCAGAGAGGCCCTCTTTCCTTTTTTAAATTAAGGAATCCTATCTTTTCTGACCTGTTGTACTTTACACATTGTTTGAAGCCATATTTTATCTCAGTGATATTTATTTAGTAGACTTTTTAAAATCCCAATTAATTCTCTGGTTTCTCTTAAGTATAAATCTTTCGCCTTTTACTAAAAATCCCAATTAAGAGTTACCTGAACATATTTTGCCAGTTAAATATTTGAGCTTCCACTACAAAGTATTGTTCTTTTCTCCTTATTTCTAATGAACATTCCAATAAGTACTTAGACTTTCTATTTCCAGTTCATAATCATTTGGTCATAGTGTGAGATCATTTATTTGTCATCCACAAGCCCCTTTCATCACCACATCTAAGGACAGACTTCATTCTTTTGTCCTCAGTAATTTGCACTATGATCATCCTTTGCTCCTTCCTTTGGCTTCTGATTCTCACACTCTGAGAAATGTTTCTCTGTCACCTCTGTGTGATCCAGTCTTCTCCCGGTCCTGAAAGGCAGCATCCTCCCAGATTTAGTTTCACAGTCCTCTTCACTTGCCAAAGGTTTGTCTTTGGTGACCATCTGGATCTAACTAATCTTCCATGTAGATTAATTGCAATCTTCTGTCTCACAATCTCCATCAAATTTGGCAATCAGTAAAAATCTTACAGCTCCATACAATTAAGTCCCTTATTTGACTCCTTCTTTCCTTATCCTCAACCTCCAGAAAGTCACCAAGTTCTCTCCCAAAAGGCAATACCTTCTTCCAACCCCTCTGTTACCAATCCTGTAGAGTTCCCCACTCACTCTCACCTCAACCAGCAAACAGCTTCATCACTAGTGACCTTCCACCACTGTCTTCCTCTGAACTCACTTTCTGTTGTTTTTCAGAAAATACAGCTGTAAAAACATCATTCTCTGGTCAAAACTCCAGTAGTTCCTTCCACCTTGGCTTAGTAACAACAGCCATTTCTGACTACCACACTCTTCCTTTCCCTTTCCCGAGGCTTCAGGTGAACAGTCTACGTGGTCCTGCTAAACATGCCCTTTCTTTCCTGTTCCCAAGTCTCCTCTTCCCATGTCTCATGTATGACTCAATCCCTGACTAAAATGTCACTTCCTCCATGAAGTCCTCCTCAAGCTTCCCAGACAAAAGCAAATTTCACTTCTTCAACACGCCTCCTAATACTTCATGTTCAGTATTACACTACAGTTGGTTTGCACTATATATTTTTTTTTTTTGCACTATATATTCTTTCCTGGAACTGAAGTGTAAGTTTTAAAGGATTTTCTCATGAGGTTTGCTGAACAATGTAATTTAATTCTACTCTCATTTGTATTCCCTTTGTACTATATAATATACATGTGTGCATATTAAAGTTAAGTTTGAAAATGTAAACAAATGAACAACCGAGCCAAAATTATAGAACCACCAATGTCAGACTAAGGCAGAGCGAGCCCTCCCCCCATGACAAAAAGAAGACAACAGAAAGCATGCAGAGCTCTCCCCCCATGACAAAAAGAAGACAACAGAAAGCATACAGAAGACTTTCTGAGATCAGCACAGAAGAGAGTACGCCCTTGTTCTATTTCTAAAATCAGTCACGGTTCAACTTGTTCTGATCAACCCTCTAATGTCAGGGAAGATTAGTTTGAAACTAAAATAGCCCTCTAGCCCCCTGCCCCATCAGAAATATTTTATGATGAGAACCAGTCAAGATAAATGGAAAGAGAGACGTCTCGCCTCAACGGCCCATGTCTCTAGGCCAAATAAGCAGAGATTCACTCAAACAACTCAATTACTTGAACCACCCAGGGCTAAACCACCCACTTCTAGAAAAAGAAGTAGACAGTCATCAAGAGATTGAGACAACTGCACAGGAACAAGAGGAATTATGACAAGTCATTCTATGGATAACCTACTGTTGAAGCAAAAAACCTAAAATTTTGAAGTGCCCTTATTTTCTGGAGGGCATTCCCACAAGCTATTTTTAAAAGAATTTCTGAAATTTCTATTTCGGATGGACTTGAGAAATTTTATTTACAAAGTCCATGGGGTGCCATTTTCTCTGAAGTAGTTACTTCAAAGAACAGCTCTGAGGTTAGACATTCCTCCCAAATGAATAAAGCTGGTGAATGTGCTCACTTACTTGGTACAAAAGTATTTCCTTGGGTCTAAAAATATCCTACTTACAGTTTAACTAGTTAAATTTTAAGACAATTACCAATGTCATCTTACTTAACTGAATAGTCACAATCTTTTTAAAGGAACACTCACCAATCTCTTCACTTGGATAGTCAACATTCACTTTTTCATTCAAAATGCTGTTTTTACTATTAACAGTTTTGCATGTGCAAACTGTATTTAACATTTAATTCTGAAATTAGCAGAAAGCCCAAATAAAATAGCACCATAATTATGAAATAGTTTAGAGGAAGAAATGTATTGAAGTCAGTTAGCAGGGAATCATCTATAAACTATAAAATAGAAAGGAACCCCTTTAAAGTGATTTTGAAGACTTAATGTGATCAACTCCCCCAATCGTGTCAAACAATCAAAATGAACCAAAAGCAGGATTTATTTTGACAAAAAGGATAATTCTACAAGCTCTCTAAGTTTTCTATAAGTTGCAGTAACAAAGTATAAAATGTCACCATTGTAATATTGCTGAAATATTTAATTTGCTTTTATTTACTGTAATTAGGTAGTAAATTTAATTTGCTAAACTTAGGCATGATAAAAGGCATTAAGGGTTGAAGACAGTACTGATGTCAAGCATCTGTACTGCCCAGCCACTTCTAAGGCATTATCAGTAACTCATCTGAATGATGTATTAGTCACACTTTCTTTCCACATCTCAACAATCATCACAGCAAATTGCAGTGTGATTCATAAAATAATCATCACTCCATTTGCTCAAATACCTAATTGTTACAATCATCCTTTTAGAGAATTCTGTTAGTTGCTAGTCTGAGGAAATTATCATATGTTAGTAATTATGATTCTTCCTGATTAACATCTCCAGCATATCGTATTCGCAAAATGTTAATTTGCAATATTTCATAATGCAAATTTTTATTCATTGTGCTTATTTATAAACATAGCACAAAAAACAAGGCATCTTTCTCTTGTTATCTTATCCCTGGGGCTTAGAGATGTATGGAATTCTCCTAAACAGGAACTTCTAATCTCCACAGTGCATGCTGGTATTTCTTTTTTCTAATTTTTAATTTTTTTCATACATCATGTGCAAGCATAATTTATGTGAAACATAAACCTAATCATATTACACACTGACTTTTTGTTTATTTTGTTTCATTTTGTGGTACTCTGGTCTCCATGCCATTTTTTTTTAATCTTTCCCTCACCTCCCATTTCTTCCTACCTCAACATTTCCGTGGGTCACCCATATTAACCACCTCATGTAGGCTTCTGTCTTCTGTGATGCTCGCGAAATCATATACCCACATACTCAAGCAAAAATGTAGACATTAGTATGGAAGAAACTACAAGTTTCAGTGGAAGAAACTACAAGTGCCCTAGGATAATGATTTTCCTCTTCTGCATTAGGTCCCCACTACAATCACCAAACTTGGGCTGCGCACAGGCTGCCTCACGTGTAGCTGCACATGACTATGTGACCAGATGTGGTCAAGGGAATGACAGGAGAGAAATGATACAAGCAGTTCTGGACATATTTAAAAGTAAAGTGACTTTTTCTTCAAACTCTTTTTCTTTGAAGGAAGACACATAAAAGATAAGGTGCTGGTAAGGGACTGTCACTTCAGACCCAATGGAAGTTGAGGATGGATTCCTAGATTCATACATATTTTTGATTATGACTGCTTCATATATACAAAAATACATTTCCTGCACCTTGCTTTTCTCTCTGAACAATACCTCATGGGAATCTCTAAAAACACCTGTTATATATTTTTTATTCATTCTTTTTCTTGCTACCAACTATTTCTTAACAAGGAAAAAAACGAAAGTTGTTCTAGTCACTCCCTTTAATGCATATTCACCGTATCTTCAGTTTCTCTACTATAAACAGTTCCACAAATAAACATCCCTCACACATGCATCCCACATACTAGAGCTTGGATTTCTACTGACTGGATTCTCGGAAGACATGTAGATAAGTCAGGGCTAGGTATATCTCAATAGATTTTTGCCACCTGTTAGAGTAAATTCACATTTCCACCACAGGAGTAGCTATTTCTCCATTTTAATTCACCTTTTCCTGAAAAACTGGGATCCATAACTGGGATCCATGTTTCTGTCTATCAACCGGTATGACTTCCTGGAATGCAGCATACATTAACACAGTGTCTGTTCCAAACTGTTTCCCCAAATTTATTATTTTCCTATTGATTTTGATTATTGCTTTTTTTTAATTACACAAAGAGTTTTACTTCACTTAAGTCAAATATTTCTATAGTTTCTTTCATAGTTCCTGGTTTTGGAAAAGTTTTTGGATTAGGCAGGTCTTCTAATTCCTATTTTTTTCTTGCAAGTTTTTTGTTGTTTTGAAAGTTTTAAATTGGGCATTTATAGGTTAATTTTTAGTACATCTAATTTTTTTCTCAGGAAAACAAAAGCATATGCCAGCACCCTTTACTAAATAAGTATCTTTTTTCAATGTATTGATATGAACTTTGGCATTAAATTTTACTTTGTACTGAGGTTTAATTTTTTTCTCATATTCCACTCTTTGGTTTTGGTGTCAGGGTCTACTTCATAAAATGAGCTGGTAAGTATTCACTCCTTTATTATCCCTCAAAGAATCTATATAACATTGGAGTCAGTTCTTTCTTAATGCTTCCTTACATAAATATGTACTTGTAAAAGGGATAGCTTCATAGTGCTGTGTCTTAATCCCTTGCATCACCAGGGAGGCCCTGTACTTGTAAAGGCAGGGAGTATTTTAATATCCTTTTAAGATTATTGTAGATATTCTTCTTTAGTAACTCAACACTCACAAGTGCTAGATTCTTAAAGTTACTTTGCATTGTGCAGTCTGAAACTTTTCACACTCTGTCATAGTAAGTTCTGTTGGTATACTGAACATGGAATGGATATTTACCCCACACATGATTTTATAACATCATATGCTACACATTTGGAAAATATCAATTCAACAAGTTATGTGGATTTCCAATTATGAAATTTCATAACTTTGCATTGGTTAATCAGCATCAATAGCATGAGAAAAATCTTAGTATTATAAAGCTCTCAAGTTCACTGTGACTAATAAAAGTTCTCCAAGTTCTAATTTTCATTAAAATGTCAAATTTTATCATTAGCGACAAATACTGTCAGTTATGTTGCTTGCAATGACAGGCTTCTTTTATTCACTTTTGATAAAATGTCTGCCAAATATCCAAGTGTGAATCATCATAGCTCACCCATCAGTCATTCTTGCAAAATAAACTCAGACTCGCCCAAAACAGCAGTTATTGCAGTACAGAACTCTGGCAGTTCTTCATGTACATTCCATCTCACTCACACACCAAAAAGATGTACATTTGAGTTACGAGATCTGACAAAATAAACAATTTTACTACTTACTTCATCAAGGACATTCTTAAGTAAAATTGGTTATATTTTTCCATAGGCATGTGGCACTGAAGTATATGACTATCACTACAATGTGTCCCACTGCCTTGATCTGGGCTAAGATATAGCATTGTGTTTGCACCATCAATGCAAATGTCAACATAGTAAAAATAAAATGACATTTGCATTATTACAAAAATTATTTGACCTTACAGAACTTGTGAAAGAATCTGGAAGCTATATGTCATGGAATAAACTTTGAGAACTAGAGAAATTTTTGAACCTGTATATCAGGATACATGTGCAAGACTGTTTATTAGATTATTGTTTATTAAATGACCTGTTAAAACATTAAAAAGTATTTTAAGTAGACAAAATAGATACAGTAAAGATAATAAAGCAAAATGACAGTGGTGTGGTTTTTGAGTAAAATAATTAGCTATAGCGATTAGATTTTTAACTCCTTATTTTCTCCCAAATTCTCAACTGTTACAAAATTATTGCATTTAACCTTTGGGTATTTTATTTGAAAAAAAGTTGAAAGTTAGAAAGTATTCATGAACAAAATGACAAAAAAATTGGCAGGTTAATTTAATAAAAAGCAATACAAATGAACCTGTTACAAACGGAACATGTTATAAAAGGATGAACACAGAAAATCAGGCACAAAAGAATATTAAAAATTTAGTTCAATTTAAATAAAGTTCAAACTACTAAAATAAAAATATTTTCATTTTAAATGATACAGGCATTAGTTGTAAATCAATTTATGAAACAAAGTAGAGAAATTATCATCAGAAAAATCAGATAGTAGGTACTTCTAGAGAAGATGGAGAGAGCATGATGGGAAAGGGTTGGACCAGAAGCTTCTAGGGTACTGGCAACAATCTCATCCTTCCCTGAGTGTTGTTTACAATGGTATTTTTTGTATAATTATCTATTATATTTTGTGAGACTATGTGTACCTGAATGCCAATTTAAATTTATAATTGTGTGGAAGAAATGTTTTAAAATATCAATTCTCTCATTCAGTATGTCAATCACTTGGATTTCATTATCTTGGATTTATTTAAACTCTACATTTACCTAGCAGATTTCAAAAGAAATAATGCCTAATTGGCATGACATTTAAGAAAGTAGCAACATCCTTTTTCAGGCAATAGGTGGGAACATTCAGTATGGGTAGAGGTAAAGTTCAAAGGAAGTTTGAAGTTTTCTACTTTATTGCACAAAAAGAGCAATTTCTACCATCTGTTCTCTGAAATCTGATGATTTCTCTGAAAATTGATCTCCTCTTATTGTGTCATCTCATCTTTCATTTCAGTGACAATGGTTTTCCAAATGGCTTAATCTATGTCAGAAATCTTTTTTTTTTAAATATTAAAAAAAAAAGAACCAACTCCACAGCCTGATGATGCTCGTTGTCACACAGTTCTGTGATGTGGATATCACACAAAATGTGTTAGCAATTACAAAGGCAAACAAGTCCAAGTATGTTTGTGAATGATAGGCTAAAATTAAAACTAAAGGATCACTGTCACTGAACATGTTTTCCTATGATGCCCAAAATAAATTGAAATTTTTTTTTAACTTCTTAACATATTTTGTAGGTATATTTTTAGCCACCAAAAAGAAACACACAATTCTCTAATAATGTTGCAAGTATTAGTCCCTTAACACATAAGTATAAAATGGAAGCTGTAGTTTATGTTTGATTTCTAAAATTAAGTATTTTAGAATCTCTAAAATTTCAACAGAATTCAATGTTTTCTTAAATGCTGCATGACCCATATAAACCCAATAATCTGTGTAAAATTTGTTATCACTCAATTTTCTCCACATTTACTGCTTTAACTTAAGCATTTCAATCTCTTAGATTTGGATTGTGTAACATTAATTGACTAGCCTCAACTACTTAAAACCTATGTTAACATAAATCTCTGAAATGGATCTGAGATTTAAATATGAAAGTATGATTTTAAAAGAGGCAAAAATATGAATTTTTTTCATAATCTTGGAATCAGAAAGGTTTTCCTAAGCATGATACATAAACCAGAAGCCATAAAGAAAACACTGGTGGAACCAACGATTTGAAAGACAAATTCTATACATTAAAAATAGCACAAATAAATCAAAAGACATAAGGAAAATACTTGCAAGATGCAAAAAATCCCGAATTCCTTAGTATATAAATTTCTCTTGGGAATCACAATGAAAACATGGAAAAAAATGATGAGTAAAGTTAACTCACAAAAGTAAAATAAAAAAGATATGAACATGCAAAATGTTCATTCTCACTAATAATAAGAGAAAAACAAATATCCAAAAAGGATACTATTTTCCATTTCACAGATAATCAAAAAATGTTTATAACGCAGTGTTGATGATGATGTGGGAAAACAGACATTCTCATATGCTACTGATGCAAGTATAAGTAGATGTAGCCTTTGTTAATAGCTTTATTGAGACATACATAATTCACATACCATAGTAATTCACCCATTTAAAGCATACAAAATTCATCGCTCTTAATATATCAGAGAATTGTGCAGCCATCACTACAAATTAACTTTAGAACATTTTCATTGTACCAAAGAGGGACTCTCATAGCCATTCACTGTCGTACTACCCTCTCTCACGCCTACATCCCTAAATAGTCATAACCTTAAGGGTAATCTGTCAATGCCAATAACATATTTAAATGAAAAACTCCATTTTACAGAATTTATTCTACGAAAACAAACATATATAAACGAAGATATGCACCGGGGTGTTCTGAAAGTAAAACTCTCTAAATAGCCTGTATCTTTCCATGGGGATCTATGCTAATAAAGTGTGGTATACCAGTCAAATAAAATATAACACTATTTTTTTAAGTAAGGTCTTATAACTGATATGAAAACTCATCAGAATATATATATTTAAGTTAAAAAGCAAAACAGAATAGTACATAGAACATGACCTATGAACTCATTTGTTTTAAAAGAAAAGAGATATTCCTAGAACATTTTAAAGGGACTACACAGTAAAATTTTAGCAGTGATTACCTCTGAAGAATGAAGATTAAGTGTTTGAGAAAATGAAAATTAAGTATCTAATATTTAACGTTTTGTTTTAATATAAAGTCACTGCACTTAAAACAATGCTTTTTATTTTTTCAAAGTCACCCAACAACAAAAGCTATTAGAGCAGAGACCACGCACAAGACACATCAGGACTGTCTTAAAAGAGCACACAAGACTCTGCTGAACTTCAAAACCACAAGCATTTCTCCTCTAGCTCAAAGAAAATGTTTAATAAAAGTGATTTTAGCATGTATATAACTCTGTGCTTCACAGTATAAATATGCATATAAATTTGAAGGAGTTATCTAAGTCAGAAAATTATCTCTGAAAAACAAAATTAATACAGCAGTATAACTTCTATTTCAAAAGTGAAAATATTACAAACACTGGCCTAAGAAACTTATTAAAGAGAAACACTTGTTCTGTATTAACAAATTTTTACATTTACAAAGTTAATCTCACCTACTACTTTCCTCTGCCTTCAAATGCCTCCTCATTACCTTTGACTTTTTATTTTCATTCTCATTTTTGCATATAATAAATTCCTTACTTATACCTTACAAAAGTTTTCCATAGACTTTAAATATTAATTTTGGGGGGCCTCCCCAGTGGCGCAGCGGTTGAGCCCTGGAATGCGAAGCTGCCTGCAGCCTCTGCAGCGCTGGTTTGGTCCCACATGGCATACAGACCTCTCCTGCTGCGCCCGCTGCTTCCGCTGGTCCCCTCAGCAGTTTGTTTCGTCAGTCTGCCTGTTCTGCTCCCTGCTCTGGCTCTGGTGAATTCTCTCACCCTCCCACACTTATCACTGTACCCAGTGTTTATATAAATAAATAAATCTTAAATATTCATTTTGTTCTGGAAGTTAAATTGGTTACGATATTAAATTTATAAAAATCCATCATTTCAATTTTATAAAATTCATTGCCCCAAAGACATATTTAGATATGCATATAAAGATGGACCTATAATAATTATTTTCCCATAATTATTTATACTAGTGAAAACTTAACCTCATTATCCAACAAAAGTGGTAAGTTAAATTAATGGAGGATCATTCCATACATGAAATATAACACTGGTTTAAATAGATGCTTAGGAACAATACTAAGTAGCACAAAAATATTCAACATATAAAATAACATATATAACATCAATTTAATAAAATATGTGTTTACAGAATATATAGAGAAAAGACGAAAAAGTAATACAATGATATTTTACCAGGGATCCTCAGTGTTGATTTTATAGTTGATTTTTAGTTCCTTCTTTGTTCCACATTTCCAAAATTTCTTCAATAAAACTCCACATAAATTGTTTTATAATCACAAATACAACTTTGAAAGAAATGAAATTAAGTTCCCATATTGCAGCAACTCAGCATATATTTTATGCTATTTTAAATAGTTTATGCAGGAGAAAAAAATGTAATAAAAAAATTCAAAAACAACTACGTAATTACACAAAGGGTTATTTTAACCAAAATGTACTCTGGATATATTTTAAGATATCGACTAAGTGGATATTTACATGCAAACTTTTCAATGATACCACAAATATTTTTACAGCACACCAAAAAGAAAAACAAAAACATAAGGGTGTGGAAAAAAATAAAGCCACACACATTTAAAATGAACCTCTGATGCAATACATGACAGTTTTAAATGCTTTTTTCTTTCAACACATGTGTGGGTAGCGTTGGTATATTTACCCCTCAACCAAGATGTCATCATAAAGAATAAAGACATTATTTTATGAAAGACCAAAAAACATTCAAAAACCACCACTTCCTTTCAACTATTTTAATTATCTTATGGTAAGCAACCTCAACAGTAATAATTAGTATAAAATAAAAGCAAAAGAAAAAGTGGTTGGGAATTACTTGATGTGACTTTTAAAAACACTAAAGATTTTTAAAGGAAAGAAAAAAATTCAAACAAGAGCTGAAATTAAAAGTGCATCTGAATATAACAAGTATTACCCTTCATAAGGATTTTTAAAATACAATTTTTATTTCAACAGTACTTTTGTATCACTAGGCTTACACCAATGAACAAAACCCTACGTGTCTTAATTAGAGCTGCAAAATGACAGAATATTATCGAAGATGAACTGCAACAGTTGTACTGGATTGAAATTCAAAAGAAAAAAATAGCCCTTTCTCTTCCATTATCAGGAAAAACAAACCTCTATGCTATTAACATTGTTTGGAATATCTAAGAAAAAGCTCATGTCTTTTGTGATATTTGATGAATATAACAAGGTAGTAAGAAAACTATGAAATTGAAAATAACTAAATTAAAATTAAATTTCAGAAATTCTTAGAAGTATCCCATTAAATGAAAGATAAAAATTATTGAAATAAAAATATTAGACATATTAATCTAAATTCATTAGTAACATCTTTCACATTTATACATTTAAGTAGTGAATTGCAATTTACAAATTACAAACAAATTCATTATTTTGGTAACAAACAAACTCATGATTTTTGGTAACAATGCTGTGAAATCAGTAATTATGCTCCCTTTAAACCAAAACTAAATTCATGTTAACAACTTCCCTGGGTAAAGTCAGGTTAAGAACAGTTTCTCAGATTCCTCACCATCTATCATACCACACAGATTTCATCACAATGAAACCAAAGTGTTTCATTGGTATTATAAGCAAAAATAAAAATAATAATAATGATTTTTAAATTTCCCAGAGTAATGCTTTTACTCTGGTAGTTACAGATGACAAAATCTTCATACTAATCCCGCAAAGCAGATTATCTCCATATTAGATAAGGAAATTGAGACTTGGAGAAATCTGCCTATTTTCACACAGCTATTAAAGAGGGCTTAAATCCAAATTTTCTTGACTCCATAGCCTGTGTTCTTACCTAATAAACAACAGAGCCTCTTTTATAATTCTGCTTTAAAATGAACAGAGAAAGCAGCATATCAGTAAACAGTTACAGCATAGCTTCATTTAGCAGATCAATTTAAAGAGTAGAAAGAATAAGATTAGTACAACTAGAAAAATATATTACAGAGCTAAGCTAATATATAAGTTGAGCTAAGGAGGGGAGGGGTACAGGGGGCTCATGGAGGTCAAGGACACTGCTTCTAAAGACTGCCATCAGGAAAGAGCCCTCAACACACTACCTTGTGGGTGTGGAACTGGGACACACAAAATGGAAGATGGACACAAAACAAGAAAGACAAGGCCTCCCCCTCAACCCCCCCAGCATCAGTCATTCACATTTGTACCAAAGACAGTCTCTTCCTATCAGGTATCATTATTCTAAGTAGGACCTGAAAACTCAGCTTATACAAAATATAAAATTAATGTTAATCATTACATAAATCAGAAATACCTCAATCCTACCTCTTTCTCATGCATTCGAGAGAATAAGTGATCATCGTGGAGGCTGCTAGATTTTCTCAGGCTGGATCTGGGTGTCATCTGTTGAATGAGCAAGAGTTATTTAACACTATTTCAGGCCTGGTTTATCCTTAACCCCAAAGTAAAAGTCTATTATTGCCTGAAGCTCAAGCCAGAATTGCCTCAAGTTCAATACCACCATTGCAGGGGAGAAAAGTGATTTATTTACTTTCATTTGATAGGATTAGTACACTATTATGCATTATAAGAAAACCTGTGTAATTTTCTATAAATAACTCAATGATCATTTAATTAAAAAATATTTGTCCATTGAAAAAGTCCATTGACATAATCACCTACCAGAGTTACTGGGATAGGCTTCTGTCTCAGGTACCGAGGATTTTCTATCTGAAAATTTAAAAAATAAGATAAAATAAGGCCATATTCATTTTTAAGTTTTAGTTCTTATTTGATAAAATATAGAACTAAGCTGCTCTATGAAAATGTTTTCTACATGTGCTAATTATTTAATCCATTTTTATAATGGATAATATATATTTTTAGGGTCCCCTAACAGATAAATGATAAAACACAAACTCCTCTACATATGTAAATGCACCTTCATGATCCTCACACAACCTAACTGCAAAGTCTCACCTCCATGTTCCTCACCTCATATTTTGTTCTCCCAGAATTCTGAATGACTTATATTTCCAGAATACCATATGTTCCTTCTGCCTCTATGCATTATCTTGTGCAGCCTTCTAGCTCCTATAATCATATACCTATTCATCTCTGTAGTCTCATTTAATTGCAGACTGGATGTATGAATCCCGAAATTTACCTCCACAATAGGAACTAGAATAGAAAATTCCTTCAGGAGTCCTCCCACATTTTCCTTTTCAGGCTCACCTACACCCCAACATACTCTGTATTCCTGGAACACCAAACTACTGTTTTGCCTTGAAAGCACTACTCTCTCCTCCCTATCTGAGTCCTTGCAATTTATGAAATCATTCTCCCAACATCCTCATGTGATGATCTTATTCATTACTCTCAGATTAGGAATGAACTCTCCACTGGAAAATGAGTTAAATTGCAACTACTACAGTGGTACCCTGGAGGTTCATTCCTTTTATGATCTAACATCTCTCCTATGCAAAACAGTGCCAGCTCTGTAAATGAGCTGGGGTTGTCTTGTAACCCGTCTATCCCTGGTGCCCACTATGTGGGTCTGGCAGGTAGTGGTCCCCCAACAAATATTCACTATGATGTGAAGGAGAGAGAGAGGGAGTGAGATGGGCAGGGAGGAGGGAGGGGCAGAGAAAAGGAGGAGGGATGAGCAGTACCTGCTCTGACCCTCTGTTCAGCTGCTGAAGCACCCTCATCTCTCCCAGCCCTCTAGTTTGTCAGTATGTCTCCATATCCATCTTTGAACACAAGCATGAGGATGATAACATCTCAATTTTGTACTCCTGGCATCCAGCACCACATCTAACACATAATATCCTTTAAATGAAATATTTACTGAATTCATATACTATATGATAAATTAGAAATACTGACCACAATCCCAACCATTTCACTAAAAAATGAAGTGGGAATTAAACATCAATATCAAGGAATTCTAACCTCTTGACATCATAAACTCACATGATGTGAGTTGGTTGAGCGTATCACATGGATACACTCTCAAAGTGCACAGGTACCAATACAGCCTTGCCATGACATCAAATGATGGCAGTTGTTCTTACGCTGGAGTATACCTTTAGCATCAACTGACAAACTGTTTCAAATATATATTATTAGGCTGTCCTCCTTCAAAATCCCAATGTGTGAAGTTCCTCAAGGATTTGTTATAGTTAATCTTCATGGAAGATAATAATCCATACCCAATTTGACAAGAAAGGTAATGGATTCTTCTTTGAAGAATCAACTCATCAGAGAATGTAGAAGCAATAAAATTAAAAATTAAAACTGACTTAGATTTTCAGATTAACCAAGAAATGACTAACCTTCCTGCCCCCCAAAAAATCTAGACAAAACCCACAAGGTTACAGATTTCTGAAAATAAAAAGCAAGCATCAAGGGTAGAAATCCTGAAAGAGTGAGTCCGAGTCACAAGTTAAACTAGTTGTCCGCCACGACTTTCTGAGACAATCTCTCACCCATGGCACAGTGAGCCAGCGACCCACAGACTATAGGATCCCAGTGAGTGAAGAAGGCAGAGGTCACAGTTTGTGGCAGCGGGAGAGACTAAAAGCTATGAAACAGGGCACCAGCAAGAAAGACCTGTGCAGAGGAAATGCCAGATGTTCACTTAGGAGGGTCCAGCAAGCGTATGTCTGAGAGACAGGCCAGGCTAAAGAACACAGGCATAGCAGCATGCTGCTGCTTCTGAGGATTTTGCCATGGAAAAGCCACACCAGCAATCTATGGAATTTGGGAGTTCAAGCCCAGACAGCAAGAGAGCCCTCACTGAAATCGCAATTATATCTCAGGGAACTAACTGAGATACCACAAAGGTCAAAAAAGTTTGGAACTTAATTTCACAAAGATAAAGGGGCTTGAGAAAAAAAGACATTGGAAATCTACAAAAACAAATTAGCAAGCATCCTTAATCTGTTTCTTAATCTGAAAGACTGAAAGTACTCCCTTTAACAGTTGGAACAATACATGGATTCTCAGTGTGAACATACTGTTATTAAACATTGTACTGGAATCTTAAACAGTACAAAAAGCCAAGAAAAGGAGGAGGAGGGGAGAAGAGGCCACAAAGATTAGAAAGAAAAAAAGAATGCTTCATCATTTACATGTAGCCATAGATCTAGAGCCTTAAAAATAAATATAAAAATTAGTCAGAGTTTGGCCAAGTCAACTGCACTTCTGTAAATTTACAAAGATCATCTAGGAAAAAATATAATTAAACAAAGAAATCACTTATAATAACAAAACAACATATATATCCTAAGCTAAATCTAAGAAAATGTATTTCAATTCTTCAGTGAGAAAATAATTAAACTTTTTTGTAAGACTGAAATAAATAGTGAAATCATACTTTTCTATAGTCTCAATATTATAAAAATGTCATTTCTCCCTAACTTGTCTACATTTATCCAAACCAAAATTTCAACAGGTTTTAGGAAAAGTTAATGAATTCATTATAAATATACGTAAATAGATAAGAATAACCAAGACAAGCTAGAAGAAAAAAGCCAAGTGAGGTGACTTACAAAGACATACTATAGTAAGACTATAGTAATGAAGACAAGCCAATGGAGCCAATTAGAAAGTACCAGAAACCCAAATATGTATGAGAGTATGATTCATGAAAGAGCTAGCATTGCAAATGATTGAGAAAACAAGGGTGTGTTCAATAAATGGAAGATAATTAAATCAGATTGTCTCCTCACACCATATACAATAAATTTCCTGTGGGCTAAATACTTATAATTAAAAGCAGAACTATAAAAACTTTCAGAAAACAATTTAGAAGAATGACTTTGACTTTAAGGACTTGTCTCCAAGAAAGATACCACAAGTAACATTAAAAGACAAGCCCTAAACTAGATGTTTGCACATGGTCCCCAAGGTATGTAAAGAAGGTCTTTAAAAATCAATAAATAGAAAGAAAGGGGGAAAAGAGTGACATACAATTCATGGATGAGGAATTATGAATGATTCATAAACATGAGAATACACTTGATCTGTGTGGAAATATGAAAAATGTAAAGTAATACCACAATGATGATATATTTCAGCCACCAGATTGGCATACACAAAAATTTGGCAATAAAAGTATTCAAGATCTGGAGCATTACTGGTGGGTCTATGAATTATTACATTTAATTTGGAAAAATTCTACTAAGTAAAAAATAATAATAAAATCCAATTGAATATCATACGAGAGAAGAGGCATATTCCTTAGTAAACAACACTGTACTATATATACACAGGTTTTTGAAAAAATAGAGGCAGTAAATTTCCAGCAGGCAGCAAAGTACACTCAACAAATATTTATTGTCTGAAGGTATATATGAAAAGTAAGTAGCCATTCTCTATTTTGGGGATGGAGAAAACCAGCACAGAAAGTAAGTCCTTCAAAGACACGTGCAAATCTGCAAAAATATAAAAACTTAACTCATGAAGCAGAATTAAATATAAGGGGAAAATAAAGGAAGTGGGAAACAGGGAATTCTCAAAGATGTCCAAGCTCTAATTAAGCTTAAAATTTAAAGCCAAGAGCCAAGAAAACCATCTGTGACTTATTTTTACCCAGCTCTACATTTATAAGCAGGGTACAAAATATTGGTTTAGCTAATTACAATGTAGTCTTTCAACTATGCAGAAATAACTCCTATTTTATCCTCTTCATCTTTAAAATCATTAAATTCAGAAGTTAAGGAATCATTTTATCATAAATGTCCTTTATTACAATAACTGACAAAAAGTAAAGTCTGTTGTAATATTTTAAAGCAACATTGAATTCTTTAAACAAGTACAAATCTTTTGTTGTTGTTCATTTACATTACATTGAGCTTGTCTCATAACCACTTTTAATATGTAATAGGAATTATTCATAGTAAAGCATGTTCTTGAGTCTATTTGAGGGAAATAAGCAATCTATTTTCTGATTTTGTAACAGCAGCCAGATGTGCTTTGAAGTTAAATGTTCCCACTTTGTAATCCACAAGTAACATGGACTTGAAGCAATCTGTAAACAGTCTTAACATTTACTTTTTTCATGCCTCTTTAGAAAACTTCTTGTTCTCTCATAATACCTCAAGAAAGAATACCACAATAAAGAATGTCCAAAATGGAAGATAAAAAGGACTTATGTGAAACATTAAAGTCTAACAAAATAGTATATGGAAAGCAAAGCCAAAAATAATTAAGTTCCAATGGCATGAATAAATTACATGACTAAACATTTCTTGTGTAAGAAATAAACAGAATCACAATAATAAAACCTATGATAACTTAAAAGAAAATCAGATACAGATATATGAATGCTATCTAATGCAAACTGGTTTCTGATATTTTGTTTAGTTTTTTTTTTAGCAGAGATTTGTTTGGTTACAAAGAGTTCTGTCAGTTTGGTTTTTCAAATTTTCTAGGATTTGGTCAAGGTGACCATATACTCTCTATGGACTAATGTTGATCAACTACTGGTCCAGAAATATAAAAAGACATTTTATCTGTCTTAGAGGTAAGAATACTACCAAGCAATATATTATTAGCAACACAATTAAAAATAGGTGTTTCTACATCATACCCTCAATCAAAAGAACTGCCAAATTCTCTCTATAGCATAAAACACACTCGTTCCCAAAGTTCAAATCAATCATGTTCCAAAATAATGACAATATTTTAGAACTGAAAAATGTTTCCCAAAGAAATATTACAAAAAACAGAAACTGATTCCTTGGTCTAATCACAACATTTCAACAAACATTTAATAAGCATAAATCTAATACTATAAAGGCACAGCCCAATGACACAAGGAAAAGCAAATATGCCAAAGGAACAAGATGCAAACAGACTCGTACAGTCACCTGATTTATGAGACAAATAGCACTGCAATGCAGCAGGAAAAGTCTGACCTTTTCAATAAATGATATATAGACTATACAGAGGGAGAATAAATCTCAACTATCTTACAACCTAAACCAGAAACCTCTGAATAGCATGCAGATCTAAATTTAAAAAGTTAAATGATAGTGTTTCTACAAGAAACCCTGGGAAGAACATCTTCAGTACCTTAAGCTAGCCAAAGGTCTTAAATAAGACACAAACTAGGGCTACCCCTGGTGGCGCAGGCAGGTGAACACCACACTTGGAAGCTGTCCGCAGCCTCTGCAGCGCCGGTTCGATCCCGGCCGGCCAGGGAGGGTCCCACATGGCATGGCAGACCTCTCCTGTCTCGCCTGCTGCTCCCCTCAGCAGTGTATTTCGTCAGTCTGCCTGTTCTGTTCCCCGCTCTGTCTCTGGTGAATCCTAGCACCCTCCTGTGCATCTGGCCTGTACCCCAGTTTTTGTATAAATAAATAAATCTTAAAAAAAAAAGATACAAACTAGCACCAACCATAAGTAAAATATGAGAAAACAAATCGCATTACTTTAAAATTTCTGTTATCAAAGACACCAGTAAAACAATAAAGGAAAACAATAAAGTAGATGAAAATATTTTACAATATATCCCAAGAGGCCTCTAATCTAAAAAAGATATAACACTCTTACATATTAGTAAGAAAATGGGAGACAATCCAAGAAAAGTTGGCAGTCTTCAGTGGGTACTTCACTCAGAGAAGCTATCCAAACGCCCCATAACATACAAAAACTTTGTCATCAAGAAAATACAGTATCTTGATACCATATCAATAATCACTCTCAAGAATGACTACATATTTTTAATTAAAAAAATTAACCTGCAATACCAAGTATTGGGGAGGAAGAAGAGGAATAGAAACTGGCACACACTGCTGATGAGGACTCAAGTTGGCATGACTACTTTAGAGAAATGTCTGCTAATATTTACTATTTCAATTAGTTTTTTGATGCAAAACACATCACTCCAAACCTTCATGGCCTAAAACTGAGCCATTTTATTTAGTTTACAATGTGAGTTCACACCTTGGGCAGCTCATCCTTTTGAACAGCTTATTTCAACTGGACAGACTCATCTGCCTGCTACACTGGTAGAGATAGGAAAGAGCTCTGTATCTGTTCTGTATAAAGGGGCAGACATAGCTGCACCTGGAGGAGGATTAGTAGTTCTCAACAGGTCACACTGAAGGAGGCCACAGTAAGTGGAACAGTCAGGTTTCCCAGATTCCTTACAGGGAAAATAGAGGAGCAAGAAAAATGTGACCTAGTTGAAAAGACAAGGGAAGGATGAGTGATAAACAGTTGCTGCCAACTTCTCCTTGACATTTATAATGTTCCCAAGACCAATTTACTTTATATGCCAGCAAATATAATATTTGCCTATAACTGTTAGCTCACCATTTCTGTTGTTCTGATCTCTTTTCAACTCTTAACATTATTTTGTCTTCTCATATTTTTAGATAACACTGAAAGCAACACAGAGTTTCCCATTTTATAGTTCTTTGCAAAGATCCAGTTCCTTAATCAGTTCTAATGGTTCGGTTCTAATAGCCATTTCAATTTGGCTTTTTTAGTTCAGCAAAATGCTTTTGAAATACATCCATGTTGATGTGTACCTTGATAATTTTAATCATTTCTTACTGCTGAAAATTACTTCTTTTTTTATTTTTTGTTTGGGATTAGTTGTTGCTTTGCTGCTTTTTAAATTAAATAAAGGATCTTTAGTCCTCAGTATCACTTTGGCCACATCATAGAATTTTATCAAAAGTCACCATTAGTCATTGTAGTTCACACTAAGCTTTAATCATTGCCTTTTAAACATAACTATTCAGAAGTGTTTTGTACTTCGATTTTAACTTTCAGGTAGAAACATGAAAAGGAAACTACTTGGTTGATGTTAATTTCTAGCTTTATTAAAATGAAATCATTTATAGGGAATTTTTGTTGTCCTAATTAGATCAGTTGCATAAACGCCCACTGGGTATCCCATTCTTCTTGCACTTGCTTTTTCTTCTCTAGCCATTTTTTTTTTTTCATTTTTAGAAACTGCCATAACCATTTCAAAAATAAAACATCAACCATAGCAATTTATCCCATATCAAGACATTTTTCATTTTTCTTTCAAAAAGGTAACTCAAGGTGAAAACTGACTTAGAAAAGGAAAAATTCTACATACAGAAACAGAAATTGTTAGTTTTTCTGATAGACTCCAGCTCTCTCACTCATTTTAAGCTACAGTTTTAAATGGAAATATACTTGCAGGCCAGGAGGACAAATGACTTTTTTCTTCTTCCTTAAATCATAAATAAAACACAAGATGAGAGAGTAATATATTGCCTCTTGGCTGACTCCTCATGGGAAACAACACATTCAATTTAAAAATGTTTTATCTATTTAGTATGTGACTCTGTAACAAACGCATACAATGGTGAAACCAGTAATAGAAAAATTGCATAGCCTTTTTTATTTGGCTTCTTTAGTTGACTATAATGCTTTTGAAATTCATCCACTTTATTGGCTAAACAACAAAAAAAAGACTGTTAGAAATACTTCCATATAGGTTTTTGTTTGAACAAAATACTTAGGAGTAAGATTGCTGGGTCATGTGGTAAATGTATGTAACTTCTTTTTAAAAATTGCTAAAATGTCAGGGCCTCCCCAGGTGGCACAGTGGTAGAGCGCTGGGTTGCGAAGCTGCCTGCAGCCTCTGCAGCGCCAGTTCGATCCCTGCCCGCTGGCAAGGGTCCCACATGGCATGACAGACCTCTCCTGCCATGCCTGCTGCTCCCCTCAACAGTGCATTTCGTCAGTCTGCCTGTTCTGTTCCCTGATATGGCTCTGGTGAATTCTCTCACTCTCCCACGCTTCTGACTGTACACAGTGCTTGTATAAATAAATAAATAAATCTTTAAAAAAATAAAAACTACTAAACTGTCTTCTAAATTAATATTTCACATCCCCACTAGCAAAAGTTAAGAGTACAACATTTGGCAATGTCAGGTTTATGTTTGTTTGTTTAAACCATTCTAATAAGTATATGATAATATCTTATTGCAGTATCTTTAATCCCACCATTTTATTGGGTTGTTTTCTTATTGCTGAATTTTGAAAATTTTTTTATATATTAATTTTTTTAATATACTCTGGGTAAAAGTCTTTTGTCAGATATCCACAAATATTTTCCCACAAGTATTTTCTGGCCTTATAAATTGAGAAGTGTTTTCTTCTCTCAGCTTTTGGAAGAGATTGTACAGAATTAGTATTATTTTTCTTTTAATTGTTTGGCCAAATTTGTCAGTGAAACTTTATGCACTTGAAGTTACTTTTTTGAAAAGATTTTAACTAAAAGTCAACTTATTTATAGATATAGGACTATTGAGGTTTTCTATATCTTCTTGAGTGAGTTTGATAGTTTGTTTCAAATCAAAGAATTTATCCCTATCATCGATGTTATCAAATTAGACCTATCAAATTGTCTGCTGTAATCACATATTTTACTTCAACAATAGGGTCTGTAGTAATAGCTCCTCTGTCATAAATGATATATCAAATCTATTCTTTTCTCATTTATTCTTGGTTGGTCTGGTTAAAAGTTTATGTATTAGGCCTCCCCTGGTGGCGTAGCAGTTGAGCACTGGGCTGCGAAGCTGCCTGCAGCCTCTGCAGCACCGGTTCGATCCCTGGCCACCAGTGAGGGTCCCACATGGCATGCAGACCTCTCCTAACCCCCGCTGCTCCCCTCAGCAGTGTATTTCATCAGTCTGTCTGTTCTGCTCCCTGCTCTGCTCTGGTGAATCCTCTCATCCTCCCACGCTTCTGACTGTACCCAGTGCTTGTATAAATAAATAAATAAATCTTTAAAAAAAAAAAAGTTTATGTATTTTATTTATTATTTAAAGGTCTAGCTTTTGATTTCATTGCTTTTTCTCTTTTTTTCTGTTAAGTTTCATTGATTTCTGTTTTAATATTTATCATTTCCTTTATCTCTTGCTTTGTGTTTCATTTGCTCTTTTTTGGGGGGGGCAGTTTCTTTACATGGAAGTTGAGATTCATGATTTTGGACTTTGTTCCTCTTCTTCTTGCTGTTTTAAAGATTTTCTCTTGTCTTTCAACATTTGTTTCTACAGTGTGCCTGGGTATGAAACTTTTGTGTTTATACTAATTCAGAGTTCATTGAGTTTCTTGGATGTATAGGCTGATATTTCTATCAAATGTTGGAAACTTTTAATCATTATTTCTTCATATTTTTCTCCTCCTTTCTGGTATTTCCATTATATATATGTTGATGTATATAATAGTGTAACACATTTTTCAACACACTGGTCATTTTTCTTTATTCTTTTTTCCCTGTTCTTCACCTTACTTAATCTCTATCAATCTATCTTCAAATTCACTGATCCTTTCTTCTGCCAGTAAATCTACTGTTGAGCTCCTCTAATAAAAAATCACTTTCCTTATAATATTATTTAATTCTATAATTGCTATTTGGTTCTTATTTATGTAAGTTCTAACTCTTTATTGATATTCTCCACTTGATCAGACATAACCATCTAAACTTCCTTTACTTCTTTAGATGTGGTACATATATACCATGGAATATTACTCAGCATTCAAAAAAGATAAACACATGCAATTTGCAGCAACATGGATGGCGCTGGAAGGGATCATGCTCAGCAAAATAAGCCAAAAAGAAAAAGAAAAATACCGGATGGTCTCACTCATAACAGGAATCTAGAAAACTTAAATAAGGGACCAGGAAAATGAATAACTATAAGAAAGTGAAAATCAAAATCAACAAAAAACTATGAACCAGAGACACTTATAGGGGGGCGGGGGCGGGAGGGGAGGGATTGGGGTCAGAATGGGGGGGCTGCAATTGTATGGGGAATATAACAATAAAATTTATTATTTAAAAAAAAATGAACAGTGATGTAAATAAATAAAATATATATATATATATAAAATAAAGTGCTTAGCATACTGACTGACAAAAAAAAATAAAAAAAATAAACTTCCTTTACTTCTTTAAACATGGTTTCCTCTAGTTTTTTTAACATATTTCTAATGGCTACTTTCAAGTCTTTAAATCTGGCCTCTGGGCCTTCTCACAGGCACATTCTGTCATCTGAGTTTTTACCTGTGTATGGGTCATGCCTTCCTGTTTATTTGTAGGCCTTGCAGTTTTTTTCTTGAAAACTAAACATTTTAGGTAGTATAGTGTACAAATTCTGATTCTTGATCCCCATTCCCCTTTACCCTCTCCAGAGGCAATTTTTGGATTGGTTGCTAGCTTGTTCATTTGTTTAGTGGATTGGGTAGATTATTTCAGAAAAGTGTATTTCACCTTAGTAGTCTTTGTATCACCCCTCAATGGAAGCAGCCTTGGGGATACACAGTCACTCTGGGCTGACATTGGTTGTAGCAGAGTTCTCCTTGATTATTTATTTCTCTCATCTCTCTGTTAAACCATATGTCTATAAACTATACATTAAACTATATATCATACCCAGCTGTCAGACTCCATGAATTTCTGGCTGATTGCTCTATTGTTTCCAACAATGGCCTGGGCCATGAATTGCTCCACAGTCTTGATTCAATTCAGCAAAGGTTGATGTTGAGGCAAGAATTGGAGGATTTTTCTAATTCCATGAGGATCTTAACCGTCTCTTTAGTTTTTCTCTAGTGAACTTGCCAGTCTATAATTTAGCCTACTGTTCTTAATTAAGTGGAACTACCAGTCTCCTATTCGCATCCACTAAAACCTCCATTGCTTTCCAGCTCACCCTTAAGCCTGAACTCTCCAATACTCTGTGTCTAATACAGTAAGTTTTGTTTTTTGTTTTGTTTTTTTTGTTTTGGTTTTTGTGGGAGGAATTAAGCTCCTGATTTCTCTGTTCTTTTGAATTCTTCTTCCCATGTGCAAAATCTCTGAACCACTATTCTGGATGCAATTCAGGGGACTTAGCCTCTTGTTTTCTTGGTCTACCCTTCCTTGTGTGAAATCTCTGCCCTATGTACAATGCAAGATGAGGACAATCAGGGCCCCACTTTTAAGCTTATTGTTGCTGGGATAGAGGCTTTGCCCTATAAGTGGGGACTGGGTGGAGGAACGTACTCAACCCAATCACTCAATTTCACTCACCAATAATTTAGCCTCTTCAACTTAGACTCTGAGAGGAGAAAAGCTGGCAGCAAGTCCCTCCCAATGAGATACTAAATCCCATGATTGGAAGACACAGAAAGACTGAGACTTCTGGGTTAGTCCTATTGGGAATGGAACTTCCATGAAATTTATCTGAAAGGAATAGCGGAAGGGTGAAAGCAAGTCATGGCTCAAATACGACAAGCTCTTCTGTTCTTACCAAGTTATAGTTGATTTTCTTGAACAAAAACTTCCTTCATTTGCTCCCTGCTCACAGGGCAATTTCCAGAGAAATAACAGAACTCCTCTTTCTTTTCTAACATAAGTATTTCATACAATAAATTTCCCTTTAAAACTTGCTTATAGTTGTACCCACAAATTCTGATATGTTGCATTTTCATTTTAATTCATTTAAAAATATTTTCTAATTCTCCTTAAGACATCTTCTACCCAGGAATTAGATGTTGTTTACTTTCCAAATATCTGCCTACTTTCCAAATAAGTTGTTACTGATCTCTAAAATTTAATTCCCTAATGATCAAAGGAATTATGATCATAATCATTATGTTTATGCTGTGAGGTACTAAAAAATGTTGACTTTTTTGTTGGTTTGTTTATTTCAGCTGTCAATCAACTACTACTAGATCAGATTACAATTTTCATCTCTCCTTCTGGGGACAGTGTTCCAATGGCAGATCCATGTTCAAAGGCTTTACAATGCCACTTGAGTCTGCCCCTAATAGGGAACATTCAGGGGATATCTGGAACTATGCCAATGGTTTAAATCACAGTTCAGTTTTCCAAACCTTTGCTACATTTGTTTAGGGTATTTCACACATGCATACCTTTGAGAGAGGCTAGTACTTGTGTTTGTTCATACACAAAATTAGGGATGCCTTCTCTCCTGGACTTCCCTCCATGCTCTCCAAATCCATGGGCTTCTTTTCCTAGTTCCAAAGGCCAGAGTTATGGGTTCCATCTGAGTTTGAGCTCCTCACACTGTCACACAGTTTTGAATGACTCCCCCTCCCAACAGAGTGGCAAGAGACAAAACAGGGTAAAAATTACAGAAACTGCCCCCCAAAATTCTTTGCATAACAGAATTACCTTTTCCTGGTTCATCTAACCATGGGCTCCAACTCCTGCCACTGCACTACAACAACCGCATAGAAGTTCAACTGAGGATGGGTCAGAAAAAAATATAGGATTCTCCTCACATCTCTGATACATTTTTCAGCCCTCTGTTCAAAAAGGTACGTTTCTCTGGAAGTTGTTGCTGAGCACATCCACTATACAACTCTGTAATTCACCCACCCTGGTGACCAAGTTAGAGAAGGAGAATAAAAACAGGAAACTCACTGCCATTTTTCATGTTTCATCTTCTCCCCAATCAGCCTGCTATTATTTACTTCTCAGAGCCCTCAAGTTAAGTGGTTTTCTATTTGACCAGAGATTTTAGCTGTGGGAGACGTAGGCTGTAATAGATTTACTCCATCATAGCCAGAAACAAACTTTATATTCACTTTTAAAAGAAATAAATGTCAACTTCTCAAATAAAACTCTGAATATAGTTCTACTCTCCAAATACTAGCTTTGGGAAAATGTCATGAATCTTTTTTCATGGCTGTTTTTGTTTTTATGAGTAATAAATAATGTTATGATTTATAAAACAAAATGTTAATAAAACAAACATTCATATTCTACCACATAGAAATTATCAGTTAACTTTTTGAATATACATTTCCAAACATTTTTTTACTCTAAGTAACAGAAATTTTCCTACAGAACTGTCAATGTTTTATGTAAACTGTCTCTATAACTCTTTCACATTTAGATAACTTTGCCCTACTCACAAAATCTGACACATTTGATCACTTGTGGAAAACTACAGTCAAAAAGAGAAGCCTTTGTAGCATAGTTTGAAGTCTGGGAGTGTGATGCCTCCATTCCCTTCTTTTTTTTTTTCAGGAGAGCTTTGGCTATTCAGGGTTTTTGGTGATTCCACATGAATTTCATCAATAATTGTTCTATTTCTTTGAAGAATGACAGTGAAATTTTTATTGGAATAGCATTGAATCTGTATATTGCTTTTGGTAGGATGGCCATTTTAATAATGTTTATTCTTCCAATCCATGAGCAGAGGATGTCTTTCCATTTCTTTGTGTCTTCTTCTATTTCTTTTAACAGTGTTTTATAGTTTTCTTTGTATAGGTCCTTTACCTCTTTTGTGAGATTTATTCCCAAGTATTTGATTTTTTTTTGTTTCGATAATAAAAGGGACGGTTTTTTTTATTTCTTCTTCTTCAGATTTATTGTTTGTGTATAGGAAGGCTACTGACTTTCGCGTGTTGATTTTGTATCCTGTCACTTTACTGAACTGATTGATGAGTTGAATTAGTTTTTCTGTGGAGTTTTTGGGCTTCTCTATGTATATTATCATATCATCTGCAAATAGTGATAGTTTGACTTCTTCTTTTCCTATTTAGATTCCTTGTATGTCTTTCTCATGTTTTAATGCTCTGGCTAGGACTTCCAGTATTATATTGAAAAGCAGTGATGAGAGTGGACATCTTTGTCTTGTTCCAGATCTTAATGGAAATGCCTTCAGATTTTCACCATTGAGAATGATACTGGCTGTTGGCTTGTCATAGATGGCCTTTATGATGTTGAGGTATGTTCCTTGTATCCCAAGAATTTCAAGGGCTTTTATCATGAATGGGTGTTGCACTTTGTCCAAAGCTTTCTCGGCATCTATTGATATTATCATATGGTTTTTATATTTCTTTTTGTTGATGTGTTGGATAACGTTGATTGATTTTCGGATGTTGAACCATCCTTGTGTCCCTGGAATGAATCCTACTTGGTCGTGGTGAATTATCTTATGGATACATTGTTGAATTCTGATAGCTAAATTTTTTTGTGTGGGGGTCATTTTTTTTATTATTATAAATTTTATTTTTATATTCCCAATACAATTACAACCCCCTTATTTTGACCCCAATCCCTCGTTTCCCCGCCCCCCACCCCCATAAAGTGTCTCTGGTTCATAGTTGTTTGTTGATTTTGATTTTTACTTTCTTATAGTTATTCTTTTTCCTGGTCCCTTATTTAAGTTTTCTAGATTCCTGCTATGAGTGAGACCATCCGGTATTTTTCTTTTTCTTTCTGGCTTATTTCGCTGAGCATGATCCCTTCCAGCGCCATCCATGTTGTTGCAAATTGCATGTGTTTATCTTTTTTGAATGCTGAGTAATATTCCATGGTGTATATGTACCACATCTCCTTGATCCAGTCATCTATTTTTGGGCATTTGGGTTGTTTCCAAAGCTTTGATAGCTAAAATTTTATTGAGGATTTTTGCATCAGTGTTCATTCGCGAGATTGGCCTGTAGTTTTTCTTTTTTTGTGTTGTCCTTGTTCGGTTTTGGTATTTGCGTAATGCAAAGCCATAATCATCAAAACTGCATGTTATTGGAACAAGAATAGACACACAGACCAATGGAATCGAATAGAAAATCCAGAAATAAATCCACAGATTTATGGTCAACTAATCTTTGACAAAGGAGCAAAGAATATGCATTGGAGCAAAGAAAGTTTGTTCAATAAATGGTGCTGGGAAAACTGGGTCGCTACATGCAAAAGAATGAAGCTTGACTACTACCTAACACCATGCACAAAAACCAACTCAAAATGGATTAAAGAACTAGACATAAGACCTGAAACCATAAAATACATAGAAGGAAATATAGGGGAAACACTACATGATATGCACATCAAAGATATCTTTACAGACACATCACCCAAAGCAGTGATAGTGAAGGCAAAGATAAGCAGCTGGGACTACATCAAATTAAAGAGCTTCTGCACAGCAAAAGAGACAATAACAAAAACAAAGAGAAACCCCACCAACTGGGAGAATGTTTTTGCACACAACACTAATGATAAAGGACTCATCACAAAAATCTATAAAGAGCTGATGAGACTCAACAAAAACAAAGAAAATAATCAATTCCAAAGAGCACCTGCACCCCTATGTTTATACCAGCACTGTTTACAATAGCTAAGCTTTGTAAACAACCCAAATGCCCAAAAATAGATGACTGGATCAAGAAGATGTGGTACATATACACCATGGATTATTACTCAGCATTCAAAAGAGATAAACACATGCAATTTGCAGCAACATGGATGGAGCTGGAAGGGATCATGCTTAGCGAAATAAGCCAGGAAGAAAAAGAAAAATACCGGATGGTTTCACTCATAGCAGAAATCTAGAAAACTTAAATAAGGGACCAGGAAAAAGAATAACTACAAGAAAGAAAATATCAAAATCAACAAACTATGAACCAGAGACACTTTATGGGGAGTGGGGGGCGGGGAAAGGAGGGATTGGGGTCAAAATAAGGGGGTTGTAATTGTATGGGGAATATAAAAATAAAATTTAAATTAAAAAAATAATAAAAAGCCCAGTTCCAAGCCAGGCCCAAGTCAGCATCTGAAATTGCAGCCTAAAGTTAAAAAAAAAAAAAAAAAGAGAGAGAGAAGCCTATCAAAAATAGCCTTAGTTTCTCTACAAGATCACTGCAGACTATGAAAATAGACAAGTTTCTAACGTATGCAAAAAACACGAAAATTATCTAAAATTGCCTGAAACAATTTTATGTTTCAGACAAAAATGGGCAAACATACTGATTTAATGAAAATTGACGTAGCTGATGTCATCTCAAAGTACTCCATTAATGAATGCAACCTATCGCCCTTCCTCTTCAGTGAAATTACAGTAGAGAAAGGAGACGGGGGACAGGGAAAAAAGAAAAAGAAGAGAAGAAAGGATGAAAGAAATAGAAAAAAAGGAAAAGGCAAGAAGACACAACAAAAACCTATATAATTAAGATGTCACATATTAGCAATTCAATTATAACATAACCATATTTGAACAGATGAAAATTTGTCTTCCTGTATATAATCATTTTTCTTTTAAACCATCAGTGTTCAATGACCATGATTTTAATAACAGAATTTAAAGCTTTGTGTAATAGAAGTTTTTTGGTTATGCCAGCAAACCAATTTTTCCTCTTCCTCTTCTGGACCTATAAAATAGGAAAAGCATCCAAGAACCTGCTGATTTTGTATACAGGTTGTGATTTTTATTGAATGCTATAGTTAAATACCCCAAATCTAATAGAAAATTCACTAACACATTTCAGAAATGAGCTTGAAAGTACATGTGTTATTTTCTTACTACCTTAACATGAGAACTTCTAAAAAGCAAATGAAACTGCAAATAATCCCTACTCGACATCAAAAGCCTCCAAAAGTCCCTGTATAGTTAAGGCATTAAAATAATTATAAAATAAACTATAGAATCTAAAGCTTGAAAAAAATCAAATAGGATAATTTTTAAAGTTTTGTGCAAAAGGTAACTTAGAATGTTTTTACAGTGATTAGCTAAAGGGAGCCTATACCAAACCCCCAGTCCAGAGCCCATCACCATCAAAGTTAAAAAGGTTAAAGATGGGCCTCCCTGGTGGAACAGGGGTTAAAGTCTCAGCACTATCAATTATCACCAGCCACTGCAGCATGAGTTCAATCCCCCAGCCAGGGAGCTAACCTACATGGCTTAGCAGATCTCTCCTGTCTTGCCCGCTGCTCCCCTCAGCAGTATATTTCAGTGGCTCTGTCTGTTCTGTTCCCCACTCTGTCTCTGGTGAATCATCTCAAGCCCCCGTCCTCTGGCCTATCCCCCAGTTCTTATATGAATAAATAGATAAAAATAAAATCTTTTTTTATTTTTTAAAGTTAAAGATTGGGCCTCCATGGTGGTGCAAGGGGTTAAGCATCACACTATGAAGCAATCTGCAGCCTCTGCAGCACAAGTTTGATCCCCGGCCGGCCAGGAAGAAACCCACATGGTGCAGCAGACCTCTCCTGTCTCACCCGCTGCTCCCCTCAGCAGTGTATTTCTGTCAATCTGCCTGTTCTGTTCCCTACTCTGTCTCTGGTAAATCCTCTCACCCCCCACATCTCTGGCCTGTACCCCAGCTCTAGTATGCATAAATAAATAAATCTTTAACAAAAAAAGGTTAAAGATTATGAACAAATAATACAGGGGAGTATTTTAATTGCTAGGTTTAATAATCTTTACTTGAATTATGTATTGGTAGAAAAACACCATATATTCCTAAGGAACGAATATATTTGGAAAAATGTATTGTTTAACAAGAACCAGAAAATTCAAGATCTAGAACATCTAACACTCATGCCAGCAAAGTAAAAATATGTACCTTTAGTATAGAGGACAAAATTCACTCTGGCTATTAACTGATCATTCATAGGAAGAAAGAGAAAAAATGTCCATGGCACATTCTCAGACAAAACCAAAATCAAAGCAAAGTCTAAGTTTTCTAATACACTGGATATTCTTAAATTATTCTACTGTGATCAAGAGATATAGTTCAGCCTGATTAATGCATACATGTCATGAATACATAAAAATGCAAGACTTTTATATTTTACACTGTTAGTGCATTCTTTGAACAATAAAAATGTAAAACAAAACCCCAGGCAGGCCCAGTTTTAAGGCATCACCTCAAAATACTTCAGATTTAATTTTTATTATACAAATGAAAAATTTAATCCTCTGAACAGTTAAATAATCGTGAAAAGTACTCCATATGCTAAGAAATGTACATCAGAACTTTCCAATGGCTAAGGGCAAAGGCAAGATTAAAAGGATAGTTCAGAATTTTATTTTTCACTTTGATTTTGCTATCTGGCAAAAGAATTTGTCTTTCTAAGGGACTCCCTTGCTCTTCTCTCACATTGGTAACTTATAACTCTCCTCCAACAGCAACTTACCCTACACCTTCAAACGTAAAAATATTTTTCTTTTGACTTATTATTCCCCAATCATTAACAATTCTATTTTTCTCTTCTCTTTCACCCCACTCCCCAAATTCAAGGAGATTCTCATTGCCTCAAATTCTTATCCATTTCCCTACCTTCTTGTGGTGGCCACTACACTGGCCAGTCATTCGCATTCCAAACTCAAAAACCAGAGCTGTTCAGTCTCTGGGTACAACCTCCACCACTACCCTCATGGAGAAATATGAGTCCTGTCCTTGAGTCTCATGAGAGTCCAAATTTGAACTCTGCCACAGATGTTACCACCTCCTCCACCAGTCTAAAATAAGATTCCCCATCTGACCAACTAACAGAGCAATATTCCTATTTCCCTTCTGCTCAGCCCACTCAGCCACTCATTATTTTTTCCATTCTTTAGTGTTATTCCTTTCCACCCTTTCTATTGTCACAAAAGTCACCATAAAGTGGAGACCACTGAAAATACCGTCTCCATTTCTGCTCACATCCAATATAACCTCTGTGATGCCACCATTTTCCTAAAGTGAAGGCTTTCATTTAATGACCATTATTAGTAGGAAGGGTTTTAGATTTCTAAAAAAATAATTATATCTAACATCAATTAAAAAGTGGTAAAATACACAATGTCATATATTGCTGACTAGAAAACAAACTGGTGTACATCTTCTGGAGGGCAATGTGTTAAGATGTAATGTAGCCTAAGAAAGCAACCAAATATGCATACAAATGGAACATGAGGGGGAAAAATAAACCCCAGAGCTCTCTACTTCTTAAAATTTTTAAACTGAAGTTGTCAATTTAGCATTTAAAACTCTAAAACAATCCAACCTGATAAACGTGCCCAGGAATCCTCTACATAAATCAAGAAGATCCAATTATGATAGTTTATTTATATACCACACCTTCCTTCATGTCTGTATCTGCCTTCAATTCCTAACACTTCACCTCCATCTACCCAAATATATCCTCGGCCTTTGTGTCTGACAACTGCTATCCAAAATGGCAGCTCATCCATAAACTCTTCTTGAATTTTTTTAACTCAAGGATTTTCTGTCCTTGTTCCTCCAAGGTCACACTTCCCTCTTCTCCTCCTCAGTATTCTATGTTCTCTATAACCCACTATTTTATGAGTATTTTATGAGTATATCCCCAATAAGAATGTCAGCTTGTCAAGGACTGGGACTATTTTATGCTTCTATTAGAATGCAATTTCTCTTTCCCATACTCAGATTTCTTCAGACACTAACATAGTACCAAATGTGAAACATCTAATAATATTCACTGAATAGGAAAAAATTAGTTCAGATATTTTCCCAAACATTATAATTTGCCACATCAACACATACATAAAACAAGTATGTTTTTTACCCCAAGATTCCAACTGTTAAGGCGAGCTTCAATGTCGCTGTCATCCAAAGAAAGAGCAGATTTTTTTGGTTGAACTTCCTGAAATACAAAAGAAACAAGGGAATAAGGGGTGGAGGAAAGAAACAGAGAAGGAATAAAAGAAAGGAGAGAGGTATGGAGAAAGGGGAAGAGAAGAGAGAGAAAAAGAGAAAAAAGAACACAATCAGGACAAAATAAATGTCATTCAGAGTAATGAGAGTTCTATGTGCTTTTTTGTCAATTCTATATTGCCCTCAGAGAAAAGGATTATGTTACAACTGAGCTAGAGTTCTCAATTCTAAGTAATGACTGTTTATTGTAGCTGCTTAGGGCTACGAGATGCCTTCACAATATATTCACACAGTAACTAGATTTCAAAAAAAAAAAAATCAAAAGAATATTTTAAAAATTAATCCAGACTCTTCTCTTCTCTTCTCTTTTACAAAAAGTTTTAATTGTGGTATACCACAGTAGCTTTAAAGGGAGGTGGGGGAACACTTGAAAAGATGAATTATTTACTCTCGTTAAAATTATTTAGCAGGAAAGTTTGTGTTGATGTCCAAGAAGCCCTTTGTTCTTAATTCTCATTCATACACTGAATATAAAGAGAAATAAACTTTGGATTCACATCATGAAAACACAATTACAGGGCCTCCCCGGTGGCGCAGCGGTTGAGCGCTGGGTTGCGAAGCTGCCCGCAGCCTCTGCAGCGCCGGTTTGATCCCCGGCTGCTCCCCGGCCACCGGAGGAGGGTCCCGCATGGCGCGCAGACCTCTCCTGCCGCCCGCTGCTCCCCTCAGCAGTGTACTTCGGTCCTTCTGCCTGCTCTGCTCCCTGCTCTGGCTCTGGTGAATTCTCTCACCCTCCCGCACTTCTGACTGTACCCAGTGCTTGTGTAAATAAATAAATAAATCTTTAAAAAAAAAAAAAACATTAAAAAAAAAAAAAACACAATTACAATGACTTTTTACTTTTTTAAAAAAAATACAAGTCCATGTTTTGTTCCCTCCCATTCAATATATTATATCGCATATTTATCAAATCAGATTAAAATTATAATTAACTAAGGCCAGTCTAACATCGACCCAGAAATGGACACTGTAATGAGAACTTTAAAAACTTACAAAGGTAAATCTGTGTGAAATAATAATGATTATTCTACAGCCAAAACAAATATGTTTTAAAATTAAATTTGTGGGTACAGCATTTTCATCTTTTAGGAAACCCACATTACTAACAAATGTATTTATCTATGGCCATTTAAGGTATCTGGAGTGATTAAAAAAACACACTAAAATGTTCATATTTTACTTAGTCTCCAAATTTCTACTGAACAAATTTTGATTTTATTATTTGTGTACTATATTAAAGTTATTTCTCTTTTGTTGCTCTTTTTGTGCATTTCTTTGTGAATAAGACTATCTTAAGAAAATGTAGCTGCTTTGTCTATTCTGAATAAATACAATGACTGATAATAAACCTATGAATATTTCAAAAGTACTATCATTTATATTAAAGTATTTTTGAAAGTTCTAAACTATCATTGAGGGGGGAAAGCAGCGAGTTATGCTGAGAGCAGTATGTACTGAAGCAATCACACATCTCACATGATCTCCTTGAACTAAAGTCATGTAACCTAAGACAGGCCAGAGTAAGGCAAAAAAGACTGCAGCAAGCAAAGTTCTTCTACTCTAAAGTTAGGCAAAGCTCATTAACACCTGCTCAAACCAAACTATGGTAAGCAACTAGACACGAGAGAGGCTGCACTCCCCACTTCATCATAAGTTGACCCCAACTTCTTAACTTCATTGTCACAGGTGTCAAACATCTTCAGACATACTTTAGAGTACATGGGAAAAGAAAAAATGTCACTAAAAATGAATATCTCCAGTTATTCTTCAATGCACAGGAGAAGTAATAGACTAATGAACCTGATGCCTCAAGTTCCTAGAGAAAGCAGAAGAAACAGGCATATGCCCAACACCCTGCTCTCTTTGATGAATATCAGGAAATTCATCAAAACTTTCAGATTTTAGTCACTGTTTTCAAATAATATTTGTAGCACTTCTGGAGTTATTTTAAAACAATGAATGAAAAAAAAATGTAGAATCTGATCTTACACAAATCTTTGGGGTAATATTTTCTCCATCTTCTCTGGAGGATGGACTCATAGAATGTGACCTCATTTGGAGCTTCGCAGTGTACTGTTCCCTAATAACAGACCAAAATAGTAACGATCAAAATTTGGAAAAACTAGGGGACACAAAGATATTTAGATATAAAATTACAAAATGTATTTTTTAGAAATGAGTTTTAATATTAACAATGATTTTTCAATAGCAAAGAAAAATTATAAATAACCACTTGTATTTCTCATACTGTACTTCATTTAAGCTAAACTATAAATAACATCTCACCTAAATTCCACATACTTGCTTACAAACAAATATACCTTTTAAGTGAACTTTAATAAACTACATGAATTTAAATATTTTCTCCTTCATTACCCTTTTCCCAATGGTAGGAAGGGGGTGGCAAGGAAGAAGTATACATTCTCAGAGAAGATAATTATTAGCAAGGTTTGTTGGATTCATGTTCCACATAAAGTCTTAAGATTTTTAAACATTAAAACCTTCATATAGATGAAAGTTTGAATTAATTTGAAACCACTGATAAATCAAAGTAAAAAAATATACTATGTTAATTCAGGTAAAAGGTGTTAAGTACAGCAAACAGGTAAATAGTCTAAGCTTTGACATGAATTTTGAAAAAAAAGACATTCCCCCAACATATAGTATAAAAATGCCATTCTCAATATGTTCTCTCACACATTATTACTCTCCTGTATCTTTATTCTTAATTCAGTGAAAGTTCCATGATTATAAATGTCTATTCCTTGGGGCCTCCCTGGTGGTACAGCAGGTTGCATGCAGTGCTGTGAAGCTGTCCACAGCCTCTGCAGAGCGGGTTCCATTCCTGGCCGGCCAAGGAGATGCCCACATGGTGCAGCAGACCTCTCCTGTCTCACCCGCTGCTCCCCTCAGCAGTGTTTTCGGTCCGTCTGCCTGTTCTGCTCCCCGTTCTACCTCCGGTGAGTCCTCTCGCCCTCCCACACCTCTGGCCTGTACCCCAGTGCTTGTATAAATAAAAATAAATCTTTTTTTTAAAAAAGTCTATTCTTTGAACATCAGCTTCAAGACATATGAAATATAACTAACCATTACATAATGAATGAAAGTCACTAACTTTCCACCACGAGCCCTATCAAGATTTCCATCACAAGGTGTGGGCCCTACTAAGTATTCCCCAAAGACAGACTGCAGTACAAAAGGACAAGATTAAAGTGAATGTGTTTTTGGCAGCAACACTGAAAGAACAATATTTCTTAGATGAGGTACTAATTAAAACACTGGTCCAGAGAGAGCTATTGATTTTAATAACTCTACTCAATACAGCAGGTGTCCAAAAAGTCAAAAATGAATGAGAAAAATAAAGAAATAATTTAAGAATAATGTCATCAGCCAAGGTGCATGAGCCGACATAAGCATTTAAAACTCAGTATGTGGGAAGAGGCAAGCTGATAAATCATACTAAGCAGTGGCCTATTCTTGAAGAATAGATTAAACAATCATAAAAAGAACTATACTTAAAAATTAAAAATGCTGAAATATTAAAGTACTTCTCATAGGAAATACTAATAAAAAAAGAGTGCTGAAACATTTATCTATTTATTAGGGTATAAGCATAACACACTTTTTAATTCACTTGTAACTATCTTTCTGTACCAATCTATCTCCCTCCACAGTAATTTTCAAAATAATTGATTAGATCCATGTTCTAACCTGCCTAATCTTCAATCAACCACAGCCTGACTTCCATCATCCTGAAAGTACTATAAATAAAGTTATCAACAATGTCCTAGTTGTTCAAGCAAAATGAGCCCATAATTTGTCTTTACCCTAGTTAATATCACTAAAACATTAGGGACAGTTTTAAAGATGCCACATTTACTGGCTCCACAAAACCACTCTTCCCTGTTTGTCATCCAATCCTTCAGATATCTCTTTCATGGTAACCTTCACCTTTTTTCTTTCTCTGTGCACTCGATACATGCTGCAATTTCAGGGTTCTGTCCAGCCTTGCTATTTTCCTTTTGAATGCTTCCCCTGGACAATCCAATAAACTATTGCTTTTTCAAATATAAGGAAAAGTTTTGAGTAGCAAATCTACATCTCCAGCCCAAATTGTTCTCTTGGCCTCCCACCCCATTACAAATACAAACTGAACAGCCCTGCCTCCAATGCAACAGGTCCAAAACTAAATTCATGATATTGTTCCTAAAATATGCTCCAAAGCTGGCCAAGTAAAGCAGAGGCACAGCTGAAGCCAACTTCTTGTGAAGGCCGTCAAGCCAACTAAAGAAGGAGATCAGTATCATTGCTAAAATCTGGCTGGCACAAGCAACATAGGACATTAGGCACAGAAGTTTCATTTCTTGCCAGTGAGACTGTCTCCAAATGGAAACAAAATTAACTAGAACTCTAAGTCTGTATAGACAGCTTCAAATTCTCACTGATGGGGTGGGAGGGTGAACTGTGAGACAGACGGAAGAGGCAAAGCTCAATCCTATAAGCCTGTTTATGTAGAATAACAGGTGCTGCCTGCCACACAGAACAGCAAGTCATGGTGCTCATAGAGACAGGCTACAACTGGCATGGGGGCATGATTACAGTGAGCTCATGATTATGGTACTTGTGCCAATTAGAAAAGAGAGACTGTGGCTTGATTAATTTCAGGGTGCCAAAACTAACACAGAAAGAAAAGCCTCAGCACATTATTAAGAATCCCTGACATACAAATAGCTCTTTACTCCTGTTAAAGAATAAAACTACAGAGAATGTAAATGTTTCCTTCACTTTTTTCTAATGTTAAATATTTAAACAGGAATCCAGATACATTCTAGACATTGTTGTTGATTTCAAATACTAGAGAAATGTAGATTAGTCCCTATAATGACAGATATAAGCAATGAGACATATAATAGAATTTAAAATCCTAAAGGAAGACCAAGCAAATGTCCTTCTGCAAAAGATGCTTAATATATCTACAAGAGGAACTTCTAAAATGTATTTTTAAATTGTGTTCTCAATGTGACTCAAGAAGACATTTCAGATGTGAAAAGGAAATTAATGATCCGTAATCATAAAAATGTGCTTAAAAATGAAAAACATGATTACCAAATTTTAAAACCATAATGGAAGAAAAAAATACCTTAACAGTACTAATCATCTACGTCTTTCCAATGAACACAGGATGTTTTTCCATTTAGTGATGTCATTTTTAATATTTTTCAGTAACGTTTTGTAGTTTTTCAATGTATAAGTCCTTCATCTCCTTAGTGAAGTTTTATTACTAAGAATTTCATTCTTTTTCATTCTATTATAAACAGAATTGTTTGAACTTTATTTTCAGATCGTTTATTATTAGTTTATAAAATACAAGTGCTTTTTGCATGTTGGTTTTGCATCCTGCGAATATGCTGAATTCATTTATTAGGTCTAATAGATCTTAGTAGAATATTTAGGGTTTTCTATAGATATATAGTCTCTGAACCGAGTGTATTGTACTTCTTCCTTTCCAATTTGGATGCCTTTAATTTACTTTTCTTGTCTAGTTGTTCTGGGTAGGACTTTCAATACTATGTTGAATAGAAGTCACAAAAGTGTTTTCAACATCATCTTGTTCCTGATCATAGAGAAAAAAAAAGTTTGTTTTTCACCATTATGTACAATGTTAGCTGTGGGCTTTTCATATATGGCCCTTACTATTTTGAGGTAGTTTACTTCTATTCCTAGTTTAGTATTTTCTATAATAAAAGGCTGACAGATTTTATCAAATGCTTTTTCTGCACCAGTTGACATGATCCTTTTTGGGGATCATTATTTTGTTAATGTGGTATATTACACTGATTGAGTTTCATATATTGGATCATCCTTGCATTCCAAGACTATATCCTACCGGGCCCAGGTATATAATCTTTTAAAATATTGAATTCTCTTTGCCAGTTTTCTTTTAGGAATTTCATGTCAATATTTATAAGGAATACTGGTGTGAAATTTTCTTTTCCTGCAGTATTTTGTCTGGCTTTGGTATCAGGGTAATGCTGGCTTCATACCATTTAGAAATGTTGACTCAGCTTCAATTTTTGAAAGAGTTTGAGGACCACTGGTGGTAATTATTCTTAAACTGTTTGGTAGAATTAATCCCAAGGCATTTGGTCTGAGGCTTTTATTTATTGGGAGAATGTTGAATACTGATTCAATCTCCTTATTGGCTAGAGGCATACTCAAAATTTCTATTTCTTCATAATTCAGTCTTGACACACTGTATTTTTCTAGGAATTTGTTCTTTTCATCTAGGTTATTTGATTTACTGGCTTACAACTGTTCATTGTATTCTCCTATAGCCCTTTTTTCTTCATATAAAATCAATTGCAATGTTCCCTCCTTTACTTATTTCAGTAGAGTCCTTTTCTCTTTTCTAGTAAATTCAATTAATTGCTTGTCAATTTTGTTGACTTTTTAATTGATTTTCTCTTGTTTTTCCATTCTCCTTTTTGTTTATATTTGCACCAATTTTTAATTTTTGTTTTGCTAGCTTTGGAGTTTGTCCTTCTAATTCCTTGAGTAAATTTAGCTTGTTGATGTCATAGTTTCTTTTCTAATGTAGCTTTTAGAGCTATTCATTTTGCAGTTAACACTGCTTCTGCTATTTCCCATAAGTTTTGGTATGTTGTGTTTTCACTGTCTTTTGTCTCAAGATATTTTTTATTTCCCTTTTGATTTCTTCTCTCACTCGTTGCTTAAGAATGTGCTACTTTCCAGATCTGTGACTTTTACAGTTTTACTTCTATCAATGGCTAGTTTCCTTACAGCTTTACTGGAAAAGACACTCTGTATGATTTCAGTCTTTTTTAAAAGTTATTAAGACTTGTTTTGTGACCTATCATGTGATTTATCCTGGAGAAAAATGTGTATTCTATTGCTGTTGGGTGAAATATCCTGTATATGTGTGTTTGGTCCAGTTAATCTATTGTGTTGTTCAAGTGCTCTATTTCTTTGCTGATCCTCTGATATGTTCTAGCCACTATTGAATGTACAAAATGAAAAGGGGCTAATCTACCCAAAAATTCTTCTGAAGAGAAGCAAGATGAGAAAACTAATTGAGTGCAAACAATAACCACTCAACTGCAAACATATGGTATCATGCATGAATAAGATAACTTAGAAAGCAGAATCAAGAGCCTAAGAGGACCCAAGAGACATTTTCAGATCGTAAGCCTGCTATCTAGCCAATATCTAGCCTATTTCAGAATTACCTATGAAGTAGTGAATCCTTTGTGTCACTCATTATTCTCCTTTGTGGGATGTCTATAGTGATTATTCTATTCTTGCACAACCATTTTATTTTCACCTCATGAGAAGCAGGTAATTATTAGAATAAACATTTATTTGAAGAATACAAAGAAATCACCAATAAGCAAATGAAGAGATGGTCATTATGATTAGCCATCAGGGAAATGCAAATTAAAAATGCAATAGCACTGTATGATGATTAAAACGGTCAAAATCAAACATACTGATAATACCAACAGTTGAAGATGTGAAGAAACAAACATATATTGTTAGTGGAACTGTAAGATGGTACAACCTTTTTGGGAAATGGTTTGATAATTATCTAAAAAGTTAAATACACTTACTATACTACCTACTTCTAGAAATCTACCCAAAAGAAATAAAAAAACCAGGCCTCCCCTGATGGCGCAGGCAGTTGAGCACCGCGCTGTGAAGCTGTCCGCAGCCTCTGCAGCGCCGGTTCGATCCTGGCTGGCCAGCCAGCGAGGGTCCCACAAGGCAGGGCAGATCTCGCCAGTCTCGCCCTCTGCTCCCCTCAGCAGTGTATTTCATCAGTCTGCCTGTTCTGTTCCCCACTCTGTCTCTGGTGAGTCCTCTTACCCTCCCACGCATCTGGCCTATACCCCAGTTCTTGTATAAAATAAATAAATAAATCTTTAAAAAATAAAATAAAAAAAACCTATGTCAAAAAATTTGCATATGAATGTACATAGCAGCATTATTCATAACAGTGAAAACTGATAAAAATCTAAATTTCCATTACTTAGTAAATGGATAAACAAAATATGATGCATTCTTCAATGATGTGTCACTTGAAATAAAAAGGAATGAATTACTGATACATGTAACATAAACTTCAAAAACAATAAGTGAAAGAAGCAGTTGATAAGACTATATAGTTTTTTTTTTTTTAAAGTTTTTATTTTTTTTATTTATTTATTATAGAGGCATGTTTTTTTTTTTATTTATTTGTTTGTTTGTTTTGTTTATACATGCACTGGGTACAGTCAGAAGCGCGGGAGGGTGAGAGAATTCACCAGAGCCAGAGCAGGGAACAGAGCAGGCAGAAGGACCGAAGTACACTGCTGAGGGGAGCAGCGGGCGGCAGGAGAGGTCTGCGCACCATGCGGGACCCTCCTCCAGTGGCCGGGGAGCAGCCGGGGATCGAACCGGCGCTGCAGAGGCCGCGGGCAGCCTCGCAACCCAGCGCTCAACCGCTGTGCCACTGGGGAGGCCCAAGACTATATAGTTTTAAGAAAGAGAAGAACAAAACTGAAAGCCAATAGAAGGAAATAATAAAAATTAGAGCAGAAATAAATGAAACAGAAATTTTAAGACAGTACAAAAGATCAATGAAACCGAAAGCTAGAGCTTTGAATAAATAAGCAAATCAGACAAACCTATATCTAGATTCACTAAGAGAAGAATCTAATAAATAAAGTCAGAAATGAAAGAGAGAAATTATCATAGATGTCTCAGTAATACAAAGGATCATGTGAACATCTTTATGCCAATAAATTAGATACCCCTGAAGAAATAAATAAATTTTTACAAGCATACAACCTTCCAAGACTGAATCAATAGGAAACAGAAAACCTGAACAACCAATTACAAAAAGGAAATTGAAACAGTAATCAAAAATCTCCCAAAAAAACAAAAGCCCAGAACCAGATGGCTTCACTAGTGAGTTCTATGAAGCCTTCACAAAGGACTAATACCTATCCTTCTCAAACTCTTCCAAGAAAACTGAAGAATGCTGCCAAAAACATTTTATGAAGCTAACATCACTCTAATACCAAAAGCAGACAAGGGCATTTCTCTCTCTCTCTCTCTCTCTCTCTCTCTCTCTCTCTCTCTCCCCCTCTCTTTCTCGCTCTCTTTCTCACACACACACACACACACACACACACACTCACACACACTCACACACACAAAACTAGAGAGCAATATCCTTGATGAACACAAATGCAAAAATCCTCAACAAAATCCTAGCAAACTGAATTCAACAATACATTAAAAGGATCATACATCATGACCATGTGGGATTTGTTCCAAACGTGCAGTTCAACATATACAAGTCAATGAACTTTATTACATCAGCCAAAGGAAAGAGAAAAACATACGATGATATCAATAGATGCATAGAAGGCACCTGACAAGATTCAGCCTCAACTTAAGATAAAAATTATGAATAAAATGGAGATAGACATACCTTAACATAATAAAGACTACCATCATACTCAGTGGTGAAAAACTGCATGGTTTTCTAAGGGCAAGCACAAGATGAGAATGTCCATTTAGACTACCACTGCTCAAAATAGTACCAGACTGGAGCAAGGAAAGAGAACGCTATAAAAGGAATCCAAATTGGAAACAAGTAAAACTATCACTGTTCACAGCATGGACTGTCACTCAGTTATTAAAAACAAGATAAACTTTTCTCATTTGACCCAACATGGATGGAACTGGGTGGGACTATGCTAAGTGAAATATCAGAAAGAGAAAGACAAACTCCAGATGATTTCACTTTATGTGGAATATAAAGAAACAATACCAAGGAACAGACAAAACTAAACCAAAATCAATCCTTGAATTCTGACAGAACTGAGTTATCAGAAGGGGTGGAGGGAGATAAAGTAAAGGGAGGGAAGGGCCAAAGGACTGTCGTGGAGGATTACAGGTGTTCAGGTGAGGGGTGTGCTGTGGTAACACACATGTGAAGAGATGTGGAGCAATACCCCTAAATCACTTACAGTGTTGTAAACCAATGTTACTACAATTAAAAAATTATTGTAGAGCTTATGATTCCATCCTAAGACATTTCTAGAAAAAAACAAAAATAAAGCAGACCACTGCTTATCTGGGCTTGGAATATAGCTTCATACTATGAAAATATTAATTCCTCCCACTCATCTATAGGCTCAATGCATCCCAATTGAAATCTCAACAAGTATGTATGTGTGTCTATGTATAAAAACTGGCAAGCTAATTCTAAGAGTTATGTGGAAATGCAAAGGGCCAAGAAAAGCCAAAATAATCTTGAAAATAAAGCTGTAGTGTATAAACTACACTACTAAAAATCAAGATTTCTTTTAAAGCTATAGTAATTAAGACAGTGTGGTATTAGTATACATATTAACAGAGTAACATAAGAGGCTAGAGTTCAGAAACAACATAAATAAGCTTCCTGGTTTATAATAATGGCATCAGTGGGAGGTTTGGTGGAGGGCGAGTGAAGGGTGTGCACACCGGGAGGAGTAAAAATGTAACCCAAAATTTATATAGACATGTAAGTAGCTAAAAAATTATTAAGTATTAATGACTTGGAGAGGACCCCTACCTCACTTCATAGATAAAAGTCAATTCAAGATGTACCATATATTTAAATGAGTAAAATAAAATAGGAAAGATGATGTAAGATACTAGAGCAAGTTATCTCTTTGACCTTGGGGTAGGAGAAGCAAGAAATCTTAGGCACAAAAAAAAGAAAAATACACAAACATCTGAAACATGTGGCAAATAGACCCATATTATACATAATACTGCACAACAGAGGTCATCAGTAAAAACAGAGATTTACAATACATAATTCAACAACTAATTAGCACCTAGAATATATAATGAGTTGTGACAAATCAATAAAGACTGATAAAACATTTTTTATTAATAAGTGACCGGGAACTTCACAAGAGAGGATATACAAATGGCCACAAGCAAGAAAGAGGTGTTCAGTATCACTAATAGTGATACTGAAGATGAAATTAAAACTACACAGCCACCATACTTGAATTCCTAAAATTAAAAGAAACTGATGAATCAAATATTGGTAAAAAGTGAGTCATAAACTTTTAAATCCTACTGGTTGAAATGTAAACTGCTACAAGCACTTTGGAAAACTCTTGGGGAGTAGCTACTATCATCACACTTCTGAATCAATAATGCACATATATGCACTACAAGATACGTGCAGGAATGTACAAAGAATTGCTGGTAATAGCGCCAAACTGGAAACCCAAACACCAAACAATAGAATGGATATATAAATATAATATAGCCATACAATAATAAAACAAAAACAATGGACCACTGCTAAATGCAGCAACAGAGATCAATCTCAGGACACAATGTTGAGCAAAAAGTGGGGGGAAATGGACATAAACTATGAATCAAAATACTTAAAACTAATCTATGGTGCTATGATGCAGAATAGTGGTTGCCTTTTGAGGGTGGCAACAAATGACTGGGACGGAGCCAGAGAGAGCATTCTGGAGAGCTGGTAATATTTTCTATCTTGATGTGGAAGGTGGTGATATAAATGTATGCATTTTGTAAAAACTTCAAGCTTTACACTTAAGATTTGTGTGGCGTCATGTATTTATGTTCTACACTGATGTTATAAGTTTACCACAAATGGAAACTACAGCTATACTTCACATGAATGAATCTGAGAAATAGTAAAAAGGCAAGCTTCAAAATAATACATATAGCATGATTCCACTTACACATAGTTAATAATAAAAGGAGTGACTAATAAAAAGTACAGGACAGTGTTTCCTCTCTGGAGAAGAGAAGGTGAGGAAATATGGGAGGGACATACAAAGAATTCGTGTTATAATATGCATTTCTTGGCTGGGATGGAAGTATGGAGAGGTTTACTTTCTAACTGTTCTTTAAATTGTATCTGTGCATTGTCATACACTTTTTATATGTATGCTAATGTGTCATAGATACAAAACATTTTAAGAGCAATACAACTAATAGATTATAAATGATCAGAAAACTAAAATGAGAACTTTAAATTTCATGTATTTATATTCACCTGAGCAACAGGTAGTAGTTATATTCCATCTGCAAAATAGTCTTCTTAAGGTATGCTAAATATCATTGAAATATAAATAGTAACAGTTAATAATGCAGCAAAGTATCCAGTAACACTGAAAATAAGTTCCACTGATCCAAAACACATTTATTTCAATTTTTCAAGAGGGACTTTATTTATTTATTTTTTAATTTAATAGTTTTTTTTATCTTCCAGATGCTTCTTTTTTTTTAAGTTTTATTTATTTATTTATACAAGAACTGGGGTACAGGTCAGAAGTGCGGGAGGATGAGAGGATTCACCAGAGCCAGAGCGGGGAACAGAACAGGCAGACGGACTGAAGACACTGCTGAGGGGAGCAGCGGGCGAGGCAGGAGAGGTCTGCTGCACCATGTGGGGTTCTCCCTGGCCAGCAGGGAATCAAACCTGCGCTGCAGAGGCTGCGGCGCTCAACTGCCACACCACTGGGAAGGCCCCTCAAGAGGGACTTAATTAGGAACAAAAAGAAAAACAAAACTAAGTTAAAAAATGAGATGCCTGACAGAACTAAAAAATGACCAGAGATTCATAAACATTTTAAGACTTCCTTCTTTTTCACAGTGACTATTTAAAAAAAAAACACATTTGCTTTTTAAAAATTCAAAATAAAAGGCATCTTTAAAAGTCACACATTAAAATCAACATTTATTAATATGTCTCTGTTTTAACAGTGCAACACTCAGGGAATATCTTAATTCCCTTAAAACTAAGTTTTGCAATATACTTATGAACATACTGACATCCTTTCTTGTTTATTAAAAGGATGATCAAAACTGTTCAACATCATGATCTCACAAAAGAAACCTGTTTGTAAAAAAAAAAAGACACTATTATAAATCCCTGCTCAATTAAAAAAAAAAAAAGTTGACAAGTGACTAAATTTATCAAAATGTGACTCACTGAAACAAAAAAAACGTAAAAGAAATACTTGTCCTGGGCCTCCCTGATGGTGCAGCGGGTTGAGCACAGCGCTGTGAAGCTGTCCGCAGCCTCTGCAGCACCGGTTCAATTCCCGGCCGCCGGCCAGAGAGATTCCCACGTGGTGCAGCAGACCTCTCCTGTCTCGCCTGCTGCTCCCCTCAGCAGTGTATTTCTGTCCTTCTGCCTATTCTGCTCCCTGCTCCGTCTCTGGTGAATTCTCTCACCCTCCCACGCCTCTGGCCTGTACTCCAGGTCTTGTATAAATAAATAAATCTTTAAAAAAAAGAAAAGAAATACGTATCCTTGCCTTAGTAAATACCTAAGAACGATATTTAATTAGTTCATTAATGTTGAAAATTAATGAGAAGCTAAGTGGCTTTATAAGTTGTATGTGAAATGTTATGTTTTATGAGTATCCTACAAAACAGCTCTTATCCCTCATTTATACAGCAGTCTAGAGCTCAAGTTAAGTCCACATAATAGTGTCAAAGGTGCCAACAAATTATCAAATAAATCATTTTATTCCAGACTACATATACTATCCCAATAAATGATAAGATTTTTATTAAAGTGATTTTTTTCTCTTTCAAAAGACATGTTAGGGAGAGCTCCCCTGAAACCCGAGAGCCTAACCACCAGAAGACTGATTGGCTCCTGGGTCGTCACCATGACAGACCTCACGCACAGGAGCTGCAAGTCAGCACATCAGGAGTCTCTCCTGTGGTGAAGGCAGTTTCTATGCACAACATCCACATGCCCTGTGGACAGGCCCTATGCCAATCTCACCCCCCTACCTGGTGAGCAGCTTTCCATCCAGCAGGTCCGGTTTTACACAAGTTCCAGGTCTAATACTCCAACCCCAATCCACCAGCCAATCATCAAAATGGCTGCTCAAATTAATTAAATTAAACTTCACACTCAGTTCTACAGTCACACTAGCCGCATTTCAAATGTTCCACTGTCACATGTGAAGACTGGCACAGTTCTGGAACATTTCCATCATGGCAGAAAAGTTCCATAGGACTAAGCTGTGGTAGACTATATCTTTGCCCAAGCAATGGTGCTAATCTAAAATAAAATGAATGCACTTTTTATGAATATTTAAGGATGTTCTGCTATGTGCAATCCTAACCATATTTATTTATGCCAAGAGATATAATTTCCCTAGGAATCAAAGGTATTGACTGGCACCCCCACAAGTTCATTCAACTTTTTAGGTGTAGGGGTTCTTTAGGGTAGTGCTGGTGCTGTTGTATATAAAAAATGGAGTTTGAAAAAGTAAAAAGATTCTATTATGGTTTCTGAGTATACAGATTAAAATTGAATCAATATATTTAAAATGACAAATTTTTTTCATGCACATTAGCAGACACAATCTCAAGTACATTTTCATTATACTTGATCACCATCTGCTGGGCATGTTCCTACATTGCACAAGCAAGTGAAATACTAGCTGTATTGGAGACATTTTTAAAGGACATACACAGTCCCAACTTCCTACCACAATGCATTCCTAGGAAACCACATCATAAAGAGGATCATTGTAAAGCAAATCATATTTTCCATAAGGGTGGGACAATAATTAGATACTTCATTCCAAACTAAAATCTGGCATCAAATAACCCATGGAAAGATCTTATTAAAGCAAGAAACGAAAATTATAGTCCTCTATAATCATTTGAAATAGAGTAATCAGTCTTCAAGTCCTTTCTTATAGGTGTGAACACATTTATTATTTAGAGGATACAGCACAAATCAAGAGATAAAACTTTAATAAAGTTAACCTATGGCAAAAGTAGCATATACAATAAATAAGAATTCTGTTTATTACTTACTACCATGTCTACTCCTAGAGTTTTTAAATAATCTGGAAGGTAGATTTTTATAAAATGGCATCTAAAGAAATCTAAATGAATGCCTTCTTTTTCATCAATAAAGTCCTCTAAAATGAGCATGTTTTTTCACTGCAAAATCAGCATGTAAAGGTTGGGGTTGATTCATCATTACTCCTTTTCATCCTCTCTGAATTCACAAATCTTAAAGTGTCAAATAAAAATAGTAAAGGAATTAATCATTTTTTTCATTTTTTCCTAATCCAGAACCTAACAGCATTTTATTGATAAGCTCTCAGACCGCATCATACTTCACTGAAAAGTCACAAATACAATTACAAGCTATTAGAAAGAAGTGTCAAAACATTTTTTACAGAATTGTAAGACAAGAATATAAGCAATTATCTTTGTGCTCTGTCACTGTATAGTGCACAAAAAGAATACATAGAGATGGCATGAACTGAAGTCTAAATATTATTTAGGCAGTTTCCAACACATGATGTGGCAAAATGAAGAACAATGGGCCAGTCACATAGTGTTCCATCCTGGAAGGAGGGACTTGCTAAGTTAATGAACTAACAATTCCCTCAAAGCCTCTCCTAAAATACTACTAACACTCATCCCAAGTGTGTGCTAGGTTCACACTTACAATCAACCTATTTGCACAGACATTAATTTAGTGTTCTCAGAACCAAAATGAGCAAGACACAGATTTTAAGATAAGACCTTTTGAAAAGATCAGATAATTAAGTAAAGCAAAAGACTGGTCAAACAATCTTTACAAACACACCCTTCTATGAACTATTAAAATGACAACACAACAATAACAACGGTGGTGGCAACTGCCAACATTTCACAGGGACCCTGTCAAAGGCTCTGCATCTCCCTTTAACAAATGCTGGAACTGGGGTTCTGAAAAATTAAGAGACTTGCCTGAAGACACATGGTTGCCAAGTGTCAGAGGTTAGATTTGAATAAAAGCCACGTGCCTCATTTCAGCTCAACTTAGAAAGAGCCAATAACAAAAGCACAGGATTGCTAATGCACTCACATGAGGGGAAATGGAGAGAAGTGAAAATTCCTTATTTCTGCATAAAGTACTCATGACTTCATGAATATTAGAAAGAACATGGGGTCTGGAAGCGCCAACACCTGAATGCCAATACTGGACCCATCCCTGGAAATGTTACTGACTTTACTGCAGCTGTTACCTCGCCTATAAATGCAAAGAGCAATCCTATCAACCTCAGAATTACAGAAAGGATGAAATCAGGTAACTCATAAAAGCGCTCCAGGATGGCATCTAACATAAAGCAGGTGCCCCATAAATGGTGTGACTTGCCTCACATCACTTGTTTGAACAAATCAGAAATACAAGTGGAATCCACCTCAAAGGGTCTTATCTTAAAATCTATGTATCTTGATCATTTTGGTTCCGAGAACACTAAATTAATGTCTGTGCAAATAGGTTTATTGTAAGTGTGAACACAGCACACACTTGGGATGAGTGTTAGTAGTATTTTAGGAGCAGCTTTGAGGGAATCGTTAGTTCATTAACTTAGCAAGTCCCTTCTTCCAAGATGGAACACTAATCTTATTGAATCTTATTCAAATCTGTCTATGTGTTACACACAGTTAAGTTTATTAATGTGCATCAATGATATCAACAATGTGTATGCCCTTACATTTTAACAAGATGGTTGGTAGTTTGGAGGACAACTTGAAAATATCTACCAAAAAAAAGTGATTATTAAAAATAACAGACACATATAAAAAATGCTTTTAACTTTTCATTCCAGACGAGTCCCACTCCCTAAAGGCAAGAGTTTTTACATGTGGCACTCAGAAATATTCCATGTACATGTACACATTTGTACCTATCCTTTTGAAAATACACACACATCAAGGAAGCTTAAAATGTTTTAAGTACTTCTTTTGACTTTTATATATCATACTAGCCCATATAGATTTTAGTCACCACCTCACAAGATGAACTTATAATTAATTCCATCAAGAGTTCATCCATTAAGTCTTGTTAATGTGTCTAGCGACCGAAACAACTTCCTTCTCTGGGAATCAACAACAGCCTGAAACACATGTGAATGCATAACGGTACAACACTAGGGTGTGTCAAGTAGACCCTTCCTTATAGCAGTAAGGAACTGAAAGCAGCAAGGAGAGAGTAAATTACTATTTAGTTAAATTACTATTTAGATTATTATCTATAAGTAAAAAGACAGCACATACTATAAGACACACATCTAAGACACAGTTAAGTGACAAAACTTTCAGGAAAGTACAAACAAAAGTCAATTTGTAACTTAATTACATATGTGTAGGCATGGGTTTATTGTAGCATGATCTATACCAAAGTGTTGATGATAGCTCTCATAAGGAATGTAGGATAAAGAGAACTTGCACTCTATATATTTCTACAGTGAGGTTCTTACAAGTATGTATTGTATAAAGAATGCCTAACTTATTAAAATGAGAATTATTACTGCTACATAACATAACTGCTACATAACTACTGCTACATAACAAATTATGACAAACTTAACATTAAACCACACACATAAATATTCTCAAAGTTTCTGCAGGCACAGCTGAGCTGGGTCTTCTGCTTAGGGCCACAGAAAGTTGCCATCATGGTTTGACCAGAGCTGGATTCTCATTTGGTGGCTCAAATGGGGACGGATCTTCTTTTGTTTCCATATGGCTGTCTGCAGCATTCAGTTCTTTATGGCTGTAGGACTCAGAGCAACTTGCTTTATCAAGTCATCAAGGAAAAGACAGCAAGAGTCCAGAGTGAGTCTACTAACAAGACAGTCTTAAATATTGTAATGTAATCATGAGAGTGACATACCATCATGGTTGCCATATTCTATAAGTCAGCAGCAAGTCACAGGTCCTGCCCACGCTCAAGGAAGGATTACACAAAGCTGTAAAGACCAAGAGAAGGAGGAAAAAGAGGAGGCCTCCTGAATGTGTACCACAAAGACATTCAAAGTCATCACCAGATATCAAAGGGATGTACCTGAAGGATGACCAGGAAGTAACACAAATGGATATTACTCATAGGTGTAGAATTAAACGAAATTAACCAAACTATCCAGGGATGAGATCTAAGTCTATGGTCTCATTAGTAACATTTTGTCAAGCCACTCTCAAAGTCAAATACAATTAAAATATGTCATTAAGAAAATTAGTAGATATTTGACATAAAAATACAATATGTGATCTCTAATAAAATAGCAAAGATCTCTAATAAAACCACCCTGAAGGGTGGTTTTTCAAAAAGAAAACATGGCAAAAACATAGTTTTCATAGTTCTTAGACCAGGAACTATGAAAGAGGAAAGCAAAGAATAAAACCAGGATGGAACAGCCGAGCAGTCGCAAGTGAAACGCTAAGTTTACTAGTATATGAGGTGTATCTGGTGGAAAGAGGAAGCATGATAATAAGCCTGATAGAATATAACCTCACAATACTTCTAAGATGTTTTGAAGGGGCCACATACCATATCCTATGGGAGAATAAAGGTAAAGGAAAGGTGCCATCTCCACTGAATAGGGCGTCCTAACAAAGAGGCTTCAAAAGGACTCTGCATCTTTAATAATATAAAAAGGCTAGAACACAAACAGCATAATCTAAAATGCCATTAGAAATACTTCACATACAAAAAGGTCTAAGTAAAGCAGGATTTTATAAAGTGATCAAAAAAGAAACACTAAGGGGAAAAATCTTTTAAGATTAAAGAGGTTTTTCAAAGGACAAGTTGAAGTGGTTGTAAAATTTATGAGGCAGCATTAAACTTCAGTTCTAAGTAACAATAAATTATTCACTATAAAAACATACATGTGTCAAATATTATAAGCCTCTTAAACTTTTTAAAACAATTTCTTGCAGAACTGATTCGATGTATTAGGTCAACACTAGCAGGTTCGAACTTTTTCATTAGCACAGCACGACTCCTCAGAGCCAAGGAGCGACTTCAGGGAAAGGAAGACGCTTCACCACCACTTCTGACCTGATAGCACACTTTATATATTTGGCCTTAAAATACATTTTAAGGCCTTTGGCTAAAGTGAAGGTTAGCTTTATTTTCTAAATGTCTGTGCGTATGTAAAATTACAAACATCCATTAATTAGCATGCACGCACCTTAAAATTTTAAATCAAATTAAAATGTTAAATCAAACTGAGAAACAAAAGATACCCTGCAAAATTTTGTTTTTGTAGTCCTTAGCCTTAGTGATATTCTGAAACTGAAGGGGCAGGTGCTGAGAAGGTCTTCTCCAGCACCTTCACCGTATTCAGACACCTCAGGTGTGAAGGGCATCTCACAGCGTATCTCCACACTTCACTGAACTTCTCAAACTTACCCAAAAATGTATTCCTCAAATGTTCTAATTTTTGTTTAACCCTCGTAAGGCTAGGCTCTCTGTCACATATATCTGTCTCAAAGGGCTTGGTCAGATGAAATACATGGTAGTGCCTTGTAATCAATGGTTCAGTCACGCATGCTCTCACTGAACACATATACTTAGGGGTTTCCTCACAGGTTCTTGTCCAGGGCAAGGCACTGGAAATACAGTATAAAGAAAAACAGTCACTGCTGATAAACTGTATGAGCCAGCACAGAGGACAGACAGGGACCTCCACACACATGATAAATAGACCTAGGGTGTCTGGTCCAGCTCCTGTGAAGTTGTGAGATCTGAAGGATGAGGAGGACTGTCTGCTCTTCCCATTAATTACTTACTATGTAACTAATGACTAATGCCTCACACTTCAGTAATTTGTATTAAAATCCATTTTGTTATAGGTAAGCAACAAAGAAATTGTTAAAACTGTGAAGATATTTTATAGACTGTTCTACACCTTTGCTAAATTTTTATGTTTGTCTCTTCCTATCAATTAATTGCCATAAATGATTACTTCTCAACTACAGTCAGGTTTTAATGACTTTTTACATAGCAATGTATTTTATAGGTTGGAAATAATTTTAGGGCTACATTGCCTAATCTTAAATTTTACTCTTTTTTTTTTCATTGCAGTAACATTGGTTTGCATGGTTGTGTATTAAAAGTGTAGGATCCCCAGCTAAGGTGTCATTACCACACCACACCCTCCACTAAGACACCCAAAATTCTCCATCATAGTCCGAGACTATGCTCCCTCCCCACCTTGCTCTTGCCCTCCCCCTTCCTCTTCCCTCTCTGGTAGCCTCAGGTCTATGGTCAGATTTCAAGGGTTTGTTCCTTAGTTTGGCTTTATCTGATACTGTGTTTTGTTTCTCTATATTCAACATATAAGTGACACCATCTAGTATTTGTCTCTTTCTTTCTGGCTTACTTCACTTAGCACAATCCCCTTCAGCTCCATCCATGATGCCGCAAATGGCAAGAACTTATCGTTTTTTAGATAAACACATGCAGTTTGCAGCAACATGGATGAATCTAGAAGGGATCATGCTCAGCGAAATAAGTCAGAAAGAAAAAGAAAAATACCGGATGGTCTCACTCATAGGACGGATTTAGAAAACCTAAATAACGGACCAGGAAAAAGACTAATTAATACAAAGTATTAATTTGACTAGGGTCAAAATAAGGGGGGGAGTGCAATCGTATGGGGAATATAACCAAAATGAAAATGCACACATTGTGCAGAAATGAAAAATGATGTAAGAATTACATAAAATAAAAAAATTTTAAAAAAGAATTTATCTTTTTTAATAGCTGAGTAGTATTCCATTGTGTATATATACCACAGCTTCTTGATCCACCCATTTGTTGTTGGACAACAGTTGTTTCCATAGCTTAGCTATTGCAAATAGTGCGTCAATGAACATGGGACTGCATGTTTTCCTTCAAATTAGTGTATTGTATTCTCCAGGTAGATACCAGGAGTGGAATTGCTGAGTCATATGTCAGATCCATCTTCTAATTTTTGAGAAAACTCCATACTGTTTTCTATAGGAGCTGGACCAGTCTACATTGCCACCAAGAGTAGGATTTTTCTCCACATCCTCGCCAGCACTTGTTTCTGGTCTTTTTGATATGGACGATTCTCACAGGTGTGAGATGGTATCTCTCTGTGGTTTTGATTTGCATTTCCCTGATGATGAGCATTTTTCATGGACCCAACGGATATCTGCATATCTTCTTTGAGAAGTGTGTATTTATTTCTTCTGCCCATTTTTTTAAAGATTTATTTATTTATACAAGAACTGGGGTACAGACCAGAGGTATGGGAGGGTGAGAGAATTCACCAGAGACAGAGCAGGGAACAGAACAAGCAGATGGACTGAAGACACTGCTGAGGAGAGCAGTGGGTGAGGCAGGAGAAGTCTGCCATGCCATGTGGGTTTCTCCCTGGCTGGCCGGGAATCGAACCCGCGCTGCAGAGGCTGCGGGCAGCTTCACAGCATGGTGCTCAAACCCGCTGTACCACCGGAGAGGCCCTTCTGCCCATTTTTTGAATTGGGTTATTTGTTTTCTTTTTTAATATGGTTCCATTTTCCAGAAGTCACTGAGTAATATTTAAAACATATTCTCACCATATTTTCTTAAACTTTATTCCTGTTCCAAGGGCGGAAAAGCCCATCCACCTGGGCTCCCTGGAGATCTCCAGTCTATTTCACATCCTGAACCTTACTCTCATACACATCTCAATCTTCACAAAAACTTCCACAACTGACCAGACCACTGTACTGAAATCATCCATGTACTTAGCTCTCTTCCCCATTCACCCATATAGGACAACCATTAAAATTAAATGTCTGTAAGGTTTAAACAGATAACAAATAAGTGTTTCTCTTCTTGAATCATATGATCCTTCTTTATCTACTTTCTTCTTTCCACTTTTAATGGAACATAAAAATGTAAAAAATAAATACTTCCCCTTAATCCTACTTAAAGGTGGGGGGGGGGATAAAGCTTAAGTTCAATAATAGATGCAACTGACCTCAAACTCAGTGTCAGAAATTAGCAGGAAATAAGGAAGGCACACTGCATTAAGGAAGGGACCAAATATTACTTGACTCCAAACTGTAGGTATCTTCTGTCAAGATGGTTAGGTCTCCCATTTTTTATTAAGATAGGAAATTAGCTTTTTATATGAAATTCTCCAATGATTCCTTTTGACCACTCATTCAAAAATCTTTAAAGACACTGTGTAAGTCAGACAAAACAAATCTATCCAGGTGAATCTTCAGTCCAGGGAAACCACCAATTTTTAACCTCTGGTCTAAGCTCCAAGAGATGGGAAATAATTTCAGTTCACCTTTATACTGTAAATTGCATATTTACTACCCCTAGGAAAGAATGCAATGTTTAGCTGGACATTCAACAGATGTTGTGGCAAATACCTAACAGATTTTGCTGCCAAATCAAGAAGTATTTTTCTTTGTAAACAGACCCAATGTCTCTTTGTCTCCATTTACTTGCTATCTGGCTAGCAAAAATTCTGTAATTACACCACTTCTACTTTTAAAATCTCCTTTGGATGTAAATGTAAGTACTTAACACCACCTCCTATGAACTCCTCTATTCGTTTCTTTTTATTCTTCTAAATGTGCCCTTAATTATATCAGCACTTCCTTTTGTGCCATTCCATTTCAATTTAATTTTCCTTTTTAATCAGAAATTTTCATAGAGTGGACCTCTTGTTTTGTGTTCATCTGTTCTTTTTCACCATAATGCCTACAGTCTGAAAAACATATAACCAGACTATATCAACTATAAAGGCATTTCAAGTTAAAAATAACATTTCTATATATGATTAAGGAATAAACCAAAAAATAGTACAGTGGAGAAGAGAGATTACATTGTGAGCCAAATTAAATTCCAAACGTTAAAATTATCCAGAGAATGGTGAAGAGTGAAGTATGAAGTATGCAGTATTTTAACATTCCAGGGGACAAAGCCCAAAGTGAAACTCGAAATTTGATAAAGTCCATTTATCTATCCCTTTTAATAGGGCCAAAACTTTTATTATAACAATAATGGTCTCTTTGCATATTTCAAAAACTTGGAAGTTTACTTTTATAGCACAAAAAATCCTATTAAAGCATTATACTCTAGAAAGAGAGCACAATTTAATGGGTTTTATGTTCACATTCATTATTTTATGAAATCAAAACAAATGTTCAGTGAAAGGAAAAAGAGAAATTCAAGCAAAGCTTCAAGATGCATACAGAGATATCATATTTCGTTGACGTTACTGATAATGTTCTATTCGTATTTGTCATAAAGGAAAACAGAATTGTGTTAAAGATTTTCAATCACTGATTTCCAGGCTATGGTATGCTACATACCAATTTATACACACACACACACACACACACACACACACACGACATATTTATACAGTATATATATGTAAATAGACATTCAAAAAGTGGTTAAAAACGTAATAATCTTAAATAGAGAGTAAAAGGAAGACAAAACTATTATTTCACCTATCAACAGCCCTCAAACCAACAACTAACCATAAAAAAGGAAAAGTGGAATGAACCAGGCTTTAGCCTGAAGACAGGCTGTGGAATGAACCACATCTGAAATCCCATTTCATAGCTTACCTGTGGATGTCAGTTGGCGACTGTATCAAAGAGTAATCTCCTCCAGAGGAGAGCTTCCATGATTCATTTAATTTGTGTTCACTTGTCCCCAGCTCACCCATTACCCAGTCTGGTATTCCTTCTGGACTTGAACCTTTGGCTCGTGCTGGATTTGGTTCATCAAAATAGATGGACTGATTTTTAAAAATTAGAAAAATTATTCTTTCAAAATGTACTAAAATGAAATAATTATTTAAGATTTCCATCAAGTTTCAAGTTTGATAACCTTTCAAATAACCAAATTCAATTACATAAAAATGTATCATTCAATGCACAATGAATTATGAAATGTGAAAATCCATAATGGATAACATATCTACACTTTAGCTGTTTTCTGCTATATAAGAAATGTGATAAATGATAAAACTGCACAACAGAAGATATGATAATAATTACCTTTATTACAAAAAGAGAATTAGTTTCATGAAAAGGTAACTGTACTTTTTTAATAACGTCCTCTTCTACTTCTTTCTATGATCATGAACTACTCTGTGTAAATGCACACCCACAAATTAGTGTTTTAAAGATTGAAAAATCCCTTGATAAGGTGGAAACAAGGGAGCTGAAGATCTGGGATTTAGTTTGCTGGAAAATCCAAGCCAGGTCTCCAGGCCTTCTCACCTTCCCCTTTCTCCTCCTCCTCCTCATCATTATTTATAAAAGAAGGTCCTTCCTTCTATGTAATTGAGTATCAATGAGAAAATACAACACAATAAACTCAGATTTCAACATGTTTCAGAAGATGTGCTATATTTAGTCATTAAGAAGAATGGCCTTAGCCCATTTATTTCTCTTCAGGTGAGCCTGGCTTCATGACATATTCCAGAAGAAAACTGTGCTGACTAGACACTTCTGCAACAATTCTCCCCATTCTAAACAGAATACCCTCAAGGAGCTGTTCTCTCAGGTACAGCCTACTTCTTTTCAAATGATAAGCTATTCCAGTGTCTAATCAGATACCAAGGCAAGTAACTGCTATACCAAGGACTACTATCTGAATTTTGACAAAATGTCTCTATCTGAACATACAATTGATAACAGCATTAAAGTCTACGGCATTCTGCCAAGGTTAACAGAAATTTTCCTGTAGTGTAGAGCATGTCTCTTGACTAAATTTTGCTTTAACTCATAAAATACAGATAAACCTTAAAACACATTACACGGGAGTTTTGCAATCCATTTTATTTTTTAATTACATATATATCCTAACAGTGACTACCAACAATACCTAGTACTCCAGTCAGATTTCTGAAGTATTCAAACACCACAGAAACCAAGGTATATTTCATGGTTACAAAGCACAAGACAGTGACAATTCATCAACCAACCATAGCTGTACAACTTTGGTAACAAAGTTGATTTTGATAATGAAATACAGGCAAGTATTTCTAAACTACAACTACAACTGTCACTTTATTATAGTAGAAAGGAACTTAGAAATCACTTAACCCAACCTCTCATGAATTTTTAAATAATATAGATGAGAGAATTTAACTAGAATTTACTGAAATCCACAAAACATTTTCATAAACCAGTAGAAATCAGAGGCAAATAAAAGGTTTAGTATTTAAAAACTCACTTTCAGTTTTTTAGAAATATTAAAGAATTCTGTGAGATAGCTAAATCAGTAAGTACAGACCCCATCCCCCCGCCCCCCCACCCTGCCCCTGTAGTGCAATACCTGATTTCTACCCATGGTGGAAAAAACTGAGTCGGGGAGAAACAGACACATTATCTAGCACTGTAACTTTAAAACATGACCATTTCTGAAAGTGATGATAAAGTGGCATTTTAAAGAAATGAAATGAATACCTGAATGTACCTTTGGCCAGCGACACTTACCATGTACGAAGGCAAAGCTTTCAGCGTCCCTGGCTCAGGACGGTGTATGAAAGGGCCTTCGAGCACTCCTCGCTTAAGCATGTGCAGTAACAGTTTTGCATACAGGTTCCGATTCTTCCTGCCCATGACGCCTGCACCTGTTCCTGAAGGCTCACACAGTTTTCTAATCCAGAGTGCACACCGCTGTCGTTCTAGAAATACATAAGGCTGATTAGGGACTATTTTACAGAAAATAAAAGATTAAAGACCTATAATAGTATCTGCTTTTGTCTTAAAGAGGGCCTGCTAAACTTTTTCTTAAAAAAGGCAGATAGTAAATACGTTAGGCTGCGCAGACCTATGATCTCGAGCCCAGCTACACAGGCAGCGCTGCAGCTGACTGTGAAAGTAGCCACACGCCACTTGTAAACTAATGGGCTGTTTTTTAATAAAACTTTATAAAAAGGCAGCAGGCTGGACTTGGTCCTGGGGTTACAGTTTGCTAACCTGTGGTATAAGAGGTTATAAGCCAGCAAGCAAGGTAAATGCAAAGAAATATTTTCATGAAAATAAAATCACTGTATTACTATCAAATTTCTGAGATAAAATTTTGCTGCAAAACAGCTCTAAAATAATTTTAGTTGTGTTGAAAACCCTTACTATAGTTCTAATTATACAAGCCAACAGAATTAAAAATAAAATCTCTTATTTATTTAAGCATGTTAAGCATAATCTAAAATTAAACTTCAAATGTTTTATTTATAAAAGTTGATAATCTTCAGGGATCTGTAGTTTATTTACTTAGATTTGCTTTTACCTCTCTAAAAACAATTGAGGGCTATTTAGATCTAATTTGATAAAAATCATGATCCCTTTAAAAATATAAAATATACTGCACATTTTAATCTATATATAATGACACATTGACTTTATTATCTTGCAATGACAGAATTGTTTTCAGGTCCCATGAAAATTATTTTGACAATGACTTTGTCATTCTAACTCAATTTGAAGATTATATATCCAACACAAGTCATAAGTCTGTTTTAGTCTCAGTTTCTAATGGTCATATTCATTCATTGCTTTCCTACAAAAATCTCTGGGGCTGATTTTTCCATTTTGCTCAAACTGGATTTACCACTGCAGGTATGAGCACTAGTCACTAAAGAACCTTTGCATTTTAGCTTCAAAAATTATATAATCACAAAGCAAACTTCACAGAATACTGGGCATACTTTGTGCAAAAATTAAATGAAATTAACTTATTTAAGCAAACAGTTTTTCAAACTCTTTATTTTTTATATGGCCTGCAAAAAAATTCAAATGTATATTATATTCCAATGACCAAAATTTAGTACAAGAACTTGGTGAACAAAAATAATTCAATCCTCTACCTACAACGAGGGGGGGAAACAATTACCAAAGATAAAATTAGCTATAAGAAGATAAAAGTATTTTATTGAGATGTGAGTTTCTAAGTGTTCACTATGAAATAACTAAATAAAAGAGGGTCAGGCATGAACTAATACTGACAATGTGTACTGGACCAAAGATTCTATGTAGCTAATCCAATTCTATATACCTAAAACGCATTTGCAAAAGAAAATGAAAAACGAAGATAGTTTGATTCGAAAGACATTTATAATGGGAGATTTTAATACAAAAGTTTCCTTATCAGCAGGTCTACGGAAAAAAGGTAGTGAATAGCAGAAGAGAACACGGTGTGGAAATATCATTAAACTCTAATTCAAATACTTGTGCATGAGCCATGTGACATAAAGTATTCATTATGAAGAACAGCGGAGGAAGAAAGGTCACAGTTCAACAGGGCAAGAGAGAGGGTAGAAGGGGAGACCACACAAAGCCACCCACTACTAGGAAAGGCTGCAGGCTTTGAAAATGCGTGACCCGAGAAGGCCTAACTCATCTACTACACTCCCTTCTCCCAACACAGTGCCCTAGAATAAGTATCCAACATTCTCATTTTAAAACCAGAGTTCACTCAGACACCTCAAGAAATAGTGAAGTTGGCCAGGTAACAGCCACAGTCTCTTGGCCCCACTCAAAACCCTCACTCAAGAGCTACAAATTCCATTTTTTCCTTTCTAGTCAGCCTAGTATAACTTCTGAGAATCTTCCTGGCCCTCTAAACTCTCCAGGTGCTCTCTGATACCTTAAATTAAATTTGAAAATTCTATGACTTCAGACAAAGATTCTCATTCCACAATTAGAGATAACAGAACAGGGGTTGGAGACAAGATAGCAGCAAACACTAACTCACACTTGATTTTATTCTATATGTGACATATAAGACCATGAGATTCTTTTCTGCTCTGACAAGCAAAAAGGGTCAGAGGACAAGTGGACAGCAGGTTCCTGAAAGAGGAAATATTTCCAGGGAGGGAGGAAAGATGCAGAAAGAAATGGCTGTAGCTAATTCTAGAGGTCTGTGTGCTTTGAGCTCATGACATATGAGAAGTGGCATCACAGTAATATTTTTCCACCCTTGGCAGGACATTATCACTAAATTTCTATTTAACTTTGAACCGGTCAAAGGAAACATTCCTACATCAACCTAAGATTAACATTGTTAGAAAAGGAATTCAACTTTCTTTCCATTTTGACATTTTATTGCTTTGACTAAATAACATAAAGAAAAAAAGAATCTCAAGAATTTAATTTTCAAACTTAATCTTACCTGACCTATGGGATAATTTTAAAACAAAGGGCTTCATATCTACCACAAAGTGATCAAATTCTGCATCCAGCTTCTCCCATTTTTCTTCCTCACTTCCCGGTTCCATAATTCAGTCTGCAAAAGATTTAAATGAGAATATTAAGAATCTGTATGCTGAGGGCCTCCTTGGTGGTGCAGCAGGTTGAGCACAGTGCTGTGAAGCTGTCCGCAGCTTCTGCAGCACGGGTTCAATTCCCAGCCGGCCAGGGAGATTCCCACATGGCGCGGGAGACCTCTCCTGTCACGCCTGCTGTTCCCCTCAGCAGTGCTTTTGGTCTGTCTGCCTGCTCTGCTCCCCGCTCTGTCTCTGGTGAATCCTCTCACCCTCCCGCGCCTCTGGCCTGTACTCCAGCTATTGTATAAATAAAAAATAAATCTTTAAAAAAAAATCTGTATGCTGAAAATTGCAAAATTCTGATGAAAGAGATCAATGAAAACCTGGTAGCATTAAATATCAATTTTCCCCAAACAGATCTATAGATTGAATGAATTTCCAATAAAAATCCCAGTAAGTATTCTTTGTATAGATATACAAACTAATTCTAAGGTTAAAAAAAAAAAAAAACCTAAATACAAAAGTAACCCTGAAAAAAAAAAAAAAAGAATAAAGTTAGAGGATTCACATTTTTCAATTTTAAGATATACTATAAATCTATAGTAGTCAAGACAATAGGGGATTGGTGACTGGATAAGCTACACAGACCATTAAGACAGATCAGAGAGTCTAGAAATTGACTGATGCAAACCTGGACAGCTGATTCACAGAGAAAAGAAAAATTTTACAACAAATTATGCTGTCGTCCAGACATAACAGATATCAACCCAAACCTCACAGTATATACAAAAATTCACTCAAAATCAAAATCAAAGCTCTAAGCATAAAATGTGAAACTATAAAACTCTTAAGAGAAAATCTTCATGACTTTGGCAAAGAATTCTTAAAAACAAACTAAAAGCACAACCCATAAGATAAAAACTGATATGTCAGACCTCACCAAAATGAAAAACTTGCTCAGCACAGGACACAGTAAAGGACTGAAAAGAGAAGCCCCAGACTGGGAGAAAATATTTGTGAATCAAAGCTCAATGAACCCGATAAAAAATAATCAATAAAATGACAGTCCCTCTATCAAAGATACACAGATGACAAGAGAGCATATAAAAAGATGTGCAACATCACAAGTCACTAAGGAAATGCACACTAAAACCACAATGGGTAGCATGACACACCTCTTAGGACAGTTCAAAGAAATATTGCAAACAATACCAAGTGCTGGTGAGAACCCAGATCGGGAACTCTCAGGCAGAATTGGTAGGAATGCAAAACCAGGTACAGCCGCTCTGGAAAACAGTTTAGTAGTTTATGACCCACAATCCTACTACTAGTATTTATGCAAGTTAAATGAAACCCATATTTATACAAAAAATTGAACGTAATGTTTTTAAGCAGCTGCTTTTTTCCCTGTAACCACCAAACACTAGAAACCACCCAATGGCGCTCACCCAAGGAAATAAACTATGGTGTATCCATACAATGAAACAGGGCTTAGCAACAGAAAGGGATGAACCCCATTACACACAATAACATGCATAACCTTCAAAAGGGTTACACTGAGTGAAAGAAGCCATCCCAAAAAGGCTGTATGATTCCATTTGTGTGAACACAAGAAAAGGCAAAACTATGGGCACAGAGGAAAGATCAGTGATTCACAAGGGCTGGCAGTGGAGGGAGGATTTCAATACAAAGGGGTGACACAAGGAAATTATTTGGGCTTCTGTAATTATCTGCAAGTTGTCTGTCTAGAAGATTTTAAGAAACTATGCATGTGTAAAAATTTATAGAACCATATACAAAAGGGTGAATATAACTCCTTGTAAATTTAAATTTTTAATTCCCCTTAGAAGATTTTAAATGTTAGCCCTTATATTTCTTCCTAATTAGAGAGAGAAACACTTTTTTCGCTGGAGAAAGAGAGCAAATCCCTCTTTATTCTGACAAAATTCCTTAAGCTAAAAAAAAACGATATCCACACTCCCCAAGTTCCTGGAAGTAGTGAAACATCTTGGCAGGAATGGAGATTACCTCTGCATGATAAATGGCTTCCAATTTGTACTTCATTCAATTTACAAATTATGTATTGGGGGTGGGGAGGGAACTCCTCTGCCCATTAGCTGTCTTACTCCGTGGGCTGCCTGCCCTCCCTCTGCTAAACCAACTGCTGAGATTTCCCCCAGCATCCTGTATCTTTTACCAACAGCCTCTTCAGAGAAAGTTCTACTTTTTCCATGTGAGTCAACCCTAGCTTTCTCCGGCCAATCTGATTTTCCTCCCAGTCCTCAGAGGTGAACCAAGGTTTCTCCTCTTAGGTATGCAGCGTGAACTCTCTGAAAACTTGCTCCCCACACAACCTTGCTCAGGAAGGAAACAGTTACTGGAGGCACAGTACCACTTCTTAACTACTGCTTTCCCAGGCTGAACCCCCAGATTCCCCTCTTAGGAGGCAACCTTCTTATGACTACATCACATGACCCCAGTCTCATCCATGTCATCTCCCAAAAATTCCTATCTGTTCACAGCCTGTATCTTCTTGAACTTCGCACTATTCCCCTGTATCTTCTCTTTATTCCCAGCAAGACTGAGATCTCTTGACATCCTCCTTCATTCCCTAACTAAGGGTTTGCTGGAGAAAACAGTGCTGCCTTGCCGTCAGATGGCTTCTACTCTTAACCGGAATCCCTGGGACTCTGCTATATTCTACTCCACAAGGCAGTTTTTAAACTTTTGCCAGATATTTAAAAAAAAAAAAAAAAAACAACCTTTTTTTCAGATATCAGAAAGCCCCTTAAATTGTCCCAGCCGCCCCTCAATTTTAAAAATCTTACCTCTCACTTAATGGAAAAAATGTCAGGCGATAACACCCCAAAATGCTATTCCCTCCACCTTTCAAGCCCCTCCTAGAGAAGACATCCTCACCTCCTTTGCACTTGAGTAAGAAGCAATAACTCTCCCCTCTATTGCCAATACCTACTATTGCCTCTGAAACTTTCCATCCCCATGCCTTCTCTCCACTGCTCCCATTCTCTGCGTCACCCCCAAATCAGTATATCAGCGAATACTTGGAACTACCTCAAACCTTGTCTGATCTCTATTCTTGCTGCCATTACCTCAGCCAGCGCTTCCCTCTACTTACTTACACGCCGCAACAAGTCTGGTCCCCACTGTTAGTTTCCCCACTTGACTCCTCTGCTCTGGTAGGAGAGGAGCTTCCTAAGAATAAAGCAAAGCGCATCCCTCCCTACCTAAGTTCCTCTCTCGACTACCTATGCTACAGGAAGCCATCCAAATCCAAAGTTGGCCCAACAGTGCCTTCAAGTTTTGAGCACGTCTTTCACCTCCATGTACACACGCTGACTGACCAACCCCACCCAACAATGTCCATGTCACCTCCAGGAAATTCTTTGCCAACCTTCAAATACACTCAGTCTTTATGATTCTCCATCCTTCTCGAAGGCTGTTCCCTAGGTTTGAAGCAGGTAATTGCTGCTTAAACGTCACTTTTGAGTAACGTTCAACCCACTTATCCCTGACTCATTGCTCCAATCTCAGTGTGCACCACTCACACCTGCATAACAGCATCTATCTTGCCGTTATTTTGCACACATCTGTGTATTTCTTCACAAGTCTTCCACCCTCTATGAGACGTTCCTGCAAGTCAGGAGCACAATTCTTAATAGTACCCAGCACATTATATGACATGCATTAGAAGCTGAAGATAGATGCTAACTAAAAGGATGAATGCCCCACTTTAACATGGCTAAAAGTTGGGGTTTTTCAGTATTCCTGTTCTGAATACCAAATAGGGCTTCTAGAATAGAAATACTATATGACTTTAATTCCATTTACCAAAACTGGTTTTATCTTACCTTCTATACTACTATAGAAGAAACATATGTTTAAATACAAGATGAGGTTAAAATCAATTTTATTTAGATGCATTTTCTAATTGGTGAGTTGGCTTGATGTGAGGTCGATCAGTTTTATTTCGCATTCCTATAATAACTAGACGCATCCCTATAGAACCAAATCCATTTCCTACTTGGTAAGAGAAGGTTATGATACTACTGCTAGATGTTAGATCAAAGCTGAAAAGCCAGTAACTCAAATGGAGGAACAAAGAAACAGAAACTCATAAACCCAGAATTTTAAGCACAGCTCTGACCAAGATTGTACCCCCCTGGCTTAAACAGTGTATCCTACCCATTACTGAAACATTTGCGTGAGCTCACCCACAGCTAGTGCTAAGGCCAAAAGATTCCTAATAAATAATCCCTAATTCTCAATAAGTCTTCTGACACGACATGCTGAAGGAAATTAAAACTCAACAGTTAAAAGACTCACCCGGAATCTTGAAATTAAGCAGAAAGCTCAGAATATAATTCTGAAATCCTTAACTTTCAAATCCATTATGTCCGTCCACTTAGCCACCGACATATTAGTCCCCAATAGCTCCAACTAATAAAGAAGTACTTTGAAAAATGGAGAGGTCACCTGAATTGCTATCACCACATCAATACTGGAGTATACATTTGAAAAAAAAAAAAAGATAGTCATCATGACATTTGATAAGTTAAAAACAGTTTCTCCTGATCCCTTATTCTCCAAGAAAGATATCCAAAAAGAAAAAAAGAATTACCATTTCAAACCTTCAAAGAATTCTTACTACACAAATTACATCTTATAAATTACATCTACTTAGTGCCAGCAAATCAAAAAAAAATTATTACTGCTTATTAAAATTGCATATTTAAATTAGAATTGAAAAAGAAGTAAAGTTATATCTTTGACTTTGGCTTGAAGTACTTAGAGGCTGCCTACTAGTCACATAAAGTGACTTCAAAAACCCAAAAAAGAAGTGAAAGTAAACTGAGTGACTCTCACAGGGTATAATCTACATTTGGTGCATGCCTTTGACTGAACTCACTGGCATTATGTTTTCTTAACCCTGCTTCGAAGTGCAGAGCTATAAAATGGGCTAAGACCTGCTCAAGGCGCTTAGCTACCATAGGAGTCAGCAAAGCTTGAGCAAGACACAAATATTACCAGATTTGGGGGGAAAGCAGCCACGGCTGCTCAACAAAGAACACATTTCACAAACATCGTGTCCCCTGCCAAACACCACACACTCCTGAAAGTCGCTTAAATCCATTGGCTCAATCAAACCACATTTTAAATGTGGGCCACAGAAACTGGACACACATCCTTCAGGAAATCAGCAGGTTCACAGGTGTGTGTTTTACTGGCTCACGCACCTGGATGGGTGGACAGTTCCCAAAGCCTTGACTGAACCTTCCTGACTGTGCCAGGAGGATGCTCCGACATTTACACACGTGTCCGCAGGCATCTCAGGCAGACAGGCACTATGTCCTGGCCACTGCGCAGACGGGGAAGCCGAGGTCAGCCAGGTTAACCAACTGCCCTAAGGTCCTCCTGAAAGCGGCAGCAGGGCCTGACCCCCGCGGCGCAGCTCGTGTCATGTCACTTACCTCTTCCAGCTCATTTTCACGGTTAAATATTAAAGCTAATGACAAAAGCACCTGCACGATCGGAATAAAACCTGTTCGTCTTTACGTGTCCTAGTCTCATTTTTCCCCAAACCTATCAGGCTGTATTATTTTCTTTTATATATATATGTATATTTTACATCATTGTTCATCTTTGCACAATGTATGCATTTTCATCCTGGTTAGAGTCCCCATACAACTGCACCCCACTTGTTTTGACCCTAATCCCACCTCCCCTCCCCCGCAGTGTGTCTCTGGTTACAGCTGCTCGTTGATTCTGAGTTTTACTTTACTAGAATTAGTAAACACAGCTACACGCACACTCCCAGCACCCCGAGGTGCGGGGCAGGGCCCCCCCGAGCGGCTGCAGTCAGGACTGTTGCTCCCAAGGCAGGCCCGTGGCGCTGGCCTGAGGAGAGTGACCGGTCCAGGGGGTCCGGCGGGTCCGGCGGGTCCAGGGATCCAGGGGGTCCAGGGGTTCTGGGGGTCCGGAGGTCCGGGGGGTCAGGGGTCCAGGGGGTCCGGCGGGTCCAGGGGTCCAGGGGGTCCGGGGGTCCAGGGGTCCAAGGGTCCAGGGGGTCCAGGGGTCCAGGGGGTCCAAGGGTCCAGGGGTCCAGGGGGTCCAGGGATCCAGGGGGTCCAGGGGTCCAGGGGGACCAGGGGGCTCCGGGGTCCAGGGGGTCCGGGGGGTCAGGGATCCAGGGGGTCCTGGGGTTCAGGGGTCCAGGGGGTCCAAGGGTCCAGGGGTCCAGGGGGTCCAGGGGTCCAGGGGGTCCAGGGGTCCAGGGGGTCCAAGGGTCCAGGGGGTCCAGGGGTCCAGGGGATCCAGGGGTCCAGGGGTCCAGGGGGTCCAGGGGTCCAGGGGGTCCAGGGGGTCCAGGGGTCCAGGGGGTCCAGGGGTTCAGGGGGTCCAGGGGGTCCGGGGGTCAGGGGTCCAGGGGGCCCAGGGGGTCCAGGGGGTCCGGGGGATCCAGGGGTCCAGGGGATCCAGGGGGTCCAGGGGTCCAGGGGGTCCAGGGGGTCCAGGGGTCCAGGGGGTCCAGGGGTCCAGGGGGTCCAGGGGTCCAGGGGGTCCAGGGGTCCAGGGAGTCCAGGGGGTCCAGGGGTCCAGGGGTCCAGGGGGTCCAGGCGGCCGCGCTCCTACCTTGTCCGGACGCAGATTTCTCCTCAGAGCCGCGACGGCTCGGCCCGCCCCGCACCTCCGGCGCGCGTCAAACTTTCCCAGCTCCTCCCCGGTTCTGGCGGACGGGACTTGGCGGTGCAAGTGGACTCGGGGCGCCGTGCGCGGGGCCCCCCCGAGCGGGGCGCGCGCCCCTCAGCCTCCGAGAACGGCCCGGGCCTGCGGGGCGACGCCCTCCCGAGCTCGGGGCCCGCGGGCGGGGCGCCCGCCACCCGCGCGAGCTTCCGCAGGGGGGGTGGGGGGCGGGGAGGACGGGGGGACACGAACTTGGCGCCCCTACGAGCAATTTAACGAGCCGCCGCCGCCGCCAAACGGTTTCAAATCCTTGCGGGCCGGGCCGAGGCCGCCGCCCAGCAGGCCGGGGGCGGGGCTTCCGCGCTCGCGGCCCCGCCCCGTCCCCACCCGCGGGCGCCGGCCGCGCGCGCCGCCGTCGTCATAGCGACGCTCCGGGCTCCGGCGGCCGCGTCCCCGCCGGTCCCGCGCCCGCGTTTTCCCCGCCCCCTCCCCCGGCCGCGGCGTAGCGTGGCGTCGTTGTCATGGCGACGCGTCGGCGCGCTGTGTCCAGGACTGTCTTTCTGCCTTGACCGCCCCTGGGCAGTTCCGGGCAGGCGCTTGCGAGATAACCTGCTGCCCTTTGGGCGTCCCGCACGGGGAAAGCGGCTTGTGGACACTTTGGGGACTGTGGAGAACGAGCAGTAAAGGGCCAAGGGAATAGGATTTGTAGAGCGTGTGCGCAGGAGGGAGTGCCCATTATCCGGAGGGACTAAAGCAGTGTAAAGCCTGCAGTCTGTCTCACATCCCAGAGGTCACTGAGGGTGGACGACATGGGAAAATGAGCATTGCCTTTTTTGTTTTTTCTTGCATTCAGAAGTATCCAAGGTCTGAAAAAACTGACCTCAAATTCTGATGATGTTAAGAATTATTCACTTATAGCAGGAATGTAGGGGAACCAAATAAGACATCAGTGTAAAAAAAAAAATTAACAGTACAAAACACAACAAAGCAAAAGCAGACAGTTATAAATCAGAGACATACTGCAGGGGAGGAGGAGGGAGAGGGATCAGAGGGAGGGAGGGAGGGGCACAGTGGACTGCAGTGATGGTGCAGGGGTGCCTTGGGGAAGGAAATTCTATGGGGACTCAGGACTCAATCTGAGGGGGTGGGGGGAAGCAAATATTGTTTAAAAAATAAAAATTAAAAAATTTTAAAAAAGAATTAAAAGGCTTTGGGTTTACCAATAGCCAAAAAAAAAAAGTAGTAGCATCAAGTGAAAATCATATTTTTGCTGCTCTCAGGAAGTCAGCCACCTCTGGGCAGTCTCCCTGTCTGTTGCTGTGTACTTTGGTGTTCTGTTACATTTTTGGAAACACTCTGTGCTATATTTTTTTAAATACCAAGCAGAAACAAATTTTAAGTTGTAAAAACATTCACAAATGAAATTCAGCTTACCACTGTTTTTTAATCTAATTTCACAACAGGGCTCATTCTGCGTATCTTTGCAATACACTCTGTGATGCCAAATCTAACATAAGCACAGCTTGAAGCATCTTTTCAATTTTCCATAAAGAAAATAGAAATGCATTCATTTGTAACCAGTTATTTTCAAGCTTCCAGAAGGAAGTCATTCTCTTTCCAAGATGCTTTTTTCAAACTTATCCCACAGGATGTAAACACCAACAGGTGTTCATTGTTGGAGTGACAAATCATGAAAGCTAAGAAAAAGAAAATGTTTAGTTTTTCAAAAGCATGTTTGAATATGTTTATAGCTAAAGAGTGAGCAGTAATACGAATCACTTGCATTGAAAATCAAGGCAAAACCCAGTCAAGCAATTGTAGGAATTTGCACCCTCAGTGAAGAGGTTCAAAATTGTTAAAACAACATGAAATGAATTTAGCAAATGATGTTTACATGAATATGAACAGATTGGAGAGAGGGGTGATAAAATTAGGTCAGATTCATCTAAAAGGAAATAATTACAATGGAAAGGATACAGATGAATGCAAATAAATTCTAAAAATTAACAAAGTAAATTTATTAGTATTTTCTCTAATTAGGGGACAGTTAAGAAATGAGAAAAATTTCCCTTCCCACTTTCAAGAACTAATAGTCATTTTTCCATTAGAAATTATACATATATGCGCCTATGTCTGCATACATTTAGTTATGCAAAGGAAAATATGGTGAAGATGAACATGCAGGGCTTTTATTACTTACCTAATCTATATGTAACTGGACTACCCATCTGAGTTGTCTTCACCTAGGATTCAAGTTTATTTTTCATGTGTAGAGAACTGGAAAGCAACACCCACTTGGAATCCCCCACATGTGAAAACCAAGGAACCTCCTAGAAAGCAACACATCCTGAGAGATGGTGACCACACCTAATCCAGTGACATATAAGTAACCATCCAAGCCAAGGGGGGCAAGTAACATATAATTATCCATCCTGGCCAAGGACTCAGCTCCAACTCTTTTCCTTTTCTTGTAACAGAACGATTCCTGACCTTTCCAGATAAGGAACTTCCTTTGAGAATCTTAAAAATCTTTAATTTCCACCACACCCCACCACCACACCCCATCACCACCACACCACACCACACCCCACCACACCCCCAAATTTGCAGATGAATCAAAGGGTTCCCAAAATTTCTGAGATCCATGAATGGAGCCTAAGAACTCCTGCTCTCTGGACTTTATATGCATTTAAACATTTAGAACAGAAGCCATAAGCAGTATATATGTCTATAATTTCTGAAGCTAGCAAACTCAACACAGACACGATTGCCTTTAATGCTGGACTCCAGCAACCTCAGGACAGGCATTAATAAACAGTAGCAGCAGCAGGGAAGACTTCGTCAAGAATCAGATGCAAGAAATGAAAATAATTATAATATCCTCACAGCTATATACATTTGGAGAAAAATTAATAATGCATGCCATATGTTTGTGTAGGATTTCTGGGGACCTCCAGAAATATTTGAGAAGTTGTTCATTTAGAAACCTCAAGAGTGAGATCAGATAAATCCTTTTTTGAAACTGTTGCAGTATAACCCCAAGCTAGTACGACCTGAAATACACAGTTCTTGACGTACACACTTTGTGGACAAATCTATGGCAACTGTGTAGTAAATGAATTGATCAGGCCTTTTATACCACTAATCTCTGTTTCTGTCACCTGTGGCCTTGCTCGTGTGAGTGTGGGTGAGGGGCACGCATACCTAACTATGGACACCTGGAGCATGGGTGGGGGCACACCTGAGCCTAGAGGCCAGGGAAATAAGGGTGGCATCACTCTAGAGAACAAGTGACTGCAGGATTGACAAGACCACAAGAAAATACCAGAGAGCCCAGAGGGAAAAAAAGCATAAATATTTGCAGGGGGCTGAGAGGCTCTGTTGCCTCCAGAGCATGCAGATCCCCCTGCCTGCCCATTTTACAGCAACCAATCAATAGGACTAGAATAATGACTTGCCATTATATATATTTAGTAAATGCCAAGTATTCTTAAGGGAATATTTCCTCTCCCAAGATTGCTGTGACATCCTACGTGTCACCTCAGCGCAAATGTCACTGAGAGAGACCTTCACTGATTCCCAAACCACTCCTTATTTTCTTTTAGAGCCCCAAGTGTGAGTCTGCTCTCCTAAGCAGCCTGTTTGGTCACCATTTTGTTACCTACAGTTCTAAATCTTAAGCAAGGTCAAAATGACCCATTCAGTTAGGTACAGAACCCAGCCCTGCAAGGTGCCTTTCAAATCAAACAAGAGCACAAAGCAGGATCATGCTGGGAAGGCTATGCATCACAAGGTATGACCGGGAACATCTGGGGGGGCAGGGTGAGGGGGTGCTGATGACTGATGTATAATGCATACTCCCGACTTATACATCAGGAAGTATGACCCGGAATGCCCTGGGGGCTGAGGACTGATATATAACAAAGGACCCCAGTGTGTATATTACTCAGTAATCAAAAAAGATAAACTCGTGCAATTTGCAGCAACATGGATGGAGCTGGAAAGGATCATGCTCAGCGAAATAAGCCAGAAAGAAAAAGAAAAATACCAGATGGTCTCACTCAGCAGGAATTTAGAAAACCTAAATAAGGGACCGGGAAAAAGACTACTTATAATAAAGTAAAAATCAAAATCAACAAGCAACTATAAACTACAGACACACTATAGGGGAGAGGGGAGGAGGGAGTAGGATAAAAACAAGGGGGGCTGGGGGTGGGAATTGTATGGGGACTATAACCAAGATGAAAATGGATACACATTGTGCAAAACTGAAAAATGATGTAAAAAATATATGAAAGAAAAAAAGGGATCCCAGAAGCTGATCATTGGAATGCCTTGTTGATAAGATTAAAACCATGGCTGGGGAACTAGGGCATGATCTCAATGACAATACCAAGTCATCAAGGAGATAACAAGTGCCTGGAGGGTAGACTCACAATGCCTCATCTTCTACATTCTTCCCTTTTCTTTAATATCCTTCCCCTTTCCTTTTGCTCTGCCCCCTTACAACCAATGCTATATATCAATAAAAAGGCCAGGATCTTGCTCTTCAGCAGCATCCAGCATTATGTAGCCTGCTCCATGACTCTCATTTCTTTTATCAGTGTGGTGTTGCCCCATGCAACACCCTTGTACTTTTTCATTGCATTTATCAAAATGCGTAATCAAATATTAACTAATGGTAATGAGCTTTTATAAATGTCTCTGGTGCTGAAAAGACAGGGCCCATGTCTGCTGGGTTCACCATCACAGATCCAGCACCTTCCAGAACTCCTAGCTTGGAGAGATGATCCATAAATGTTTACTGATTCAAAAATTAAATGCAAATTGATCTTTTTGTGCTTTCTTCTCCACATCAGATAGAACATGGCCAGCCCATAGCCCTTTAATTTACAAAACTTCCAGTCAAAAAGCCAGAAAGACTAATTTTTCTGAAGCCAAATTTCTTCCTAGGAGAGGATATCTAATTGGTCTAATTTGAGCCAATGAACACAATTCTATCAGATATGGTCAAGAAATTGGCATCATGTTATATTAAATAGGACTTCATTCCTTCACCTTTGTATTGGAGGGGGCAGGGGTTGAGTTGGGGTTCCTTTCTCAGAGACGGAAAGTGATGAATTGAGTTACCTCACATGGGTTCCAACTACTATAAATCTTCAATAGCTGTGAAAACAAAGATTATTTTCTGCCCTCCAAAAGTTTACAGTATATTAGGAGGTAATCAAACAAATACCAAATGACCGTATTTGAAATTAGAGTATGTCACCTGACTTAAAAGGTATTTAAATAATAGTCATGAGAATAGAAGAGAAACAAAGAAAATATTATATATACTGTGATTTTAAAGTCTGTATTTGAAAATACACACTGAAAATATTTTTTTGATTTTTTTAAAAGATTTATTTATTTATGCATATAAGAGCTGGGGTGCAGGCCAGAGGTGTGGGGGGTGAGAGGATTCACCAAAGACAGAGTAGGGAACAGAACAGGCAGATTGACCGAAGTACACTGCTGAGGGGAGCAGCAGGAGAGTCAGGAGAGGTCTGCTGCGCCATGAGCAACAATGTGGGTTGCTCCCTGGCTGGCCAGGAATCGAACTTGTGCTGTAGTGGCTGCAGGTTGCTTCATAAATTGCATCTTAACCCTTGCGCCACCAGGGAGGCCCCTTTCTTTGATTTTTAAAAGGTATTGAAATTGAAAGATTTCTATTGAAACTATTATTTCCTATTGCTTACAAGGGAGTTAAAATTTTAAAATAAAATTTTACCTCAATTTTTCAAAGATCAAATAGCAACATAGTTGACAACGATGTAAAGACACAACACTGGAAAAAAATTGTTTTTCTTTCACATGTGGAAAGTTGATGATGCTGTACTTCTCATGTTGAAACTGATCTGTCTATTTTCAAAATATGAACTTAAAATTAAGAATTAGGCCAGATAATACTGACCAATGTGAATTCAATTATTCTCTACATAAAACATGGGAAAATGTGGCCTTTCACTAATTAGGAAGATAATACTCAAGTCATACGTAACTTGAACTAGGACTGTATTTTGTCATAAACTTTAAGTCTGAAGATTTTTTTTTTTTTTTTTTTTTTTTAAAGATTTATTTGTTATTTATTTATACAAGCACTGGGTACAGTCAGAAGCGCGGGAGGGTGAGAGAATTCACCAGAGCCAGAGCAGGGAGCAGAGCAGGCAGAGGACCGAAGTACACTGCTGAGGGGAGCAGTGGGCGGCAGGAGAGGTCTGTGCGCCATGTGGGACCCTCTCTGGTGGCGGGGGAGCAGCCAGGGATCAAACCGGCGCTGCAGAGGATGCGGGCAGCTTCACAACCCAGTGCTCAACCACTGCGCACCGGGAGGCCCAAGTCTGAAGATTTTATATTTTAAACTCCTGCTCTATAAAATTATAGTCACGATAGCAGAGATCTGGAGGTTTCTTTCATCTTGTGTAAGTCACTGTTACTTGAATTTCTTGTTTTATGAAGTCAAATACAAACCTGATAAATTTGCTCCTTCTAACTTTAAATTATATGCATCTAAAAGTTCTATTATTTCCTAAGGGCATTCCTTTTTATACCTTAACTGCCCTGCAGATCAATGTCAAATGTGTAAGTCTATATTAATAGATCTTTTACTAATAGACCCACAGAAAGTAAGTTATAAAATAGTTTATAAATCATTTAACATACTTTAACATACCATTTAACATACTTTAACATACCATTTAACATACTTTCATACACACAAAGAAAGGAAAACAAACTATAAGAATATGAATGAAAGGTGGACAATGATTCTCCATGTGAAGAAAACAAATATCGGGCCTCCCTGGTGGTGCCGGCTGTTGAGTGTCGCACTGTGAAGCTGTCTGCGGCCTCTGCAGTACCGGTTCCATCCCAGTCCAGCTGGCCAGTGAGAATCCCACATGGCGAGGAAGACCTGTCTTGCCCACTGCTCCCCTCAGCAGTGTATTTCGGTCCTTCTGCCTGTTCTGTTCCCCGCTCTATCTCTGGTGAATACTCTCACCCTCCCGTGCATGTGGCCTGTACCCCGGTTCTTGTATAAATAAATAAATCTTTAAAAAAAAAAACAAGAAAAAAAGAAAACAAGTATCACTTAGGTCCCATCAATTTCACTACCCAAATATCTTCAAATTTCTCCAAAATATAGCTCTATTTTGGAAAACTTCAACTGAGAAAAGAAATTATGCAATTGACCATATTTTCTTCTCTGAAACATTTTGGACTCAAGATTTCAACAACTTCAGTGTAAATTTATCTGTTAACCTGAAGGATTATGAATAATTAAGTAAATAAAAAATAAGTACAAAATGCAAGAAATGTTAATGACTTTTGGATCCCTGTGGTGGACTACCAGGCAATTGTTTCCACTTACTGTCAAGAAAAATCAATAACCATGAAGAGAAACGAAATTTTTCTTCCGAGGCCGAAATTATTTAATTGTACCTTTTTATTCAGATTATGAAAGTTTTAATGCTGTTATAAGGGAAATTGGAAAACACTAAAAGGTTTAAAGAAAAACAAAGGAAATATTACGTGGGATCCTACTCTATTAAGTTATTATAACAGAGATCTGGAGGGTAAGGAATAATCTTATTAAGGAATAACCACTATTAACAATCACGTATGTGTATCGTATATAATATATGTAATCATTTTAAGATCTACTTATTATTCCTTCATTTGGAATCAACATAATTTGCTGAATTATTCCCCTATGATTAGATATATAAGTTATAGCAGTTTGGGGCTCTTACAAATGATACTATAATACATATATTTTAATATTACATCTTTATTGAAATATTCTATTTCCATCAAAGACATCCCTATTGTTGTAGAGCAACCCCGATACAAAATGGGGTGCCTCACTGTGGGTCCTCACCCGCGTGCTTAAAAGGACTTATCAATGCTCTACTGCAGGCACACGTGAAAGGTTAATAAAAGGTTTATTTACAAGGAAAGGGGAAATGAGGAAATGGACAGCTCAGGGAGAAAAGTGGGAGACAAAGTTTTAAATGAGTCCTACCCGATCCGCTGATTAGGAATCCCAAAGTGGCGCTCTGAGAGCTGGCCGCCAGCCAGGAGCGGTGAAGCCAGGAGGCGAGCTATCGCGAGCCAGAGAGAGCCCAAGGCCCACGTGTTTGTTTTTTTATATCCAACCTGGCTGCCCAACTCCACCCTCAGGTCCCAGCCATCCTCCCTTGGTGGTGATGGGATTTGTCTTTCCCAGAGTCTTGATGGCTTTAGTCTGGAGTGGGGGTGGAGTCCACAAAGTTAATCCTGTATGGGATTAACTCAGGACATCACTTCCCCCTAACACTATGAGAATTAAAAAACAAAAATAAAATAAAATAAAACAAGGGTTTTGATCACAACTGCCACTTGTTTTTCTGAAGTATTTTGTAAATTTCACTGAGAGTGACATCTCACATTAACAATTTTTCTAATCTGTGCTAGTAATATGTATTCAGATAATATCTTTCTATAAGTTTCTATGAGCTGGCTACTAGCTGGCCACCCATGACAACTGTGACCTATTTGCCTCCTGCAAATCACAGCAGAGCATTCCTCGACTACCTACGGAGTACAGCTTGTATCACGAGGCAGCCCCAAGGACGCCGAGGCGCTGTTGACCTGCTGATATGACCACTACTTAAAAAAAGAAAGGGTTGCTACCTTTAGCACAATGATTCTGGATTCCTCCCTTAGGCCAGAACTGCACAGCATTCATTCTACCCTGCCTTCTGGAAAGTCCATGCTACAGGCTATTAACAGAGATATCAGAGATACTTCCTCCTCCCCATGCATCATGTGCATACCAACCTAGCAGGCATCCAGACACACTGGCAGCACTTATGAGGACACTTCATAGTCTCATCTGTCCAAAAACCTCCCAGCAGCCTGTCTCAGCATTCCTCCCCAGGCTGTAAAATTCCAATTATTTCCAGGAAGCCACTGGGAATATTTGTCACTTAACTCACAATACGAGAATGGTAGTGAAGACACAGCTCTTAAGTTTGGAGATTGTCTGGTTCTGTCACTTATTAGCTCTGAGACCTGGGTAAACCATTCCTTATAGGATAAGGAGAAAGACAGAAGTAACAGAGGTGAGACAGAGGAAAATTTTCCCCAGTACTTGACACTAGGAAATTTTAATGCAAAGTTTTCTTTTTCATTCCCAAATGTTTTTCCACTAGGAGGCAACATTAGCACGCAAAGAACTAGTCACGTCTCTCACACAAACACACACACACACACACACACACACGCACACACACATGCACACCGCTCACACACATGCTCACACCCATAAAACACATATATGCACACACCACTCGAGGGATAAATATGTTCACACATGTGTCCCCAGCTGCATAAACACAAGCATACTCACACACATGTGCACACACCCCAACCTGTTTTCTTTTCTTTCTTTTCTTTTTTTTAATCTTTTATTAAGGGATGAAGATGGAGAATGAATCTCCAGCTAGAAGGGAAATTTTACTAATGAAATACTTATTGTTGAGTTTGGGGACTGAGATATAAGACCACACATATTGAAAGATTTGTTAATGTCTTGGAAATAAGAGATTTCATTGTCTATAGAATAAATTTCTTGTAGAAATATGTTACAGCAAGAGAGAAAAGTCAAAAGACAGAAACATTTGCATTGAGAAATGCATCTTGTCATAATGCAAGAGAAGCATTGGGACTTCAGGTGTCTTGCACGAGGGCACTTGACCATGTACACTGGGTTCATTGAGACTGCAGCTGCTAGTTCAGTAATTGCATAAGCTGTGAGGACCAAAGTCAGCCATGTTAAAATGCAGACATGCCTCATTTTATTGCACTTCACTTTACTGCATGGGACAGATGTTGCATAATTTTCTACAAAGTGCAGTTTTGAGAGAACCCTGCATTGAGCAAGTCTATCAGCGCCATTTTCCCAAAGCTTGCTTTGTGTCTCTGTGTCACACTTGACTAGGTTTGTACTTTGTTTTTTTAAACATAATGCTACTGCACACTTATAGTCTACAGTACAGTGTAAACATAGCTTTTATATGCACTGAAGAACCAAAAAAATTCATGTGAGTCACTTTCCAGCATTTTGTTGTGATGGTCTAGAATCCAGCTCCCTAAGGTGTGCCTGCAGAGAACAAGAATCGGCCACTTGTGGCTTTTTTTCTGTCTTTTCACTGGGCTGCCCGGGAAAGCAGAGCGTAGTGCCTCCTGGACTATCAGCCAGCAGAGGAGAGCTCCACACTCTGTTGCTAGGGAGAGTATCGCTGAACTTCCATAACAGACAAGCTGGTGATCTAACCCTTTAAGAAGAAAAACATTTGCAAAACAGAGTATTTATGGGACTAAATGGACCACACATAATAACTAAATATTAGTTATTATGCAACTGGGTAGCTTCTGCTGATGGTTCCTTTAATCCAAAATGCCTCTTCAGCTTGCAAAAAACAAAAAACAACTGGTAGATTTTTCTTTATGTGGAAATAGCAATACATTAACGGAATCAGTACTAGTGTCTAAGCTCTAAATTCTACTCTATTTTCTCAGGGATCCAAGCGTATCCAGCAGTCTGAAATGCCTTCAAATGAGAAAAATGGTGCAAAAAGTCATTCTCAACAAACCTGCCATATTCCAGGAGCTTCTCTGTGGAATAGGCTGGGGGCAGGGGAGAGAGTGGAGTAGTGTAGGTGTGAACAAAATAGGAATGCTGGACTTGGAAGTTTTTGGCTTCTGAACAGTTGATGTTACCAAACAACAGATATAAAGCTACTATAAGACAGCATGGTATTGGCAAAAGAACAGATAAATAGAATGGACCAGAATAGAAAGCCCAGAAAATGGTCCCCCCATAAATAGAGTGAACTGATCTTTGACAATGGAGCAAAGACAATACAGTGAAACAGAGAGAATTTTTTCAATAAACACAGCTGAATAACCGGTTATCCACAGGGAGGGAAAGAATCCATACACAGACCTTCCAAAGGGATCATAGGCCTAAATGTGAAACACAAAACTATAAAAACTCTTAAGGGGTAACACAGGAGAAGATCTAAATGATATTGGTATGGCAGTACCTTTTTAGATATAATTCCAAAATAAGACCCATGAAGGAAATCATTGCTAAGTGGGGCATCATTAAAATGAAAAACTGCTTGATGAAAGACAGTGCCAAAACATTGAGGAAAAACAGCCACAGGTTGGGATAAAATATTTGCAAAAGATATAGCTGATAAAGGGCTCTTACCCAAAAACACAAAGACCTTCAAAACTCAAAAATAAGAAAACTGTTTTTAACAATGGACCAAAGACCTTAAAAGACACCACACCAAAGAAGATATACAGATGGCAAATAAAGGCTAAAAGAGTAGATTTTAAAATTTCTCATCATAAGAAAAAAGGTCATTGCTATGAGTGATTGTGGATGCCAACTAGAGTTACTGTGCTGATCATTTCATAACATATACAACTACCAAATCATCATGTTGTACATCTGAAACTAATATAATAAATAAATGCCTCTTACCATATGATCCAGTAATCATGCTTCACCCAAAGCAGGTGAAAATTTATGTTCACACAAAAATCTACACAGAGATGTTTATAGCAGCTTTGTTCCTAATTATCGAAACATGGAAGCAACGGAGATGCCCTTAGTTGTGAATGGATAATGAATACATGGGTCTAACCAGACAATGAAATACTACTCTGTACTGAGAATAAAGGAGCTATCAAGCCATTAGAAAATACATGCATGATCACAAAGGAGAGAATTCAATCTGAATAGGCTGCATATTGTATGATTCCAGGGTGTATGTGACACCCTGGAAAAGGCAAAACTATAGAGACAACAAAAAGATCAGTGGTTGTAGGGGCACAGAGGATTTTTCAGGAAGTAAAACTACTCTCTATGGTATTAAAATGATGATCCAAACCCACACAATGTACAAAACTAAGAGGGAACCCTCAGGTCAACTCTGGACTTGGGGAATTATGCTGTTAATGCAGGTTCATCTTTGATTAAAAAAAAAAAGAACAGCTGGGCCTCCTGGTGGCCTAGGGGTTAAGTCTCAGTCCCATCACCACTGGCTGCAGCCTGAGTTCATCCCCACACAGGAAGGTGACCCACATGGCGCAGCAGACCTCTCCTGTCTCGCCGCTCCCCTCAGCAGTGTATTTCAGTGGATCTGACTGTTCTGCTCCCAACTCTGTCTCTGGTGAGTCCTCTCACACACACACCCCGCCCAGCACCTCTGGCCTGTACCCAAGTTCTTCTATTCAAGAAATAAATAAATCTTTAAAAAATGAATGAACAGCTCTGGGAAATGATGTTGGTGATGGGGGAGGACGTTGGGGTGGGCTGGCGGCAAGGGGAATATGTGGCATCTCTGTACCTCCAGTTTTGTTGTAAGCCTAAGCCTGCTCTTGCAAAAAATTCTATTTTTTTTAATTTATTTATTTATGGATCAAGAAGATGTGGTGCATATACACAGTGGAATATTACTCAGCCATCCAAAAAGATAAACCCATGCAATTTGCAGCAACATGGACAGAGCTGGAAGGGATCATGCTCAGCGAAATAAGCCAGAAAGAAAAAGAAAAATACCGGATGGTCTCACTCATAGCAGGAATTTAGAAAACCTAAATAAGGGACCAGGAAAAAGAATAACTAGAAGAAAGAAAAAATCAAAAGCAAAAAGCAACTATAAACCAGAGACACACCATGGCGGGGCGGCGGGGCGGGGAGAGGCGGGATTGGTGTCAAAATAAGGGGGGTGCAATTGTATGGGCAATATAAAAAAATCTAAAAAAACTAAATGATGTAACAATAAACATATAATATCTGTGTGTTTGCTTTGTTTCTTGTGTGTTGGGTTTATTTTTACGTGATTAATGTCCTTTCAACATTAAGCTGTTCCAAATCCTTCTGGAAAGCAGGCATGACAGGGCATTGAAAAGCTTTTGGACCAGTTATTAGTCACCAGATCTTCCCATAAGACACTCTCTCTGCTGCCATGATCTTAACGACTGAAGAGTAATCCATTCCAATGGGCCCGTGACCTATTGTGTTTATACCCCTGAGGTGGCCCATAGCAGCCCCTCATTGAGCGTGCTCCCTCATCAGGTGGGACCTGGGAAACCCACACCATTGCTGACTCATCCCACTTCAGTCATGAAAAGATGATGCTCTGGGATATTTGAGTTTCTTAACCAGATAGCACAGTTAAAATTGAGCAACCATAAGGACTAATACTGCTTTAGCCAAGGCAATAAATTCAGTAACTTTATTCTTCACGACCTTCAGGTGTCTTGGACAAACACGGATACAAGTATGACATTTAATTTTGAATCTAAGGACCAGTTTCACATGGTTTTACGTCTGATGCATCCGTTTTCCAGAAAGCCAAAGAACTGTGCTCTGTTTGGGGAGAAAAAGATAAATATTCTAAGAGATACAATCGTGTCTTAACCTTATTAAATAGCTAAGCCAAATCAAATACATTTTACAAATGTATAGAATAAATTTAATTGTACTACCGAAACTATTTAGTATGGGGTTTAAGAGGTAAGAAAACCTCCGGGAAAAGGGTAAAGCATTTCCCAGGGAGAAATTAAAAGGCTCTAGATAATGGTGATAGTGAAAATTAAAAGGAAAAAAATTGAATCAGTCCTTTATTCTCCAAGATACTAACAGTGCTGCATTGTCTGTAGGGAGGGGGAATAGCTTGAAGAAATACATCAACAAAGCTCTGGTTCGTTTTGTCTTATTTTTTTAGTCATCCTCTTCTGATATTTTTCCTATTGATCTGTACAAGGATTTTTGTGCACTGTCAATTTTAGTATTAAGATCTCACCAGGGCTCTGCCCTATTTTGAACAACAGCAATTTTTTTCAGTGTATTTCTAACTCTGTTATTCATAATTATAATTTCCATAATACATGTTATATATAATTATATGTATCCTATAACTATATATGTGTGATATATAATTATATATTAGAATACATAATACATGATATACACATGATAATACATAATAGGTTATCTATTAAATATATACTATAATTTATATATTATGTTATATAATATATGATATATAATTATATATTATAACAATTGTAATTATGAATAATTTATAGTTAGACATGCACTGAAAAAATGTTTTTCAAAATAGGGCAGAGCACTGGTAAGATGTGAAATACTAAAATATATTTATAATTACGTATTTTATAATTATAACCAATTATCATTGGTTGAGCACTTAACCCATGTCATGCATAATATTTCTAAAGATCAGATCTATGAGGGGGGCACTATGTACTAGTTATTATTCCCATTCTCTTCCTCACCTCCTCTCTCCTCTCTCCTCTACCCCTCTCCCCTCTCTCTCCAGCTGGGCAAGTCTCAGACCCCTCTTTTCTTTACCTGTTCCCATTTCCATCCTCCCACAGCCTTCTGACATATCGCCCTCCTCATCCTTAATGCATTTCTAAACCTATACCCAACAATAGCTCCAGCCTCTGGCTGCTCCTTTCTTCATAACAATAAGGTTCTTTCAACCCTAAATCTGAAACTTAGAAGACTGGCAGCTCTAAATACTGCCATTGCCACTGCCACTCACTTGGGGTGCGTTCTTTATACATTGGGACAAGAGGTGATAAATGTCATTTTTTTCAATATTGCATTAAATATTATAATTCAAACTTAATTAGAAATTTACAATATGGTATAATACATAGCAACATTCACCAAACAAAACCACAACCTTGAATTTTAAGGAAAAGAATTGGGAAGGAAAATGTTGTGCAAATGGGGAAATGTGAATACACCTTATTGCTCCACCTCACTACTTTCTCCTGCCTTCCACCTCACTTTTTAAAAATCCAATTTCCAAATTGACATGGCTTCTTACAGTCATTATGTAGTAAAAGCACTGATTATGGTGCGGGAAAAGTGTAAGTCCCACCTAAAAGTTCCAATGTTAGACTTACCCTTGAAGCATTTGGGGACTTCAAAGGTGCCATCCACACACTGAGCTTCCTCTGTATAGCTACACTTCTTTTCTTTATTCTTGCAGAAGAAAGAAACTTTTTCACCATGTGGCATTCCATTCTTAAATTTGTCTTGGAGCTTTACTTTTTCTCCCATGTATAGCACAGTAGCTTTTTTAACAGATATTTTACAAGTTGCTAAAAAGATAATATTGGTAGTCAAGATTTAAGAGTTCAATCTTTCTTAAAGACAATGAAGTATTTGAATAGTGGGTGAGTACACCTGAAACAAATTATTTAAGACAAAAATATTCCAAGGAAAATAGTGAATAACATCAGTCTCTATGCTAACAGTGTTTTGTATTAACTGCCCCCTCAGTCATGGCTTCCAAGATGGCCGTGCCTTCCCCTACAGGAGCCACATAAAAAGGACAGAGGAGAAGCATCAGATTCTACATTTCAGTGAAAAAGAATTTCTACCAGATACTTCCATCCCCTATAAGCCTACATCACCCAACTCAGATCTCATTTATTGAGCTAGTTTACCCATCGAACCAACCAGTGTAAATGTTGGCTGATAACTGCTCACAACTGTTCCTGTCTCTGAAAAATTGCCTTTGGTCATAACCTCACCCGGGAGGTTATCTGAACCAGCTCGTAATCCTAGGGTTGGGGAAAGGAGCATCCCATAACCAATGACCTACTGACAAGGGGTTACAGAAAACCAGGTCCACTCATTGGTGGGGTCAACTCTGGAGTAGAATTCATGCTCCAGATCCCTCATGGCAATGAAACTGATACTAGATTACTGCTGAGACTATATCTTCGTTAAAAAAATAGCCCCTGGATTAGCAGTATCACCTGGGAACTTGGAGAAAGTGCAAATTCTTAAGTTCTATCCAGATCTACTGGATCTATCAGATCTACTGTTTAAACAGAAACTCTGTTTAAACAAACCCAGTGGTTGTTTTTTTTTGCATAAGCATGACATTGACCAAATCAAGGTTAAACAACCAACTGAAAAAAGAAAAGAGGTCAGTTAGTGAATAACACTTTAATTGAGAAGTCCTGGTGTAGAGTCATGCCAGGTTCAAGGTGAGTAAGCAGAAAAAACAAGTGAAAGAGACTATGAGGCCACTGAGACATGGAAAGAGTAGCGATTGTTCCTGATTATCAGTTCCAAATCTTAGGAGAACCTGTGTTTCATCTTCTGATCTCCAATGTCCATATGATTGCCTGTTGCCCTTTTATAATAATCCCCATTTCCTCTAACAAGTTTGAATGTAGGGTTGGTTTTTGCAACCACCAACAAAAAGAGTGTTGGCTAGAACAAAGCAGAAAAGAATGCTCATGGGCGAAGACTTTAGAGCAATTTTAGGAAGCCCACACAATCTTCCATCATATTATCAGTACTTCCAAAGAATCTGTTATCTCTTCAGTTTAATCTCAGATATGCTTCCTAAGCATGGAGCTCCCCATGCACAGGTGGATCCCAAAGTCTTTCACACACCAATAACTGTTAAAAGAGCCTGAGCAACCAGTGGGAAATCATTAAAAGAAAAGGCAAATCACTGGGTAACTTTGGAGGCTTTTCAAGATCTCACCCACATTTCTTACCTTTACAAGTTGGCTGTGCAGACCAGTTTCCAAATTTGCTACATTCTACTACTTCTGGACCATCCAAGACATAGGTATCATGGCAACCATAGGTGGCTTTATCCTTGTAATTAAGAGCTTGTTTTGCAGGATAATTCACAAACCCATTGTCTGGTCTTGATGGGAATGGGCATTTTACTTCTAAAAGGTTTATTCAATAAAACAGATTAGTATCAATAGTACTGTTGTCTAGTAATTATGGATTAGACACATTCTAATCTCCATTACACCAGTGAATCAGGGTCTTCCTGTCATTGGAATGCAATATCTAGGTAGCTTGGTGCTAAATTATGTCCTGATTATTTCATACCCATGGGACTCTGGATATTAAAAAAAAAAAACAAACAAACAACACTTTGAAGGTAAATGAGTGATATTTCACCAAGTTCTTTGGATGCCACATAATTATGAGGTATTGTAAACTTATTGTAAACTTCATTTCCATGCAGTCTAAGAGGGTGGATTGAAAAGTCTGTCTCTGTTAACTTCCTTCATGCACATGAGCACACCATTATTTGGATTTTAAATGTTAAGACTAATTTTTATGATTGTCTTCAGACTATACCAAAAACCAGCATGAAAAGTGAAGGAGGGGCCTCCCCATTGGCACAGCAAGTTAAGCACCGCGCTGTGAAGCTGTCTGCAGCCTCTGCAGTGTGGTTCTATCCTGGCAGGCCAGCAAGAATCCCACATGGCGCAGCAGACCTCTCCTGTCTCTCCTGCTGCTCCCCTCAGCAGTGTATTTCAGTCAGTCTGCCTGTTCTGCTCCCCACACTGTCTCTGGCGAATCCTCTCACCCTCCCGCGCATCTGGCCTGTACCCCAGCTCTTGTATAAAAATAAATAAATCTCTAAAAAAAAAAAAAGAAAAGTGAAGGAGAATATCAGTACTGCTTTTTGGTCATTTTAAGATCCTCAACAGGGGATCGTATTCCTATCTACCCCAGTACAAGAGCAAGGCCAGAGCCAGGGAAGAGCACAGAGCTTTGGGGAGGTAATTTAATGAGGCAGTTTGAGTACAAACTCCAAAGTTTGGTTCAATTTTGGCTCTTCCACATATAGAATAAAAAACAATCTATATGCCTATAGTAATATTTAAAAAAAGTCCATGGAAGAAAAGTTCTTCTCTATAGAAAAATTCCAACCAATAAATACAGAATGAAAAATAGGATTAGAAAGTCACCATTACTTAATGTAATCAATACAGATGTTGTTTATAATGATGCACAATGGCAACTTATATAGAGTTATCACACAATGCTCCTTCAATTAAAAAAAAAATAAAAAGGAAAAAAGTCACCATTTTACAATCACCAATAGCACAATTGACTGAGTCCGGGAATATCCCCCAAGACCCTTCTTGGGAATTTTTCCCAGGCAGTACAGAAAGTTCAGTGCATTAAATGCAGTTCTCCTGAAGTCAGAAGTCTCGTTTCATCCATCTGGTGTCCTATCACCTATCACTTCCTGGCACATGACAGATGCCAATAAACATTTGTTGAACAAAGTCATTTGACTTTTTCAAAAATGCCTCCACAGGATGATTTTGTCTTCTCATTGCACTTACCCTTACATTCTGGTAATTGAGTCCAATTTCCATGTTCTGTGCAGGTGACTGTATCATTTCCGAACATGGCATATTGTGGCAAGCACTGGAAGACTGCTGTGTCCCGGTAGAAGGAGTTGTTTCCAGCCAATGGCTTGTAAACACTGAGTGTTGCAAACTTAGGTACGGGTGGTGAAGCACAGGTTACAGCTGAATAGAAAAAGAGCAATCATTTTTATGAAAATGCTTGAGTCTTAAAGAAACCTTTTCCAGAAAGAAAACCAAGCCAAATATTAACTTGAGAAAATGCAAAATTGGATCAAATGCCAGGGTAAAAACAATTGATGGCAAATAAAGAAATATGATTTGGAAACTAGATGTCCGAACCAGTACAAAAAACTAAAAACATGAATTAAATTTAAATATAGCCACCATTCATTTGCTGTTTACAATAACACAATAGTTTGGTTTCCATAAATCTTTGATCCAAATGCTACATTGGAAGATGCTTCTAGGAGTCAGAGTTGGATGTCGCTGAGGGGCCATGTTGACATTATTGCCAAGGACAGTGACCTGGTGCAAAGTCATCTGAGTCATTTGAGTTCCACTGCTAGTTCAGGTCTGTCTGTCACTATTGATTACCTCCTGCTTTTACACTCACTATGTGGAGCTCATATAAGTGCATCACACAGAGATGTGGTAGAGGTTTGTCATCTTGACCTGTCTGATGGAGAATTTCAACAAGCCAGAGAAGGGTAAAATAACATAATGGAAGTGAGTACAGGCCAAAATGTAATTTACGTTGTGTTATCTAGATCCTTGCTACTCATAGTGTGATCCCTGGACTAGACACATGGGTACTTCCTGGGAACTTATCAGAAAAGCAGAAACTCAAACTTCACCCCAGACCCAAGAATCAGAATCTGCATTTTAACAAGATGCACAGGTAACGCATTGGTATGGGCAAGCATGAGAAACTCTCATTTAGATGAGACTGAAGCTAAAGCAGCTTTTCTGTTATAACTAAAAAGAAAAGAGACCTCACTATTTGGTACAAATCTGCTTCAAAGGAAACTTTTTGAAGACCCGTGGTGATTGCTGCTACCAGGTGAATAATTCCAGTTAATTTATCCTTAAAAAAAGAAAAGGAAATCTTTCTTTTATAGTTCAATTTCCCTGAAACCACTCTTGATTTGAAATGGTTTTACTTTTCCATTTGCTTTTGCTGGGAAAAACCTCTTCTAAATGTCAAAGAACCATAACTATTGTTGTAACACCTGAGCCCCCTGGTAAAAGATGGCTCTTACATAAATCCCAGGTTTCATAAGAACACCCTCCCTGGATAAGCAAAGCCCAGAGCTGCCCCTGACTGCTTGACCGAGCATCCCCTTAATAAACCAGCATGCCTGGGGCATCTCAATAAACTTGTAGGATACAAGGCCCTTGGGTGGGCTCTAGGGTTGTTTTTTCTTGTCTCCCTCCTCTCTAGACTTACCTGTTGAGAGCAGAGCTAAGTGTCCTTTAGCTCTTAAAGCTTTAGTGCTGAGAATAAGAGATTGCACATAGTAGGTCCTCAATACAGGTTCACTTGGATATATGAATGAGTGCAAAGAAGATATTTGATCTCACTGTTTCCAGTTCTTCTAGTCAAATAGTGGCAGTCCTGAATAGATCAATGCCACACATATTCAAGACCCACCAAAACTTGGGGATCTATTGGAATTAATAAACTCAGAAATCACAAACTCTACCAGGTGGAGAATATAAAATGTGTTCGTAAGTCAAATAATTCCCTTTTGCCATTACAAGCTGCTTGTTTCATCCTCAAAGCAAAATGGTATAGGATGAACAATCTCGAAAAGGGTAACAACCATATTATTGAGTTGAGACTGAAGGGTTTTGGTTGTAAAAGTTATAGTGGTAAAATCAGGAACGTCCCAGGCAAAACCAATAGGTCAAACCCCCCTAAGTGAGACCCAACTCACGAGCACAGACAGGAATGCCTGGATTCCATCTTCCTTCCTCATTGCATTTAGCAGTACTAGATCCATTCAGATAAAACCTGCAAAAGGAGAATCTAATCCATCAAACAGTAAAAGTCCATTAGCAGCATCACTAAAGACCTCTCCACTGAGGACTTCTTCAAACCAACACTATTGACTTCTTTCCCATCTGATGGTGCTGGAGAGCCTAATATTCATCTAAGATTAGGGAATCTTCCAACCTAACACCCCAGATGACTAATTGAAGGTAAGCTGGTTTCATAGCTGGTGGGTGGAAGCCAAACCCCCAAACACCTCCCTTCCAACCAAGTTAACTACTTCCCACATAAAGCAAGGAATCATCTCTTTCAGGATCACAAAAGAGAATCAACGAATAATTTTCACTATTTTCTGAGAGTCAGCTGACAAAAATGTGTAAAACTAATGTGGTTTACTCCCATTGAGAATGTAACATTCTGCCCTTAAAACAATTATTTCAAGGTTAGTTGTCATCAGCCCCACCAATATATTTGCAATCAGTCATGCCAGATGAAAGGAAAGAACTGTATTGTATATACTATTTTATACTTTCTAATTCTTAATCTCCAATCCCAAATGAAGATTCTTAGTAAAATTTTGCCCTGATATACAGCCAATGTGCTATTGACAATGTCACTTGGTGGTGTCTGTTGACAAGGCAGATGAGCTATAAGACCACCATATGTCTTTCTTCTTGGGGATATTATATTATGTGAAGATTAAGAGAACTGTATTGTACATCATCACACAGCCAACCTTCTCCATAGAATTCTCTTCTAGAGACTACCAGGACAGTCAATGAAATTAGACTCATCTCAAAAGTCCAAGTTCAGTTCCTAAAGTATCTTTGCCCTGGTGCCAAGATCTGGACCAGAGATTATAAGGCATCATCTAGTTTCAATCATTTCCTCAGATAACTAATTCATCAAGAGCAGAAAAATGAGATTTAGTAATGACTTCGTATTTCACTAGTTGTTATATTTTCCATCCCTTAACTCACCCTTAACACCACTGTGGTATATAAAGCACGACTAAAATTGATTTGTACTCAGTATGTTCAACCTAAAGGCTAGAAATAAAATACTGACCCATCTTAATGTTTATCTTAAGGACACAGAAATGTTTTGCATCTGTTAACTAAAAATCCTTACCCGGTGTTACAAGTGAAACTGATTGTATTAGGATATTCGAAAGTTGTGTAGCGTACAATTCCATTTTGCAAGATTCCAGCAAAAGGACATACTTTGGCTGTGATTTAAAGAAAAAAAGATAAATTTCTATTTATAGAATTTTCCATTAAAATAAAAATATATAGACTTATTTATATCCTTTGATCCACTACCTAAACTCAAATTAAGTCAAACGAACTATGCACAAATTCATTACATTGTTACCTCTAATAACAAATAACTGGATACTCTAAATGTTCACTATCAGGGCATTATTTAATTATTCACGGTAAGTTAATCAATAGTTGAAATCTCATGCAGACCACAAAATATAAATTATGAAGTTTATGGAGGCATTCAATCTTTATGATAGACTGATGAAAATAGAAAAAGCAAAATGATATCTTCTCCATGACATGATGCAAAAATATACGTATGGAAAATAACTTGAAAAAATAAAATTGTTTAATAAATGGACAATTCACCAAAGAGGATGTTCAGAAGGCCTACAGACATGAAAATTTGTTCATCATTGTTCCTGATAGGAGAGATGCAGGTTAAAACCACAATGAGATGCTATCTCATACCTGCGAGATATAACCATACATACAACCTGTAATACAATCATGCATATTCAGCATTCCCATCCTTGGGCTTCTATCCAAAGAATATAAAGCCATCAACACACACACACACACACACACACACACACACACACACACACACAAGCCTTAAGTTCCACAATGTTTATACAAGCATTATTTATAGTGGCTAGAGCCTGGAAATAGCCTAAATGCTCATCAATAGGTAACTAGATCAAGAAGATGTATGTCCGCACAATGGAGTATTATATGGTCATAAGAAAGGATAAAATGTAGCCATTTTCAACAAAAAGGAGGGAATTTGAGGGAATTATGTGTCTCAAAGTAGTCAGAGTCATAAAAACAAATACTGGACATTGACATAGCAGAATTCAACATTATTGAGGTCAATAATGTGAAACACTTTCAAAAAACTGAGGGCTCTGATGTTAAAAGGGATGAGGGAGAAAAAAGGACAGAGGATATAAGGGATGGTGACAAGGAAAATTAATTAATTAATTAAATTGCTAGAGTTCTAGTTATGAGTGATATAAAAAAAATTTCCCTAATGATATTGCAGTGATTTTCACTAAAAATTGTCTAGTTGTTTTTAATCAAAAAAGCACATTAAAATAATTTGTTTGAAGTTGTGTAATTTTCACAACGGTTATACCTATATGATCTAAACAACCAAAGCTCACATAGGTCCACATAGTTATTTTTACTGCTTAATTCTTACACAAAATTGCCAGAAATTCTATCTCATTGATTGTCCAATATTTGACTCTGAAATATTGTTCTTACTGGGTATCACAGGACCATAAAATCAGCAATCTACCATAAAGTAATGTGGGGTATATACATCCATAACATGTTATAAACTTAATATATTTATAATGTATAGTATATAATTTATATATATAATTATAGTATATAAAATGAGATGAAATGTATATTCATTTCAATGTGAAAGCTTCTTTTATTTTGAGGCAAAATCCAAAGATCCAATGACTGCTCAAGTTTTGTGTTTTCAAGTGTCTCTTTGCCATCTGTTTCAGAGTAGCTGCAGTTCTTTTCACTTCTATGGTGTTTCCCACTCCTTTTATCAGACCCGCTCCCCTTTTTACACCTGCCAGTTCCGACTCTGCTGGTCTCCCCTTCTCTTAATGGCAGGTATCGCTTAGTCTCCCCTCCCCTAAGGAGCCCCCAGCCCTCTCGCTTCTTCACAGCCCCTGACTCCACAGCTCGGCTGACACGCTGCACCCTGAGCTGGCAAGGCAGAAGGTCATCTCCCGCCAACACCCAGACTCCACCTGAGCGGAGAGCAGGGAGAGAAGGCGCTCACTTACGGACACATTTCATGCTGTTCATGGGCCAGCTACCGGTGAGGGGGCAGGTAAACCGTCTAAACCCTCCCTTGGTGTAGTAGCCCGGCAGGCAGTTGTAAGTTATCACCTCCCCTGGTTCGTAGGATGCTTTTAATGGAACAACTGTGGCAAATGGTATTGCATCTGGTTTGGAACAGGCTGGAAAGAGAACACAAAGCAGTTGGTTAAGAAATCTACAAGCAACTATAAACCAGAGTTGGGGGGAGAGGGGAGCAGGGATTAGGGTCAAAACAAGGGGGGTGGGAATTGTATGGGGAATACAACCAAGATGAAAATGCATACATTGTGCAAAAATGAAAAATGATGTAAAAAATATATAAAATAAAATAAAAGTAAAAATAAATATAAATATAAAGAAATCTATAGCTGTGTTTCTAAGGTCCACTAGCATACGTGAGCAAAACACCATTACCTCTACAAATAATAAGCACACCGAGCTCTGCACCAAATACGTGGTCGACACGATACCACATCTAATCTCAACGATTCTCCGAAGGGCACTTAACTTCTACTCATGCATTTTGTAGGTCAGGCCCCTGAGACTTAAGCTAACTAAATATCTTAGGGAAACACTCTATGCAGGGCTATATTCAAGAATAAGTATCAGTCTTATCTCTCCAGCATCCAGCCTGAAGACGTGGAAGGTAGCATTATCGAGCCTTGGCACATGCTGGTGGGTTGGATAGATTGTGTTTTTTCAAAAGCAAAGAATACTTACTCCATCCTTCCGTAGCCACATAGCAGAGAAAACTCAAGAACAAGACACGCACCGCAGAAATCATCGTGGCTGATTCACAATGACACAGTGCCTTTCCTCCACTAAAAAAGAGATGTGCAAATATCACAGTGCTTAAATATTAACTTTTTTGGTGAACTTTTATCTCTGTAAATAGAAGATAGAGAATCATGATTTGAAAGGAACTCCAAGACCTACATCCTTTAATCATTTACTTTTCACTTCTGTGGGTCAGTTGTGAAATCCTGGGTAGATGGTTTCTGTCTCCATGATATTTGTGGTGAGGTCCATTATGGTTCCTGACACCCCAGGTTGTGGGGTGTTGAGCCCAGACAGCTCATGCTCTAGCCTATGTGTTGTGTGCATAGTGGATGGAGCTCCAGAGGGCAAGCTCTTGCTTCCCCCACCATCTTGGGAGATGAGCACAGGATGATCACTTACCCTCTAGACCACAGTCTCCACACCTCTGAAGCCACGTTACAGTATCCAGATGTATGATCCTTTTTTTTACAACATAAAAAGTTTTATTTTTTTATTTCATATAATTCTTACATCATTTTTCATTTTTGCACAATGTATGCATTTTCATTTTGGTTATATTCCCCATACAATTCCCACCCCCCCTATTTTGACCCTAACCCCTCCTCTCCTCCCACCTGTAGTGTATCTCTGGTTTATAATTGCTTGTTGATTTTGATTTTTTCTTGATTATAATTAGTCTTTTTCCTGGTCCCTTATTTAGGTTTTCTAAATTCCTGCTATGAGTGAGACCATCCGGTATTTTTCTTTTTCTTTCTGGCTTATTTCACTGAAAGAACACCTTCAGGATAGCCTCTAAAACTATGATGCCTAAAAAGCAGAGCTCACAATATTCCCTTTCCATTCCCCTTTTACCTCTAGTTAGGAACAAATCAACACAAGATCCTGCTCATCCATTCTTAATCCTCCTTAGGTCTATCTAGATAGATAGATTTCTAGATAGATTTCTAGATCTCTTTTAGTTTTGGAGAGTTAATATGAAATTAAAAGTTGGGACTCAAAGAAGAAATTGAGGAGGAGATGAGAATAGACCAGTGCTCATGATGGTTCTTGGGAGAATCCACAGGGGACCATCCAGGACTCCATAGTTGTCTTATACATACTTTGCTCCATGGGGCTGAATATACAAATATACACTGGCCAGACAATATATTAAAATAAACTCTGACCCACAGTGTCTGTAGAAGGAAGCCAAACCACAACTTCTGTAGCAATCAGACCAAATGAAGACCAACCAGGTAAAGCCAAATATGTTCCTCTGATCGAGCACACAGTATTCCAGTTTCTAGTTAGTCTGCCTCTGTCTTCTCCATTCCAGCAACCTCCAATCAGAGCATACTTCAATTTTCCCTTTTTTCACCATAAAGTTTTCCTACTCTTCTAAATTTCTGCCAAATGCAGATGATGATGATGATGATGGCTGACTCTCTTGCTAGAGCAAGTTCTAAAAATGGCCATTGCTTGTTTTCATTTGGGTGGTCTTGGTTTATAGCCACAGGTCCAGAGCTCCTTGAGACATCATTTTGAGAAATGGTCTTGTCAGGCAATGATTCTTATATTTTGCTCCTAGTGAACATTATGTTCCTTGAGAAGAAAAAAAATGTGCTGCCAGTGATATCAATAATGATCCTTCCCCTTTTGTGATTAAATCAAAATACACCCCCCTCTCACCCCCCCCCCACACACAATCCACCTTATGGAGAGGTGTTGAGTTGCTCTATATAACAAGGATCTAAGATAGATGGTGAAAAGAAAGAGAGAAACCACACTGATTAGGTTTTAGGAAAAGAAATTTTAATAAGTTTGAAATTGAAAAGAGAAAAGAACCTGCAACTGAGTGACAGAGAGGAGTAGGGACCAGGAAAGGGTTTTCATGATATTTCCTGATGGATGTATTCCCTCACATGAGGGAACTTTCTGGGGAAAGTGGAGATAGCCTGTTTTGTTACTTGGGTCCATGCAATTATCAAAACTCATCCAAATAAATATTTCAGATCTGTGCATTTTATTATGTGTCAATTATACCTCCAATTTTAAAACAATATTCTCCTTCCTTCATCCTTCCTTCCTAATTCAGAGCAAAAGTCATGGGGTGGATCTGAGTGGCACAGTTACGGTGGCCCTTATGAGGAGGGCAGCCCAGAATTGTCACAAGGTGGACTGTATGAAAGGGATTGAGCAGCAGATGTACTGTGGATAATGGCAGTCAGATTTCTTGCAGATGAGGAGAAGCAACTCGGAAGTAGGGAAAGCTCAGTTGAACCCTGTGGTGTTGGATTTGAAGTAGACTTATCAGTGAAGTACTACACAGTGAAGTAGACATCATATATATGGTAATCTTGGTTATTGTGTTCCTATATATATAGACAATTCCTAGCTCTGTCCAAGACAGTCTTGGAACACCAATATGCCCAGTAACTCTTGGAACACCAATATGCCCAGTAACTCAATATCTAGTATCTAGATATTGGTTTCTTTCTTTCTTTCTTTTTCTTATTTAATTTTGAGATTACATTGGTTTAAATTATTGTTGATATTTTGAAAGTATAGGATCCCTAGATTTTCGTCTTTAAACACAACTCTCCATCACAAGGTGCCATAGCTCCTTAGATCAATGTCAGATTTTAGCATGGGACGTGGAAGATCTGAGATAAGCCTGGAACATCATGTTGTGAAAACAACTCATGTAACACTCAGAGAATGTTAGGGACATGTTAAAAGAAGCCAATTCATCTGAAGGGGCTCTCACTAGTCAAATATGGGACAATTTGAGTGTCAATATAAGTAATGACATTAATGAGTTATAACCTATTTTTTTTTTTATTTTATTTTATAGAGGCATGTTTTATTTATTTATTTTGTTTGTTTGTTTGTTTTGTTTATACATGCACTGGGTACAGTCAGAAGCACGGGAGGGTGAGAGAATTCACCAGAGCCAGAGCAGGGAACAGAGCAGGCAGAAGGACCGAAGTACACTGCTGAGGGGAGCAGCGGGTGGCAGGAGAGGTCTGCGCACCATGTGGGATCCTCCGCCGGTGGCCGGGAGCAGCTGGGGATCGAACCGGCGCCGCAGAGGCCGCGGCAGCTTCGCAACCCAGCGCTCAACCGCTGCGCCACCGGGGAGGCCCTATAACCTATTGACTAAAACAAGAATCCATGAGTCCACACTGATAGCAACAAACATTAAATTAATATTTTCTAACATTAACAAACATTAAATTAATATTTTCTGACATTAACAAAGATATGGGAAGATAAGAAAGTTCTCCCTTGCTGTGGAATGCCAAAAAAATGAATACAGTAGGAATGATGGAATTAAAAAATTGCAATTTGGAAGTCATCACAGAAACATTTAGTTCTGGCAAGAAAGTATCAATGGATGCTAAAATTGAGGAGTGCAAGTGGAATGAGAAATGAGTTGGGGACATATCATCTTAACAAAATAATCAATATTAATACCACTCACTACTCAGGAGACAAACACATGTTGTACATCCCAGCCATAGGATGCAAGCAGAACACAGTGGTTCTTCTGCAATATTCCTGCCCAAAACATCACCAGGGTTGTGTCATAGGAAAGCATTGCACATACTCAAGTTGAAGGACATTCTGCAAAAGGACTGCCCTGTGATTTTTCAAAAAGGCAAAGGTTGTGAAAGGCAAAAGCTAAGGAAGTGTGGGAAGACATGACAAGGCATGGAGCGCATTTTCTTTTTGTTCTAAAAGCCTACACTGGTGAAACTTAAAGAGTATATGGATGGTTTGTGTTCCATTCTTGTCAATTATCTATATGCTTGAAATTCGAAATGGATTAAAAATGTAACTGAAAAAAAAAAGAATGCATGCCCTCTTTGATGGTTTCCTTTCAAGCACTCTTCATAAAGATACTTTTCTTAAACTGAACCACAGGAACCCTCAACTTTTACTTGCACTACCCCCTAAAAATCAATGGAATGGAAGAGTTTTCTAAAATGCAAATAGGTATTTTTAAATATTCCATGTAGACACTAAAGTCAAATAACACACTACAACATGTGTTTTACAGAAAACAAGTTAACAACAGGAAAATGAAGAAATAAGTTAAAGCTAGTTTGACAGCTTGTAAGGAGAATTGCCTATGTCTATGGTGATATAGCTATAGATACAGTCTTGGGCTAGTAGAAGTTTCCTTTGAGCTTTTAAATATAAAGATAACTAACAGTAATCTGGACAATTAAAATAAATTATTTGTCCTGAGTCCTTTGCCATTTGAACATATTTGAGAATTACAAGTTGTTCCCAGAACTCTTCCGAAAACACACTTGGGTCAATGAAAAATCTTCAGATGAGTCTTCAGATGAGATGCAGGTGTTGGTCTTCCAATGCATGTTGGTTTTTTTTTCTGTATAACTTTTTCTGTATAACTGTATACCATGTGGTTGACCTATGGTCTGATCCAGTTTCCACTCCCTGTAGTTCAACTCACACTGCAATAATTAACTCATGATTATCACCAAGTTGCTGACTGATAGTTGATGCTAAATGACATGTTGAAGACACATTTAAACTTACCATTGACGTTTAATTTGGCAGAGCCCGTGGAAAAAAAAACATTAGAAAAAGCCAAGGAATTTTGGCAAATCAAGTGACTGTTTTGTCTTTCTGGGGTTTATACTCACCACTACAGATTAGCCAACACTTGGATTTCAAGTTACACTTAGCCTATACATTTTATTAACCATGAGCAGGAATAAACAGACACATTTAGGTGGGAGAAACATAGAGCCTTGTTCTTTAAGCTCTTGATGACTTTATACCCTTTCCAACTCTACTTTGTAAATTAAACTATAGAAACCTAGACTCAGAGTCCAAGGTTTTGTATTCCTGAAATCACATTGCATCATATGTTCAAAATCTGTTTGTATTTACTTCACAAGCAGAGACTTTGACCATACCATTACATATTTAGCAACAGTTTAGATTTTAAAAAATAAACTTTAAAGTTGTCTCTTTCTCGGTTGGGATTCCAGCCAATATTCACCAACAAGCTCACAGTGGAAAGAGGCAAGTCCTTTCATTCCTGTGATACCACAGTTTATCTATCTAGCTATCTATCTATCTATCTATCTATCTATCTATCTACCTATCCATCCACCCATCTACCCACCCATCCATCCATCCATCCATTCATCTACCTGTCTATCTATACATCCATCATATCTACCAAGAAAATCTATCAAGAATGTGCACCCTCTTGTCGAGGGGATAAGGAACATGTCGCAGGACTTAGCAGGCATGCTTAAATATGAGAATATTTGGAAAAAATAATCAGCCTAAGTCAGCAGAGACTAATCTGGGCTCCCTACACATAAATAGCTTTGACCTTGAAAACATGAATATATTCACATACTGCAATTTCTGTCTTCATCAGGAGCAGTTATTCTTAACCTTGGCCATACTACATAATCTCCCAGACCTTTTTTTTTAAATAGAAAAATTGAACAGAATTTCTAGAGGTAAAGCCAGACATGGTAATTTTTTAAATACCCAAATAATTACAGTTGCAGTGAGGGTTAGGACACACTAATTCAGCATGTCACTGTTTACCAAAAGTCCAGTTCCACCACATACCTTTCCCTCTTGCCCAAGTGAGACTATTTTCAATACTCTCTGATCTCTTCTGAATTACCTCCCAGATATCATGAATTCATTCATTCTTTTACAAACAGGTACTAAGCCCTTACTGAGCTGTACTTTGTGTCAACATTGTAATTTCATAAATAAACAAGACTTGACTGTTACCTATAAGGAGTATCCAATTTCCTAGGACTGAGATACAATACTTCCAAGGATAACAGAATTTGAAGACATGTATTTTCCTTAGAAGACTTTGAAGAAACTTTACAGAGGATATTTCATTTGAATTATGTGGTTGAACACCTGGAGTGTCATGGCAGAGAGGATGTAAGGTGGGCTGGGGGTGCAAAGGTAAGGGTGAGACTATTCCAAGTAGTTGCAGAACAAAGAGGCAAAAATAGCAGATGATGTTATTTCTCAGAGCTGCAAACAGTGGAGCAGAATACTTAGGTGAGACGTGGTGGGAATGAAGTAGGTCTAGATGATGAAGTCTCTTCAGGAGATTTTAGGAGTTTGAACATATTCAGAAGTCTGTGAAAGGGACATAAAGATCAGGTTTGGATTTTGGAAAGAACCTCGACAGTAAGTAAGATGGTAGTATGGGGAGAGAAAGGGACTGAAAAAGAAAAACCTGAATACATCCCAAAGTGGACTTATCTTCCATTCTCATTTTCCAAGCCAGACTTGCATTCTGTGGTGTTAATGATTGGGAGACGTATTTATGGAGCAATATAAAATCGACCACATGATGAACTGGGACATGTGCCGCTCTCCAGAAGCATGCATTGGAGGGAAGGGTTACATCTTCCCAATCACGGCCTGAGATGCCAGAAGAATGGACTCCTTGCAAAGGGCTGGGGCATTACTCATAAATTGGAGAGAATTTTTTGGGGGTAGATTTGCCAGTAAAGATGTTCTCCATTTGGAGAAAAGTGCCCAGACATCATTGTTGTCATAAAGAGTCTGTGGGAGAGGGGCCTCCCGGTGGCGCAGCGGTTGAGCGCTGGGTTGCGAAGCTGCCCGCGGCCTCTGCGGCGTCGGTTCAATCCCCGGCTGCTCCCCGGCCATCGGAGGAGGGTCCCACATGGAGCGCAGACCTCTCCTGCCTCCCGCTGCTCCCCTCAGCAGTGTACTTCAGTCCTTCTGCCTGCTCTGCTCCCTGCTCTGGCTCTGGTGAATTCTCTCACCCTCCCACGCTTCTGACTGTACCCAGTGCATGTATAAAAAAAAACAAACAAACAAACAAATAAAAAAAAAACCATGCCTCTATAAAAAATTAAAAAAAAAAAAAAACAAACAAAAAAAAAAAAAAAAAGAGTCTGTGGGAGAAATGGGAACCAAATAGAAAAAGGCAACGTAGCATGTGATTCTTCATAGGATGGCTCCATCCAGGAAAGAAACCAAGTCCCTGATCATGGGGACAGTGTGGTGTCCTGGTAAAGGACAGAGATTCTAATCATGGTACAGTTGACTCTCGATGCCAACTCTGCTCTTATAGCTGTGGCACCTTAGGCCTGTAATATTTTGAAAAGGGGGTGAAACTAAAACCTACCTGAAATGCATGTTGTCAGGATTAAATTAGCATGCATGCAGAGCTCTTACAAAGTGCCTGATTTATACTGAGTGCCTGATGATATTTAGCTCTAATTAACATTCTTCTTATCATTAGCATCAATGCCTCAGATGCTGTACACCAAAGCACTCAAAATTCCTACACAAAACCATATAATCGAATAGATTGCAATGGGAGCCAGTGAACCGGTACTCATTACTAGAAAACATAAAAGAACAAAAGACTAAAAGAAAGAGCCACTTTCTATACCCTACCGCAAAAAGGTAATGATAATTATCTCTAGGTAGTAAAAGATTTAGTAAAAACGACTTCCTTTTCTCAATATGTCCTATTTTTGTTTTATTTTGCAGATTTTAAAAAATCTTATTAATTATGACAAGAAATCTAGTTCCACGTTTGGGGGAAAAAAAAATAAGCTGTGGCTGATGGAAATCCACAAGCACAAAGGTAGGTGGATGGGCCTCCCCTGGTGGCTCAGGCGGTTGAGCATCGTGCTGTGAAGCTGTCTGCAGTCTCTGCAGCACCGGTTTGATCCCGGCCGGCTGGTGAGGGTCCCACATGGTGCAGCTGACCTCTCCTGCTTCACCCGCTGCTCCCCTCAGCAGTGTATTTCATCAGTCTGCCTGTTCTGTTCCCCACTCTGTCTATGGTGAATCCTCTCACCCTCCCGCGAATCTGGCCTATACCCCTGCTCTTGTATAAATAAATAAATAAATATTAAAAAAAAAAAGTAGGTGGATGCCTGAGCAGGTTCAGTGAGCTCCTGGGAGCTGCTTCCCTGGCCTTAGTCCCCACAATCGTAGGGCAGTCAGCACAATCATAGGACTCTCTTGCTCCAGAAGCTCATTGTTGTACAGAAAATACTAGAGCTATACCCCCAAGTTTCAGCAGAGTCATCGCATCACCCAACTGATGTCAAGAGATCACCAGAAACCCCAACCAGCTCTTCCAGAATCGGGTGACCCAGCCCACTCAGCCCTCCATCCAGCCCTGCCTGTGGGCCAAGATCCAAACTCCTTCCCTTTTCCTGCTTCATACAAAATTCCAAGCTAGAGGAAATTTGGGCCAAATACTGGGATGTTTCACACAGGTGTCATATGCTATTTAGAAAGACATGGTAAGAAAAGATGGGTATGTTCTCATCACCAGAGATTCGAAAAGGGAATGAGGCTTAACAGATGAGGGCCTGAGAATAAGATGCTGAGAACGCGTGCACTAAAGATGTGATGTAGAAGAAAATGAGGAGGCAGCCAGGGAAAGGAATATGACTTCCTAAGAAGTTCTCTGATGAGCTCAGATATAAAAAGACCATGTTTATAAAAAAGATGGGACGGGGGGACATTACATGGAATGAATTCAAATGCAGCATAAACTAAGACTGCCAAATATCTCCAACTCAGCAGACTAAGTTCAGGATGAGATAAAGATTGCAAAAGTTGCAAAGACAGCAAAAGGGTATTATTGGTCAGAACAGAGACAGTGGCAGGAGGAGGGGGTGGAGGGAGGGCAAGAGGAGGATCTCTACTTCATAAGGAAGATGGTCCAGGCATCTGGAAATTATGTAAATTTTTCCCATTTTAAAAGGACCATTATACCATGTTAATTGAACTAGAAAAAAACATATGAAACTAATAAAAATCCTGTTTTATCATCACCTAGTTATTTTTTTAGCTTTTTCACATATCAAAATAAATATCAAGATCATATTCAATACAAAATTTTGTGTTTTATTTTCCTACAATAAGCACTTACCCAGATCATTATTTAAGGCATGCCTTGTTTATAAACAACTACATAATTTTTCATTATCTATACTTTAACCATCTCCCTATTTTTGGACATTTAGGTGGTATCTTTAAATCACTTTGAATAATGCCATAGTAAAGATTCTTTCACAAGATCTTTGAATAAGTTATTTCCTATGGTCTTATCTCTAGATGCAAAATTACTTAGATAACAGGCAAAAACACTTTTCACTTTTAAGGCTCTTGGTACATATCACTGGGCTGCTGTCCAGAAAGGTTAGCCTAATTTAGGCTTCAACTTTACAATGTTTGAAGGTTATAAACAGTGTGATATTAACAACTGACAAAGACAGCACTCAATTACTTAATTTTTCATCTTCTCCTGACCTATACTCAAATTGGAAAAAGTAAAGTGAATGTCATGAAGATGGAATTGAAGTCCAGCTAGAAAATAATACATGCAATTAGCTGTCCACAATGCAGAGGGGGTTACAAACCCAGGAAAACATTCCAAGTTGCAATAATTTGTAATTGTCAGCAATCTTTACAATATACGATGGTAGGGAAGACAATGCAATCATATGGATTGTCTATTTAAAAGTTATGTGTATAGGGCCTCCCCTGGTGGCGCAGCGGTTGAGCACTGGGTTGCAAACTGCTCGCAGCCTCTGCAGCACCGGTTCGATCCCTGGCCACTGGCGAGGGTCCCACATGGCCCGCAGCCCTCTCCTGCCGCCTGCTGCTCCCCTCAGCAGTGTACTTCATCGGTCTGCCTGTTCTGTTCCCTGCTCTGGATCTGGTGAATTCTCTCACCCTCCCACGCTTCTGACTGTAACCTGGTTCATGTATAAATAAATAAATAAATAAATAAATAAATAATAAAAATTATGTGTGTAACACTGTGATGTTGTGGAGAATATGGAGAAAAATGCTGGAAATTAATGATCAATTAGGAGGATAATTTTTTGTTTTTATTTCTGAATTTTATGTAATGTGTTCATATTACTTCATTGGGAGAGGAAAAAAGTAATTTTTTGGAAACTAAACAAGAGAGAAATCTGAAGACATAGGAAGAAAAGCAACAGATTGTGAAAATGAAGCACCAGTAGGTTGGATATAAATCCACTGCCCAATGGTGTGAATTGTTAACCAACAGAGCTGGGGCTCATTCAGATGCATGTGACATGAGCTCCAGTAAATACCATGGACTCTCTTCCAACAGGTTATAGCAAATTAAGCCCGACTGCATGTCTGACACCGTTATTGGGTGAGTAGATAAGGGAAATGCCTTATACATTGTGCCTCCATTTATCAAAGCTTTTGACGACCTCTCTTTGATAACCTTGCAAATGAGCTGCTGAAATGTGGGTGCCACGAGTTGAATTAGAAGCTACTTGTGCAAACCATGTGACGCCAATTCCACTGAGTAAATCTACCATGAACCCACCAAACCCCATGGGGTTTTATCAGCCATGATAGGTCTGTATTACATGAAAGTAAAGCAAGGAGGAGCATTTGGAGAATGTGTCACTATCTTTAAGAGTAGAGGCATAAATGTCTCCCATGTAAAGATTCATTGTTTGTTTGCAACTTAAATATTCATTTTTTAATTTTTTAAGATTTATTTATTTATGCATACAAGAGCTGGGGTACAGATCAGAGATGCAGGGGGTGAGAGGATTCACCAGAGAGAATGGGGAAAAGAACAGGCAGACTGACTGAAATACACCGCTGAGGGGAGCAGCAGGCGAGACAGGAGAGATCTGCTTCATCATGTGGGTTTCTCTCTGGCTGGCTGGGGATCGAACTCATCCTGCAGAGGCTGTGGATTGCTTCATAGTGCGGTGCTTAACCCCTTGCACCACCAGGGAGGCCCACAACTTAAATATTTAAATTGAAAGCCAGTATGGACATCCACGACAGTGGTTTATTCAGTCCACTGAAGGAGATCGTGAATCTTAAGAAACATCCTTTAAACATCTCATTATAGGAACATGTAGAAATATATCGAAGACATTTAAACGACTTCTGTTTCCTGAGTGAAAGTAAATGCAACTGATTATCTAACACGTCAAGGGGATTCATGACTTTCCCTTTGTTCCTCTGTGTTCTCCTATTTGCCCTGCTCCAAAATCTTTGCACTTATCTCCCTAAATCTTAGAGCTAAGGAGCTTCATACTGCATCACATTAGAATATACTCTTCAGCCACTGAGTCCATCATCTCAAAAGTTGATAATTCAGAAAACTTTCAAAAAGGAAGGTCTTTGGTGTTATTAGAATCAATATTTTCAACAAAATGGGTGAGGACTAAAACATCTATGGATTTCCAAATATGACACTGGTCAGAGAAAAACGCACATGCCATCTGCCATATTCCTTTAGCTTAGAATACTCAAGGTGCCATATTTGGGGGTAGAATTCCTGGACCCCATCACTACAGTGCTGTGTGTTTTACCTACCAGTGTGAACTAGGTCACCTTCCTTGGAAGCTATCTTGGGCTGCGTTGCTGGCAAAGAACACTTGCTGGGGGTCCGTGATGATATAGAGCTTCCTAGAAGGCAAATCCTTGAGAGCACTGCTGTGTGGCTGCTGAGCACCGTGCTGAACATGACCACACAACCTCCACAGTCCCTGCAATCACCTGCTGGTCCCACCAGGTCTCTCAGTTCACTCTGTGTCCCTCCAAACTACCCCGATTTCCTCTCCTAGTTGGAGGGGAACAGAAGAAGGAAGAAGGAATGGAAGAGAAGCAAAGCAAAGAGAGCTTGTCCAGGCATCGTCTCTTTTCTCCATTTACACCTCAATGTTCACACACTTAGCTGTATTTGTGGAATTTCCAAATGTAAGAAGTTCAGATGGTCATGCCTTCCCTGTGAACTGGACAGTTTTGGAACCTACATGCACATTTTTGGCTGAAAATAAAGTCGCAACCGTAGTGAATCAAAGAGTTGATTACATCATCAAAGTGAAGATTTGAACCCAGGGAGCAGCTGGACAGATTTTACTCTAATAAATACAGATTTGAATTTAGTTTACATAGTTAGGAGCAGTGAGTCATCATCATTAAGAATGTAATTATTCTCACCAGGAGGAGCTTCTAGTTCGAAGTTTTCCCGATGTGAAGATATGCTGATGCTAGAGGAAGAAAATGCAGGATTTAATTTTTTCCTTGCTAGAGTATGCCACAGAGATGCAAAAGATGGGTGCCCACTGAGAAATTCTTTTTATCTGAAAATATTGACTTTACCTTCAGGCAACAGATTCCTGCCTTCAGGATGGAGTTTTGCTCTCTTGCTGGCCAGACCACGGTGGAATCCCCAGAAAATTTTGCAATATGTTTACGGCATGTTAAGAATTATTCCCAGGTCTCCCTGGTGGTGCAAGGGGTTAAGTCTCCCTGGTGGTGCAGCCTATGAAGCTGTCCACAGCCTCTGTGGCACGAATTCCATCCCTGGCCAGCCAGGGAGCTACCCATATGGCGCAGCAGACCTCTCCTGTCTAGCCCGCTGCTCCCCTCAGCAGTGTACATCAGTCGATCTGCGTGCTCTGTTCCCCACTCTGTCTCTGGTGAATCCTCTCACCTCCCACACCTCTGGCCTATACAGGCCACACCTCTGGCCTGTACCCCAGCTCTTGTATGCATAAATAAATAAGTCTTTTTTAAAAAAGAATTATTTCCAACTTACATAATATAAATAGTGAGAGGTGAGTTTCCTTCTCATCTCTGACCACCCTGGTTCTCCTCCTCAAAGTCAATCTCTTTCTAGGGTATCTTTTGAAATACTCTATGCTCTTTCCCTAGTCTAAGCTATTGTATTTACACCAATGTTGGTGTATTATATACACTGTTCTAGATGATGTTTATTTCACTTAACAACATGTTGTAGAGATCATCCCATATCTGTAGATATCTATCTGCTTTACTTTGCAAACAGTTGTGTGGTATATCCATTCAATGAGTGTTATCATAATTGATTTAACTAGGGCCCTGGTGATGGGCACTTAGCTTGTTTCCAGTCTTCTGCTGCCACAGCGCTGCTAAGAAGATCCTTAAAAACACTTGTGTCCATATATAAATATATCCATAAGATGAAATCATAAAACTGGAATCATTAGACCCAGGGTGTGTGCATTTCAAAGTCTGATATTCTCAACTTGCCTTCTATTAAAATTTGGCAGAGATTATAGAATTGCTTCCCTGTGATTGTAACGACTCCATAATTACCAAAAATCTTGAGAAACACTAGCTGTTCCCTTGTCTTCGTGAACATTCCCCTCAATGGCCACCAGATGGCAGGACAGACCCTGATGTGTGCTGTGGGTGATTTGAAGAGGAGCCGAAAAGACTTTGCGTCTCATTTTGGTTATGTAGATTCAGTAGATGAATTTGGCAAACCAGCTGTACATTAATGAATCTCCACAGATAGAGATGTTTCAATTCATCAATAACAGCAGATGGTAGCCTGTGCTTCCTCCACCCAACCCTTAACTTAAAAGAACACTAAAAGGCTGCTCTTCTTTTGCCCTATATCCATAATTCTTCCCTGTTCCCCAAACACTACCTTTTCTCCAGCTGAATGGAAAATGTGCAAATGCTATAGAGAACACAAGCTTAGCGATAATAACTCTTGGAGTTGTACTTCTGTGTGAAAGCGACTTATTTAGTTTGTGTTGCAGCAACAAGAAAATGTATGAACATATGTATTTCACACAGAATATTTCCTCAAGCAAATAGAAATGAATAATTAAAATTGGTGTATTTACTATGATAAGGCTTCCGTTTGGCAGAATACCAGCAAGCCCATCTCACAGCAGAAAAAAGGGTATCTCTTTTTTCCTGGAGAGTGTGTGATTTGAACAGAGTATCTCCAGTTAGAGTTGCTCTTTTTCAACTAATGAATTTACTTTCAGATCTGAGTTTGTGCAGCTTCCCTTGACCCCCGGCCCACACATACACTCAAACGAGAAAGTACTTGTTAATTTTCATGCACTCATCTGTTAAAAGTTTTCTTGTCTGCAGGAGGAAATACATTTTACTTGAACCATCATTTCCCTAAAAGGCAAACAGGTGGCAAATGAAGGAAATTGATCTTCTGAGTTCCCTCACTGGGACATTTACTACCTGTTACGGAGTCTATTGTTCTTCCTGAGCAAATGGCAGATGTCTTATTTGGAAAGTATCTAAGATAAGACGTAGCTAACTTTAGGGGCAAAATCATCTAGATGCTGTAGTCCCCTGGGACCCTACAAGTCCTAAAACTGAAAAGCAAAGGACCCTGCCTCAAAGAAGGAAGAACGAAGACTCACAAAACCCAGTCTCTTCCAACCATCTCACGTCATGTTTGTTACAGCATGATGAGGCAGAAGTGATGCTTATGTTTCAGATGAGGTGAGCATGGCTCAGAGAAATTAAATCACTTGCTCCAATTAACACGACGACTAAGTGGGGTCCAGGAAATAGGCCCTCTCAAGGTGAGGGCACCAGCAGCATCTCCAGCACACTTGATGCAGGGGCAACAAGGGGCAGGGTGAGCAGGCGCATTGTGGATTCAAGCCAATGGAAAAGAGAATGCTGGAGCCCTCAGGAGAGTCAACAGGTGTAGGGTAAGGTAAAAGGTATCAGGCTTTTCTGCCCTCTCGCCATCAGGGTAGATGAGGGAACCCTGTGATCCTGAATGCATGCCTGATGGTGGGCACCTGAAGTGGGTACACCTGCACTAAGACTGTGCTTTTTAAGGGCGGCGTCACAGGGACACCAGAGGCTGAGAAAGCAGCAGCAGAAGCCGAAGAGAAGCCGAGATCACCAGAGAGCCCAGATAGAGTGAGGATTTGCTGGGGGCTGGGAGGCCTGCCAGCCTCCCGGCCCCTCAGCCCCCCTGCCTGCCATATGCCTGGTGAACCCCAATAAAAGACCTGCAAAAAGCCACTGAGGACTCTGACTCCTTTACCCGGTCTGCATAGGATCAGGAAATCTGCACCGTGTCTATTCCTGCCTTTACAACAGGCCTCTAATGTTGAGCCAGGAGGCCATGTACACACCAACCAGCAGTCAGGGAAGTGGGGGAACAGGGGACAGGAGGCAAGCAAGATTCCCACCAAGATCTCTGCTCTCCCTCTCTGGCTTTTCTCTCTCCCACAGTAATCTCTCTGCCAATGCTTATCGGTATGTATACCCTGTGTGTGGCAGCTTCTTGGCCCAGGTGTCTGTGGTTACAGATGCACATGCCCCATGCTCACACTTACACTCACACAAACGCTTTTTCACCACTGGGATATATCACATGTGAAACCTGGGAGGAAAGCAAGGCTGCAGGTGTTAAACGTAGAGGCCAGTGGCAGGAGGCAAAAAGAACCCTCGCCGCTCCTACACCCAGAAATATCTTCTAAATGCACAGTCACAGGCCCCATCTATTCCAACTGAGCCAGAAACTCTGGAGGCAGAGCCCAGCAACCTCAGGCTACTCTGATGCAAGTTCAAGTTTAAGAACCTCTACCCCAGAGACACTCCTTCCATAACATTGTGACTCAGGGAGGGGGGGCTCCTGTTTATTGGGGCACCAGCAAGCACCAGGCACTGTTCCAGGTGAGTTGCATCTTATTTCTCTTACGTCTCAGCACAACTATGCAAATTAGTTGCTATTATTTTGATTTTACATTGAAGAAACTGAAGTTGAAGATGAGAAGGACCTTTATTGAAGCTCCAAATACCAGTAAGACTCAGGGGGCCAATTTATACCTGGGTCTGATTCCACCACCTAAGCTGCTTCCATAATCCACTAGAAAATTCTATCCTAATAGTGATATTGATCAGCTAAGTGTTTGTCCTGAGGGGACTCTTCACACACAATTGTAATAAGCGCCAGTATGTGGTTTCCCAGCCTAAGTCTACATCAAAGATAACAAAAGAGAGCGATACTGCTAGAAGCCTCGTAAAAGGAGCCAAGAATAACAAACCGACAGGTGAACACTCTGGAAAGAGATAGTGAAAACGATTAAAAAGTGAACGTTTCCACTCGATATTAGAATTACAATGACATAGAAAGGGGCTGACACTTGGATTTAAGTTATTAAGGCTCTGAAACAGCTGATAAGAATCCTGGAGGAGCTGAGCCTTCCCTCCCCCGACCCTCAACCCCTGCATCCTACCCCACGAGCTGCTCTGGAAGAGACTTCACACACCTTCTAAGCCACTTTTGCTACTGTGAGAGTGGCCACTTATCAGAGATTTTTTTTCTTTTTTGCTGCATACCCCACCGGGATTTTTTTTCCCCTCCTCTGAGAGCTACAAATAAAAGATGTGCTGGAGACCACAGATCAATCTTGAAGGTCCAGGAGAAATAGACAAGGAGGTTTACAGAGAATCTGGGAAAGTGGCCATAAGGAAGAGGCCAGCAGCCCGGCCTGAGGGTCTGGCCCTCGGGTGTCCTTGGGCACCCCATGCGAGCACCCCACTGCTGCAAGCCAGAGCTGCTAACAAGATCTCAGATGGTGATGGCTCCACACTCCCGCTGAGTCTTGCCTGGGTTGTCAATGGAGTCTCACCAGGGGCATGAAAAACATGTGCCCACCTGAATAGCTCATCAGGCTGGACTCATTACTGGCTCCTCTACCCTCTATAGAACGAAAGCAACAGGGAAGCAATTTAGCAATGGCTGATCTAAAGCACATCGGGGTGAGGCTGCTGAGCAGACGAAGCAGCACCAAAGGCGAGGGAGCCCTTTAAGTGGCTCCTACCAGCGACATGGGTGCCAACCAGCATCACCCGAGAAAGCCCCCAAAAAAGTGCAGATGATGCAGCAGCAGCCAGTTCTGTAGCTCTCACAAGTGGTGGAATATCTGAGGATTGTGGTAACATGCAGGGTGGGGTAGAAAAATAGCAGAAGACAGCCACACCCAGAGCCCAGCTCAGTTCCTGAGCCAGAAGTCACTCAGCCTCTCCTCCCAGTTCCCCCTCCACTAGCTGCTCCAGTAGGCTTATTTACATTGGCGCTGTGTTCCTACTATGTGCCAAGCACAGAGTTTTCTATTTTGCCTTAGGCGGTCTTCCCAACTCTATGGCATATGTACTGTTATTTTTTTTTTTTTCCTTTCCCTAATGCAGAAATTAAGGTTCTCGGAGGTTAAGTTTCTTGCTCAGGATGATGTAGCCATCATGACACAGAGCTGGGATTCAGACTTAGATATTCAGACTCCAGAATCTGCCCTCGGAACCCCCTCCAAGTGTGGTCCCCAGAGCAGTAATATCTAGGGCAGCAGTAAGTATCAGTAATCTGGAAGCTTGTTGGAAATGCAGTTCCTCTACCCCAGGCCCAGCACTGAATGAGAATCCGCATTTTAACAAGATATCCCGGTGATCCGGTGATTCATATGCTTATTAAATCAAGAGAGAGACCAGCTCTCCCTAGCTCCTGCTTTTCATGACTGTCTCTCCTCCCTTGCACTCCACATGCAGACCCTGGGGACAGGGAGGGACCGGAGTGATGGAGAGAGGGCTGGGGGGTGGGGTAGATGTTCAGTTGGAGGATAAGGCCAGCTCTCCAGGATCAGTGGGGTCCACAGAGGTGCTGAGCTGGGTTCCATTACTTCTGCAGCCTTGAAAATGGGGTTTATTATTGTTTCCCATGCCTGTTGATATTACGTGATGTTAATGAGCTTGAACGCTCCCAGTTGTGTTTCTCTTCGGTGCTTGAGTCATTACTAAAACACAACTGTCCACCACTGGCCTCTGTTCCTCAGGGGCTTTGAAGAATCTTTACAGCCTGTCTCAGTGCAGACCTCGGCCCTTTCAGAAGTGAATTGGAACTTAAATTCTGTGTCTGGAATGATTGTCCAACCCTAGCATCAGAGACCTAATATTGGCTGGGGATTAGTAATCATCCAGCCCAGTGGCTCTTAGCCCTGATGTGCATCCCAGGCCTCCAAACCTCTTCCAGAACATACCCCCTGAGTCATCTCCTCATTCAGAGAATCAGAATCTCTGCAGGGAGGTCTCTTTTTTCAAACAGCTTTCCATTGCTCCTTTTGTATGGAATGACAGAGTAAACAAGATTCTTATAATGCTGTGCCACCTTTGCTATAATTTAGGAAGCTAAATATTTGAAGGACTATTTGGGACTTTCTGGCCTGGTCTATTTGTCCATTGTTATACCAATACAGCCCTGTGTTAAATCCTATGGCTTAAAATGTCTTGGAATCTATATAGGATAAAAAAAAAAATTTAAGCATCTTTCCGGGTAATTCTGGAATAATCTCAGGAGCAGATTATTGGAAACAGGAGTAGATTATTGGAAACAATTATTTCTGTTCTGGCCTCTACTCTCCCCCAACCATAATCCTGGGGACCAGAAGGCAGTTGCATTGGCACTTGGTTGTCCCACCTGTTGATCGTCTCCAGTGACTGGCAACTCATGAGACAGCTTCACTGCATGTTGAGTCTGGTCCAGTGACAATATTTTTTTGCCTCTCTGAGGCTGGAATTTTCCTCTCTGAAATGTCACTGATAATCTCATGGCTATGCTCTGTGATCAAACAAAATATGCTTAATTCCTCTTTCACTTTCCAGTCCTTCTCGGCAAATGGGGAGTGGGAAGAGCATGGATTTAAGAATCTGGTAGAACTGGGTTCAAACTGCATCTTTGTCTGGCACAGGCTATGACATGGAGGAATCTTGAGGATGTGATGTGAGATGAAATAAACCAGACACAAAAGGATAAATATTGCAGGACCCCACTTATATGAGGCATGTGGAACTGTTAGGGGGAAATGATGTCCTGAGCTAATACCATACAGGCTTTGTGGACGCCACCCCCACTCCAGACTAAAGCCATCAAGACATTGGGAAAGACAAATCCCATCACCACCAAAGGGAGGGTGGCTGGGACCTGAGGGTGGAGTTGGGCAGCCAGGTTGGATATAAAAACCAGACACGTGGGCCTTGGGGGGGCTCGCGGTCGCTCGCCTCCTGGCTTCACGGCTCCTGGCTGGCTGCCAGATCTCAGAGCGCCATTTGGGATTCCTGATCAGCGGATCGGGTAGGACTCATTTAAAACTTTGTCTCCCACTTTTCTCCCTGAGCTGTACATTTCCTCATTTCCCCTTTCCTTGTAAATAAACCTTTTATTAACCTTTCGCGTGTGCCTGCAGTAGAGCATTGATAAGTCCTTTTAAGCGCGCGGGTGAGGACCCACAGTCAGGCACCCCGTTTTGTATCGGGGCTGCCCTATAACAGTTCCGGCCAATTCACAGAAATGGTGAATAGTGATTTCTAGGGGCTGGGAGGGCAGGATGGGGAGTTTTAATAGGAAAAGCCTTTCTGTCTGGGACAATGAAGAAGTTCTGGAAATGGAGATCAGTGATAGTTATACGATGCTGGAAAGGCACTAATGCCGCTGAATTTCACACTTAAAATGGATAAAATGGTAAATGTTATGTATACTTTACCATGGTGAAAAGTTAAAAATAAAAAAAGTTCACAGCTTTCTAATTTCCTGGCTGTGTCATTTTTCTGAACTATTTCCTCATCTGTAAAATAGGTATGATCATCTCCACCGTGCACAAGGGCCTGGTGGAGTTAAAGTAGCTTTGCGTTTTCTCACAGAAACTTGGAGAGTAGAAAAATCTGATAAGAACCAGGGGATTTGGGTTTGCAATAGCTGGTAGTGTTAACACTGAGAGCAAATCAAAATGAGCTGTCAGAGGGGGCAGAAGAAATCATAATACTTAAGGCAAAACATTAGACTTCAAAAGCATTTTTTAGCAGGCAGTGGAGTTAAGGACCCAGATCCCCACCCCGGCCCCTCCCCCAACACGAAGGAATGCCCACCTAGTTCTGCTCTATGCTTTAAGAATTAGGCAGTGTTCTGCTCCCCACTCTCTCTGGTGAATCCGCTCACCACTGCACCTCTGGCTTACACCCCAGTTCTTATATGCATTAAAATAAATAAATCTTTTTTTTTAAAAAAAAAGAATTAATTTGGGAAACTCTGGCCAAAGAGTGATTCCCAAACCCAGTTGTTCCCGCTGCTTCTGCACTGCCTGGGGTGGTTGCTCAACAGGGAGGCACCAGGTCCTATCCCTGGAGCTCTAAGTCAGGACCTGGGAGGATTTTTTTTAATGCTCTTCCATGTGTATCTGATGCATGACCAGGTCTGAGGACCTGGGCTGGGCACTTCTAGTTCTTGCTAAATACCCAATAGTGCAAGTATCTGGATGAAGAGGAGTTTTGAGCTGAGGCCTGGGACACAGTCCTGAGGTTTCTCTGTGAGGTTCCAGAAGGCTCCCAAGGGAGCCAAAAACTGGGAGAGCCCTGACCTGGGAGGGGAGCGTCCACGCATCCAGGAAGTGGTTCCAAGCAACCAGAGAGCTGAAGCAGAGACAGGGAGGAGGCATCTCCGACTTTAGACCTGGGTCACGTTTAGACTGAGCTCCATTTGCTCAAACTCATGTAAGGAAGCTCTGCTATACAGAGCTGGCTTACAGAGATCACATTGCAATGAAAATAATTACGCTCCTGAGCTGACTTACAAAGACTGACTCGAGTAAAGGCGAAAAATTGAAAAACTCATGCACAGAGTATGAATTCTGATGCTCCCAAAGCCCTATTACTGCATATCTCAAAATCAAATAGAAATTGCTTTAGGCCTCTTACCCATCAACTGGCAATAGGTTGATCCCAAGAGATTCCAGCGGTGCCCACGCTCCTCCTCGTTGCTGTCACAAGTCCTCTGGCTTCTGAGGTGTTAGAGAAGTGGGTTGGGGCTGGGGCCAGGCCTTAGACCCTGAGCCCTACCATCTTTGAAATCATTTTTGGGCTCCAGGATGCTGCAGATAAGCCCCGATCCAAGCCAAGACATGCCCCCCAACTTGCAGGCAATGCTGCTTTGGGGGGGTCTCAGCGACACACCCCACAGAGGTCCCTTAACCAGCTTAAGGTTTGGGGCTCCTGTGTGCACATGTGCAGAGGGAACAAAGCTTCTCTGGCCTTATCTGCCACACCACCACCCCCCCCCCCCACACACACACACACTCTCTTCCCCCTGCTTCAATTTGGTTATTTCCTTGGATCTACCTGCTTTGATCCTTTGCCCAGGCTGAGCTGGTTTTCCCTTTTTTAGGGTTGGGAGCAAGTAGGGATTGGGGGGAATAACCAATTTTTTCCCCCTTAGTGATTCTTCCTGCGGTGAAGCCCAGGCTTGGGTTTCGGGAGCCAACATGCTTCCCTTCTCTTTTCATTACCTTCAGCACACTTGGGAAAGGGACACATTTGCCAGCTAGAGATGCCTGGGGCAATCGCATTATCTAGAAGTTAAATGGGGAGAAAGTGGCTTCCACCCCCGCCAGGAGCAGGGTTTTCTCTAAAACACACTTTCCCAGAATCTCCAGTTGGACCTGTTTTAAATTGCTGTTGGAAGGGCCGTGTCTTACCTAAAAACAGTCAAGTCCATGATACTAAGGCCCTGGGGTTCACATTCATAAATTGCTATAATACACAATAATATATATGTGACTTATTTTACATATCTTATATAAAATATAATTGTAAAATGTAATGTACATTGTGTCTATATATATAAGGTTATATATAACAAAACTGCTTTGCTGGTTCCTCTCTAGACAAGCATGAGTCAGGTTCTGGGCTGCCAGTGACAGCGAATGACTTCACCCACTGTCAGCATATACTGGCCGGATGTCAGGGGTGTTGGGGTATCTTCAGGAAGGCTGGAGAAGAAAGGGTGGAAGAGCCAGGTCCATGGGAGGTATGACAGCAGGGATCCTGGCCAGGGTACAGGCAGCCCCACCACCTTGCATACCCCCTTTCATATCCCCTTTTCATAGATGGACTTCTTTATTTGTATAGCAACTCATTGACCGATTTCAACCATTTTTATGCATTCAGCTCAGAGGCATTAAGTGCACCCCCAATGTTGTGCAACGGCCCCCTGCAGAGCTGATTCATTGGCCCCAACTGAACCCCTGTCCCCATTAAACATGATCTCCCCATTGTCTGGTCCCCCACGTCTTGGCAGCCAGCACTCTACTTTCAGGCTCCATGAGACTGACCCCTCTAGTGACTTGGTTAGAAGCACCAGAGTATTCATCCTTTTGTGATTGGCTTATTTCTCTTACCATCATGTCCTCCAGGTTTATCCACATCACAGCTATGATAGGGTTTTCTTCCTTTTTAAGATGAAACCACATTCCATTGAAAATATATGCACATTTTTTGGTAAATTACTAATTTTGTGATGGACATTTGGGTGCCTTCCACCTCTGAGTTATTGTGAATAATGATGCCTTGAACAAGGATGAATATGCCCAGAAATGCATCATCAGATCCTATGGTAAATAATTTCTTCCTATATCTTCATGTCCATCTCTTAAGCATCTGCATCTCAGGGGGAAGTGTAGCCATCTTTGTGGGTGTTCTCAAGCTCTCCCTCTCCACCCAGCTCTCACGTGGCTTCACCTTGGTGGTCAGGTCCCAGGTACGATGACTCTCCCACCTAAAGCACCCACTGCCTCAAACTCAGGAATTCACCCGGTGCTCAGTCCATAGCACAAGTTATGGGAGAACCCTCCAGAGACCACTCTCAACCAATACTCCAATCTCCTATTTTAAAAAGCAGCTGTATTGAGCTATAGTTCAGTTTTTATTTATTTATTTTTTTTTCTGATTTTATTTATTTTTTTTTAATAATAAATTTTATTTTTATATTCCCCATACAATTGCAGCCCCCCCATTCTGACCCCAATCCCTCCCCTCCCACCCCCGCCCCCTAAAAGTGTCTCTGGTTCGTAGTTTTTTGTTGATTTTGATTTTCACTTTCTTATAGTTATTCGTTTTCCTGGTCCCTTATTTAAGTTTTCTAGATTCCTGCTATGAGTGAGACCATCCGGTATTTTTCTTTTTCTTTCTGGCTTATTTCGCTGAGCATGATCCCTTCCAGTGCCATCCATGTTGCTGCAAATTGCATGTGTTTATCTTTTTTGAATGCTGAGTAATATTCCATGGTATATATGTACCACATCTATAGTTCAGTTTTTAATCACCTCAAACCTAATCCTGTGTCCTTTGGCAATCAACTCCCCCAATCCGCTCATCTCCGGGCAACCACTAATCCACTTCCTATCTCTATAGATTTCTCTGTTCTGGACATTTCATATAAATGAAATTACATATATATAAAATACATATATATTATATATAATACGTATATTATAACTTATAATACATACTCTTTTGTATGTATTATACACTTAGCCTAATGTTTTCAAGGTTCATGTTCTATTCACCAGAAATTCCTTCCTTTTTAACAGCTGAATAGTATTCCGCTGTGTGGATATATCAATTTTATTTACTTATTCATCAGTTGGTGGGTTGCACTATCATTTGTCTATTATCCATGGTGCTGTTATAAATGTGTATAAGCTTTTGTATGGACTTATGTTTTCATTTCTCTTGGGCTTGTGGCAAAGGGTGGAGTGACTTTAAACTTTTGTTTTTAATTATTTTATTTTTTATTAATATAAAGGCAACATTGGTTTACAATACTGCTAGTGATATGGAAGCTTAGGACCAAACTGGAGGGGATCATGCTAAGTGAAATCAGTCCGAAGAAGAAGCACCGAATGGTTTCACTTATAAGTGGAGTATAGAGAAATAAAACAATCAGAAAAAAACCTAAACTTTTGTTTTTAATGGGCAGCTGTGAGATATGTCCCATGCCGTTCCTCACTGAGCTCTAACTCAGTGCCCATGTTGTAAGTCACTCAGTGACACCCCTTTAATGGGTGCTTCCTCCTCCATCATACTTTCTGCTCCTACGGGTCTGCTCCCTGGGATCACCTCCAACACAAACTCCCTACGCCCAAGTCCTTGTCTCTGCCTCTGCTTTTAGGCAAGTTCGAGTAAGAAATAAGAAAGCCCATCATTGGCCACACCTGTGCACATACCTGTTTTCCGAGTGAACAGGAGCAGGTGCATGAAACCCTTTGCTTTCCGTAAAGGGAGATAGCCTGCTACCCCCAAGATTTATCCGCAAGTAAGAAGTGCATTCTGATGTAAGGTAGGATAAACCAAATACCACTACCACTCAATAAGGACAAAAATCCACTACAAGGTGACCCTAACAGGAAGGGGCTCTGGCATGCCCAGCACATCTGATGCTAACGGGACTCCGTGTGCATCATCATATTGAATTCCCACACCACCCCTGGGAGGCGGGTACTGCCAGCGAGCTTGGGAATCTGGCAAGCGTCGGCCAGGGTGGGAAGGATTCCAGATCTGCAGCCAGGTTCATCTGCTTCCAGCGACTGTCCTCCTTCTTCTCACCCTGCCCTTCCTACAGTGCTATTCAAGCACCACTGTGATTCCCTAATTGCATTGAAATGAGAGTGTCTTTTTGGCTCCATATCCTGCTGCAAAGGAAGCCAGATGCTGCTTTCTCAGCCCTGTGAAGGCCCCTCTCCTGAGGTCGTTGGCTTGCTTTTCCCTGAATAGAGTGCAATTATCACTGGCTTTTCAGCAATCTTACTGACTGAAGATGGTTCTGAACGTTTTCATCCATAACAAGTCTCATCCCACATCCTCCTACAGGACAGGGAGCATTGCTATTGGAGAGGAACCATGCAACACAGCCCTCATGTAAAGAGCTGCTTCCGCTGATTCCTTGGTTAATACTGAGCATGCTTCAGGGCACTGAAACCTCCCACACCTGCCACATGTGGCTGTTGCTGGGGGCTGTAGTTGATGAAATTGTTCAATTTGCGGACTTTGCAGAAAATTGCTCACCTCCTTAAAGATACATGATAACAGAAGGGGGATCCCCACCTTCAGACTAGGTTATAAAACCTACCAAGGAAAGAAACACGAGGTCAGCAGTATTTGATGAAAAACACACAGCTTTGGGGGCAGTTCCGGCCCAGTTTCCAGCTGTGCGAGTTTGACCAAATTACCTCCCTTAATCTCAGTACCCTCATCTACAAAATGAAGTTTTGGCGAAGAGAAAATAAAAATTATTCTTAGATTTGATTTGTATTTGATTTTAAATCACATAAAATTGTCCTAAGAATTTGCACACAGGTGAACTCTGTTACTGTTACTTCTAGAAACCCCACGCTAAATATTGTTACTTTCTTGTACACCAGGTTGAAAAAGATACAAAAGTGTAAGTTTGGGTTAGAGATATCCACTGCATGAACCAGAAGAGGAAAGGGAACTCATCAAAACCATATATAGAAGTCTCAGGAAGATCCCAAATGCTTAAACCCATGGGATCCCAGGACCAGCAGTGAAAGCAGCATCTTATATTTGTCCAAAATGCACATTCTCAGGCTTACACAGAAACACTGAATCAAAAATGCTGGTGGTGGGGCCCTGTAATCTGTGTTTTAACCAGATTTAATTTTTTTATTTAAAAATTTTTACTACTAAAATTTTAAAATTTAGGCTGAAATGGCTGGAGTGAGATCCACTGCTTAACCATACACTTTTAATATATTTAATAATATAATATACCCCAGTTAGTCCTTACAACAAAGCTGAGATGCAGGCTTCATGATCCCATTACACAGTTGAGAAAATGGAGGCTCCAAAAAGCAGTAGGATTGGCCTAACGTTTCAGGGATTCCCTGCCTCCCAGGGAATCCTATACTTCCTGCAGATTATCTCTGAGCTCTGACATGTCTAAGACAGTCTTGCTAGTAGGTGACTAAGGAAGCTGGCACAGACTTCCAGACCAGCCAGTATGGGGACCACAGTGTGTCAGGAAGATGTGTCACCAAGAAAGCAAAGCCAGCTTGGGTGCTACACCAGTGACTCACCCAAGCCTGAGGGCCCCTCTGACCAGTGACCTTTACACACCTTTCTGATACTTTCCTCCTTGGCTCTTCTGCAAACTGCGGTCATCACCATGCTGCCCCCCACCCCCACCTCAGCCATCTCTGGCTGAAGTTTCAGGTAGATTAGCCTTCCAGGGAAGGTCACTAAGTACCCCACCCTCCTCGTCTTCCTCAGACTCTCAGGGCACAACAGGACCAGGAACTTTCCATCCTGCATTAGCTAAAAGGCCCCTCCTTCCAGCCTGATTTTTGTGGGTATTAAGGGTGGGGCTCTTTTCCTTCAGGCCCTCCCCCCCATTCTGATCTCTGGAAACTGGATATGTCACCCCACTCACCAGTAATGACAAGCAAGAATCCACCCCAATGGTTCCCATGTGAACCCTCTTCTCACAAGAGGAATATTTATTTCCCTTTGCAGGCCACCCCCCAGGAGTGTGGTACAGGCCCCCTGGACGCTTACTCCACATCTGAGCTAGGGAAGTGGGAGAACTTCATCAGGCCTGAATTCTTGTGATGTTTCCTTAATGACTCAGGTCCCCTCAGGCCAATGGGCAGGAGCCTAAGGCCAGGGGCCTGCCGAAGCGCCAGGAGACTTGGCCTGGGACCTTCCCTGTGCCCCATCCTCTCACCTCTCATCAGACACCTCAGCTGCAAAGGAGGCCGCAGATGTTGTGTTTTAATGGGCACTTTGCCTCCAGAAAGGAGAGCAAGGAAGAAGGGGCAGCTGGAACTGGATAGACAACTAGTTTAATCAGAACCAGGGCAGAGTTAGCTACAGGAAGAGCCAGTGTGAGGTCAGCATGCCCATACCTCAGACTAAGGAAAGGCCGTGTGCTATGGCAACCGAGAGGACACTGTAAGGGCAGGACAGGACACAGGGCAGGTTTCCTGATCCCATGCAGACCAGGTGAAGGAGGAGTCAGAGTCCTCAGTGGTTTTGCAGGCTTTTATTGGGATTACCAGGTACACGGCAGGCAGGGGTGCTGGGGGGCCGGGAGGCTGGCAGGCCTCCCAGACCCCAGCAAATCCGCACTCTCTCTGGGCTCTCTGGCCTTCTCTGCTTCTGCTTCTCGGCTTCTGCTACTTCTTTCTCGGCTTCTTAGCTTCTGCTGGCATCTCCGCTGACATTTTTTCTTTACCCTACAGACACTAAGGGCCTTTGCAAGGGTGACCTCCACAGAGACTGGGGTGTGCGTGGGGCATGGGGTGTGGGCAGAATGTGAGGAAATGGATAATGACCAGACTTCTCTGTGGAGATTTTTGAAGAGAAAGACAGACAGAGAGGCAGAGAGAGACACACACAGAGAAAGAATATGGACACGTACACATCATTCCTGATCTTTATTTTGACTGCTTCTGTCCTTCGCCCAACTCAATCCTGATATAAGGGTGGGAATAGACACGGTGCAGGTTTTCGGATCCCATGCAGACCGGGTAAAGGAGGAGTCAGAGTCCTCAGTGGTTTTGCAGGTTTTTTATTGGGGTTCACCAGGCATATGGCAGGCAGGGGTGCTGGCTGGGAGGCTGGCAGGCCCCCTAGCCCCCAGCTAGTCTTCACTCTATCTGGGCTCTCTAGCGTTCCTTCTGCTGCTTCTCAGCTTCGGCTTTGGCTTCGGCTTCGGCTTCGGCTTTGGCTTCGGCTTCTACTACTACTACTACTGCTGCTGCTGCTGGTGTCCCCGTGACGCCGCCCTTAAAAAGCACAGTCTTAGCTCAGCTGAATCCCATCTACCTATGCCCACACCCTATTCCAGGTGCCCGCCATCAGGCATGCATTCAGGACCACAAGGATCCATCATCTATCCTGATGGCGGGAGGGCAGAAAAGCCTGACATTTTCTTTACCCTACACCTGACAAGACTTGCTAACAGCAAAATTGACAGACATGAGCCTCAGCTTCTCTCTTGCCTTCTTCCCAGGGCAGGTGCTAATGAGAAATGAAATGACCAAAGACTGAACCACAGGAGGGAGAAGCAGCTGAGTCTTGAGTGCTGAGGAGTCTCCCTCACAAAAAGCTTTTTATTAAGTTCTTGCTCATACTCCTACTGGTCCTTGTTTTCTCTCCTTCCTTGTCTTCTTTTTAGTCTACCTTTTTGATCCTTTCTTTCTTCCACCCCCAGTAACCAGGGCTGAAGGAATGCACAGTTACTGAGTGCCCACATGTACCAGGTACTGGAGCTGCGAGTACTATCTCTCCTGAAGCTCAGCAGCTTTGTGGGGGTGTCCATTTTAGAGAAGAGGAAACAGACTCACAGAGATTGACCCATCACAGTCATTCAGTGACACAGCTAAAGGAGTTGCCACCGGGAATTACATTCAGATCCAAAACCTGTATACTCACCATCCTTTTCTGGAGCACCCCTGAAGTTCTATCATGGATCTACAAAATGCCAATTGTTTGAGTACAAATGCACAAAATAGGGCCTCCCTGGTGGTGGAGGGGTTAAGTCTCAGCTCTATCACGCTGTCTGGCTGTAGCCTGAGTTTAATCCCTGTCCAGAGAGCTGACCCACATGGCCCAGCAGACCTCTCCTGTCTTGCTGCTCCCCTCAGCAGTGTATTTCAGTAAATCCGCCTGTTCTGCTCCCCACTCTGTCTCCGGCGAATCCTCTCACCCCCTGCAACAGGGCCTATACCCCAGTTTTGCTATGCATAAATATATCTTTTTTAAAATGCACACAAAAAATGGAATTTTTCTTTGTTTATAAGGTCCAGGTCTATGTCTTTATATCAAGTGCCACTCATCTGCTAGAAATCCTTCCCTGGAAGAGAATGAGGACTCCGGGTGTTCTGCTGTCTGTCTAGAGTCTCTGTGAAAATGAGCAGGAGCAGGCGTCCTCAGCTGGCCTCTCCAGGGCACAGGGAAGTGATGGTCAGCAGGATCCAGCAGCCACAGACTCCATTTACAGTCTCTCAGACAGGGATGAACAAGAAGTAACTTTCATAACAACCTGACATTGATGGAGGTTTTAATATACATAGACATTTTCTACTGTTATTGCACCAATATTTTTCATAGAAAGTAAAAAAGTTTTGGCTCTTTCTTGGATGATGAGCAGTAATAAAACATCTGAAATGAATCCACTTGAGGCCCTTCCAAGAATTCATTCTCTCTCTCTCTCTCTCTCTCTCTCTCTCTCTCTCTCTCTTCCAGGTTAAATTTCTGATCATTCCTTTTCATTTGTGGAAACCTGCCTTTGAGCATATTTTTCATAGACAAGAAGGCCAAAGTGATGGGCTATCTGTTCATTATTTTCTCACTGAGTGACCCCTTAAGTGAACCAAATACAATCCATTTGATCAGTAAATATTAATTAATGTCTTCTGAAGCTGAGCAAACATGGAACAATCATGTGATATAGTTAGAAAAAGACATCCTAAGCTACAGCCCAGGTGAACCTTTTAATTCCCAATGTCTGGTGGGACATAAGGTCCTTATTTTTGAAAAGAGGTGAGCATGAGGCATGCGGTGATAGAGGGTCTCTATCATGAAGCTTTCGCCTTTCATTTTTAAAAACATGGATCAAACAATGTGTGTGCACCATGAATAGTTTTCTTTACAAGGCATGTATATATGGAGGTTACCTCTGGAGAGTGGGAGGGGAGGAGACAGTGGGAGAAAAATGTTCCTATAATATTTGCATTTTACCATGAGTCTTTTTTAAAGAAATATAAACTAGTTCAAATGGAAAAAAGAACACCCCCGCAAAGGGGGGGGGGCACAAGTAGACAACATTTTCAAGAAACTCACCTGCTCAGTACAGATTGACTAGAAACATGTCACCTCCACTTCTTTGGAGCTGACTTGCCTGTTGTAAACGACAACGCCTCTCCGTCATGGTCACTAAGGAGACATGTGCATGGGAGGGCTCCAGGTTGTTTTTGTTTTTGTTTTTTTATATTGTTGTTTATTTACACACACAAGAGCTGGGGCACAGGCCAGAGATGTGGGGGTGGGGGTGGTGGTGAGAGGATTCACCAGACACAGAGTCGGGAGCAGAACAGGCAGACTGACTGAAATACACTGCTGAGGGGAGCAGCGGGTGAGACAGGAGAGGTCTGCTGTGCCATGTGGGTTGCTCCCTGGATGGCCAGGGATTGAGCTGTGCTGCAGAGGCTATGGATTATTTCACACTGCAGTGTTTAACCCCTGGCACCACCAGGGAGGCCCTGGCTCCAGGTTTTGACCCTAACTTCTGAGCAACTCTGGTTGCTTCTGGACATTCCATAGAAGGGTATAAGGGAAAGGTGAGACATTGTTCCTGAAATAATAAGGGAGAGTATTTTTGACTGTAATTAGCTGAATGTCACAGGAGAAATCACACTGACTTTCACTCTCCCTGTTGTTTTGTTTGAGAATCTCCAGGCCCATGCCGCCCATATGTAAGTGGAGATTTTCCAGCTCAGAGGTTCATAAATGAGGAGTCCCTGCTTGGTTCTGCAGAGCTGAACAAGGGCTCTGGGGCTCAGGGAGCTGCAGAGAGAACCCCATGAATCTCTTCCAATAAATAGGAATCCAATTTGCATGTCCCTCCCAGCAATACAAGGGCAGCGTGAAGGAAGATAAGGAGGTGCTATCTTCATCGCCTGCATGTACTTCCTTGAAAAAGTACATATTTGGTCTCACTCATAGCAGGAATTTAGAAAACCTAAATAAGGGACAAGGAAAAAGACTAATTATAATAAAGTAAAAATCAAAATCAACAAGCAGCTATAAACCAGAGACACACTATGGGGGTGAGGGTTAGGGAGGAGGGATTAGCGTCAAAATAAGGGGGGTGGGAATTGTATGGGGACTATAATCAAGATGAAAATGCATACATTGTGCAAAAATGAAAAATGATCTAAAAATAATATAAAATAAAATAAAATAAATACATATTTAGGTCCTCCCTGGTGGTGCAGAGGTTAAAGACGGCACTATCAAGCTATCCATAGCCACTAAAGTAGGAGTTCGATCCCCAGCCAGGGAGCAACCCACATGGTGCAGCAGACCTCTCCTGTCTCACCTGCTGCTCCCCTCAGCAGTGTATTTCAGTAGATCCACCTGTTCTGCTCCCCACTCTGTCTCTGGTGAATCCTCTCATCCCTGCACCTCTGGCTTATACCGCAATTCTTGTATGCACAAATAAAAAAATAAATCTTAAAAAAAATAAATAAATAATACATATTTATTTCTGATATGAAGCAAGGTGGGGCAAATTGATAATTGTTAATCTATCCATATTACCAAAAGTTTCTTTTTAAAAAATGATAGGTTTATGAGAGTTCAGTCCAATAAGTCAGCATTTTCTAGATACTGGAGTAGGTAAACATGGATATAGCTATAGATTTACAAATATATGGTTATATATTTAAAGATCCTATAACTGAAAATTCATTTACATACAAGGACACATTGAAGAGCTGCGAATGGTTTTTACTAAATCCTTTTTTAATTCCACAAAGAATTTTTTCAGATAAAGTTTCTTCCAGTTCACCTTAAAGATTAAAAAGTTGTGGGCCTCCCCTGGTGGCGCAGTGGTTGAGCGCTGGGCTGCGAATCTGCCCGCAGCCTCTGCAGCGTGGGTTCGATATCCGGCCGCCGGGCGAGGGTCCCACATGGCACGACAGACCTCTCCTGCCTTGCCCACTGCTCCCCTCAGCAGTGTACTTCGTCAGTCTGCCTGTTCTGTTCCCTGCTCAGGCTCTAGTGAATTCTCTCACCCTCCGGCGCTTCTGACTGAACCCAGTGCTTGTATAAAAAAAAAAAAAAAAAAAGATTAAGAGGTTATGTCAGGAAGCAGAAAAACTTAGAACTAAAGAGTACAAGGTTATTGACATGGGTGGCCAGTCAGAAGGGACACTGGAGCATCTTCGAAAGCACAACAACAGTCATTGGACAAAGACAAGTAGAACTGAGCTCCTTGAAGACAGAACACTGGACTGTCATCTCTGATATGGGAACCCGGCAAGGCAAATAATGAGCCAGAAGGGGTGGATTCAACCCACCATGCATGAGAGGATAAGGCATGAGATACATTTGGGATTCCAGGATATGGGGGTATAAGGCAGCAGAGTGAAGAAAGGGTGGCAAATGAGAGAGGATAGGGCACGGCAAGAAAGGCAGCAAAGATTTCTGCGACCATAAAAGGCAGAAAGCCCTGCAGTCTGCTTTCTGGGGCACAAAGTGGGAGACTGGCCAACCTCCTTTGGGCACTTCCTGAGAATCAGCCTCCCAGCAGAGGCAGAGGCAAGGGAGTGGGGTGGGGACCAAGAGGAGGAGCTGGCTACACCCCCTTTTTACAGTCTTTCATTTCACAGGCACTGAAAGTGGGATTGATATCCATGGCCCTATTCAATCTGGAATAACGAGAGGCAACAGAGGTCTCTTGTCTTCCAAGTCTTCCCCCCACTTCCCTGCTCGTGCAAATTTCTCTAAAAGGCCAGAAAGACAATCCACAGATGGACAAAAGATTTAACATGCAAGTAAAGTGAACTGAGGTGGTTAGGAAGGTATCAGTGATTTTTGGTCAGTTTGGAGGGCTGGTGCCAGATTCTGTCTTGCTTCTACTTTGGGTTCTGATGATTCAATTCAGCTTAGTCCACTAGAATGGAAGTGCTGAAGAGGTGGATGCAGTCACTGCTGAACGCTCAGGGCCTGTGTAGAGTGGACACTCAAGGAATATTTATTTGCTACAGAATGGATGGATCAGGAAGGCTTTAGATGCTATGCCATACAGTGGGACAGTATCAAGAAAGGATTTTATGAAGCTTGTAGTTGGTGAGACTCAATAAAATTTCTCAGAGTGTGTTGAAGATAATCTTGCAGTGTGATGGATGCCAAGGGAGAGAAGTTGGGACACAGGAAATACTTGACAGCTAAGGGGAAGATCTACTACTACCAAGTAGAAAAGAAGATAAATAGCCACAAACTTGACCATTTGGGGGATATACCCGAGACCTGCCTGCCTCTCTGTACCCCTGCCAAGTCTAACAGAAACTGTCTGCAGAGTTAATTGTGTTTTGGGGTCAGTTACTCCCTTAAAAGGCATCACAGCAGGGAACTCCTTGGTGGAGCAGGGGTTGAAGTCTCAGCATTATCAAGCTATTGCCAGTCACTGCAGCATGAGTTTGACTCCCCTGGCAGGGAGCTGACCCACATGGCGCAGCAGACCTCTCCTGTCTTGCCTGCTGCTCCCCAATCTGTCTGTTCTGCTCCCAATCACTCTGTCTCTGGTGAATCTTCTCACACACACACACCCCGCCCCCCATACCTCTGGCCTACACCCCAATTCTTGTATGCATAAATACAATTTAAAAAAATTGTCACAACAGATTTCATTTGTGACACTTTATATCCATGGGATAAAACTAGGAATATCTGGTTCAAGTCTTTCTACCATCTCATTTATAGTACATGAAATTTAATTGTTGAGTTTAAGACGTCTTTATCAGTTTTAGTGAATTAGTGTGTGTTTAAGAAACTTCATAGGAAAAGCAATAAAAATCACAAAGCAAACTTGCCATTTGTTACCATCCAACTTTGTCAGATGTAACATCCTCTTTCTTTATCATAGTCTATCCTGAAATTATTGCAAATAAAAAAAAAAAGAATCCTCTTGGATGCACAAAAGAGAGCAGAGAATATGCTAGAACGGGATAGCTTGCTATCACAAAAGTATAATGTCTTCAGCTTTTGCATGGAAGAGATCATTATCTACTAATGAGTGTTTGCTGCTTAAGTTCCTAGGTTAAAACTGATACAAGCTGTCAAATAGCAATAGCTCTGGAGTTTGCAAATAGCTCTGGAGTTCGCATTCATTTATATCATCTTTGCCTAGTTGGAGTGCTCTGAGTGTATAATCAGGTGATTATGCACCTGATCAAAGAAAATAAAAACCTAGCAAATAGGTGGTGACTCAGAGAGATGTGTTGAAATATTTGTCTTGCTTGTTTGTTCCTACTTCGAACTGCCCGAGGAAGCTAGGTCTTCAGTCCCCACTGTCCCTCGCGCCACTAGACAGAAGACTGGCTTCTCCCCAACTCTTTCAATATTTACTTCTTGGCAGCAATCGCTCAAGTCCTTCATCAAAAGATCTCCTAAACTGGGAAAAAAATCCTTCTGCCCCTAAGAAGATCAATTGGGGATAATTCCTCTTGTTGACATGAAAAATGATGTCGTGGGCAGGTGCTACCTGCCTGGGCTGAGGGCTTGGCTGGTGACTCAGGCATCAGCATTTAATTCCAACTCTGGATTATTAATTGTGGGATCCAGGGTAGGTAAACTGCACCTCTTTGTGTCTTAGTACCTCTTAGTGCCTCCAGTTTAAATGGGGATAATATTAACATCCATCTTTTGTGATGGGAGCATTCAACGAGTTAATACTTGCCAACAGAAAGTTAAGATAATTCCTGGGACACAGTTAAGCCCTTGATAAATGTTAACTGATTTTCCATTGTCATGTCTCTCTTGTTGAACTTTGCAAATTAATAAGTTTATTTAGGTCAGCTCTACAGAGTTAAATAATCTAGTGCCAACTAAAGGTGTTTATAGAGACAATGCTGATCGGTTCAAGTTTATGTTTCATATGAGTTCAAATGTGCATGGAAATGACATTGTGTGACTTTGCCTGAGCAGAACTTCCTGGGCTGTGAGACAGTTCTCTTCAAACAGGACACTTTCCTAGTGCACTTAGTTCATTCTTGAAATTCTCCTAAGTTTTTCTCCCTAAGTTTATGAAGCAATTTGGCAGGCCAGATTTTTTTCATTGTTAGGTCATCGTCTCTCCCCTTATATTTCTGAGTTCAAACAATTTTTGATTACTAATAACCAGATGTAAGAGAAGCACCCAGTTCCCAAGATAATGAATCTCAGTTTGACAACTTTTATCCAGTTTTCTCTGAACATAGGATTGATTCTTTTAGGAAAACAGGGCAAGCACTCTCAGAAATGTATGCACACACAGTAGCCCAGATTTAAAACCTGGGCTAGCCACTGGCTCTTAGGCCCTTGTTAAAGGGAGAAAATATATCAAATAAATGTGGGTGTGAGTTAAGGTTGCTCTCAAAACTGCCACTGTGAGATTTTATGTCTTTCAGCATTCCTTTGTTGCCTTTTATTTTGCCCAGAAAAACATTCAGAAAGATAGATTTTTAACATTCACATTTAACTTACTAAGATACAGATTTTAAAACACAGTTCTTCCTGAAGCTTTTAAGTACAGGTTACCAATCTATCTCACAAATCACCTTAGAGCTGCTTGAATGAAAACAGGGCAATAAGCATAAGCGTTCAGTTGTCACAATAAGCATTCAATTATCTGTCAAAGGTCCCCTCATTGAGAAGAAAATGAATTTACAAATCTAAGGAATGAAATGGATAAAACTGGTGAATCTTAAAATTCTCTTAAGTGTTCTAATACTGCTTACAACGTCAGTAAAGATTTCAACTTAAAATCACAGTCTAAATCCATTACTCAGTTACACATTTTAAATTAGAATCCCAAAGTAAATCTGTTAAGATCCTAACTTGCCAGATTCTCTTGAACACAAGTCTACACAGTTTGTTTTTAATCTTAACTCAAAATACACATACTGTAGGTTTAATTTATTTTACCATCTGTAGAATTAATTCTAGATTTTCCTGAGGTGAAAGACACTTACCCACCCAACAAAAGACATTTACACTAGGCCTGCAATTTGAGGTCACCATCTCACCGAGCCCAGGCTGTCACCAGAGAGCCCAGGCTGTCAGTACACCGGTACTACGACATCAAGAGTGACATCTTCCATGCCATCATTTCTCATGACTCCTTGGTGACTGGGGCCTTTTTGAATAGTCATTCTGCCACAGATTCCAAAATACAGATTATGCCAACATGGCACAGAGCTATTTTGAGCTGAAGTCATTTGAGGATCAACAGATGTAGGAAGTGGCTTTTTCTCTGAACACCCCACATTTGCTATAAAAGCAGAGCCTCCCCAAAGAATTCAACTGTCATAAATAAATTTCTCCCTGGGAAATTTATGGGTGATAGTTACCAGGTTTAGACATATTTCACAATGATTCCCATCTATTCTCCTAAGGACTCATTTATCTTTCCTAAAAGTCCTTTGTTTTTATACAAGAATCCTTTGTTGCTCTTATATTCCTTCTCCTGTTAAGATGGTACATAAGACCCAAATTCTAACTGCCAATTTAAGTCACATTTTTCTGAGTACTCCTGTGTACACAGGAGGATTAAATGTGTCTTTGGCTCCTGTTATTTTTTGTCAGTTTAATTTGCATGCCCCCAAGTAGGAACCTAAATGGGTATAGGAAAGGTTTTTCTTCCTTGACAACTATCAACCATACGTAGTGGACATTACTATTTGGCATATCGCTTTGCTACCCCTTCTCTACGGTCATTCCCATTATCATACAAACCAACACATTGTTATTTTCTTCTAAAATTTTATATTGATCTTGGTGCCATCCTCCACATTTTGTACTCTCATTTGCAACAACATTCTGTAATGAGACAACAATTTCTCTTTCCCTTCTCTTGTAAACCCCTTCCAAACAATCTTGTATACCTCCTATCTTTCCATTGAAATTCTTGTGATCATTGTCCATCTCCAATTTCACTAATAGTTTCTGGGCATGTAGTAAGCGCTCAATCATTATTGATTAAATAAACTATTTCTGAATATTTATTCCTGAACAGTTCTCTGTATCTCCTATCAGAGTTATACTTTCTATAGAAGTTTAAATGATGCTTGAATAAATTCCAAGAATTTGGTAGGTGTCACCATTCTAGATTTAAGGTCATGCCAACCACAGGTACAGTTGCAAACTGTATAGTTTGCCAACAAAGAAAGAAAGAAAGAAAAAAGAATCAAAGAAACAAAAAAAGAAAAATTCATGTGTGCACTAGAAAAGCCAGATTGTGATTGTCATCACTGTATCACTGTATCAACTCTTGTGAAATAGTTCCACCCAAGGAGAGGTAGGCATTCCATGTCCCCTCCAGTTACCTAGATAAACCTTGTTGGAATATCTTCTGAGCCACTTCTCCAAGTTTTGACTAATCTTTGCTTTATGCTGAGCTTTGCATTATTTTTACTCTGTTCCTGGGCACGACATAAAACATCTAATCTCAAACAAGACCAGATTTTTGAAGATAGTTATGCATGGACATTCAATGATGGCTCTCAAAAACAGAAGTGTACATGGATGATGAGCTTTGTGAGGTGGGAGTGTCCACAAACTTCCCTCTCTCACTCCAATCAGCAAAAAGCATGTAAATCATACAAAGGCAGGGATTATGTCTGTCTGATTGACACTGAATCATATGCATTAAGCACACACCACCTAGTCTCCATCGCTGAACAAGTGGAGGAGTATCTGGTAATTGCCAGCACTCTCTCTTCTCACTCCCACCACACCCATCACCCCCGGTTTAAAACTGGTTTTTGTGATGCAAAATCAAAGAACCCCTGAAGGTTTTACCTTCTCTTAGGTGCTCCACTAGAGGGAGGTTTTGCTCAAAGTGATGACTAATGAAGAGTACAAAAAAATCATAAAGGAGAGGACAGGATGATAAAAACAGATTTAGCTGCGGGTAGAGGAGGGAATCTTTCTAGAGGGAATCCATTGGGGTTTATGAGGTTGCTGAGAATAAGGGAGGAGAGAGTGAACATGTGGGGGAACAAATAAGGAAAGGATTAAAAATCCGGTGGGGGGCTAATGAATGGGGTTGTGTTTGATGGTCTATGGGACACATGAGGAATGAATGATTTTCTTTTACTTTTAACTTCCTTTGGCCTGTGGGACTGTGCTTTATTTCTTTAAGGTTTATTTATTTATGCATACAAGAACTGGGGTACAGGCCAGAGGTGCAGGAGTGAGAGGATTCACCAGAGACAGAGTGGGGAGCAGAATAGGCAGACTGATTGAAATGCACTGCTGAGGGGAGCAGCAGCAAATGAGACAGGAGAGGTCTGCCACGCCACGCAGTTCAACTCCCTGGCCAGGTATCGAACTTGTGCTGCAGTGGCTGCAGATAGCTTCATCGTGCTGTGACTCAACCCCTTGCGCCACCAGGGACTGTGCTTCTTTAAACAGGACTCCACTCCAGGCTGGACCTTTCTCCTTTTGGGTTATGGCAGAAAGACTTCACCACTGAGGGCAAAAGGGAAATAGGGGCGTATCTTCTTCATTTGGTATTGCTGGGTCTAGAGAGGTGCCCACACAGAGTCACAGTTCAGTGAGTACTTTGGAACTAAACTTGAACTTCACACCTACTGAATAGAGTGGGCTTGTCTTAGCTCTAAGGAGAGGGCACTGAATGTGAAGTGGGAGGACCAATTAGTTCTTCTGCCATCTTCTGTTGGTTTGTCTGCTTCATTTTGTGTGTGTACTTAGCACATAAAATGACTGAGCATTTCAGATTGCACAGATTTGTTCAGGTATAATTGATATATAAGAAACTGTACACATAAAGTATACAGTTTGCGGCGTTTTGATATGTGAAGACCTATGAAACCAACAAATAATGAGCCCCTCTAGCCATCACCTCAGTGTTTCCTCTGACTGTTGCTATTTTGGCATGTTTTGCTTTGTTTCAAGGTTCTCTTTTTCAGAGATAAGGAGATTAGGTAGAGGATAGATGAAACAGGATTCATCATGAATTCGTTGTTGAAGTGGAGTGATAGATACATGGGGGTTCTTGGTTGTTTTCTTGTTTTATAAATTTGGATTTTTAAAAAAATTTATTTATTTATACAAGCACTGGGTACAGTCAGAAGCGTGGGAGGGTGAGAGAATTCACCAGAGCCAGAGCAGGGAGCAGAGCAGACAGACTGACAAAGTACACTGCTGAGGGGAGCAGCGGGCAGCAGGAGAGGTCTGTCGCACGCACGCCATGTGGGACGCTTGCCGGCGGCCGGGATCGAACTGGGGATCAAACTGGGGATCTAACCAGGGATTGAACCAGCGCTGCAGAGGCTGCGGGCAGCTTCACAGCCCAGCGCTCCACCTCTGAGCCACCAGGGGAGGCCCACATGGGGTTTAATGACAGGAGGAGCAGATAGATACTCCTTGCACCTCCCCTGCAGCCAGGTTAGGGAAAATATCATGAGGCAACGCTTAAATTCACGCTCCCATTTCAATAAAGTGAGTAGTGAATGAAAAGCACTGAGAGTTGCTTGGGTCCTTTTGCAGTGCAGCAAAGGATTTTCAAAGAATCCAGGTATTATGACTTTTGCTAAAAAGCAATTTGAGAGGGTGGGGTGGGGAGGGGCAATGTTGTAAGTTTGAAGTGAATTTCAGGTTAAAAGTTTTATACGCGCTCCAAAGTTTCTCAATTCCTAATTCACAGTGTCTGGGAGTGGAAGGACCTGCACCTGTGGTTTCTGGAGGAAGAATGGGCTTAGGAGAGAGGAGCTCCTGAGTCACTTTTTCCAAAATGCAAAGTAGGTAAAGCTGGGAGGGACCATCCGGCCATGATTTCCATGAAGTTTAGGGCTTTCGGGTTTACTAAACATTCCTCTATAGTTCATCTGGTTAAGTTCTTAAGAAAATCCTGGGAGTCATTTGGTAGGTGCAGGTCCATTTTTTAGATAGAAAAACTGAGATTTGGAGAAATTAGCTTATCCAAGCTACATAAAGCAGTGGAGCCAGTACTGGAACGTGTGTTCTGAATCCCACAGCTGGTTTGTGACATGGCTAGCATGGAAAATCTGGAAGAAGGTTTAAAAAAAAAAAAAAAGAAAACACTTGCTGCAGGAAGCCAAAGTTCTGGACACCAAGAAGATTCCTCTGGGTAGTCCATTCAGGAATCCAATTCCCAGACATGGATTGGGGCTAAGAAGAAGGTAAGGATCCAGGTTTAGCATAGCCCTCACACCTATCACATCCCAAATGGCACCATCTCTGGCCCCTGTAATAATGATGAAATTCTGGCAATGAAATTTGTGTTAAAATGAATAAATGTTTTCTTTTAGATTAAAGGATAACATTTAAAAATCTTGACTTCTGGTTGTTTTTTGTAAGTCCCAAACCAAAGGTTTCTCTTTCTGTGTAGATCTGTATCTACATTTCCTCTAAGCAGAACTTGTCACAGATGGCAGCATCTTCCTTTATGCACACATCTGTGTGAATGTGCATGCACAAGCATCTCTATAGTCACACAGGTATGGGTGTACCCAAGTACATAGACACTCAAATATGGGATCTTACTTGAGATACCATTTTATATCCTGCTTCTTTCACTTGCTAGCAAATTTTGGGCTCTTCCAACACCACATTTCAATTAGAGATCTTTGGCGTTTTGTTTTGAGATATCTCACAAGTCACTTTTATTCTTAACCTAGGAACACATTTTCAAAGGCACATAAGGATGGACACAGTAAAAGGTTAAGTCTTCCTCCATTTTCCCCTCTCCATATTATCAGTTCCACTCTCTGGGCAACCACTGTTACTGATTTCTTGTGTAGTCATTCAATCTTATTAAATGTCTGTATCTATAGGTATATCCTGAAAGACCTTAAACGCTAGCTAGCATTCTATACACACGTCTGCATTTTGCTTTTACACTCACTAATATAACTTGAAGATCTTTCTATCTCGGTACATATAATTACTCTCCTTTTAAAAGAGCCACACATAATTCTAGCATGTGGGTGCACTATAATTCATCCTAGCAGTGTCCTATGGATTGACATTTAACAACTGTTTACTACTAGAATTAGCTATGTCATTTGCCATGTGCACATGTATGTGGGATACATTTATAGGTGTGGGATTGCTAGGTCAAAGGGTTTGATGCACTCGAAATTGGATAGTCATTGTCAATTGCACTTGATCCTATCTGAGCCAATTTACAGTCCCAGTGAAACTGTATGAAAACTTTCAATTCCCTACACCCGTACTGAAACAGTTTGCCCTCATGATTTTACTTTCTAAAAAAAAAAAAAAAAATACTTAGCTCTTGGGTCACAAAGAGACTTGAAGATTTAATTTATATCTGTCATATTAGGAGACAGATTGAGAATATTTTCATATTTTCAGAACTATTTGCATTTCCTCTTCTGAGAACTGTCTGTTCGTGACATTTGCCTCTATTTTCCACTGGGTTTCTTAGTCTTTTTCCGGTTGATTGCTATCTGGTGGGACATTTATCTCTACATGTTGTTTTCATTTGGATTTTTGAATTAGCATGTCTAATTGGCACTTCTGTGAAATCCAATTTTTATTGGGTAAGTCACATGTATCCTTTAGGAAAAATTAGCATTGCTGTTTCTCTTCCTATAGAAGAACAGGGCATGTGTTTCCATTTAATCAAGATGTAGAGTAGATTTAAATCAGAAGGTACATTTTAAAAAGATGGCTACTTGTGAAAGGAAAAGCAGGGAAGGAGGGAGACCAAATTAAGTAGTGCCCACAGGGGTGGAGGGATGAGATGCTGGAGTTTAGAGTAGAGTGTGGGTTAGGGGCAGATGGACATTTGTGCTGGAGGTAGGGCCATAGGACTTCCTCAAGGGTTAGATGTGGGCATAAGCAAAAGGGGAGAAATAAGACAACACCAAGGCTTTTGACTTGAGCTATTGGGTGACTGGTGATTCTAGGTGATTCTAGGAGATTCTAGGAGACAGACAAGGAAGCGAGGAGACTCCCTGCCTGGAAGGCATGTCTGCCAACTGTGACCAGGGAAGCTGCCCACAGAGGTGCTCTGAGTGCAGACAGCAACTGGAATCCTTTGTGATGCTTGCCAGGGCATCTGTTAGCTCAGATGGGACTTTTATGTGAATTAGGACAAGGTGCCCCTTCTGGGAAGACAGAGGCCCAAACGTACAGGGATTGATGAGGAGTACGTGGCCTGGATTTTAGCCCCTGCACATGCCCAGCTATAACTGGCAGCCTTGATGTTAACCTCTGATGGGGGCTCCTGACTCATCCCTTCTTCTGAAATATCATCCTACTCCTTAACTCACCCAAAGTGGACCCTTTTCAGCTAAACTTTGCCTCTACCCATTTCTTGAGATCTGCCTTCACCCTGATTGTAATAGCTGCCGCATTAATTATGTATTTCATCAATTATCTTAGTTCTCCTAAAGCTTGAATTCGGAGCAAAGAGCACAACTTTAACCTTTAAATAATCTTGGTTTCTCTAAATCTCAGTATCAGATTTTCTCTATACACAAGCAATTCCTATTGCTCAATTTGAAACAGGCTTGGCTCATTTGAAAACGGAACACTTAACCTACATCGAGCAGTGAGTTGTAAGCTGCAGTGTAAAGTCTATGGGTTGAAGTAAACCACTTTGCTTCAGAATCATCATTTCAGTGGCATGATTTGGATCTGAGCCTCCCCCTACTGGTTCCCCCTAGTAGGGGACACATTGAGAGAGGGTCTCGGGCTTACTCTTCCGAGGCAGGGGTCACGGAAGAGGGTTCTGATGAACTGTGCTCAGTCTACCATTCCCTATTCTTCTCTGCACCTTCCCAGGAAATAACAGGCTCTAAAATAATAGCTAATGCCCGTGACTGACTGACCACTTGCTCCAGGGATTCTTCCTTCTGTAACCTTCCATTTTAATACCATCAGGGGGACTTCTCAGAAGGAATGCGGGGGCAAATGGGCAGTTGTTACACAGCTTGATAATTACCTGCTCCAGGTGCACCCCCTCACCTGAACAAAGGTGTAGGCATTTGATACACTCAAATTCAGCACAGCTATCAAGCAACTAACTTCCAGATAGTTTTCTCCCTACCTACAAAGAAGAACAATAATATCTGAGACAATGTAGAATCAGGAATGGCCACAGTGCAGGTTTTCTGATCCCATGCAGACCAGGTAAAGGAGGAGTCAGAGTCCTCAGTAGTTTTGCAGGTTTTTTATTTGGGGTTCACCAGGCATATGGCAGGCAGGGGTGCTGGCTGGGGGCCTGCCAGCCTCCCAGCCCCCAGCAAGTCTTCACTCTATCTGAGCTCTCTGGAGTTCGTTCTGCTGCTTCTCGGCTTCTCTTTCGGCTTCGGCTTCGGCTTCGGCTTTGGCTTCGGCTGCTGCTGCTGCTGCTGCTGCTGCTGCTGCTGCTGCTGCTGCTGCTGCTGCTGCTGCTGCTGCTGCTGCTGCTGCTGCTGCTGCTGCTGCTGCTGCTACTGGCGTCCCCATGACGCCGCCCTTAAAAAGCACAGTCTTAGCTCAGCTGAATCCCATCTACCTATGCCCACACCCTATTCCAGGTGCCCGCCATCAGGCATGCATTCAGGACAAGGATCCATCATCTATCCTGATGGCGGAAGGGCAGAAAAGCCTGACATTTTCTTTACCCTACAGACAAGAAAGCAAAGCCACAACCTGTAAAATAAGAGAAATATTGTATCCATCTGGGGTACACATTGCTGAGCTCAGTCAGTCCACCTGTTCACAGGAGATAGCCAGGATGCTGCAAGACCCTTGGGGTTCTTCCCCTATTTGTGGAGGGATTCCACGTCAGCACCCCTTCCTCCAAACCTTCTGCATTTTTTTCCATCCTTACATCCAAGATTCAGGGAAATAGAAGCTTGTCTTCACAGAGTGTGTGAGGAACTGTCTTAGATCAAGATGCCCAAGAACTGTGTGTTTTGTTCTCTTGTGTTGTTAGATTTATGGTCATTAAGCAGTAATCAGCCACGGCTTGAGAGCTTGCCCTGTTCTGTGGAGAATTTGATCTATTTACATGACACCTCCTGTGTTTCATGCATTTCCTTGCCTCTACCTTTCTTGCCTCCTAGAAATGAAGGGGTCGGGTCGCCACGAGTGGTGTTATTTCTGACCAGAGAGACTATCAAACAGGCGCAATCCCTGGGAGCCCAACATTGACTCAGATTATCACTGGGTCTGCAAAGCCAGGCGCCGCTCAGGACCAGTGAATGGCTGACACTTGTTAAAATAGAAAAGCTCTTCCTTGCATTTTATTTATTCCTATGTTTCAAATGCTCAGTTTGTTGAAGACACTGGGAGAATTTCATTCCATGTATTGGCTGATGGCTGCCCTAGTTTTTTAAAACTTGGAATTAATAGTTATTTAGAGAAAAAAAAAGAGAAATCTTTTAAGAGGCTAACTTCATGCTGCTATTATTGCCGTGAGATAATATAAGGATTAGGATTCATGCCGTTGTCTCTCTTTTTTAATTAAAAAAAATCGTGTAATTGCATTTTAAGGGTTTATATTTAGAAAAAGGTTTCAAGAACAACAAAAAAAGTCATTCCTATAATCAAGCATCACATTCAGGCAATCTTAAAAAAGAGTAACCCTACTTGGTCTATGCAACATGCTCTAAGATGTCTTAGGAGTTTTTTTTTTTTTTAAAGTTTTTGAAAGATTAAACAACTTCTCTTTCTTGATGTCTTCTGCTCATGAAGCTGTGTGTGCATGTGCGTGTGTGTGAACTTAGTGACTTTGACAATGAAATAAAACAATAATGAAATGCTGAGAGATGGTTGTTTCCCCTCATGTGTTTTAGCATCCTGGAAGCAGAACTAATAAATATTCAGCAAGTGATTAGTGGGTACATCCCCACGTGCGTCCTTTGCATATCCACGCCAGCTACCCTTTCACCAGCAGCTTTACTTGGTAATTTAGGAACGTTCTGGCTGCACCCTGCACCTGCCAGCCTTGCAGTAATTAGCTTGGGATGCAAAACGATTTCTAAATTAAGGCCCCGGACTGGTAAAATCAAGAAGGCCTGATAATCAGCGTTCTAGCTGCGGAAGCCAACGAATAGCGGGATAAGTGACAAGCACAAGCCCTTTCTCCATCCTACCCACGAGCGACAGGTGCGCACAAGACGCAGGTGAAAGGCAGGTCGCCGGCGGGAGGCAGGTGAAAGGGTCAGAGTTCACGACTGACAGCCGCGCGCTTCCTCCGACCGTCTGCCGCGCGCAGCTCAGGGGTGGGCGTTTTAGGGCGTCGGCGATGGGGGTGACCCCCGAGCCCTTGACCTTTCAGTCCGCCTCCAAACGGGGTGCAAAACGCGGGCGTCGCGCCTTGGAAACCCGGCGGCGCTGCAAGCCCGGGATGGGGCTGCGCGGGCGAAGGGCCGGGAGCCCCGCGCGCGTCGGACTGGGGTGTCGCGGAGCCCCGTCCGGGATGCTGGGGGTCCTCGTGGGGCCGGGAGGGGAAGGGGAGCCGGGCGCGCGCGCGGGAGTGGGAGGAGGTAGCGGGGCGAGCGCGGGGAGCGGAAGAGGAGGCGGGAGGGGAGGGGAGGGGAGGGGAGAACAGGGGAGTGGAGCCGGGGAGGGGAGGGGAGGGGAGGGGAGGAGCGGGCAGGGCAGCCGGGGAGGGGAGTCAGGGAGGGGAGGGGATCAGAGGGGAGGGGAGGGGGCCAAGGAAGGGGAGGGGAGGCCGGGGAGGGGAGGGGAGGGGAGAGGAGGGGAGGGGAGGGGAGAAGGGGAGGGGAGGAGGGGAGGGGAGGGTGGGAGGGAGGGGAGTCAGGGAGGGGAGGGGACCCGGGAAGGGAGGGGGCCAAGGAAGGGAAGGGGAGGGGAGCGGGGGGGAGGGGAGGGGGGAGGAGAGGGGAGCGGGGGGGGCGGGGAAGGGAGGGGACCAGGGCGAGTTCCCGAGGAGGGGAGGGGAGCGGGGGCGGGTAAGGGGAGCGGGGGCGGGGAGGGAGGCAGGGAAGAGGCGGCGGAGGAGACGCCTCCCGGCGCCCGCCCCGCTCCCACATTCAGGCCGGCCCCTCCCCGGGCCGCCGCCTTCCCCTGGGCTTTCCCCGGCGGCTCCCGCGGCGCCCGCGTCCTCCCGACTCCGCGCCGCGCGCCCCCGCCCGCGCGCCCCCGCCCGCGCGCCCCCGCCCGCGCGCCCCCGCCCGCGCGCCCCCGCCCGCGCGCCCCCGCCCGCGCGCCCCCGCCCGCGCGCCCCCGCCGCGCCTCGCTGTCGGGGCATGCGCGGTGGGCGGCGCCGCTTCGGGCCGCCTCTGCCGCGCGAGTAGGAAGCGCGAGCGCCGGCGCCGCTGTCAGAGCCCGGGCGGCAGCAGCGGCTCCGGCTCCGGCTCCCGCGCGACTCCGCCCGCCGCGCCCCGGCCCGCCCGCCCCGGCCCCGGCCCGCGCCCCGGCCCGGCCCGCACGGCGGGACCATGGCCGACGTGTTCCCGGCCAACGACTCCGCGGCGCCCCAGGACGTGGCCAACCGCTTCGCCCGCAAAGGGGCGCTGAGGCAGAAGAACGTGCACGAGGTGAAGAACCACAAATTCATCGCGCGCTTCTTCAAGCAGCCCACCTTCTGCAGCCACTGCACCGACTTCATCTGGTAGGTGCGCGGGCCCGCGGCGGCCCCGCCCCCGCCCCCGCCCCCGCCCGGGACCCCGCCCGGGACCCCGGCCCCCCACCCCGGGCGCGCCCCTCCCGGGCTGACTCACCGCGAACTTGGGGAGCGGCGGGCGCGGAGCTCCAGTGACAGCCGCGGCGGGCTGGGCGGGCGCCGCGCACACCCCCTGCCGGGGGAGGCGCCCCCACCCCGGGCGCGCTGGCGGCGGACCCGGCTGGCGGGGTGCGAGCCCGGGGCATGGCAGAAAGGGGGATCGGGGGGCCGTCTCCCGAGAAAGACGCCCGGAGGCGCGGGGCGCGGGGCGCGCGGCGCGGTCCAAGTTGCCGCGCGCGGGGCCGGGCGCTCTCGGGGGGCCGGGCGGGCGCGTCCCGTCGGGCTGGGGCGCGGCCGGGCCCCGGGGCCCCCCGCCTGCTGCAGCTGCAGCTGCCGGGCACCCGGACACTGACTTTTCTGGGGGAGCCCGGAGAGTGGCGAGGCTGCAAACTGTTGCAAGCTCGCGGTGGGGGAGGGGAGTTCAGGCAGCAGCAAATGGCAGCAGGGCAGAGAGTCATTTAAAATAACCCTGTCGAGTTAGATTAGACCCGTCACCCCGCGGGCGAGGACAGAGGCCTCAGTTAAGAAACGCTGTAAGGGCTGGAGGTGCCAGAGCGCAGGTGCCGTCCAGTGGAGCAGGTGCTGTCAACCAGGCAGGGGTTTGGGGGGACTGGATCGATGGATGAACTTCATGGGCTCCCTGAACCCTGTAAAACGGAGTAAAGTTGATTTTTGACAGATCTCTGGCTGTGGCGGACGGTCCGTAAAGTCCAGGAGCGCCCCTCCCCGCACCCCAAGAAAAGTTTAGCAGATGGGAGCTGAGGGACCGCCAGGTGTCCCTCTCTCGCGCGCGCCGGGGCTTCCAGGAGCAATCGTGGCTCGTCCGGACATCTTGCCACTTTCACCTCTTGCTGTGCAGTAGGCAGCTAAGTCAGCTGTGGGAGGGCTCCCCGGTTCAGCCTCTCCTGGACCTGGTGACAGTGCCCCAGAGCCAGCCCTGCCCCAGCGGGCTGTTTGCCACCGTGTGGCTTGTTGGGCACTTGGGGGGAAGGTATGGCAGGCGGTCTGGATCCACCACACCTGGGGAAAATCATGAGGGCCAATCCCAGGAGGAACTAATAAAGGGTTTAATTTTTCCTTTATGGATGGCTCTCCGAAGCCACCCCATCTGGGGAAATCCTCTTTACGGGCAAATCCCACAAGGTGCTAATAAGGTGCTTTCTTTTCCCTTTGCTGATGGCTCTATAGGAATGCATCACACCCGGGAAAAGTCATCCCTAAGGGCAAGTGCCTCAAAAGTGCTAATAAGGTGCTTAATTTTTCCTTTTTAGAAATCACTGGCAAGGACGCTTAAGAAAAGCACAGCCACCTCGGTGAATTGATTCCCGCCCAGGTAGTCAGCAGGCAAAGCAGTTGTACTCAAAGGAGTGGGTAACTGTAGATGAGGCCATTTAAAATAAGTTCTTGGAGCATCAGGCCAAAGAGGGTACGGCATTTAGTTAAGGTGAGGTCTCAGCCTCCCGTGTTAACTGTGAGAGTCTATGAAAAGGGAGCAGACTTGCTGATTACTTTTGCAGGAAGACGGTAAGTTAGAAAAGGGACTTTCCACTGTCAGTTGCCCTGAAGGATCAGGCCCTGGTGAGCTGATCAGGCCCAGGCGGTCACCAGGTGTAACGTGAGGTGGAAAATGCTGTCTCTTCTTCTTGCTCCCTGAGCGATCCCTGAAACACTTCTCCATTTAATTGTATAACAGCCACTTGGAAGTGCCAAGGAAGCCTTCAACCAGGATGGTTTAGGCGTGGTTTTAATTTTTCAGTTTGATTTAATTTTTCAGTTTGATTTCCTCTGGGGTCTTGACTTCCAGGTGTGACTTAAATACGAAAGCACTGATCATGCAAAACAATGTCTGGGTGTACATGTATTTTTGGGGGTGGGTGGGTGGGAGCAACTGAGTTACATGAGGTGCTTTGCTTTGTAAATTAAAATGCTATGTAAAGGACTAATAACCTTCTGAGAATTTTAATGCAGTTTATCCTAGTGGAACAGTGTTGCAATTTAATGTCCACTTCAGGGTTCAAGGCTCAGAGTAAATTCTCTATTTTACAAGAATAAAATAGCCTGTGTATGTGCTTTGAATGCTCTTGGTTCTCAGTAAAAATTAGGTCATGATAATCTCAAATGCAAACAATGAGAATGACACTTTGTAAAATCTGGTTCCTTTAAGCCAAAATTGAACGATGAGTGGTGCTGTTTGGCAATTTCTAGACACATTTTAAATAAATTCATAACAAATGAAGCTCCTTTTTAGTTCTCTTTAGGGAGAAAACATTTTCACTCAGTCTCGGGGTTGCTCTATAACATTTAGGGACCAAATTAAGCCACTTTTTACTTTACCCTAAGATCCTTCTTGTTATGTGAATATTATAACCAACAGTTTCACAGATACACTCTTGTTCTTACAATTTAAGCATCAATATCCGGAGTCATAAAACATTGGAAAGAACCCTGATACACTGAAATAGTTTAGTAAACCTTTGGAGGCCAGATTTTTCAAAATGGAATTTGGTGTCTCTGCTTAGCTGTTTTGGGGGTGTTTTCCCTATCTAAGCATTGGGGTTCGTGTATAAACCTTACCTCTGTAGAATACTTTGTTACCTAACTGGCTGCAGATATATCCAGCACAAAATATGTTACGATATTTTGTTTTTGTTTGTTTTTCAGGGGGTTTGGGAAACAAGGCTTCCAGTGCCAAGGTAAGCTGCCACCTTGGATTTTATTTCCAAGTACAACAAGAAATGAGCATTCCAAACAGAAACAGTATTTCCAGTCATCTTTGTGATCCAAAAAATTTAGATAATATTTCTGAATCAGGCCTGCAAATTTGGGTCTAAAAAAAAAAAATCAGATGGTATTGCCTAGTAATCTGCATCTAGAACTGCCTTTTTCTCATTAGGAAAAAAAGACTTGCCTGTAATTTTATTTTTTGCCAAGAACATTCTTGTCAGAAACTGCTGTCTTTGTGTGGGTGTTCGGGGTGGGGAGGGGGTGGAATGGAATCACTTTGTATTCGCGTGGCTTTTCTTGTTCTTCCTCTGGTTTTGTTCATCTCTTACCTGTGCATTGGGTTGGACTCATTGTAACTAATTTTAGGCCATGCATCATTCTCGTAATTTTTTTTTTTTTTTGATTACAGATTGTCATCCAGAACAAGGCATGCACATTTCAATGTTATGTAGATGACTTGATAATGACTGGGTATTGTAGTAAGAGGCACATTTCTTCCTTCAACTTAAATATGCGACAACATCTGATACTATCCAGTGCCTCCAGATAGAAATCCATTAGTTTCCTTCTCTGATCTGCCCTTGCGCTTCACACACATCAAACAGCTAACCTTTTTACTGTTTGTTGAAACGTTTTGAAAAACACTTCTTAGCTTCTGAAGGCATCTTGGGTTCGCGAGCTCACCTTCTGGCACTTCTGCTCTGTCTATATTATGTTTGTTTAGTTCTGGTTACATTTCCCATCTGGGCATAGGTTTATTATTAGGGCAAGTGGAAAGTACATTCTATCCTGGAAGATATTATCCTAACACTGTTTAATATTAGGCGCTTTACTCGAGAGAGACAGTGTATGTACTTTTTATAACTTCAAAATTGTGCTAGTAAGTTGGTTACCTTTGAAAACATTCTTCAACTTGTTCCTTAGATCCATTTTCTCAATGTATTTTTAGGTGGAGGTGTCTTGGTGTCCTTCTATGTCCATAATTATTCATTAATACTCTACCTTTTTCAGAGGGCATTAGAAACTCTCTATTTAATAAATTTTGAGGGCTATATTTTGTTATCAAAGTCTTTTTCCTTAAACAACAAAAAAAGTTGTGTTGTACCAGTCTCTTCATAAGAGATGAAAGGAGGTATATAGGCCTCAGTTCTCCAAGCTGTGGACCAGAACTTTATCAGCAAAGTTTGGACCCCTGCTTGAACTCGATTTTAGGAAGCTGAAAGCTGTAAACTTGGGATTCTGGGTGAGCCTGATTCATGTCTACTATTTTTTATAATGTTTGGGTGGGCATCTATGGAAAATTATAAGAGAAATAGTTACTAAATTTTCTAAGTACTTTTCCAGGAGAAAGTGGGTCTGTTACTTTAAAAACTGCCATTTTCTGCATAAAGAGTATTCAGAGTAAAGTCCCTTTTAGACCTGCTCATCTGGTAGATCTTGTTGGTGAAATCAGGAGCTATAGATTCAGAGTAGGCGTGTTCTTAAGCAACAAGGGGTGGTCTGCCTCGGTTCCCCCAGAGCATCTATCTCTTGACTTTTTAGAGGATTAGCAGATTCATAGCTATACGTCAGCAGTCAGCATAACTTCCTTTTAGCTAAGTTATAAAGGTGATATAAAAATTGGAAAACACTACATAGAGTAAAATTACATACTTCTTCTGTCCTCCAGGATAACAAGACATCTGTGCATTCGTTCACATGTATTTTGATTTTAAAAATTGACCTATTTTTTAAAAATGCTTTCTGCCACTTATTTTCACTCAACTTGAGTGTAGTGGTAGTGGCCAAACATCAGTTCTACCTTCTTCTACTTAGTGTTTGCGTGTGTGAAGAGAGCGAATTTGCCCACACTCTATTGCTGGGTATTTTAATTGCTTCTAAGTTCTTATTAGTACAGATATTGCTGTCGATGATATACTTGGGCACAAGAATAGCTATTTCTACAATAGTTCCCTGGAAGAATGTCTATATGCACTTAAAATTTTAATGAGTACAGATAAGTTGCTCCCCAAAAGGTTTCCATTTACATTTTCAGTATTAACATGAGAGTACCCCTTACCTTTACCTCTTACTGCTTTGGAATAATAAAAATTCTTTACATTTTTGTGTTGGTAGGTGAAAAGGGCCCTCTTTTTCAATCTCTACTTCCTGAACAGTTGTTTTAGCTGTTGGTATTCTGTGAATCGCCTTACCTTACCTAATATTTGAGGTTCAGGATTTACAAACCAGAAATGAGAGCAGCGATTATGTGCTTTATGTCCTACCCTTGACACTGGTGATTAAACCTCAGACCTCTTTAAATGAGTTTCCCTCCTGCATTGACAAATTCTCATTTACAGAAACCACTTCAAATAGAAGTCTTTCTGGAACGTGCTATCAGTTAGTTACTTTGTGTTTAGCATGCTGAGTAGGCCATGCTAATTCATCGCATCTTCCTGTTGTAACTTAAGAAGGATGTGTCAGCTCAAGACCCTGCTTGTTAATCCATAAATGGTTAATCCATGGTTGCCTGTTTTGCCATACTCCTGGCAATTAGTTGAACACCTGACTGTGTTAGGATATATTCTTTTAATGTTTCCCAGTTTTCTGTTGGTTTTGCTAGAGTCCTATTCTCATTCTGGAGAAGAACCGATTCTCCTCCTGGCTCTTGATGAACCACCCACTGGCCATGGCAGTTACAGACGGCCCTTCTGTAGTCCTCATCCAGGGGTTCTGTCCCCTAGTGGAGACGGCATATTCTAGCTCTTACCTGTAGTGAGTTGTCTTGGTCAGTGGCTGAAGTGTCTGTAGATAAGCATCCTTTCTGACGCGAGAGGTGTGTCTGCCCCGGGTGAGTCTCCTGTTCACAGAGTAACACAGCCTTAACCCTAACCTTATATGGTAAATGTAAAGTAAGAACCGAAAGACCAAAGAGATACTGAGTTTTAGTCCCTGATGTACTGGGTTTGTCATCTCGGCCACTTAGGAAGCATTACACTTAGCAAGCATGTGAAGTTATCTCCTACTTCTTCCCTTCTTCAAGATTTAACAGAAATGGAAGCAGGAAACGTTCCTGACAGGTCACAGGGCATTCTCACTCCCACTTAGTGGGCCTTTGTGGACAGGCTGCCGCTCTCAGGTACAGTACAGGTGTACAGCACTGAGAACTGACGCTACCAGAGCAGGTAGCCTAAGAGGACCCTGCAGTGAGAACAGGAAGCCACGGGCCTCACACTGAGGATGGGAGAGAAGGCCGTAGCCTGGGTCTGGAAGTCGGGTACCACTTTCCTAAGGTTCTGGAGCTGAACACAGCTTGTGCCTTTGTTGCTCTGAAAAGACCTGCAAACAGACAGGCCTTTGATGTTTAATGTTCTCTGCGCTTGACCCCCCGAGTGCTTAGGGAGGACAGCCCAGAGCGGGTCCTGGCCCATCTTTTTTTTCCCCAGAGAAAGTTAAGGGAGGAAGGAAAGCAGGCTTGTCTGGCCAGGTCATTAATGAAGTTGTGATCTGCACCTGTCACCAGTTGGTTTGTCCTGCTTCCAAATGCCATCACGAACATGTAAAACAGAATGAGCGAGCTTCTCAGGTGTTCTGGCCACGCGTAGCACTGCTGGGAGAGGGAATCAGCCTTGCCCACGTCCCCTCCTCACAGCCAGACCCTCACAGACGTCTGCAGTGACTGTGACAGGGACAGTTTCTTATTCACAGGCCGGCTTCTTCTGTCGTCTGTGTCTGTAGCTGTGTTTTCTGTCCTTGTTGAAGGTCACAAATTAGAATGTACTACTCACCTGGGCTCTCTGACGAAGCTCCCCTAAAAGGTAGCATCAGAATTAATCCCCACCAGTAGCCGCCACCAACAGGAGACGGTTGGCACAGAAGGAGCAGCACTGGGTGTTTGAGAGGCCTCAGGGGATTTGGTCACTGACAGGCTTCAGGCAGGGATCCTGAGCCAGCTCCCTGCTGAGTATACACCACGCGCTGGTTTTGTGTTAAGGCAAAGCTGAAGCTCTGGTTTTGTGTTAAGGCAAAAACTGGGCTCCCTCCCCTTGGGTTGATGACGCCCCATTTGGAAGGCCTGTTTCAGGTAGTTGCTCCCGTCAGCAACCCTGCGCAGGATGGCATTTGTGTTCATCCTGTGAGAATGAGAGTTAATGTTTGAGGGGAGAAGATGGCTGTCTGACCTAAGGACTCCTGGAAAATTAGGCCAATTTGCAGGAGGGTGGCCTCTACCAGAAAGAGAGTCATCGGGACAGCCTCTCCAGGGGAGGATGAGTAGTTATTCTTGCCAGAGGTCACAGGACCACCCTCAAGGACGTCCTGTGTCAGGACGGGACAGGGCTCAGTTCTGGTGGGCCTGGATCGCGAGGTGGGGTTTCTCTGACGTATTGATATTTCTTGAACCAGATGAGCCACGACTAAACTTGGGAACTGGCCGCTCGTTTTTCAGAGTTGACCCCAGGACTTCCAGTCATTCTTTGTCTCCAAAACAGAGGTCACTTCTTGGTACCCCACTTCTCATTGGTTAGCCACCCCCAATTAGAAGCCATGTTAATTGTAGATGAACTGATGGAGTTGCTAAGAAAGTTCCAAAAGAGCCCGTGGAAGAGCGATATATTTGGAAACTCTGGAGGTTTTCCACGATGGTCACATGAAAGCATTGTTCCAGTCTCAAACGTGAAATGAATGCCTTAAAAACAATAGAAAAGGGTAGTTATTGAAGAGCTTTGCTCTTCAATCCTTTTCTCCATAAAATGCATTAATCCTTGTTAGAAGGTAAGGTCACATGGACAAAACTAGTGCTGGTTATTCCCGCTTGGTGGTTTATCCTTGTTATGAGTGATTTCCGTTTAATTTTTCCAAATCACCACTGACTCGCTAAGTTCGTTCAGTGAAAGTTGTTGTGTTCACACACAGCTCTGCAGGAGCAGAGGGTACAGTGTAGGGAGCAGTCTGCTCATCCCACAAGACAGCAGAAACCTAGTCAGTATTTTTTTTTTTGCAGATGGGTCTGATGTTTGTTTTTTTAACTTTATGATCAAATGATGTGCAACCCTCTAAGTATTTGTCGCCTGGTGTTGTGATTCAAATAGAAGCTTTTTAGCCACATTAGCTCTTAGCTTGTCCACTTGTTTTCCTTTTCCCAGAGTACATTTGATCTTTCAGCAACCTGGGTTTGAACTGCTTGGGTCCACTTAGTTGTGGTCACAGAGGTCACAGGGCCGCAGGACCATCCTCAAGGGCGTCCTGTGTCAGGACAGGACAGGGCTCAGTTCTGGTGGGCCTGGATCACAAGGTGGGTTTTCTCTGGGTTTCCTCTTTTATTTTTATTTGAAGGTTGTGCCTTCATGGATTCAACCAGCTGTGGACGTGGAACCCGCTGCTAGGAAAGGCCAGCTAGAAGTTCTACTCAGAATTTTGACCGTGTGAATGTAGACGGCCCTAAACCCCACCTTCTCAGGGTCACTGTATTGTTTTCTAAGTACCATTAAGTGCAGAGCTTCCCTAGCAGGTTGAAATCCAGCTCCTGGCAGGATGTTTTGTCTCTTAAATTCCCTGCCTGGCTTTTTCAGACTCAGTTTTTCTTCCCATGCTCCAGTCATTCTGAAAGAGTTTCCCAGAAAGTGGTTTGTCTTCAGTTCTTTCTCCAGCCCTATCTCTCCCAGACGGTTCCTGTTTCACCTGTGAGTCTTAGCCTGAAGTTTCTCGCAGGCCATTTCCATTCTCCTTGCCGTTCAGCGTGTGCGCCTGGCCCTCGGTCCCACACACATACCCGTATCTGTTTGCTCGGCCAGCCTTGAGAACAAGGACAGAGTCTTAGTTCTGTGTCTCCACTGTTGAATGTCATGCCTGTGGCTCAGTAGGCACTATGTAAATATTTTCTGGGTGTATGGTTATATAAACACTGGAAGAAATAGGATATGAAAGGCTAGAAACAGGAGGATTAGTGACTTCTGCCTGCCTACCATATATTTTCACTTAGTTTATAATTCAACTAGGCTAGATCCTTAGATGGCTTAAAAAGCACTTTCTTAAGCTAAGCACTCAAAATATGGGAGCAGGAAATTCTAATTCATATCTACAATAAATTCTATGTAATACTAAACCTAATAAATAAGTACAGTAGGAATAAACCACTTAATGTGCCTTCTATCTTTAGAAAAGTATCCAGGCATCAGAAATGAATTTTGTTGCCATAAATAAATCAAGAACTTATTTATGGGCCACAGCAAGAGCAGGGAAACGCCTTGGGTATAGGGTGCAAAATTAAAGCCAGCTCTTAGCACACGTGCTTGGTATTGTCATTTAAAGGTTTAATTTTACTGTGAGATCGCTAATGGCTGAAGTCAGATTGTCATGTTCCAGAGGGAGTCGCAGTTCAACTTCAACGATTGTGGTATTTTTAAACTTCTTGCACCTGAAAGTTTCTTGTGCCTTGATATATAAGATGAAACAAGTAAGTGGCAATACAAGTGGTAGAGCAGAATGGCTATAACTAAATTACAATTGCTTTCAAGATTTTACTCCATTGAAAGGAAAGCAAAGCTCATGTTTGATGCTGCAAACTAATGTTAGTTGCTGCTAGGCATTTAGGGTGTATTCACATTTTATTTACTTTGATTCCAGAAACACCCCATTCAAAATAGGCCACTGTGCCCATTTTGGAATCCAGAGTACCAAGGCACATCCCAGGCTGCTGGGGTGGAGCATGGGTTCAGATTTGGACAGTTCTGCAGAAAACACTTTTCAGAGCCAAATGGAAACTTGTTGGTTCTTACAAAGCCTGGATTTATATTAGGAAAGAATGATGCCTTTAAGGGAAATACTCAAACACTTCTTGGTGACAGAAGGCTGTACTGTCCTCATCTGCTTGTCAGAATTTCCATGAGAAACCCTTTATTTCAGGTCTTGTTTGCTACCAAACCGAGAAACCACATATTAGACTAACCTGAGACATGAACATCTCAGTATTGGCACCATATTAACAGGCCAATCTAGTTGAAATCGCTGTAGTTGCATTAAAAAAAAAACCCTCTATTAAATTATACAAAGGGGAAAATGGTTTCTGGAAATAGATCTCTGTCAAGAATGGAATGAAGAATGATTTGATTGTCAGCATAAGATGAGAATTATTTAAAAGCAAGTTCACAAAGTAAGATGAACATGAAGGCCCAGCATCTTCAGTGCCTGTACTTGCTGTGCTTCCCCCCGAGATGCACAGTTTGGTATTTGGGGGCATAACGCCCTTTGTCTGGGTGATTCCAATAGGTAGTTAAGAAATGAGAGTAGAAATAGGGGACATGATGGTGTGTGATAAATAAGTTTAGATCTAAATTGGTCAAACTTGGATGGGAAGTGGGGTAGGAGAATACAGTTAACAGTTGAATTCTGAGAACAATATCCTACTTTACAAGTGATCTAACTCCTGTAAATGTCAGTTACCCTGTTCATTGAAACCATGCCTGACCCTTCTCTCGTATGCATGTGGTGGCCCATGTACTGTCGCGTGTGGTGCATGATGTAGAGATTTTCCTCTGCTAGAAGCACTACTATTAAAAACGGTCACCCAGATAGCACTGACTCTTAAACACTTTTTAAAAAATTTTTGCGTAGAAGAACTGGGGTGTAGACCGGAGTTGGAGGGTGAGAGGATTCACCAGAGGATTCACCAGTAGGGGAGCAGAACAGGCAGATTGACTGAAATACGCTGCTGAGGGGAGCAGCAGGCAAGACAGGAGAGGTCTGCTGTGCCATCTGGGTAGCTCCCTGGTCAGGGATCAAACTCAGGCTGTAGCAGTGAGCGCTGTAAGTGCTGAGATTTAACTCCTAGACCACCAGGGAGGCCCTTAAGCATGGTTCTAAGCACTCTGCATTTGGGTGGTTCTCACAATTCTGAAAAAGGCCCACTCTCTCTGTGATGGAGCTAGTATGAATCCCTGTTGTAGCCCTATTTTACTGAGGCATAGAAGTTTGGACACTTGCACAGGGTCACATGGTTTTAAGCTGGAGCAAGGATTCAAACCCAGGCAGGAGAGGTCCAGACTCACTGCTGTGAACCCACATGTTCTGCCTACCATAGTTCCTTCTGCTCTGTCAGACTTCATTTGCACCACTAATTTGCTGTGGAGGCGTGGAAGAATGAGATTGTCCAGCTCAGCAATAATATCATGCGCTCACTGTCTGTAGCAGGAGATGATGCCACATCCTGTGGAATGTCGGTAGGACTTCTGTGCTGGCTGTTGTGCCAGGCACTGCAGGGCATGGGGCAAAGCCTGGCCTGAGGGAGCTTGAGTCTAGCACAGAAGCCATACTTGAAAACAACTCATGGTCATTGAAGGCTGAATGAAGTAGTTGTGAAATGTGAAAAGGAGGGAGACTTTTCAGCTCCCTGGGAGGTGGCTTTTGATGCAACTTTGTAGGCTGCGTAGAACCTTTGCTTGGAAACATGAGGGAAGATGTTTTAAAGTGGAGAAGCAGCATGAGCCAAAGGACAGGAATGAAAGTCACTGGTCCGTTCAGGGGGTGGTAGAGACCAGGAGGAGCGACCTTGCTCTTTGAGGTCTTGGTAGTCCCAATCCCAAACAGAAAAGATGGAGAAATGTATGTTGATACCCTTCATGCCCCCTCCCCCACCCCCAATACTAGTTCTCTACTAATACATTTCCTCTCAGATCTTTTAAAAAAAATGTTATGCTCATTTTCTGAAAAATGCTGCAGTAACAGGAATTTAAAGCATTAATATTCCCATGTGGAAGATACATCGTGCTAAAGCTTGGAAGATAATATTTTTCAAAAAGTCTGCTGCTTTGACCCTCCTCCAAGGGTGTCTTAGGACGAAGCAGGTGATCTGTGATGACCACAGTGTGCTGGGTGTCAGGGTCTAAGGGCAGGGACCTCATGACTGGTGGTGATAGGAGTTCTGCAGAATCTGCTCATACACATCAGGGAGTGAAATAATGAAGAAATAAAACATTTACATGTTTTTTTAATATTAATTTTTACATGCCTTTTTTTAAAGCTTTATTATTATTATTTTTTATTTATACAATAGCTGGGGTACAATCAGAGGTGCAGGAGGGTGAGAGAATTCACCAGAGACAGAGCTGGGAACAGAACAGGCAGGAGGACTGAAAGCACTGCTGAGGGGAGCAGTGAGCTGGACAGATGAGGTCTGCCTCGCCATGTGGGAATCTCCCTGGCCGGCCAGGAATCGAACCTGCCCTGCAAAGGCTGCAGAAAGCTTCACAGCAAGGTGCTCAATCTGCTGGGCCACTGGGGAGGCCCAACATTTACATGTTTTTAAACCAGCACTTCCTGTTTTTTAAAACTGCCTGCTGATTCAGTTTGAATTTCTGGTTCTTGGTCAGTTAATCCTTCTCCATGGGGCAAAATTCAGGCAAGTGTTGCAGCCACCCTCAGAAATCTGTGTGGGGAAGGAAGGGGGTGCTGCAGAACCTGGGGCCCCAGGTTGGAACATACTATGTATGATGTATGTCCTCCTGTCTGGGCTTCAGATTTGTGAAATAAAAGTTGATGCGATACAATGAGGTTGACTTGCACTGATGCTATGTCACCAGCCAATGAGGAGCTGCCTCTGCTGTCCTACTAGGCCTGGTGGAAAGAAGTGACTTATCTGTGATCTTAGGACTTTGAGACCAGGCAGATTAATGTCTGGTTTTAATTGCAATTTTGGAGTATCTGAAGCTATACCGATAAGTGGCCAATCCCTTTTACTCATCTCTGCATTTGCCTTCCTTGCCTCAGGTTTTCTAATAAAGTATGATTTGTGATGCTGTTTGTTGTAATTGGAATAAAACACTCATTGATTCATGAAAGCTAGGCTTGTAAAGGCTTTCTTTAGCTTTCACTCGAATTTGTCTCGAAGTTAAATGGGAGTAAATGAGCTTCAATTACTTACGTAGAATTAATACATGCAACTGTATATAACCTCAAATGTGAAAAAGGGAGATTATTCATTTCTAAAAAATTTTTGACGTTGCAACTTGATTTGTAACTATAATGTGAAGAGCAGTTTAAAAGTATGCTTTTATTCTTAGTCTCAAAAATTGCCTTTCTGAATGTAGTTATAATAATCATAAGCAGTTGGGCATGGATGTTTAAAATTTTAATAGGTGGGTTCCAAAATGAAATAGTCATGTTGTGAATCATTTGCCCAATTTTGAAATCATCTTTTGAGCAAATCTAAGTTTTTCACATGCTGAGTTTGGTCACCAGAACAATTTTTGTCACTTTCATTTCAATTAGTTTTTTCAGCTTTGAGTGACTCATTAACGTGGACAGGTTTAACATTTGTGTTTTCATTTCTCTTAGGGAAAGGCACATATATGTGCCTTTTAAAAATCCAATGATTTCTTGTGTGTAACTCAGAAGCCTGCATGAGGCTTCTTTTTTTCAATAGATCCAAATTCAAGTGGAGGGATAATGGCTGAGAGGTGCATGTCCTTATCCACTTATCCCTCTGCCTCCCCCCAACACTTTATTTATTTATTTTTGCTTAATTGTGCCACCAAGCACCACAGCACCTGCTGATACTGAGCTGAGTCTGTGTTCATGTGATGCAAATCGATTTGCAGAAACAGGATTTTGTAAAGATTAATTATTGGGCAGGAGCTAGGGTAGTTGGATTTGCTTAAAACTTGCAGTGGTGGTCTGAAGTGAATCTGATGAAATGCTGCAGAATAATCAAGATCAAGTGGGAAGGTAGCAGAGAGCCAAGGATAACTCCTTGGGTGAGACTCTGGGCTTATTTAACTTCTGTTAATATGATAATGTGTTGTAATGCTAATGCTTTTCATGATATTAATTTTGAGCATAAACTTGGGGAAATTGTCCACAATACTGACTTGGATAGTATTTATGAACAGACTGCTCTGGGCTGACTCACCCTTTGGAGAATTAATGGAGTCTCCTAGTTTATCTGAATTCTGAAGTGTGTCATTAACTTTCAGCTCTTGTTTGCCTTTCCATTGTGCCCCTTTTGTTCTATTTGCTATCATATGCTTTGTCCTGACAACCTGGAACTTTGTGGAGAACTTTTTTCTTAGGATTTTTTTAAAACATTTTGTTTTTCAAGTGGTAGAATACATTCATGTCAGATGGGCTGAGCTTTCGGTGACTAAGAACCTGGATAACTCCTCTATTCAATATTGTTTATATAGTCATAGGAACTAAAATGCATGCTTGCTTAAATGTAGGTTAATCTGAATTCATATACACTTAAGTCCTGACCTTTCTTGACCTCCTTGGTCAATTCTGTGGTTGGGAAGAGCAATCTTCTTAGAACATAAGGCAAGAAAAGACTGGAGACTCTGCTGCTAAGGTATTTGAAGTTTTAACTGTGGAACTGGTCACAAGCAATAGGTGAATGGCTGTAAACCAGCCACAAGAGTGTGACCACCTAAATCTTCAGCTCCAACCCCTGCTCAGAGATACTGTATCCCCTGAGATGCCGTCCTGCTGCTTGGTAGCTCATAAACCCTTGACATTAGTCTTGAATATTAAGTGCTATTGCCAGAGAGCGTAGGTGTTCTGGTAATCTCTACCACTTTTAAAAAGGCTCAAGGCAGTCTGCAAACAAAGCAGACATGCTTCCTTTTATTTTCTTCAGAAAAATAGCAGTCCTTTTAGAGACCAATGAGGCATTTTGCTCCAAAGTATGGGAGTTTGCTAAGGGTTGTATGTTTCTTTGTAGTTTATAGAGTATCAATCTGGTAACATAGAAAGACTTTGTTTAAAATATTGTGTTAAATATGCCAAAGACTGTATTGGATGAAAATTCCTGTGTTGGAAAACTGACTCTACTTACACATCTTTGACTTTAGATAATTTTAACTTTCTTACCATGATTCTTTGAGAACAGGCTAACTTCTGTGTTTCTTGGTCTACTATTGAGCATATATTGAAGATCTATATCAAATTTTGCATTTTACATATCACCTAAAAGTATATATGTGTGAATAACTTGGTTTTAATCTGCAAATGTAATATTTTCAATAGCCCCTAAATAAGATTCGAATGGTGACTAAATTGAATCAGTTTATTATTTGGTAGTTTTACCTTCTATATAAATCCACCCATAAAATTAGTTTTCTCTGGACATTGGTGCAGCCATTATAGAAGTCAACCTTTATTTCCTATAGTTTCAGTGTTTTGAGGTTTTGATCTTGGAAATGCAGATACAATAAACAGAAAATATAAAAAGTGACAAATTGAACATGGAAATTTGTATATGCCTTTTCTAGTATTTTCAATCTAAATCCAAATACAACTTAAGTCTTTAAAACATTCCTTAGGAAATTTTCCTTGTGGATTTCTAAGTTGCTTTGAAAATGGCCCTGTTTCTTTTCCCTTGGTGAAATTTACTGCAGTGCTCTTGAACATGTTTATTGCTCCTAGAGACTTTGAAAATTAGGAAATCCTCATAAGTCAAAAAAATTATTGCTGATTTAAATAATGTCAAAAAAATTTGCCAGAGTTTAAGGATAGGAAGTTTCTGTGTGACACTTTTATTGCTCCTTGTGCTTGTTATATGGAAATTATCACCTGCTCTCATTACCTTCCTGATCAAGCAACTCCACTCACTTTCCCAGAAAAAATCTTTGATTCTGGGGAAGGGAGCTGGCACTTGCAGTTGTTCTGTGAACTGAGACTTAATGCCAACCACATCTTACTCAGTGATTAAACCATCCTTGGCTCTAACTGGAGTTTTCTCATCAAGCTCCTTCTCAAACCTTTGCAAGAAATGAGGTGCCGAGCTTACTTTGAACTGGTTTTAGATATTAGAGTTGAAAATGGTACAGGGAATTTCCTTAGGTTTCACCAAGCTTCCCTCCACCAAGTTAACATAGTAGATAACTGTAGTATGCTTATCAAGAACAGAAAAAGTGCTGTGTATGATTATATTATAGACCTTACTTGACTTTTCATCAGTTCATTTACTAATGTCCTTTTTCTTATCCAGCATCCCACATTGATTCTAATTACTGTTCCTTTTTCCCTTGGTCTTGGAGATAGTTTTTTCCAATCTCAGTTGTATGGCTGTGGTATCTCTGATCGTGTGATGGTACAGACACTAAGATGTCTTCCTGCATCACAAATCAGACCACTCTTTGTTTAGTTGCACAGGTGTAAGGCACAGTGGGTGGGTGAGGTCAGTCTGTGGTCGCTGTGTGTGTTGGCTGATTGTCACTGAGTGAATACTCTCATTGGCAGTTCTTATTTATAAGCAGGATGATAGGATATTAATGTGGAAAGAACACCAACGGAATGCTAAGGTATCCAAAATTGAGAACAGTTAACCTAATTAAATTGGTTTGTTAATTGCAGTATATACTGTGCAACATGGAAACATCTATTGCATGTTAATTGTGGAAAACTAGGTTATCAGAGGCCTTTGTAAACATACATTGTTCATATTATACCTTTATGCAAATTGTAGTTTTTACCAAGTACTTCTGCGGGCGAGAGGTATGTGTCTGTGTGTAGGTGTGTGTCTGTCTGGGGTGATGGAAAGAATTGCCAACTGAATCGTAGCCATTTCATGTCTAAACTTCACCCACATGACTGTACATAATGTCTTTCTGTTCTGGTCTTTAAATTTCTAGCTCAAGGTCAAAATCGAGCTTTATAGTTATTTGCGTACTGGTATATCTGGGGTTCATGAGAATAAGCATGCGAGAGGTGAATTGGATGCATTCCTCTTTGAAGGTGTAGATAGATGGTCATCAACTCCCGGACTTGCTGTGTACAGAAGTACACACTGGCTATTGAGGAGACTGTTCATATGAATTAGAAGGTCTGTTCACTCTTTACCAGAATTTAAAATATAGCTGGATATGTGTGACTTAGACATATAGCACACCAGAGTGTGTTTATAAAGAAACACATCCATAGGTACACCTTAAAGTATTAAAAATTGAGAGACCTTCTGATGTGATAAATGAACACTGGACTGAAAATCTTGTAATCTTGGCTTGAATCCACGGAGGCTCCTGTCCTCATCATTGTAATGGGGGAGTTGGAGTCTATTAAGGCTAGCAACTATGCTGTTCTTGCCAGCTGCTCTGGCAGATAGCACTAATTAATCATGGTCCTTTTTCAACTTCAGAATTCTTAACTCGGTCGTCTAAGCAGCCGTTACATCTCAGTTGATTGGAAGTGACATGGAAGTTCAAATGTACTTGTCATTCAGAGACTGTCTAGTTCCCAAGTCCCCTCCTAGCTATTGATCTCCTGAGACTAGAGAACATCCCTGGAAGCTCAAATTCGTGCCGATCCTCAGTGTTTGTAGATTTCTTCTCCCTCCTTTTAATTCTACCATAGAAGCACAATGTCTTGAGTAAAATAATCTGGTACTAAAAATTTTTCCTAAAAATATCATTGAAATATTGGAAGTTTCATGCAAAACAAACCATTGGTTGCTGGGAATTGACTGGAAGCCAGAAATTGAGTTGATTTAGAATGAAGAAAGAAAATAAAAAGCCCCGTTCATTCCTTGACATTATGTAAATGTTAAATTTTTCTGATCTGTTGGGTCCAAGCTAATGTTATTTGCTATCCAACTTATGTGACTTTACAAGTCAAAATCTGGTATATCTCCTCATCTTCTAATGTCATGGTCCTTCTACAAAGCTCTGTGAGCCCAAATCATCATGCCAAAGTGCCCATTTCTCCTCCCCGCCTCCCTTTAATCTGGACAGGAAATAACATTATACTGGAAGTAGATCTCAGTGTTAGATTTTGTAGAAATGATAACGAAAGCTGAAATGTGGTGCCAGAGCCCCAGCGATGCTTGAGGCCAGTGGGAGTGTGGGTTGCTATGTTCGGCAATGCCTAGGAGAGGACAATCACGTTGCAAGCAGCAAGTCAGGATGCAAGTAGTCCTAAAACCGGAGAACACAGTTAAGAGAGCAGAGAAAACCCTAAAGGGTGGGGAGTTGTGATTTTTTTTTTTTTTTTTTTTTTTGGAGGCCTGCTTACAATCCTTTGAGCTAGATAGAGCTCTCGGATTACTTTGAGTTTATAAGGCTGCATACTTTTGCATGCACAAATCCTATTTGTGCACATTTGACCTTTAAAACGATTTCCAGTACTTTCTCTCCTGCCTCTTCTTCCCGTCCCCCTTTTAAAGCTGGTCTTTGTGTGAAGTTTTAGACTAACGGTTTGATGATAAAGCCCTAATACTTGCATTTGTGGCTGGCCACCGTCCATCCCTCATCTCATAATTAGTCTATATTATGTGTCTGGCAGCGTGCTACTTGCTGAAAAGAATAAAACTGAGCATTTATCGAGAACCCTCTTGTATGGTCCCGTGGTAAGTTAGCTCTTTACAGCGGTGTGTTTTCTTGCTTAGCATTTATAACAAATTGAGCACAGGTTCTTTCATGGATGAGGGTTGTTATTATCTGAATCCTGACTATTGAGATCTTGATTCGTTTTGTTTATTCACACATGGTCTTTTGTGATATTTCATTCCAAAAATGGCTTTTGAAAGGTAAATTCTCAGGAGTCGGTACATATTCTTACAGTTTGCATCTGGATGTTGTCTTCCGTCCCTCCATCATTCTTAATCAACTGTAGAAAATCTATGTGTAAGGACATGCTTTAATTTCCTGTCTGATCTCCTGGTGGTATAGGATGATATTAAAGACAAGTGTAGTCACACCTGCCAAACACTGAATTGAGGAGGTTTCAGCCATGCATGGAATGGGGTCGAGGTAAAGGAGAGATTAATTCAGCCTCAGCACTGTACTTTCTAGGATTCTCCTCTTTTTCATCCCTCTGTGAGGCTGGGAACTGCTGGGAGCAGCTCGAAGAACACAAGTGTGTAATTGCATGTTTGCTGCAAGCCTGCTCATCCATCCCTTTAGCTGCTGAGGTCAGTTTATGTTGGATTGATCCCGAGTCCAGTGTTGTGTGGCCATCACAAACTCGGCTTCTTGGAATTGACAGTGGAGACTTATGTCTGATTATCTACCGAGTCCATATTTTGGGTTTCTATTTAGAATAGACCTCCAATTTATCACTATTCGTAAAGTCTTGATCTCCTAAAGCTGAGAAAAGGAAGATTTGCTGAAAGTGAGCTCAAACAGTACCTTTGTTTTACTTTTGATAATCAGTTTATTTAAAAACATTCCTAGATTTTTGTATCTTCTTGTATAACCTTCAAGTACTTGAAATCAGTTCTGTAACTTATGAATGTGTCCTTCATTTGCATGACCGTTTTTTATTTCAATTCATCCTTTCTGATCTGTCTAGCCTTACTGCTTGTTTTTTGAAATTTGAACCATCAGATAGTTAGCTCTTGGTTATTAGTATGAGTTTGGGGCATTATTTCACAAAATGCAGCCTAAAATTTTGGGTGATTATTTATTAAGCAGATACATTTTCGTATTGCTCCATCTGCCAGGCGCTGTGTCTAATGCCGGAGATAGAAATAACAAAACTGAAACTGTCTCTGCTATAATCCTGCTAGCAATAGACCCATCCACTAATCCAATAATCATCTGTACAAATAATTATAGACTGCTTATGGAATTACAAAGGACAGGCCATAGGTCTTTGTTATCATTGGCAGTGGAAACAAGGAGCCTAACTTAGTCTGCAGGTCAAGGAAATCTCACCTAAGGAAATAACATTTAAATGAGCCGCAGCATGGAAAGGAGTTACCCTGAAGGAGAAAGGGTCTTCTGGACAGACAACCAGCGCATATGAGGCCCCCAAAGAGGGAGCACTGTGTGTTGTAGCAACAAAAAGCAGCCCTCGGTTACTGGATCATGGCGAGTGAGCAGGGTGAGAAAAGACTGAGAAGGTGGCCGGGGCCACCCGGCAGGCCTTGGGCCTTGGTCCACAGACCTGTCCTGTAGCTAAGGGGTCAGGGGAATCCATCAAAGGGTTGTAAGGAAGGAGGTGCTCTGATCAGAATTTCTTGAGCTAGGATCATGCCTCCTATGATAAGGAGACCTAATGGGGAGTGCTAAATGTGGATTCGTCAGCTGCTTAGTGGCCATTCCTCATTCTGATGGGAGATTTGGTTCCGGAATCTGGGGTGGTAGTAGAGAGGCTTACAAATCCAAGGTCTGTTTAGAAGGTGAAATCTGTGGATGCAGCGATGAATTGGATGTGGAAGGGGAAAGGTGTTGAAGGCAAGGCTGCAGGAGCCCTTCACTGAGGCTCGGGAGCCTGAAGGCCACCAGGTTTGGGGGATGTGCAAAGTGGTTCTGAATCTGTTGAATGAGAGCTGCCTTACAGGGCTTTCAGGGAGGAAGGGAGAATGTCAGGAAGGCAGCTGGGTTTAGACTCTGGAGCTGAGGGGGTGGGGTGGTGAGAGCTGGAGAGCTAGTCTGAGTCATCTGCTTGAGGTGGAATTGAATGAATGGCAGGGATGAGCATGCCCCAGGGAGGGCACCCTGAAAAGAGAGGGTCAGGACAGTAAGTGTGGTAGAACCTGGCTGCAGAGAGGAGATGGGCCTGCAAAAGAGGGAAGTGGGGATGAAATGAAGGAATGAAACCAGGGGGGCCTTGGTGTAGGAAGGCTGTAGGAAGGGAGCAGGGAGGACTTGTGCTGGTAGCCTGTTGGGAGTGGAGTTTGAGTGTCACGGGGCAAAGACTAAAGGAAATGGAGACAGCAGCTTTCTGAGCGCCCCTTACCTGGCAGTCACTGAGTGGCTCAATTACTGTAGCCCCTGGCAAGGCAGGGCACTTCTTCCTACGCATTTTCTTTGTGTCTGTGGCCCCCTGGGGATGTCTTCAAGCCCCCAGTTTGGAAATGTTACCCTGCTTTCCTGAGAAAAGGGATAGCATTGATATTTCTTACTTTTGAAAACATTGTCAAATTTTCACACATTCAACACTCCGTCTTCACTCAGCTAGTCTCTCTCGACCCCTTCTCTCTGCTTCTCTTGAGTATTAATACTGAAGGAAACAGCTGGGAAGAGAAATGGTCCTCAGATAATCTGCATGATGCAGAAGTATCAGGCCCACCTGTATTTACTCAGGCAGGACATTTGTATAGGTCAGTAAAAGCATTTCTTATTTTTCCAGTTACAGCTGTAGTATCTGCTCATCCTATCAGAAGAGATAAAACGGATCAGTAGGCAAGCAAGCATTTGTCGGTGTTTGAGAGATTTTATTAAGCTGGAATATTCTATTAAGAGACTCAATTCCATTTTTGAGTATTTTGTTAAAAGGGTCTCAGGATGATAGCAGGGAAAGGGTATTTGGAGGGTCATGTGCTCTGCTGTTAACTAGATTACCGGATTTTATACATAAACAGCAAAGGGAAAAATGATGGACTCACCAGGGTGTGGGGTGAGGCTGGGTTAGTAGGATTGATGGGTTCTGGCTCTTGGGGATCCTGGTAGGAAGGAACAGAGCATGTGTCTGCTTGTGCCTGAGCTCCCTGCAAGTAGACTGTTTATTTCTGTTACTTCTGAAGAATTTTCCGTTGTAGTAACTGCTTCATGGTCTTAATCCCTGGCCAGCAGCTCCATAAATTAACAAGGAAGGAGGCATGGCTAAGATGTTCTAAGTAAAGGCAGCTCTGAGGATAAGTTCTAGTTAGCATTTCGTGGGTGATATGTACAGATGGACTGTCACAATAGGTTGGAATCATAGCTCCTGCTTCTTGGACTTGGGTTTTGGAGGAAGAGTGTCTGGGTGTATGACTCTCAGCTTTGTTCCCATTGAAAGACTGTGTCCCTTGCTTCCTGTCCTCCTACCAGTCCTCTTGGCCTTCCATGACCCACTTTCCTGAGCTGGGGGCCCTTTGAATCTCTCCCCTTTAACCTCTGAAGACCCCCACCTGTTCTTGCTATTCCCTCTCATGTGGTTGATGCCACGTGGTGAATTTAATATCCTTACGCTTTCATGTTAGGATTGCTGAGGTTATGTCTTAGAGCAACACAAATCCCAAATCTCAGTAACTTAACAGAGGTTTGCTTCTTTTGTGCCATATGTGTCGGCTACGAGCGGGTGAGGGGACCTTGCCAGTCTTGTTGGATCTCAGCATCTAGAGCCTGAGGCTGCCTCCTTTAGAAGCTTGGGAGGAGCCTGGAGTGTCACACAGCGGCTTTTCATTGGGAGGGTTGGAACATGGGATTATAGTTGGTTGACTTCTTGCCACCTCTGTTTTCCATTCCCGTGAAGGAGATTTCTCACGGCTGTGGTGTTGGAATATGACCACCTTTGGTAGAGCCAAGTGTCTTAAAGACAATGCAAAGTACACATACCCTGTCTTGTTTAGGCACTTATTTTAATAGATTGTTCTTTTTCCCCACAGCCTCTGCTGTGGGGTTTGTTGTGGGAAGAGGACATTGGCATTAAAACCGTTGACTGGCATCCAAACAACACCATTCTTTTTCTGTGAGGACTACGACAGGTTCCTGGCATTTTTAAGGGTTCTGATTTATGAATCTGGCTCTTTTAAGGAGACTTAAGTCTTCTTTATTTAGGTAACAAAAAAAGTCAGACTTACTTTCTAAACCTGCAGCGATGTTGCTCTTCAGGAGACACCAGCATGGAGATAGAGTCTACATCAAGAATTTTTAATATGTAAGAAAATACGCTTCTATGTAGAAACACTTTATTGAAAGAGTATACAACAAGATTAACAAAGATGATTTCTGGATGGGAAGAATGAATGAATTTTGTTACAAATAATTCTAAAATATACGAGGTTGGCCTAACAGAGATTCTAACAAACTAAAATACGTGGTTTTTAACAGACTTGGGTTCCCACAAGTCGAAAAGTATTTCCCCAAACCCCCAGTCTTTCCCTGTGTTCTGGTTACAGTATGAATTCTCAAGGTATTTCTGCTGGATGGTTCAGGATTAAGTGGTCCAGTCTGAATAACGGGCAGTATGAGACGAGCCTACATTAACATGGTTGAAGGTGTGTGGTCACTCAGTTTTAATATAATCCTGTTCTTTGTCAGTTGTTCATAGGGTCATCTTATTTGAACTAGTGCTTATGTTCTGTAAGGAGAACATTTCTTCTTTTATTCTCCTGTGGCCTGAACTTGCTTGCTGGCTGAGAGGTGGGAGCCTGGGCTACTTACGTGGGTGGAGCTGAGAAGGAACAAAAGGGGACAGTATACTGGCCAATATGAGCAGCAACTCCTGCCCCTACCCGCCCCTGCCAGACACTGGCCTCTGTCCCATGCCCTGGCAGACAGGACATGGCAGAAGTAGAGTGAACCTTTCTTCCTACTGGAGATGAACTTCAGAAACTTAATTGGTGCTCTTCATGGAAACCTTAACTTTGTGATGGGATTCAGGTTTATAAAATTGCTTCTGATGCCCCTTTCCCCCTGTTTCTATAAACATGTGTATGCTTTTTAGAAGCAATTGCACATACAGTATAAAGAAAAATTAATTCTTCCCATCCAGAATTCAATCTCTGTTACTCTTTGTTGTATATCCTTTTAATGAAGTGTTTCTATATAGATGCACATTTTCTTATGTATTAAAAATTATGTGCATTTTTAGATCTGGCTTTCTTCCTCTAAGAATATATTGTGACAAACAATCCAATTTAAAAAAAAATGGACAAAGGAGTTGAACAAACATTTTTTCAAAGATATGCAAATGGTCAATAAGCACATGAAAAGATACTCATTATCAACAGTCACTAGGGAAGTGTTCAAGAAAGCCATGGAGATACCACGTCACATCCATCGGGATGGCTGTTAGGGAGATAACAGAAGAACAAGTGTTGGGGAGGATGTGGTGAAATTGGGACTCCTGGGCACTGCGGGTGGGAATGTAAAATGGAGCGGCCAATGTGGGACATGTTAGGACTGTTTCTCAACAAAAAAGGAACATAGGAGTTCCCTCTGAGGCAGCAGCTTTACTTCTGGTTACATCCCTCAAAAGATTCAAAACCAGGTTCGTGAGCAGAGCTCTGTACGTCGACCTTCGTGGTGGCTTTATTCAGCGACCAAAAGTTTGAAGCAGCCAAGTGTTATCAGTAGATGAATAATGAATGAGATGTGTAGTTCTCAGTGGAATATTACTCAGCCTTAAAGAGGAAGGGCATTTGGCCATGTTGCAATGTGAATAAACGCCAAAGACATTATGTTAAATGCAAGAAGCGTGTCACAAAAGGACAAGTACTGCTGATTCCACTTACGTGAAGTGCGTAGATAGTCCACTCTGTAGAGCAGAGAGTAGAATGGCGAGTTCCTGGGGCGGGGAGGAGGGAGGAACATAGTATGTGTTTAATGGGTAATTCCGTTTGGGGGAATGAATGTGCTCTGAATAGGGCCGGTGGCCGTGGCTGCAGAACAGTGTGGATGCACTTAGTGCCCTGGAAGTGTATACTCAGGGGTGGCTCGTAAGGTAAGTGGTATGTTAGGAAGTGGTATTTTTTCAAAAAGCGTACATTGGGTCACTTCCTGCATTCAGTATTTGAAAACACAGTGTGTGATGCTCAACTGTATAGACTGTCTCTTCCCATTTTCACTAGATGTTGACCTTCCACTTTTCACAGTGAGCAAAGCTGTGAGAAATGTGCTTGTGCATCAGTACTTTAGAATTAGGATATATTCCTAGAAGTGAGATTACTAGACTCCACAGTATGAGACTTTTTTAAGACTCTTGATCCATATCGTATTACCTTCAGAGGGGTTAAATTTCATTTTACCCAAAGCACACGTTTCATCTTTCCAGATGCCATGTATTATTAAAAACAAATTACCTATTAAGCCAGACATTGGTTTGCGGTTGTTTTAATTTGCATTCATTTACTAGTGACTTTAAGCAGCTCTCCCACTTTCACTGAGGATTCCTGAACCATGGGGAGAGCTTGATTTGTTGAAAGAATTTGAGTACCTTCTGGGTGCCAAGCCCTTTCTTTGGTGTACGTGATAAAATATCAAACAATATGTCCTTTATAGTGCTCACAGCCTAGTGGGAAGATAAATCAAACCACTATGATAAAATTGATTCTGTCAAATGAGAAGTAGTTCTGATGTGGAAATGAGTATTAGTGACACCTCACCCAACCTGCAAGACAGAAAGCTTCTATAAGGACATGACATTTAAGTCAGAACTTGAAAGATGAACAGGAGGCACCCTGATAGCAAAATGGAGCACAGAGGAGAAATGTTTCTGGAAGAACCAAAGGTGCAAACCAAAACTGGCCATTTGTATTTCTTTTAGGATTTGACAATTCATACTGAGTTGTTAAAACTTTTGCATTTCATATATGTTGTAATTATGCATTTCAGGTCTATTTGCCTCCCTCCCCCGTGGACCTTCTGTGATGTTTTTAACTATCAGATAGAAGGGCTCTGCGTTAGAAGATTGGAGGGGACAGCCCCACTGTCCTTTCCCTGACCTCCTAGAAGTAGGACGTGCAGGGTAAGGATGGAGCCAGTCTGTGAGGATGGGCAGATCCATTCCTAGACCTGCATCTGTGTGCTTGGGGAGAGAGCAGAATCCTCTCTATCGTGGAGTTCACATTCCTGGCAGGGAGAGCTCTACCTTGAAGTCTTTCTGCTTGCCATGATCTGTGCTTAGTGCGTAACTGTTCTGTGATAATGGAAGGCCCCACTTAGATCTTCGTACAGAACCAGAGATTTGAACACTCATCGCCCTTCTTCCTAGGAGTGACTCTGCTGATGGACGTGTCTCCTTTCTCATCTGCCAGACCTGAATTAGAGTAGGTTATAGTTTTCACTTCCTCTAGAGACAAACTCAAAATCTTGGGAGGATGAAGAGTTTGGTGGGCAGGGAGGCCACAAGGGGTGGAGAAAGAAATACGAAACTGTAGACTGGCCCCTCTGGCCAAAGCAACCTTTCATGCTCTCTCAATCTCAAGATTTCAAGATTTTTCTTCCACTTTCCAAACGAGGAAACCACGTCTCCATGAGGAAAGTAATTTGTTAATTTATTTGAGTTCAAAGAGCAGTGGTTTATGGTGATGGTAAGATTTCAACCTGCTTGAACTGATAATGAAATCTAATCTTTCCAAATACATACCTCAGCAGTTTTTTAGGGAAGACCAGAAATTTGGAATTGGCCTTTTGACTTCGAGCATAAATACAGCTTGATTCAGTGGAATTCTTGAAGAAATCCTAAATGTTGAAACGTCAGCCCCTGATTAGTCATTTTTTTGTGATTGTCATGAATCCAAAAGTCAAACTTTTTTTTTTTTTAATTATACAAGCACTGAGTGCAGTCAGAAGCGTGGGAGGGTGAGAGAATTCACCAGAGCCAGAGCGGGGAGCAGAACAGGCAGAAGGACCGAAGTACACTGCTGAGGGGAGCAGCGGGCGGCAGGAGAGGTCTGCGCGCCATGTGGGACCCTCCTCCGGTGGCCGGGGAGCAGCCGGGGATCAAACCAGCACTGCAGAGGCTGCGGGCAGCTTCGCAACCCAGTGCTCAACTGCTGTGCCACCGGGGAGGCCCAAAAGTCAAACTTGTTTTTTAAAACTTACTGTTAAAATACATAAGCAGAATAGATTTGGGGGTATATTCTCAACATTTCCCCAAACTGGAAATTCCTGGAATACTTGCTTCACTTCCTGATTGTGACAGTGACTGTCCACACAGGGGCTCCGACCTTGTGAATTCCTGCAATGGGCTGTACAGGTTTCCCTGAGTGATTCTAAAGTCATTTGGAAAATCCTCTTGGGTGCAGGTTTTAACGTGGCTTCATGCTTTGTCTGTCATCTGCTCAGGGGACATTTGGAGTTGACCTTGTCCCTGAGGTTGCCAGGTCTTGGTGACAGTCACTGGAAAGCATCACCTTTCTATGGTCACTGACCAAACTTGTCAGTTTTCATATCTGTTTGGCTCAACACCCAAGACTAAAGTCCAATTTTCAGGACTTAACTGTGACAAAGCCCACTTTGGCTTCAAACCACACTCTGCTTATTAGCAAAAGCACCTAATGTTTCTTTACTAAATTGTTATTGAGAAGTGATGGTGGCAGAGACAGGCATGGGGCACCATCTGCCGGGGCTGTGTGTTCCCCTTGCACTGGTCTTCCTGAGTTCTTGGGTTATTTTCATTAAGCAGCTGTTAAATAGGCAAATTTGGTATGCTGAGAACAAACTATGTCCCCCCACTCACTTTAAACATGTGGGGTTGTGGGGTGGTGGTTCAGCGCAAGCTGTCTTACAGACTCAACTTTTAAAATATAAATGAACCAAGATCCTGCAGCTGCATCTGCGCCTTGGCAGCGTTCTGAGAAGGTTACAGTGGGAAGGAGGAGAAGATAAAGGCACATTTTTGTGGAGCGAACTATAACCAACAAATAAGATGTTTTTGCAATTTTAATTGGCTCTTCCTGGCAGAGGTTTCACACAGCTGTTTTTTAGACACTGACAAAACCTATTTATGGCAAGTGTTTGCAGATAGCCATAACATCCACCAGGCCATTGTTACTCCATTTGGAAATGTTCCTGATCTCAAAATAATGGAGGGAAATGGAAAGAACCTGCTTGTGATCAGTGTCCTTGGCTCACCTGTCTAACCACTAAGTCATCTTTATAAAATGTTCATCACTGCAGTACTCAAACAGGCCTCAAACAGACCATCCAGGCATTCCCTCAGTGTTTATCCGTGAGCTCGTACACGGAGCGTGGGAAGTGGGTTGGAGTAGGTAATCCTTGATCAGAGAAGTTCTGTGCTAAAAGGAATGGATTTAAGGCAGAACTGAGATGGTTACTGTTACATACCAGCCGAGGGAGGAATGGCTGGGTTTCCACACTTGCATCTGGAATTACCACCTTCCAGAGTGCTGTAGTTTCCAGTATGTTCCTACACCATAGCCTCTGCGTACTCTCCTGCTGTTTATTTGTCCTAGGATTTAATGTCTTTCTTTGAAAATGAGGCCTTCTGGAAACAGAACAGCGCCAAAGGAAAATGGATTCTTTTGTGAAACCTGAACTTCTTACATTTCACTTAAACTAAGAGCCCTCTCATTAACTCAAATATATATATACACACACATATATATGTATATATTTTTAACCAAGTACTTTGAAGCAAATTTAGATTTCACTTTAGCTTATGCTTAAAAACATTCTTGACTCCTACAGTTTTCCTAGAGTTATTAACGAAACATTCTCATAGAGGAAGTTTAGTTTCTCTTCTGTTACGTGTTTTAGATAATATTGTTCTGTCATTGCTACTTGAGGGGTGCTGAAAAGGAAAGAAATAGAACAGCTGTTCTGGAGTACATTTCAAGAATTGCAAACTCCAGAATCTCTCTTCCTCTATTCCCTTCTCTCACTCCCTAAGACCTTTAAATAGAAGCTGCTTCCTTTGCTGCATTAACCCCAAGCCCTATCTGATGGCTTCCCGTGGCCGGGCAGAGTGACAGCTCGCCTCTGAAGGTGCCCAGAAAGGGCAGCAGCATCTTCTGGACACAGCCTGATGCTAAGCTGGGTCCCCTAACTAGACAGACCTGCAGAGCAACGAAACAGCCCAACATTAAGAGGCCATCTTGAAATCGGCCTGTCATGAGCCAGATGTGTGCACCTCATCCACTTTGCAAGTGCTGTCGGAACATGATGCAATAGAGGCAAAGGTCTGAGCTAGAACTTTCACTGCATGAACTGAAAGGATAAGCCCTCACATTTATGGGCCTTTTATTAGGGAGGCTTAACTGTGAGGGCCCTCTGAGGGTAAAACTGGCATGGATTAGTTTGGCGTTAAACATGCCAGCCTCTCACTCATGTGTTGCATTAGACTCTGTAGGACTAGACAAACAGGGCATGTAAGCCTTGCACACAAGCAGCACACCACAGAATGTTTATGTCAAGCAGTTACTCAGACAAAAGCCATAGACTTCTGCCTGAAGATAATCTTGGTAATGGAAAACTAGTACCTGGCCTCAGGGGACGAGTTAGGGGAACGAGTAGACCTTCACCGGAGGGTGATGGCTGTGCGGCAGATGCAGTTTGTCAGAACGAGGGTTGCGAGTATTCCAGAAGCTCTCTTAGAGGACGGGTCAGCAGACATTGGTGCTACCTAGATGGAGCTGCTGTTTTGCTGAAAGATGAATCACGGCTTTGTAATTTTAAGGTGGGAGAGCAAAAACCTACATTCAGGGGAAAAAATGAGAGCAAAACATTAGGATATTTATAATGTTCACTGGAGAACAGAGAAAGATGTCAGCATGGGGGGTGTTGTCTGTTCTAAGCAGACAAAGCCTATTTGGATTTGGAGCCCTTGGAGATTTTTGGAGTCATTGGTATTCATTGTTGATAAAACAACAGGTGCTATCAGGGCAAAAGCAGTAAGTCTGCTAAAAGCATTCAGGAATTAAATTTGGGGAGCCAGTCTTGGTCCTGCAGGGCCCAGGAGGAAGTTGACAATGGATTACTGTTAAAATATCCGATGGTTTCACGTGTAGCAGGAATGTAGGGAACCAAATAAGACATCAGTGTAAAAAAATAACAATACAAAACACAACAAAACAAAAACAGTCGATTATAAATCAAACATCCTGCAGGGGAGGAGGAGGGAGAGGGACCAGCAGGAGGGAGGAAGGAGCACAGGGAACTGAGGTGAGGGTGCACGGGTGCCTTGGTGAAAGAAATTTTATAGGGACTACACCTGAGGGGGTGGGGGGAAGTAAATATCATTTAAAAATGTACAATGATACAACAAATAAAAAATAAAAATAAAAAAGGCCTGAGTCAGGAAGCTCCAGGCTAGTTATGTGGGAATTGGCCAGAGGGCAGGGGAAGAGGCCCTTGACGGTCTGTGCCTGCAAGAGGGATGTACGTTACTAGTGTGATTTTTGTGCGGTAATTCTCCTCTGCTCTATTTTGGGGGAGGCCTAGGTTCAACAAGGCATTATCAGGTGTTTTGGTTGTTTTTGCCAGTTACAGACTTCCTCTAAAAGGCTGCTAGTGTCCTACTCTTTGATATGGAAGTTGGCGCTATGGCAAGTCCCACTTTCTTCGGGTCATACTTGCTGAATGAATTGTTTCATTCCAGTTGATCACCACCACATTTTTTCTGCATTTCATCTCCAAGGTGCAACTTCTGGTGGGTTTTAAGACATTAAAAAGAAACATCTTTGTTTTGGAGGAAGTGTCCTTTTAGAGGTGCAAAATCGGGGAGGCGTATTCTGAAAGGTGTGCCTGTGATTCTTGGGCGGTGGGGGAGATGTGCCTTGCAGTGTGAGGGCTTACTTTTGAAGGTCTTGCCTGAAAAGAAGTTTGAAGGTTAAAACCATTTTATAGACAATATCATGGCTACTTCTCAGAAGTTGGAGCTATAAATAAGGGCTGGTTTGGTGAGCTAGGTTATAAATGGTAATCAGTCACAAATTAAGTAGCTGATGGTGCCATTACAATCCTAGCACAGAGATAGCAGGTTGGAATTTGAAATTGAACTTGCCTGGTTATCTGCTGAGCAATGTTTCTCTTTTATGTGACATTTGCATGTTGCCCTAAGCATTTATGTCTTTCCTGTAATTCATTAAGGAAAAGGCAATTGGGAAGTTGGCTTTTAAAATCATCTTTTTTTTTTTCTTATTTTTTTTGGCAAATGACATTTGTATAGCATTTACACAAGGAATTCAAGATTTTGGATATTCCGTGGGCCCCAGATAAGGTATGTGGGATTGAGCAGGTTGTAAGCTCTGTTCCCTGTTTTGCTCTTAGAATTTCCACCATTCAGAAAATGTTTCAGGAGCATCCACTCTGCAAACACCATGGGTATAGCAGCAGCTAAATCAGACATGGCTTTACCTTTGCTGAAATCCACCCAATTAAAAGCTGAATCAAAACACGAAATTCAGAGACGGGTGCAGTGGGAGGCAGAGTGAGCAACTGAACCTACTTACATCGAGGTAGAACTAGCGCCAGACAATTAAGGGAGCAGGATAGAATGTGAATGCGACAAACCTAGATACTGTAAAAATAACTAAACAAAAGGCTGGAGTCAGAGAGGAAAAATGAGAGGAAGCATTAACATGCTGGCATCTTTCAAAGAGCCAACCAATTCTGTCTAAAACTTAAAAAGCACATCCTTTAAAAGCATGCCATCCAGGACCTCCCTGGTGGCACAGCGGGTTGAGTGCATCCCTGTGAAGCTGTCTGCAGCCTCCGAAGCGCCGGTTTGATTCCCAACCGGCCAGGGAGATGCCCACATGGCACAGCAGACCTCTCCTGTCTCGCCCGCTGCTCCCCTCAGCAATGTTTTTCAGTCCTTCTGCCTGTTCTGCTCCCTGCCCTGTGGTGGATTCTCTCATTCTCCCGCGCCTCTGGCCTCTACCCCAGTGCTTGTATAAATAAATAAAATCTTTAAAAAAAAATGCCATCCATTATTTAATAAAAAAATTTATTTTTTACCACCTCTTAATCTTAAATTTCATTTATTTTGCTACAGGAAATCAAGTTTAAATTGAATATGACAAAAATAACACGAAGGCTATGATCCCATTTTCATGA